>NC_045959.1:41012083-41697083 GCF_010909765.2 Amblyraja radiata
TGCCTGCTCTCCTTACTTTTATGTGCAGGAAGTAACTGCAGATGCTGGTTTACACTGAAGATAGGCACAAAATGCTGGAGTAACTCAGCAGGACAGGCAACATCTCTGGATTGAAGGACTGGGTGACGGTTTGGGTTGAGACCCTTCTTCAGTTACTCCAACATTTTGTGTCTCTCTGTCCATCTCCTTACTTTTATCTTCAGAGAACTCTCTTTGATTTTCGCGAGCACTTGCTCACTGCCTTGTTACTTCCTGAGTAGCAATACCGTGAGGCCATCACCAAAGTAGCATTGGTTAGTTCTTCCCAAATGCTGCCTATCAAGGCAACTAACAGATTGAGCTTCTGCTCAGACATCCCTTACTGATGGTGACAACAGCTGTGACTGACACAAAAATGTATTCAGAATTATTGCACAGGGGACAAATAGCTCTTAAAGATGTATTTGCACTGTATAATCTACAAATATCGCTGAATATAAAATTTAGAAAGAACATTTTTTGAGCTGATTTACTCTGAAGGATATTCATGAACTACTAACGGTGGAGTTTGATTTATATAGCTGAAAATGTACTTATTGCAAAAAGAGTTTTAATGTCTATTTTTAAAAATATCTTTATAACCAGACTTGCAATATAAAAATGACATTTGCAATAAAAAAATGACATTGAAATCTTACATAAACTTTGCTTATTAATTTGGTTTACATTTATGAGCAACATTAAAAAAATCTATATATTAATAACCTTTTAATGTGCCTTAAAAAGCTAATTTATTTTGAGAACCTCCTTGAAGTCCCTCAAGTAAGTTTAAATAGTGGAAATTTACCTTGCTGATTCATTTCATTGAAAGCATGTATTTTTTAATGGTGTAATATGACGCCATTTCAACTGGTGCAAATGAATGCAGAAATGTGATTTGCACTGGAGGCAGTTGTGCTTGAAATCGTCTGCTTTTTTTCTATAGGCTGCACTGATTTTGGAAAGAAAATGATCACCATGTGGAAAATTCATCACTTAGACTTTTGCAAAGAAATTTTCCTGCATTCAATCCTACCTATGTTCCTCATAATATTATATACCTCAGTCATGTCCTCTCTTAACCTTCTCCTCCACTCCAGGGTGAACAGCCTAAGCTTCTCCAATCTCTCCTCATAAATGAACTGCGCCACCCCAGGCAAATTCCTGGTGAATGTCCTCTACAATCTCTCCAACACTGTCACATCCTGTACCTTAGTGAGCAGAATAGCATGCAGCACGCCAGCTGAGCTCTGACCAAAGTTTTACGAAGTGTAGACTTTAGACTTTGGAGATACAGAGTGGAAATAGGTCCTTCGGCCCAGTGAGACCATGCCGACCATCGATCACCCTGAACACTAGCACTATCCTACACAGTAAGGACAATTTACCAAAGCAAATTAACCTTATTGATTAGTACGGGTTCAGTTTGATTAAAGTTCAAGTCACATTTATTGTCACATGCACCAATTGGTATAGTGAAATTTGAGTTACCATACAGCCATATGAATAAAAAGAACACAATACACAATTGAATTTAACATAAACATCCACCACAGTGGAATCAACGTTTCTCAATGTTATTGAAGGCAATTAGTACGGGTGTCAGAGGTTATGGGGAGAAGGCAGGAGAATGGGGTTAGGAGGGAGAGATATATAGAAACATAGAAACATAGAAATTAGGTGCAGGAGTAGGCCATTCGGCCCTTCGAGCCTGCACCGCCATTCAATATGATCATGGCTGATCATCCAACTCAGTATCCCGTACCTGCCTTCTCTCCATACCCTCTGATCCCCTTAGCCACAAGGGCCACATCTAACTCCCTCTTAAATATAGCCAATGAACTGGCCTCGACTACCCTCTGTGGCAGGGAGTTCCAGAGATTCACCACTCTCTGTGTGAAAAATGTTTGTCTCATCTCGGTTTTAAAAGATTTCCCCCTTATCCTTAAGCTGTGACCCCTTGTCCTGGACTTCCCCAACATCGGGAGCAATCTTCCTGCATCTAGCCTGTCCAACCCCTTAAGAATTTTGTAAGTTTCTATAAGATCCCCTCTCAATCTCCTAAATTCTAGAGAGTATAAACCAAGTCTATCCAGTCTTTCTTCATAAGACAGTCCTGACATCCCAGGAATCAGTCTGGTGAACCTTCTCTGCACTCCCTCTATGGCAATAATGTCCTTCCTCAGATTTGGAGACCAAAACTGTACGCAATACTCCAATGTGTGGTCTCACCAAGACCCTGTACAACTGCAGTAGAACCTCCCTGCTCCTATACTCAAATCCTTTTGCTATGAAAGCTAACATACCATTCGCTTTCTTCACTGCCTGCTGCACCTGCATGCCCACTTTCAATGACTGGTGTACCATGACACCCAGGTCTCGCTGCATCTCCCCTTTTCCTAGTCGGCCACCATTTAGATAATGGCTGAATGGCGGAGTAGACTTGATGGGCTGAATGGCCTAATTCAGCTCCTAATTCAGCTCCTATCACTTATGATCTAACCTACAAATCTGTATGTCTTTGGAGTGTGGGAGGAAACCGGAGCACCAGGAGAAAACACACGCAGTCACAGGGAAAATGTACAAACTCTGTACAGACAGACAGCACCCATAGTTAGGATTGAACCTGGAGCGCTGGCACTGTAAGGTAGCAACTCTGCTGCTGCACCACCATGCTGCCCCGAACTGGGAACATAACTTTTGTATTCTAATGAGTTTCGATGTCCCATATGTCCTCCTAACTACATTATCCACCTTGAAGGATATATGGACTTGCACACTAGGGAATCCTCTGTTCCTCAATTTTCATTAAGTCCCTACCCTACATGGTAGATGTTCTAGCCTGAATGGTGCCACAAAATTGCTTCATCTCAGATTTGTCTGGATTAAACACCATCTGACGTTTTCCTGGCCAATTTACCAACACAGCAATATCTCTCTGCAGGCTGCAGGGTGGTGAATCTGTGGAATTCATTGCCACAGAAGGTTGTGAAGGCCAAGTCAATTGATATTTTTAAAAATGGAGATTGATAGATTCTTCGCCCTTGACAAAGCCACGTTGGGCATCTCTGATTAGTTCCTACCTTGCCCAGTGATCATTAATCTTCTCCCTCAGAAATGTTTTCAGTAACTTTCCTACCACTGATGTTAGTTTTGCAGGCTTTTACCTGCTAGCTTTCCTGAAAAGGAACACTACTTTTGCTGATCTCCAGTTATCTGGTACCTTATAATTATGCCCACAAATATGGCGGCACAGTGGCATAGCGGTAGAGTTGCTGCCTTGTAGCGCCAGAGACCTGGGTTCAATCCTGACTACAGATGCTGTCTGCACAGAGTTTGTACGTTCTCCCCGTGACCGTGTGGGTTTTTTCCAGTGCTTCAGTTTCCTCCCCCATACTCCAAAGATGTGCAGGTTTGTAGATTAATTGGCTTCTGTAAAATAGTAAATTATCCCTAGTGCGTAGGGTAGTGCTAGTGTACAAGGTGATCGCTGGTCGGCGTGGAATCAGTGGGCTAAAGGCCCTGCTTCCACGCTGTATCGCTAAACTAAATAAATAAATCTCACCCAGAGCCTCAGCAATATCTTCCCTTGACCCTCTTTGCAACCTGTGATAAATCTCTTTGGGTTGAACAAGTATGAGATCTGGAGATGACTACTACATAAAGTGAATTGTAATTATTTGGGAGAAGTGTGTCAAAGGACTTTGCAAGATCCGAGCACCATTATTCATCAGGGGGTCAGGTCCTAGACTTTAGAGGGGAGGGTTACTCTTTCACTGGGAGATGACAACTATTGGCACCAAATATGAGGTGGCAACATCCACACTCCTATTATTAACCCATTGCACCCCAATTTAGAACTGAAACCGGGCTCTTTTTACACAGTGGAATTTACACGGCTTGAAGGTTTGAATTCTTACTCCGCTGGTCAAAGTGAGTGACTATTGTCTGAATCACCAGTTGGCTCCATGATCCAATTAGCTTGAATGTTAGTCATTGAGTCACAGAGCTATGCAGCACCATAACAGACCCTTTGACCAACTTGCCCATGCTGACCAAGTTGCCTAACTATGCTAGTCCCAATTGACTGCACTTGGCCCATATCCCATCAAATCTTTCCTATCCTCATACCTGTTCAAATGTCTTTTAAATGCTGTAATTTAGCTGCAGGCAGTTTGTTCTACAAACACACCGCTCTTTGAGTGAAGAAGATGCCCCTCAGGTCCCTTTTAAATAATTCCTTAATCACCTTAAACCAATGTCCTCTGGTTTTAGACTCCTCTTTCCATATGGACCAGAAACATAAACTAAGTTCTTTCTCTGCCAATGCTACCTGAACTGTTGAGTGCCCCTGGATTTAATCTCTGGCACCATTAATAATGTCTCTTAGTATGCTTGCACCACTGCATCACAGATTCCATCCAGGGTACAATAAATTCACCTTTTTCTCCTTCAGTAATGGGTATATGGTATGGGTGTTGAGGCAGGATTTCTCTTAAAAAAGATTGTTCTGGATCCTATCCACATTACTTTAGTTTAGTTTAGTTTATAGATACTACGCGGAAACAGGCCCTGTGGTACACTGAGTCTGCACTGACCAGCGATCCCCACACACATAAAACACAACCCTAAACACACTAGGGACAATTTAACATTTATGCCAAGCCAATTAACCTACAAACCTGTACATCTTTGGAGTGTGGGAGGAAACTGAAGATCTCGGAGAAAACCAAGGCAGGTCACGGGGAGAACGTACAAATTCCATACAGACAAGCACCCGTAATCAGGATCGAACCCGGGTCTCTGGCGTTGTAAGGCAGTAGCTCTACCGCTGCGCCACCGTGCTGCCCTTGAAGCAACGCAGAACTTTACATGAATGGCAAGGGATTTCACTCCCTCTATATCAAAGGATCAATCCTGGCGAGGGAGGGCATGTTTGATTACTGGATGGGTGGAGTAAGTGACAAAGGATGGAGGTGAAATCGTACAAAACCATGCAACAATATTCATCACAATCATATATGCCAAACGAGGAAAGCAATGTGTTGGCACCACAGGCATATGTGTTGAGATTCATTGTTTCATTGTTTCATTAATTCAGGACTTCATTAGCAAATGTTATTCCCCATAGATCAAGTAAAATCTGTCTGGCTTAGCACTTGCACAGTTTTGTTTTGTGCTGTTAGGTGTGAGAAGGAACATCCAATGCTAATATTCAACACTAATATATAACAACCTGCATTTAATTGTACAGAATGTTTGTCGTCTGTCCCAAACAGATCCATTCAGCTTTTGTTTGACGAGGTTTAGGCTCAGGGTTATTATTGTCACGTGTACTGAGGTAAAGTGAAAAGCTTTGTTTTATAAGCTATCCCATCAAATCAAATAAAACATATAGGAATACGATCAAGCCAAACTCAATCACGCAGATAGAGCGAAGAGAAACACACAGAGTGTGAAATATAGATCTCAGCATTGTAGCGTAACAGTTCCAGAGAAAAAATCTAATATCCGCAATGAGGTAGGTTGGAGCATCGGGACTACACCCCAGTTTATGGAAAGACCGTTCAGAAGCCTGGTAACAGGGGAAGAAGCTATTCATGTTATCCTTAAGGGCCTGTCCCACTTAGGCAATTTTTCAGCGGACTGCCGGCGACTGTCAAGTTCGCGGCACTCGCCTGAAAAACTGTGAACTGGAAGGGCGAGTGTCAGAGTGGAACATACACACACACACACACACAAACACATCGCAAAGGTGGGGGCCAGGGAAAGTGGGGGGTGCGCTGTCTGAAATTCACATGGTGCAAAGCCAAGGTGACACAGACAAACACTGCGATGAACACGAAGGTTAAGATGGCTAGCACAGTGTACGATAAGTCCTTTAAAAGATGGAGGGGGGGGGGGGAGGAGAGAAGGGGGGAGAAAGTGGGAGAAGGGGGGGGGAGAAAAAGTGGAGACACATTTAAGAAGACAGCCAACTTTTAATAAGCCAGAGATACATAGCTGTGAAGTATATCCTTGGTTCTGAAAACTCGTGCTTACATTTTTTTCCCCCAATGAGCCAATGAAAATGACCGGTCAGCAAAGGCGATTAACTAAAACTACCTACGACTACCTTGACTACCTACAACTACCTGGTGACCGCACTACAACTGCACCTACGACTACAGGATTATCGATATTCTCCATGTTGAAAAATATGCGACGACCATACTGAGGCCGCGACTAGTTCCCAGAATGTGGGAACTCCTCGCGACCATGAAGGAGACTCACCAGAGACCACCAGCGAACATGTGGCGACCATGTAGCGATCATGTGACAAGCGCAGAGTCTCCTGCACTCGCCTAAAAAGTCACCTAAGTGGGACAGGCCCTTTATGTAAAGTTTTTGATTAAAAATTAGAAATGTAATAAAACACAAGGACCAATGCTATTCCCAGAGAACTATTATTTAGTGAACAACAGTAAGCTTCACTTACTTATCTTTTTTTTTAAATAAGAGGTAACAGAAACACACGAGGTATAGCAGAAGCTGTGATCGCAGCGCACCAGCAGACAGACAAGAAGACTTATTAGGATGCTCGAATGACAGGAGAATACTCTGTGACTTCACTTGCTAGGCAGCATCATCAAACACTATCTAAGCCTTCAGGCTCCACTGGCAAGATAATTCTGGAAATAAGAAATGAGTCAATCTGGCCGAGACTAACATTGGTACGGAAAGTGCAAAACAAGCTGCTTACAAGCTTTGTGAAGGTGACTCAGGAAGTCCTCAGGGAACATCAATAGTCTTAAACTGGAAATTACTGCTGCATTTTCACCTTCATCAGTCAGTGAATTTTAGATCGCACTTACCATATAACGTGGTTATATTTTTCAGAACTAAAGCACAAGGAATTGTTAAAGCTGGGCTTTAAATTCTAGTCGGGATAACAGCAAAGTGAACCATGGTCCCAATCCGTAGCTGTATTAGGGTTCATCTGCCTTTGTGAACATGCAGTCTGCTGATGAGAAGCCAAAAAGGCTACAAAGCCAGTAGGAAACTTTGGCCATGTGGTAGTGGAATTCCCAGGGATGTCATATGGTACATCGTAAATAGTGCAGTGAAGGGTCTTGGTGGTGGAAAGGAGCCATAGTTCCTCCCACTGGACTGGAAACATAACATAATTAAAGATGGCTCCTTTGTGAGGCGCTCCAATTCCCAGGCAGTTTGTCCTGGCAGGGAAGCTGTTGCAGCTAAACCTTCCCATTGGGCTTCTTCAGCACTGAATGACATTGTCAGAGCCCAGTCTGTAAATTAAATGAGGCGCACCTGCCTTTGAACAAGCCTAGTTGTCTCTTGCAATGTAAACTCATTGTGCAGGTTAGAGAATAAATGACATATATTCTATCTGAACTGCACTTTTTTCTACCATGCTCTGCCAAGTTGGGTGACATATAATCAACTTCATAGAAGCTGCAGCAGAAAGACAGAATACATAAACTCAGTTCCTAATACATAATGCATAATGCTCAGTTCCTGTACCTACAATGCACAACAGTCTTCTCCCACTCCTGCTGCTAAATTGCCTCTATTCACTTCACCTTCACCAGTGGGAGCGTCTAGGACTAGAGGTCACAGCCTCAGAATTAAAGGCCGTTCTTTTAGGAAGGAGATGAGGAGGGATTTCTTTAATCAGAGGGTGGTGAATCTGTGGAATTCTTAGCCACAGAAGGTTGTGGAGGCCAAGTCAGTGGATACTTTTTAAGGCAGAGATAAATAGCATTTTGTGTCTATCTTCAATTACAGGAATAACAATGTCCTTTTTGTAGGGTCATAAATGATAGGAGAAGAATTAGGCCATTCAGCCTATCGTCTATTCTGCCATTCAATCATGGCTGATCTATCTCTCCCTCCTAACCCAATTCTCCTGTTTCCTCCCCATAACCTCTGCCACCCGTACTAATCAAGTGAACTTCCTTTGAATTTCTTACTCTGGTTGAAACTTTTACAAATATTTGGGTGATTCATCATGCTGTTTAATTACAATAGAATGGTTTGGAGTAATGCCTAGGCAATGATATCAACTAATGCAACTTTCATTGGGCCTATGAAGGATGCGTTGGACAGAATTCCTGGAATATGTACAGCATCTTCCCCCATTTCTGACATGGTATTTTGACAAGAGGACTTGGATGAAACACTTGCTTGAAATGCACTATGAGCACAATATGATCCATCTATTACAGAATAGGGAAATCTGGCTGGTTTGAGTTCTCTCCATTTACCACCATTTACCCCAATGGTGGAAAGCAAAAACCCGAAGGTGATCCATCTGGTGCCCATTCAATTGAGTTGTACGATCACCTGATTCCCAAGTGCCTCTTGGTGACACTTCACCGATATCCACAACTCAGGCTCCCCCATGACTCATTGATGTCAGATAATATAGAAGCAGCAGGAAGGGAGTGGGAACACGCATTCTTATGAACAGCTCTGAACTATTGAGCACACCACACAGTGTTTGCAATCATTTTATCCAGTCATGATCTGAGTAATGATGGGCTGAATAATACTCCTGCTGTAATTGAATTCATTTTTTTCTGGGTTCTGTACAGGTAAATGCTTTACATATTGGGAGGGAGAAAATAATTAGAGGAATGGGTGGCAAAGCTATAAAGCAAAGTTAATTCAGGAGAGTGTTTATTGATTAATGACAGCTAAATTAAGAGACAATGGGTTTCTGTGACAGCCAGACCATTGGTTTCTCCGCATGGGTAATTTTAGATGGACAGTTATGCCTTTGTAATCTGTATTTATCTTGAGAGTTACGGCTTGCTTATTGACAAGAAATGCTACCCAGAGGTCATTATGTTTTAAGGGAATGAAGATGGTCAGGAGCAGAAAAGACTACAGTTTAACAACAGCTTCCTGAGCTGAGTTAGGAAATGTGTCTGTTGGATTTATTTTGATTTGTTGTCTTGCCTTATGATTTGTGTACTGCTGTGTCAGCAGGAGCTTACAGGAATTAGCTAAGAGTATACCATTGAGCTTGCTGCTTGTTGTTGAATTATACCAACTGTGAAAATGTGGCAGTACCATCGGACTGATGCTATTACTGCTGTTATTCCTGGGCAGCACAGATGCTTGTTGATTTGGCAAAGCTGAATGTTCTTACATCGTGTGGTCATGAATAAAAAATAAAGTATATTCTGCATAAAGTGCTTTCACCATTAGGAATGCCTTTAGGAAAAAAAAAAGCTGTGTAGAATTTGGTTCAATTTTAATATTTGTTTCTCCACTGAGATAAGTGGCACAGATGTTGATGTGAAGGACGTAAAACAGCACAGCTGGATGTTAAAATACTGGGAAATAGGCAGAATTTCAGATGCAATAGGAAATACACCTTTACTGTCTCAAGGCATTATAGACACAATGAAATATTTGTTGATGTGCATTCCCTATTGCAATGTAAGAAACGTTAATCATTTGGAGCAATTTTATTGACCTCAGACGGCAAAGTCTTAATTACATCTGCTCCCCTGATGTTGAGAAACAGTCACATGAATATTTGCAATGACTCCTTTGCTCCCATTATAGTTACAGCCATGGGATATTTGAGAGAAGACATTTCTTCTGAAAAATGGAATCTGCATCTGTGTGACAATTCCTCAGTAATGCACTAGACTTTCTTTCACAGGGTTAGTGCTGAAGTTTCTTTGTCAGGATTTGAACCCAAACCCTCCAAACTCTCAGCCAGATGTGCTACCAGTGGAGCTGTCACTTGCAATTCACAGAAAAACTAGCAGTTTGTAATTCATAAATGATTCAGATAGGTGCAAAAAAACAAAAACTGCTGGAGGAAGTGTTAAAGAAAACTTTAAAACCCAACACAAAGATCGGGCAAGATAATCAAGACTTCATTTAAGAGCGCCAAATACAGTGATCACTGGGACCAATCATGGAGATTGCTCAACAAACTCCTAATATACAGAATTTCCCTTTGATGCTTAGTTTATTGCAGAAGGCACTTTAGAACTTATCCTTCTTCCAAAATGTCTTCTAACAAATGTATATCATGCGTCTTCGAAAGATACAGCAGAGTCATATACAGGGCCGAATGGCCTCCTCCTGCACCTATTTTCTATGTTTCTATATTGGGGGAGATCAGCCATGATCACAATGAATGGCGGTGCTGGCTCGAAGGGCTGAATGGCCTCCTCCTGCACCTATTTTCTATGTTTCTAAACACAACCCAATTTCATCCGATTACAGATAAATCAATGCCCTGTTACCCTTGCGTTCTTATTTTATTGTTTTATGATTGCCATTTGTTCTTTGACAACAGAGAACAGAATCTGACTGAAGTAAACTGCAGTAAGTGTCGTTTACACATGCTCAGTTTCAACCTTCTTCAAAGCACAGAATTATTATAACACATGAAGAGGACTTTAAGCATTTTTAGGCACCCTACCTATCCAATCCTTGCTTTCTTCTTGAAGCTTTGCAATTTATCTTTGACAGAAGGCAGCAAGTTGCGCATCATTTGTGGGGGACAGGAATCATCGACAGCATCTGCAGCCTCAATCAGTAGTTGATTAGGATGAGTGGCTTCAGTTGTGGAGAGAATGTAGAGATGTTGAGAGAGAATGCTTGTCAGAGAAAAACCTAAATAAAAAATTTGACGGAAGTGTTCAAATTCATGAAAGGTTTTGGTAGTGTTAATATGTCAAAAGTATTCCCAGTGATTGATAATCGGAAGACACAAATTTAAAGTGACTGGCACAAGGATGGACAAAATATGCAAGAAGTTGCTATGCTTCGAAATGCGCTGTCTGGAACTGTGGTGAAAATAGATTCTACAGTGAACTTGACTGGATGCAGGTTATTTGAACAGACTCCACACACTAGGTGATGGGAGTCTGGCACATCTTGATGCTCCCGCGCTGGAGATTCCCCGATGGACAGCTGGCAAGAAATCTGTGATTTCCACACTCATGCCCGCAAGCATGGGAGTCTTTGATGTGCTGACGACCCTGTGGGATCCGTTGACACTTCCCTAGAAAATTTGTGCTCATCCTTTAATGGTTTAGGGGAATCAATACATTTGGTGGCAAATGAGCTGTTCCATGCAGCAATACATCAAACTCATGCTGCTGTGAATGAATGATGATGTACTAGGCATTTGGTTGCTGATGCAAAGAATATCATCATATCTGTGACTTTAGAGCAATCACAAATTAAAACTGAGATTTTTCAAAATATCGTGTGGCCTAGGCAGCAACACACTCATAATTATATCAATCTTAGTCAACAAAGTCACAGGTACCTATAAACAGCTCAATGATAAGTATTAAATGTGGTAATCTGATCATTTATGAAGCAGCTGAGTTGCTCATCCATCGCTCGTCCACACACCCACACCCAATGGCTGGGTGTCATTCCGTCACTTAAGGGCCTGTCCCACGAGCATGCGACCTGCATGTGGCAAGCGCGACCAAACCGTAAGCGGGGGCCGCGCGGAGGTCGAGTGAGTGACGTGAAGTTCGAGCTAAGTCCGCGGGAAGTTCGCGCGTGACGTATGGCGTCAAGACGCTGTGTACGGTGTCAATACGCCGCATATGGCATCGAGACACTGCGCACGCCCGTCGAGGCGGTGCGTACGCCGTCAAGGCAGCTGTGGGCCGGCAGGCCGTTGCCGCACGGAATTTTTGAACACAACAGTTTTTCGGAGCCCCGCGCGATGTCGGGACCAGCTCCGCACAACTTCATACGGCTCCGGCGATCTAAGTGGGACCGGCCCCGTGAGGGACCGGCCCCGTGAGGCCGTACGGCTCAAACGACCACGTTAGGTCGCGCTTTCCGCATGGAGTCGCATGCTCGTGGGACAGGCCCTTTACTGACTCACTCAGTGTTAACCATCACACAGAGATCACCACAATTACCTTTGTACTGACCAACCCAAGTAACCATTCATCTACCGTCTCATTCGCACACTCACTCACACACCCATTCACCTCACTTGCACAGTCTTTTACTCACTAATTCACCCACTTACTCACCCAGACATAATTTTTTAATTAGACATTCGAGATACAGGGTGGAAACAGACCTTTTGCCCCAATGAGTCTGCACTGACCAGCAATCACCCCCATACACTAACACTATCCTACACACTAGGGATGATTTACAATTTTACCAAAGCCAATTAACCTACAATCCTCTTTGGAGTGTGGGAGGAAATCGAGCACTCACTCGGTCACAGGGAGAATGTACAAACTCCATACAAACTCCAGATCAAACCCGGGTCTCTGGTGCTGTGAGGCAGCAACACTACCGCTGCGCCACTGTGCTGCTCATCTGTTCAAGTAACTCCTCAATCATTCACCAGTTCACTCACTCACACCCACTCACTCATGCACTCAGTCCTTTGACACCCACACTCACTCTCCCACTCACTCATCCTTCCACACTCAGCCAACAACGCAATCAGTTTCTCACCAACTCACTCACCAACACATTGTCTCATTCCTCAGACACCCTCAACCACACATTCACCCAGTCACCCACTGACAGTCTCACCCCTCAGACACCAACGCTCACTCACTTGCACACAATTTTACTCTCTCTCTCTCTCACTTTCTAGGATCTTATAGAAACATGTAAAATTCTTAAACGATTGGATGGGCTAGATGCAGGAAAAATGTTCCCGATGTTGGGGGAGTCCAGAACCAGGGGTTCACAGATTAAGAATAAGGGGTAGGCCATTTAGGACTGAGATATAGAAAAACATTTTCACCCAGAGAGTTGTGAATCTGTGGAATTCTCTGCCACAGAAGGCAGTGGAGGTCAATTCACTGGATGTGTTCAAGAGCAAGTTAGATTTAACTCTTAGGGCTAACGGAATCAAGAGATATGGGGGAAAAGCAGGAACGGGGTAGTGATTTTAGATGATCAATTATTATCATATTGAATGGCGGTGCTGGCTCGAATGGCTGAATGGCTTACACTTGCACCTATTTTTCTATGTTTCTACGTTTCTCACTCACTTTATCTTGCAAACATGCCACCACATCTTCTGACTTACAAATTGTGTGGTTCGCTCACTGTTTCATCATACACCCACCCTTTACCTACCCTCTCATCCACTAATGCATCTAGATACTTACCACCAATTGGGTCCACTCATCCACCCTCATCTACACTCGCCTCACTGTCATCCATTACCCGCCAGTCCTCAAACCCAACCCACTCAGTCAGGAACTTACCCGCTCAGTAACCCAACTACTAATTCAACCATTTACCCATTCATTCACCCACCCACACAATCATCCACTTACCCACACACTGGTTTACCCATTGACCCACCTACTGACCAACCCAACCATTCACTACCGCTACAACTTGCGTTCGCTCATTCGCTGCCCACCCATTGTGCCATCTACCCCCTCACATTCCCACACATACCCACCAATTTATATGCCACCCACACACAAACTCACCCATCATTTCACCCACTTATGGCAAGAAAAGCCATTGTGAAAATGCTATTCGCCCTGTACCTTTCCTGAAGAAGTAGCCATTTGGTCCATCAGCATCCATAGATGTTGCCAAAGTACTCAGATTTCACAGTTTTTAAGGGAGCATATCTTTGCATTGGAGGTAATTGAGGTATAGCTTCACTGGGATAATTCCTCTGATAAGGGGGTTGATTTATGAAGAACAGTTGATTAGATTCTATAATCCTTGGAGTTTCGAAGAATGAGAGGTGATCTAATTGAAACTTACAGTAAGATTCTGGACCGGGTGGGTGGGATGGGTAAGCTTCCATTAAGTAAGTATCTAGAACCAGTGGGCGTAGTTTCAGATGAAGGGGATACTCAAGTAAGAACTTCCTCTCTTTGGATTGTGATTCTTTAAAATGTTGTACCTACGAGATTTATGGAAGTGGACTCATTAAATATATTAAAAAGGGAGATGAACAGATATTTGATCTGTACGAGTTGCAGAGGGTACAAGGAGATCTCAGTACTGTCTACCAAGTCCCTCATCTACTGGTTCACTCGCTCTCTCACCAGCATCAGTAGAGGTCTATGCCGTGCATGCACTGGGTGCTGTGATGAGACAATCTGACAGAAGACTTGAGATCAGATTCCTAGCTTCTATTAGCCACCATTGGAACCTCCATTGACACCATCCTGAGAGGAATAGATCGGGTAGCTGCACTGAGTCTCTTGCCCAGAGTAGGGGAATCGAGGACCAGAGGACATAGTCTCAAGGTGAAGGGGAAAAGATTCAATTGGAATCCGAGGAGTAACTTTTTTTACACAAAGGGTGGTGGGTGTATGGAACAAGCTGCCAGAGGAGGTAGTTGAGGCTGGGACTATCCCATCGTTTAAGAGACACTTAAACAAGTACATGGATAGGACAGGTTTGGAGGGATATGGACCAAGCACAGGCAAGTGGGACTGGTGTAGCTGGGACATTGTTGGCTGATGTGGGCAAGTAGGGATGAAGGGCCTGTTTCCACGCTGTATCACTCTCTGACTCTATGACCATCCCTGCACTAACTGGTGTTCTCTGGCCAAAAGCTAGGCTGCAGATGAAATTTGCAGAATACGAACCCCAATTATTGAAAACTCTTAGCTGTTTTTGAAATTTTAAGTATTTCTTTTCCACTATTAAATATTCCCATGCATTTCTTTTCATTTGTAAATTGTGATTAAATTTAAATCTAGAAACATGCGAGAATGCAGATGCAGATACAGACGTCTGATTAAGGGTCCCGCAGCATCATCTGCACATTTTCCTCCACAGATGCTGCCTGACCCGCTGAGTTACTCTGGGTTTTTAAATGTAAAACTTTGTGGTAATTTAACTTTAAACTGTTCAAATCATTGTCCCCGTGATCTTTGGTTAGATTTCAATACTAAAATTACAATTTGTGTCCAAAGTTACATTGATTGAATCAATTCAAATATGTGGATTATTTCATCATTAAAACAATGCATTATTGTGATATTTTCTAACCCTATGCTATGCAGGAAATTGCAGCTAATAGTTTTCTGTACATTAAACACAGATTGTGTTTTCTCAGTTGCCGCAGGAAGTACATCCTGCGTTGGGCCTTTTTGACTGTGGTGTCGATGGTGGCCTCTCATTTAAGGTCCCTGGATATGATGCTTCCCTTGTTTGTTTCCGGGGAACACCAAATTCGTCAACTGGATAAAAAGGTGCTATCAGATCAGTTTAGAGTATGGTAATCATTTGTTTAAATAGTTTTAACTGATAACAGCTTTCACTTGTGAACTAATTATTTGAGAGATGCTTAGCAAGCAAAAATAATTGCAATTTTGTTTAAGTAAAACTGGCACTAGATATGAACAGAAGGTCTTGGGTTAAATGACATTTTAATATTTTCTCGACTACAGTTAAGGGCAGTAAAAGGCACTTAAATGTCAAGGCCTTTAAAAAAGCATAACATTATGGTTACCAAGGCTGAGGTTACACATAGACCCCTAAAAACATTGTCAAGCACGTCCAATATTTGATAAGGGTAATAAATGTGCCAAGATCTGCTAAAATGTAAGCCCTTTATCTCTACATTGTTTTTGTGTTATAATGCAGTATAATGGTGCTAGTACTGATGAGGATTCTTCTGTGGAGATGGAAACCATTATCATTTGAATCTAAATTTGAAACAGTTTTAATCAGCTGCTGGATTCTGTGAAAACTATCCTGAGATAACCTTAATTAGCTTTCGAGCTACAAACATTGTGCATTAATTGGTTTTGAAAGTGACAGCCACTTGTCCAAATTAATTCTCAGCATGTGGACTACATTTTCACGATTCCTGTGATGTTTATTTCTTGGCTTGCCTTCAGAACCGAATCCTTGAGGAAAGGATGCAACATGTCAGGATATTTCCCAGCTAGTCCATAATGTTCACAGCTGGAATCCTGTTTTATTATCAGACTGAATCTCTCACACAGTGAAAGCTTGTTTATTATTATATGAAAGTTAATTTAAATCTAGCGATTAATCCAAGAATCCATTAAATTGTTCGCCAGAGACTATTTTGAACAGGTCAGCCCTGATCAAATTGAATCTCAGATCAGAACTCAAGAAGCTTAATGGCAGGAATTGGGAACAAAAACAGAGACTGCTGGAAACATAAACACTGAGTTATTGCATCAGGTTCTGATGAAAAGTCATCAATATGAAAAGTAAACTCTGTTTCTCACAGCACAGGATGACCCAGATTTAGACTTTAGACTTTATAGATAAAGCTTGAAAAAAGGCCGTTCGGCCCACCGAGTCTGCTCTGACCAGTGATCGTCCTGTACACCAGCACTATCCTACACACTAGGGACAATTTTTACCAAAGCCAATTATCCTACATATCTGTGTGTCTTTGGAGTGTGGGGGGAAACTGGAGCACCCAAAGAAAACCCACATGGTGACAAGGAGAACGTACTAACTCTGCACAGACAGCACCCGTAGTCAGGATCAAACCCGTGTCTCTGGCGCTGTAATGCCCCTGTCCCACTTGGGAAACCTGAACGGAAACCTCTGGAGACTTTGCGCCCCACCCAAGGTTTCCGTGCGGTTCCTGGAGGTACCAAAGGTTTTTGTCAGTCTCCCTAATGGCCGAAAATGGTTTCCGCTTCTTCTATGTTCCGGCGATTATTTCAAAAAATTCAAAACAGGCCGCGACTAAAAATAGGTTGCCGTTTTAAAAATCGGTAATTTTTTAGTCGAAGCCGGTTGCGATGCTAGTTGAAGGTGGTTGCCGGAGGTTGCAGGTAGTGGAAGGTCTTAACTTCCACTACCTGCAACGTCCGGCAACCACCTGCAACCTCCGGCAACCACCTTCAACTAGCATCGCAACCGGCTTCGACTAAAAAATTACCGATATTTAAAACGGCAACCTATTTTTTGTCGCGGCTGGTTTTGAATTTTTTCAAATAATCGCCGGAACATAGATGAAGAGGAAACCACTTTCGACCATGAGGGAGACTGACAAAAACCTCCGGGAACCGCACGGAAACCTTGGGTGGGGCGCAAAGTCTCCAGAGGTTTCCGTTCAGGTTTCCTAAGTGGGACAGGGGCATAAGGCAGCAACTGTGCCGCTGTGCCACTGTGCCGCCCCAAGATCTTGGTTCAGATTTCCAGCATCTGCAATTTTGCTTTTATTTTGGAAGATAACTCCTGAGTAGACTCGAGGGGCACAAAACTTGCATTTGTTCCCATTTTATATCTTCTTGCGAAGGGGTAATGTTGCGAGGAGAAGTGAGAGCTGGAGGGATATTGTGCAATGAACGATGAGCCGAAGGATCAGATGGTGAAAGTTATTCTGAGCCCTTGGATGCATCATCCATTCCACTTGTTATTGAGACACCTGCCCTACTCATGCTGAGTGGGAGAGGGAGATTAAAATGAGGCCTTTGGTTTTTTAATTAGCAGCAATTGTCCCCAGCAATTCAATTGGCTACATTTTCTTTGCTTACCGTGTTTATAATAGCTTCCGACTGAAGGTACATCTGTCCTGTGTTGATGTGACGTTGATGTAAATGATGGACACCGCAAAACATGTCCTTGAGAGATGTCAAAATGTAGACTGTGGTGACATTCAATGCTTTTAACCGTCGCTGGGAACGGTGCTTAGCCCAGAAGGCAGAACTAATTTCCTTCTGAAAATAATTACTTCAGCGTTTTGACTGCCTATGTTAATAAGTTCATTAAGGTTATGCTTATTTTGACAAATCATAAAGAAAACACATTCCCCTCTCAACATCTTGCCTACTGGACCTTGTTATTAACTTGAAAATGAAGTAGCTATTAAGTGGCTTGAGAAATGTGAAAATAGAAATTTGAAGAGAATTTGAGATTGGCAAACTTTTCAGCATTAATTTTCCCTCTGAGGGCATTCGTTTTCCTGGTGGAAAATTCTTGAAGCTATTACACTGATAATTATTCCAGACAATACTGTTTACTATTTTCAGAAACTTTAGTCAATGTTGCATGACCATCAGAACAACTTGTAACATATTACTCATTTTCTTTTGTCAAACATCTCACAAAATGACAGGGAAGCTGTTTATTTGAGTAATATCAGAAATTATACAGTGAAAACAACAAAGACCTTTCTTCTGATTGTAGGCGTTGGTAGCCTGGGCTTTTGATCCGGAGGCGTGAGTTTCAAAACCCCCACAAGCCTTGGGGAATTCATCTTAAAGAAGTAAAACTTGAAGTAAAAACAATTAAAAGGAATTAAATGTGCCTTTCTTTTGTAATGCGACCAGATGTGATTCGAGCCCACTGATGTTTTGAGGAAATGATCAAGATGATTAATGAGGATAAGGCAGTGAATGATGTTAAATAAAGTTGAGTGAAATCTCATGTGCCTTTTAATCTTCTGGACCATGGTATATTGGTCCAGGAGATTAGGTCACATGGGTTCTTGTGTGAGTTGGTAAACTGGATGAAAAATTGCCGTCATCATAAGTGGTACAGGACTACAGTCTGTGATCAGTGGTGTTCCTCAAGGATTAGTGTTTGGGACCTCCATTATTTGCAATATATATAAATGGTTTAGATGCAAATGTAGGTGATCTGTTTAGTAAGTGTGCAGATGACACGGAAATTGGTGGAGTTGCAAAAAGTGAGGAATGTCATGAAAGGATACAGCGAGACGCAGATCAGTTGGCAATTTGGGGAGAGAAAGGGCCGGTGATGTTTAATCCAGACAAGGTGTTCTTCTCCTCAGAAAAAACCCCATTTAATTACTCATTCAACATCTCATCATCTCTTGTCATTTTACACAAAGGCATGTCGATCTTTAAGGGGACCTATTCATTTCTGAGCCACCCTGTAGAATCTCTTGGGATAATCCTGTACCTTGCTTGCCAACTCCAATTCATGTCCTCGTTTTGCCTCTTGATTGCTTGCATAAGTGCACTCTTACACTTATTGTACTTTGAAAAGGATTTGCTTGAACCTAACTGTTTAAATATGACCTATGGCTCAACATCTCTCATCAACCAGGGTCACCTAAACCTTCCAACCTTGCCTTCCACCTTAACCGGAACATGCTGCCTGTATTCTTTCTTTCTCAATTGTAAAAGCCTCCCATTTACCAGCTGTCCCCTTACTTGCAAATGGACTCTCCTAATCGATCTCTACAAGTTCCCACCTAATGCCTCCAAAATCAGCCTTGCCCCTATTTAGGACCTCAACTTGAGGACCAGTCCAATCCTTCTCCGCAACTACTTTAAAATTAATAGAATTATGATCACTGGTCCCAAAGTGCTTCCCCCACTGACACTTCAATCATTTTCCCTATCTCATTCACTGAAAAGAGGTCCAGTGTGGTGCCCTCTATAGTAAGACCCTCTATATTTTCATTAAGAACGCTTTTTTGGACACATTTAACAAATTCCATTCCATCCAAGCCCCAAAGACGTGATTTCTTGATGAGACTATTGTAAAGGCTGCAAGATATTCAGTTTATTTTCTTTTTGGAATGGCAAAGTAAAATTCTTAAGAAGAAAAAATGAAGTGTCACAGATATATTATCAGAATAGGATGTTAGTGCCTGATAAAAAAGTATATTGGTTAAATGTCGATCAACTCTGCTTAGTCATCTGACATCGTTTTTCCCTATTTCAACACTTAGTGACATAACCTTTCAAGCAGCACACATTATGCACAAGCTCATGCAGTTTAAAATATAGGGGGGCAGCACAGTGGTACAGCGGTAGAGTTGCTGCCTTATAGTGCGATAGACCTGGATTTGATCCTGACTATGGGTGCTGTCTATATGGAATTTGTACGTTCACCCTGTGAACACATGGGTTTTCTCTCGGTGCTCTGATTTCCTCCCACAATCCAAAGATGTGCAATAGTAGGTTAATTAGCTTTGGTAAAATTGTAAATTGTCCCTAGTGTGTAGGATAGTGCTAACATACGGGGTGATTGGTCTGAAAGGATTGTTTCTGCTCTGTGTCTCTAAAGTCCAAAAGTCTAAAGTCTAAATTTAGCATGTAAGCACAACCCTCCAGTCTTTAGTTTAGTTTAGTTTAGTTTAGCTTGTTGTGTGCTAACCAGTCAGCAAAAGATAATACATGATCACAATCAAGCCATCCACTGCGTACAGATAAACGGTAAAGGGAATAACGTGAATAACGCTTAGTGCAAGCTAAAGCTAGTAAAGTCTGATCAACGATAATATCAAGGTCTCCAATGATGTAGATAGTAGTTCAGGACTGCTCAGTGGTTGTGGTAGGTTGATTCAGTTGCCGGACAGTCTATAACCACTTACTGCTGTAGAAATTACTTGTTCTAGGTGCTTGACCACTAAAGGCTCAAAATATTTTTTAAGGTCTATGTAAAAAAAGAAAAATAATATAAAGGCCTTCAAGTTTCCTCCTTTTGAAAGCAACATGGATTTTAAGGGTTTCTTTTACTTAGCTCAACTGAGACAGTGACTGAGATGATAGGGATAACAATCACAATCAAAATAGTCTTGCAGTACATTGACTTAAACCATAACATCCACAATTCCTGCGATACTATTTCAATGCTTAATGAATTAAAGGACGAAAGTAAGTGCATAAACCAGCCAGTTCAATCATGGGCAGCATATCAATGGATTTGGCCACAGGCTTCAAAGCTGCTTCTCATTCGTTACATGTCTCTTCCATCGTGAAATGTTCACATCTAATTCAACAGCCTCTTTGTGCAGCACTCAGTTTGAAATGAAAAATCATCCATTAAATTGCAGCTAATGAAATGCAGAGCCAAAGCATTTTTAAATATGTTACAAGTTCAGATTTTTCTTTATGGTCATTGATTGCACGTGGTCTGTGAAAGGCTCTGCCACGCTTCTACTAACAGTGTTCAGCTTTCCCCCATCAGAGATGTGACAAACATTTGTTCCTGAGGCAACAGAATAAAGGCCTCTCATTACTGTACTCACTGAATGTAAAATATACATCTGTCTCAGTGTCATTCTTCCAGATGTACACTTCATTTGAGTTACACGGTTTGTTCTTTTCAAATGATTTTCAAATATGGGGTTGGAACTTCCATTTTAAGCAGTGGTTAAAATATATTCCTGTTTGGAGTGATGAACTGTGTAGACATGAAGGTTGCAGCTCAGTGTTTTATCGATCTCCACCATGCTGTTAATTCCCCTTATAGTCCAGGGGAATGCAATTATCCAGATTCTGAGGTATACTTGTATGTAATTTGTGCATTCATATGCACAACATATGACAGTGACATAATTAAATCATAATACATGAGAAGTAACCGTTTGTGTATGTAGTTGTTGGCCTTTAATAAAAGGGCCCATACATTTTCTGATGTTCTCTGTATCTTCTAGAGCTTATCCGATGCAGTTGCAGTGAGCTTGACGATTATCAGCTTTCAATACATCACAACCGCTGATGAGGATGTCCAAGGATGAAAACTGGGATGAGAAAGAAAGGTGCAGTTTGGGAAGAAAAAACATTGCGGTATCAAAATTGGTTAAGAGAAACGGTGGCGCAGTGGTAGAGTTGCTGCCTTACAATGCTTTCTGCACTGGAGTCCCGGGTTCGATCCCGACTACGGATACAACAATACAATACAATTCAATTTTATTGTCATTTGGACCCCTTGAGGTCCAAACGAAATGCCGTTTCTGCAGCCATACATTACAAACAAATAGACCCAAGACACAACATATTTTACATAAACATCCATCACATTGCTGTGATGGAAGGCCAAAAAAACTTTTCTCTCCACTGCACTCTCCCCCCCCCCGATGTCAGAGTCAAAGTCAAAGCCCCCGGCGGGCGATGGCGAATTGTCCCGTGGCCATTTAAGCCACGCCGGGTGATGCAAGGCCGCACACCGGGTTCTTGATGTTAGAGCACCCGGCGTGCGCTCGCAAACTCCCGCGGCCATTCCAAGCCGCGAGGGGCGGTGATGTAGGCCCCGCTCCAGGAGCTCTTCAACCCCGCAACTCGGGCGGGAGAAGTCGCCGTTGCGGGAGCCCTGAAAAGCGGTCTCCCTTCAGGGACCCGCGGGCTCCCGGTGTCGCCGTCCGCCAAACCCGCAGTTGCAGCCACCGAATCTCCGGGGGTCGGGTCGCAGCAGCGTCCACCACAGCTCCGCCCGCTCTGGACTCGGCCAGCTCCGCGACGGTGAGGTGAGTTCGGCACCAGAGTCCCCGGTCTTCCTGTTGGAGGCCGCTCCTCGTTGCAGCCCCAACGACAACGGAGACCCGACAAAGAAAAGGTCGGGTCTCCCGTGCAGGGAGAGATTTAAAAGTTACCCCCAACCCCCCCACACCACCCCCACCCCCCCACACACATACCCCAACAAAAATAACAAAAACTACATTAAAACATAGACATAAAATAATAAAAACGCAGACGGATTGCAGAGGCCGCTGCAGACGAGAGTCGCGCCGCCTATACCGGGATGTTGTCTGTACGGAGTTTGTTCATTCTCCCCGTGTCCTGCGTGGGTTTTCTCTGAGATTTTCGGTTTCCTTCCACACTCCAAAGATGTACAGGTGGGCGGCGCGGCTTTCGTCAGCAGCGGCCTCTGCAGTCCGTCTGCGTTTTTATTATTTTATGTCTTATGTTTTTATGTAGTTTTTGTTATTTTTGTTGGGGTATGTGTGTGGGGGTGGTGTGGGGGGGTGGGGGTAACTTTTAAATCTCTCCCTGCACGGGAGACCCGACCTTTTCTTTGTCGGGTCTCCGTTGTCGTTGGGGCTGCAACGAGGAGCGGCCTCCAACAGGAAGACCGGGGGCTGTGGTGCCGACTACTCACTTCACCGTCGCGGAGCTGGCCGAGTCCAGAGCGGGTGGAGCTGTGGTGGACGCTGCTGCGACCCGACCCCCGGAGATTCGGTGGCTGCAACTGCGGGTTTGGCGGGCGGCACCGGGAGCCCGCGGGTCCCTGGGGGGAGACCGCTTTTCAGGGCTTCCGCAACGGCGACTTCTCCCGCCCGAGTTGCGGGGTTGAAGAGCTCCTGAGCGGGGCTTTACAGCACCGCCCCGCGCGGCCTGGAATGGCTGCGGGACTGCAAGCGCGCGCCGGGGGCTCTAACATCAAGACCCGGTGTGCGGCCTTGCATCACCCGGCGTGGCTTTAATGGCTGCGGGACAATTCGCCATCGCCCGCCGGGGGCTTTGACTTTGACTCTGACATCGGGGGGGAGAGTGCAGTGGAGAGATAATTTTTTTTGGCCTTCCATCACAGCAATGTGATGGATGTTTATGTAAATTATGTTGTGTCTTGGGTCTATTTGTTTGTAATGTATGGCTGCAGAAACGACATTTCGTTTGGACCTCAAGGGGTCCAAATGACAATAAATTGAATTGTATTGTATTGTATGTATTGTATTGTATTGTATTGTATTGTAGGTTAATTGGCTTGGTGTATGTGTAAATTGTCCCTAGTGTTTGTAGGGTAGTGTAAGTGTACAGGGATCGCTGGCCGGCGCAGACTCGTTGGGCCTGTTTCCACGCTGTATTCCTAAACTAAACTAAACTAAAACTAAACTAAAAAATGGCTAGAATGTTGTAATGAGTCAGCAAAACTCTGACCTGCACTCAGGCAGAGGTAATTAGGGAGGCAGCAGAAGCCAATAGTGAAAGAAAAAGAAACATCAATAACTGAAGAAAGCACAGGAGAATTGTAGACAACTAAGTGAATTCCTGAATACAACAAAGTTACTGTTTAGGCAAAAGACGAGACCAAATGATTGCTTGAGTACAGATAAGGTACATTGGTGGCCAAGGAGTGTACAATCAACAATGTGCCATCCATTGTGTAAATATGGAAAGAATGGTGAAATTGTTTGTTGCCGATAGTTAAAGCTTGTGGTGAAGGTGGACATGCACAGAGTACAGTCAGAAGAGATTGAAAGGAAGCTCTTCTATTCATGGAAACTGTCTCTGGAATCATGCTTTCTGATCTGATGGAAGAAAATCAAAGTTGTCTCATTTGTTGTTGTGCAGTAATCGAAGATTTTTTCCAAAGCACAGCTATTTCAAATCTTCTAATGTTACAAGCTTGGCACCAGGCAGCGAGGAACAAGAGAAGAAGTCAGCACATTTATTATTATATTAAACAATGCATAGGAAGCAAATTTCAGCAGCAGAGGGTAAAGTGTATATTCTTTGAAATGTAGCATCTTGAGGATGAATTTCCACCCATGTATTTATAGCATTTTCTAGAAATACTTTTGTTAGCAAGTTTTAGTTTAGTTTTTTTTTAGTTTAGAGATACAGCATGGAAACAGACCCTTCGTCCCACCGGGTCTGCGCCGAACAGTGATCCCTGCACATTAACACTATCCAACACTCACTAGGGATAATTTTTACATTTACCGAGCCAATTAACCTACAAACCTGTTCGTCTTTGGAGTGTGGGAGGAAACCAAAGATCACAGGGAGAACGTACAAACTCCGTACAGACAGCACCCGTAGTCGGGATCGAACCCGGGTCTCCGGCGCTGCAATCGCTGTAAGGCAGCGACTCTACCGCTGCGCCACCATGACCGCCACAGATATTGAGTCAGTGTACAGGCAATGTGACTGGGCAGAGCTCTGAGGTTTGGTTTGTTAATTACAGGGTGTAGTCATGTTAATAGCAAGATGTTTGTGCGAAGCAGAATGAAGAAGACTGGTGTATGGAGCAATAATGGATTTTGCTGGGAGGTAGAATTTCTTCTTCCAACTTTAGGATGACCCAAACACTTCACAGAAAATAAAACAATATTTGCTCACATATTCCAAGCATAGAAAAGAGGCGCAAGGTATATCTGTTCACTCATGTGAATGCACCAACGGACTTTGACCTGAATTCAATGATCAAATAATTCATTGAAATGGGCTTATAAAACTTACATTCCTGTGGAGACATTAGGAGCTCCTCTCTGCATCCTCAGCATTCCTGAAGGTCCCTGTTAATTTGCAGAAGACTCCCTGGCCACCATCATTTTCCTTCCCCACTCTTAGGAAGACCACAGCTGTTCTAGCATTGAATACAGGCAATGTAGACACTGCCCTGGTGAAACAACAAACACTGACAGCTCATCTAAATGATTAAAATGAGATGGAGTATAATGTCTGATGAACCTCCGGGTTTCTGTTCAGGGCACATGTTAGTGTCCCAAAATAGACCATAAAAAATCTTTACACTGATGTTTTATGAAGCAAGCAAACACAGTTAAATGGCAAAAAGCAAATAAGATTTGAACCATATTAGTTCAGTATTAATTCAGAAAACATGCAGTTGTCCAAACCCAGTCCAAACACTTTTACCTGCTTCTAGCACGCAGCAAAAGCTTTTCACTGTACCTCGGTACACGTGACAATAAATGTGACTAATCTAAACTAAACTAAATTAAGCATGCAAGTTCCTGGAGATGAAGGTGAATTGAGGATTGTGTTTTATCCCATAAAGCAGATAGGGGTTCAACCTGTGTCCCTCAGATAGATCCAGGGGTGATGTTAGGGTAGGAAAATAGGAATGGCCATTGATAATAGACAAGAAGCATTGTGATCCTGAAACAGGCATGAGGTGTCTGAATGCTGTATTCTGTTTGAGGAGAAGTTCATAAGTGATAGGAGAAGAATTAGGCCATTCGGCCCATCAAGTCTACTCCACCATTAATCATGGCTGATCTATCTCTCCCTCTCAACCAAATTCTCCTGCCTTCTCCCCATAACCCCTGACATCCATAATAATCAAAGAAGGCTGAGAGCTGCATAAAATCATCTGATGCGAAGAAATAGCCCTCAGACTTAAGGTGCAGGTCAGGACACCTCCTTTGTACCAGAAAACTGAACAAAAGCAGCTTGAAATTCTCTTTTGTACGATGCAGTTTTTGTATTATGTGAAGTTCTGCAATTTACTGCATTAAGCAATTTGTGATATGATTAAAACTCTGCGCATCAGTGCATTTGAGAGGCGGTGATTGTGCGATGCGTAACACTGAGGTGTTTGCTTCATAGTGGAACACTTCTTGAGACCTCAGTTTAATGACCAATCGAAAGAGCATAAAGAAATTTCAAGAGCATATCGCTAAATTTTCCTGCTAGCTGGCTCTCTTGGGCTGAAAGCTGAAGGTAAAATGTGCGTTTATATGTTTTTTATGTGAGAGCAGTGGTCTGCTGAATGGCTGCCAGAAGCTATTTTGCCTGCCCCAAGGACTATCATTGCAAATCATCATATTTCAAATAATTGTTTTCATATACAGTCCTTACTCCATTTCATGAGCAAACCTGTAAAATGAGAACAGCTGAGGGTTCCACATTAAATATATACACTGGAGTTTTACAGTCACCAGGGTGATGGATCACTCTGTTTTTTTGATTAACCCCTGTATCTGTCATATATCTCAGGATTCATTTCTTTTTTTCTTTCTGTGAAACTGAATTCAGCTCACAGGTTATTAAAAATAATCGGAAATGTTTAAAGTGACTCCAGACACGGAGTCCAAAACTATTTGATTCATGCCTTGTAGTTTGTGCTATTGAAGAGACAGAGAAGGACTCATCAGGCATGCCATCAATTTCCCACAGGACCTTTGAAGTCAGTGGGTCCAAAGTCTGAAGAAGGGTCTCTACCTGAAACGTCACCCATTCCTTCTATTCCGAGATGCTGCCTGTCTGGCATTTTGTGTCTGTCTTCGGTGTAAACCAGCATCTGCAGATCCTTCCTACACAGCTTATTATTAGCTGGATTTAATGAGTGGTGCCAGTAGGAACTGTGGAAGTCTATCTAATAACATCCCTGTGAAGAGAAAGACAATGGGGACTGAGCAACCGACTCGCTGAGCAGATGATGAGGTAAGAATCCTTCAATTCTACCAAATTAGCCAAGTTTTCTCATGGAAAACACAGCAGTTCTCTCAATGGCCACTCCAGCTGATGAATGAGTTGTGTTGTTGCAGCATTTTGCTGCTGGGTAGCATCATGAGCTCAAAGTAGCATCATGAGCTTTGTAAACCTGGCCTCCAGGAGCCATTCTGATGCATGGTCTTCTTCCTTGACCAAGAGTGGCTGTTGACTTTCCATTAGGATAAAAACAATGTGACAAATTCCCGCAAATGTGCCGTGTGCAAGACTTGTCCGCACTGGCCACAAACAATGTGGATCCTTTATTCATGAGCTCCAATGTGGAGTTTATTGTGCAGTGTAGGAAGGAACTGCAGATGCTGGTTTAAACTGAAGACACAAAATGCTGGAGTAACTCAGCAGGTCAAACAGCATCTCTGTCAGTCTCAGTCACAGACTACCACACGACAGATTGGGAGGAGTTGTATAGTCTGCAGTTTTACAGAGACCGAGTCGGGAAGTTCCAACAACGCAGAGGTTCGACCAACCCCGACCCAGGTTCCGAACGCCGGCGCGGGGGGGCTGAGATTACCCCCCCCCCCATGCAGGAGCTGATCTCCCCAATGCGGAGGGCTCGACTGCCGGCTACGGGAGTCAAGATCATACCGTCAATGGAAGGGTCGAAGACAAAGAAGGGAAGAGTTTGAATTTTTTTTTTTTTTGCCTTCCATCACAATGATGATTGTGGAGGAGTCACTGTGGTGGATGTTTATGTTAAAATGTATTTTGTGTGTTCTGTTGCTTTTTATTTGTATGACTGACTTGGCAAATGAAATTCCTCGTATATTGCAAAACATACTTGGCTAATAAAGTATTATTGTATTGTATTGTATTGTAGTTTGGTAGCTACAGGGAAGAAGGTGTTCTGTCCTGCATCTTGGTGGAACCAGTCTGTTGCTGAAGGTACTCCTCAGGTTGATCAGTGTGTCATGGAGGGGGTGAGCTGTATTGTCCAGGATGCTCCGCAGTTTGAGGAGCATCATCTCCTCCAAGACCACCTCCCATGAATCCAACTCCACATTGGAGATCCTCAGACTTTCTTTCATCAGACTTTTCTGGACTTTATTTTACACTAAACGTTATTCCCTTCATCCTGTATTTATACACTGTTGGTGCCTTGATTGTAATCACATATAGTCTTTCTGCTGACTGGATAGCATGAACAAAAAAGCTTTTTGCTGTACCACGGTACACATGACAATAAACTAAACTAAGCTAAAAAAATAAACTAACTATTCACACCCTCCTGAGATGGTGCCTGACCCTACTTGAGCTCCTCCAGCACTTTGTGTTTTATTGAACATTCCAGCATCTTGAGTTCCCTGTATCTCTGATTTATTCTAGTTGTAGCTTGCTCTTCTTTGTCCTGAATAAATCTAAAGGCTGATATGTAATCCTGCTCTACATAGGCTACAGTATGTGCCTGTGTAATTTAATCTGAAGAAGAGTCCTGAGCCGAAACATTGTCTTCCTATTCTCACCACCAATGCTGCCTGACATGTTTAGTTTCTTTGACACTTTGTGTTTTCGCTCAAGCTTCCAGTTCTGCAGTTTCTTGTACGTCCGTTATGTAATCTTGGCTCCACTCATGCAAGATGGATGTAAAACACAAAGTGCTGCTTTAATACGTAACTAATCCGTTCTCCCAACAATTGTCTCTGATCTCTGACACAAAATGAAACCTCCCTCCCAGCCACAGCGTGAAACACACTAATAAGAAATATGCTTACGCTCCATGAAATGGCCTTGTAGAAGATGCCACTGGCCATTCTGTTTTAGCAAGGTAATTGCACACCATCTCTCTCGGTTAAATTTGCCTTTAGATTACTTAAATTCACCTTGAAGTGAATTGATAATTGCACACGAACTGGCAACTGACATGCTTGGCTTTCATGAAATTCCACACAATGAAAATATCATGTTAGGAAAGGCACCACTGAAAATTAAATGTACAGAATTTGAGGAGGCCATGCATAGTTATACTAAAATATCAATGCAAAGCACGTTTTCAAGATTCCTGGTTAATTGCTTACATATTCCATGGGATAACTCCCTGGGAGTTTTGCATTGCTCCTATGTTTCTCTCCATGAAACAATTAATTGTTAATTCCCTATATAAATGACGATTGTAAAAAGATGTAAGAACATGGCTGAATATGCTATTAGCTCCTATACTTCTGCAGATTAGTGATGAGAGCCCCATTGTGTTTGCTGAAATTACAAGAATGTATCTGCCTGAGTGCCAGTACATTTCAAGACTCCCATGCGAACAATGAGGTGCCAAAATTGCAAAGCAAACTCAGTTGGCCATTCCCCAAATTGCTTTATCACTGGAATCTCTCGGGAGTACAATAGCCCCAATATTTACTGTGGGCATTTGGCACATGGATCATGTGCCAGGTTGGACCTTGCTGTTAGCGCTGAAGGGTTTCAATGCATAAAGGGGAGGCAAGGTGATAGTAAGCGTACATTTTACATATTTTGTAAATATGGTTTGCTTAATATTTCTAAACATGTAAAGGTTTTTGTTCTTGTTTATATTGTTTTAACTTTGGTTGAATTGAGTTTATTTGAGTTTCATTTATTGGCACGTGTACCGAGGTACAGTGAAAAGTGTTTGTTGCGTGCTAACCAGTTAATTGTTTAAAATGATTATTTCTTGTACAGTTCTTTATTTTAAGCTTAAATGTTTTTAAATGTTTCTAAATGCTGTTCATTTAAAAATATTAATAGCTTTGACAACTTTAACTACAGGTTTTTCTTTGCACCAATATCATGGTTGTTATATATATATATTTATTTATTTTTTTGTTTATTGTATATATTAGCTGTATTGAATTTCTGTATTGAGCCTGTTATGTGCTGCAAGTAAAAATGTCAATGTTCCGTTGTTGAGTACCTATAACAATTGTATACTCTTGAGTCTTAACCCACCAAGATGCCAGAATAGTTTCAGAGATGGAGCTTCTCCACTGTGTCCTTCAAAGCTCTGAATTTGCTTGTGGTTGGACTTTGTGGCCTTCCAAGCAGCAAAATCTTTCTTGCAGAGGTTCAGGTTTAGGTTTATTATTATCACATAGAAACATAGAAAATAGGTGCAGGAGTAGGTCATTCGGCCCTTCAAGCCTGCACCACCATTCAATATGATCATGGCTGATCATCCAACTCAGTATCCTGTACCTGCCTTCTCTCCATACCCCCTGATCCCTTTAGCCACAAGGGCCACATCTAACTCCCTCTTAATTATAGCCAATGAACTGGCCTCAACTTCCTTCTGTGGCAGTGAATTCCAGAGATTCACCACTCTCTGTGTGAAAAATGTTTGTCTCATCTCAGTCCTAAAAGATTTCCCCCTTATCCTTAAACTGTGACCCCTTGTTCTGGACTTCTCCAACATCGGGAAAGATCTTCCTGCATCTAGCCCGTCCAACCCCTTAAGAATATTGTATGTAAATCACCATGCTCTAGTCACATTTAGTCACCATGCTCCAGTGCCATCTTGACTAATGGATATTGAATCCCTGGAACTATATATCTCAGAGAGTTGTGCAAGATAGCTCAAATGAAATACTTCCAGTAGAAGAATAAGGGGTTAGCCATTTAGAATGGAGACGAGGAAACACGTTTTCTCACAGAGAGTTGTGAGTCTGTGGAATTCTCTGCCTCAGAGGGCGGTGGAGGCCAGTTCTCTGGATACTTTCAAGAGAGACCTAGATAGGGCTCTTAAAGATAGTGGAGTCAGGGGATATGGGGAGAAGGCAGGAACTGGGTACTGATTGGGGATGATCTGCCATGATCACATTGAATGGCGGTGCTGGCTCGAAGGGCCGAATGGCCTACTCCTGCACCTATTGTCTATTTAGAGATTTCTGTATCACATCCCATTTCCTCTTACAGTTACATGAACAACTTTCCATAAAATTCCATCCTGAAATGTACATAAATATTGCCCTATGTAGTAGAATTTCTAGGCCTTGTTCAGGCCAATATGGGTAACAATTTATTGTGACGTTACGAGAGGTACAGCACACCGGCACGTCTAAAAAGGTAAAAATGTGTTAATTTTACATTTTTTATTTTCAAAAAATCAAAACAGAAGAGTGGAGTGTATTGCTTGAAAGATGCATCTTAATTTTTAACTGACGTGCATACCGACAACTTTTTGTCTACAAAAATAGTACTGAGTAACAATGATTGTAATAGGATGATTAACATTAGTAGTAACACAGAACTAGCCCTGAGATTGTAGCCTATTTGAGAAACCAAAGAACAAAAGCTTCTGGTTTCATTATATTTCATAAAACCTCAATGGAAAAAAAGTGCAGAGTCTCTGTACCAGCTTACAAAATAAAAAGACATATAAAAAATATATCTTTCTAGAACATCAGCCCTGTGTGGTCTGAATTTGCTCATCAGTTCAACAGTTACACATTGTGTGTAAGCGCAAGTTATATGCAAATAATTCTGTTAAACATTGTTGTTGAGAAAATATGATCCTATTGATAACACTACCTTCTATTAGCCTGTTGTTGGTGTTTATGAACAGAAAGACTAAGTAGTGATGGATCTGTCGTCATTCTATCTTGAGCAGCAAATTTCAATCTGCCTTGGGAGATTATGTTGCATATGATGACTAGTTGCCAATATCAGGAACATTCCACGCAAGGTATTTCAGTAACATGAGAAATTCTCCTATGAACCTGTTTTCCTTCCTCGTAAACAAAGGGTGTAAAATTCAGCTGAAGGTCACATTTTAGGTTTCTTCCTTCACATGAAAAGTCCTCTTTTTAGTTTAATTTAGAGATACAGCGTAGAAACAGGCCCTTCGGCCTACCGAGTCCACACCGACCAGCGATCGCCGTACACTCGCACTATCCTACACACACTAGGGACAAATTACAATCTTTACTGCAGCCAAATAACCTACAAACCTGCATATCTCTGGAGTGTTAGAGGAAACCGGAACCCCCGGGGAAAACCCACGCAGTCACGGGAGAATGTACTAACTCCATACCGACAGTATCCACAATCGGGATCAAACCTGGGTCTCTGGCGCTGTTGTGCCTCCTATTCGATTATAGAGATCTTACCTTTTTAAAGTTAAACAAGTTTCAAGTTTTCAAGGTTTCAAGGTCTGTTTATTGTCACATGTACCAATTAAGGTACAGTGAAATTCAAATTACCGTTTTGTTGCTTCGTAAATAATTCCACAATGGTGCAATGAAAAATCAAGATTATTAATAGATGAATATAAAGTTATGAAGCATAAAGAAAACAAATTGAGCCAATCCATAGAAAATGCAGTGAAAGCTTTTTGTTTAATTGCATGGTAGAATTTCCACCTCTGGGAGCATAATTGGAAAGAAGGCATTGTCAATGGTAGTGTTCAGTTCAGTGCTAATCAGCTTAATGCCAATGTTGTTTCATCAGTCACTCTGCCGACTCCATATGCTGACTGTGTGCCACCACTAATCCTCACATAAACAGATGGCACACCCTTATTGTTATGCTCAATTTGGTGGCTGGAGCTCAATGCTCAAAAGGCAGTGGAATTGATTGTAGACTTTAGGAGAGCTCCCCCTCCTCTCACCCCACTCACCAACAACACCACAGTCACATCTGTGGAGTCTTTTAAGTTCTGGGGACCATCATCTCCAAGGACCTTAAATAGGGGGCCACCATCGACTCCACAGTCAAAAAGGCACAACAGAGGATGTACTTCCTGCGGCAGCTGAGGAAGCACAATCTGCCACAGGCAATGATGGTCCAATTCTATATGGCCATTGTAGAGTCTATCCTCATCTTCTCCACCAATGTCTGGTTTGGCACAGCCACCAAGCATGACATCCGGAGGCTGCAGCGAATCGTCAGATCAGCTGAGAAGGTTCTTGGCTGCAGAACGGCCTTAGGAGGTGCGGGGCCTAATTGGAAAAAATTTTAGTTGAAATATAAATAAATAATTATAAATGAGTCACGTGTCGTGAGTAACATGACAATTCGGGGGAGAGTTCCTTTCACAGCGTGTGGGGAGTCTAGCCAGGGGTAAAGTTGCGAGGAGGGAATGAGCATTGAGAAGGAGGGGGTCGGGTTCAAGCCAGTAACACTCACTCACCGCTGCGGGCGCCACCGCATTGTGGCCGCTTCCCATCAGCTGCTAGCATCGTTCTGTACTGTTGCTGTACTGAGGGATAACGAAGTCTATCCTTCTTGGCTAACAACCTAACCTTCAGCCTCCAAGATGCAGGTACATTTTCCAGCAATGTTACAAAATTTTGAGATTTAAAAAATCAAGTCTGCAATTTTATCTAACTCTGAAATTGAAGATAGACAAAAGCTGGAGTAGCTCAGCAGGACAGGCAGCGCAACGACTCTGGAGAGAAAACCCTTCTTCAGACTGAACTGAACTCTCGTCGGTGAGAGTACTAGTGATTGCCTGAAGAAGGGTCTCGACCAGAACCGCAACCCTCTCCCCAGAGCCCCTGCCTGTCCCGCTGAGTCACCACAGACAGGGAGTTGAAGGTAGACACAGGGGGGTCCACCTTCAACTTCAGAGCCAAACAAAAAACGCAGAGTGTTGGAGGAACTCAGCGGGCAAGGCAGCACCCGCGGAGGGAACATATCACTTATCAGGAGCCACCACGGGCCAGGACTCTCCCCCCCCCCCCAAAAGAAAGGAACCGCAGATGCAGCCATCACCGCAAAACGTCGAAGAAAGAACTGTAGATGCTGGAAAATCAAAGGTAGACAAAAATGCTGGAAAAACTCAGAGGGTGTAAGGCAGCATCTATGGACCGAAGGAAATAGCCGGGTCTGAAGAAGGGTTTCGACCCGAAACGTTGCATATTTGCTTTGCTGCATAGATGCTGCCTCGCCCGCTAAGTTTCTCCAGCATTTTTGTCTACCACAAAACGTCAATGATTCTGGGAATGCCGAGAGCAAGAGAGAGAGGTGGGGAACGGGAGAGAGTGAGAGCGCATGGGAGAGATAGAGCGCTCGGGAGAGAGAGGGAGGGAGAGTGCGAAAGACAGAGAGACACAACGTGGGTCGGTAGGTAAATTGAATGACTAACCTGCTGCAGACCAAGAAGAAGTTCTCACTCATGATCAAAGATCTTATAGCGGAGCTATAAGATCTTTGCTCATGATGGTGAGTTTTAAGAAATTCAATGTGTCATTAATGCATCAATCTACATTCCTCAGTAAAATGTAATTATGTTTTGAAGAAGTGTTAATGACGCCGCGTGAATTGTATTCAAAGGAACGCAGTGTCATTAATACTTCTTCTAAAACACAATTACACATTTACTGAGGAATGCAGATCCATGCATTGATGACGCATTGGATAACGACTTGTTAACACAAGTGCTACAGTCATTAACACATCGTTTGTGTCTGATAGTCGTACAGCGACTGTATTCCATGTACAAAACCATGTAAGTTTTGTAAAAAAATCCCTATGGCGAATTTTTTTTTTCCATCTTTATATAACAAAGCGAATTTGTATTTCCATATGAAATACGGAAAATTAACACGGGGCCCCCCTTGGGCGCGGGGCCCAATTTGGAAAACATCGGTCCAATCGGCCTAGGGCCGGCCCTGCTTGGCTGCAACCTTCCCTCCAGTGGCTTCGTGCAAGCGTCGCAAGTGGCATGATCCAGATCCCCTTCTTCACAACGCTCCTACTCTCCCCGCAACTTTACCCCGGGCCAGACTCCCCAAACGCTGTGAAAGGAGCTCTTCCCCCACCCCCACACCCCGGGAAATATGGTATTTAAAAACATCACCAAGAAATGTACTTACCACATCATTGGTACACGAGCTCCATTCTTCTATCTCTGTTTCCTAAGATACACTTAAAATAATGCCAATCCATATTTGCAAACCCCGTCAAGAAACTAACACTGCACATGCGCAGTGCTGCAAAAGCAGAATTTCTGCTGAAATTGACGGCTTCAGGCAGCGCTGACGGCACGTGGGCTGCACAGACCTTAAAGGGTTACAAGCGCTGCGGATGAAAGGCACAGATAATTATGCCTACCTAAGAGATCGATCTCTTAGATAGGCATAATTCTCCCATGCCTTTGCTATTTATATTTAGTTATTACCATTTTATAATTTAGTCAGGGTAGGCAGTGCCTGCCTTGCCTACCCTGACGGCACGTGCCTGCTGCATGTAGTTCTGAACAAGCCTGACATGCCACCCATACTTAGGTCTAAAGCTCTTCCATTTATCCAGTTACAAGAGGCAACATGACACCCTAAACCTTCCTCCCAATGTAACTCTGACCTATTAGTAAATCAACTCACACCATTCCCAATCACCCCTTCACTGATTTTCATATTTGGTACAATGATGAAATAAGATGTTTTTCTACAATGTGTTTTCCATTCTGTAACTAATGATGTATTCCTACTAATGTATTACTCCCAACCCTTATTTTATGTAACAACCTCTTTTGTGGTACCTAATCAAGTGTCTTTGGAAAATCCATATTTTAGTTTAATTTCCGCATGTGTGTTCTGAAGATTTCATCATTTAAAACCACCTAGAATAAAACCACATTGACCAGAGGTATCTTAACCAATGCTCAATCATCATTCGAAAGTTTGCAATATTCATGCCTGATCCATCCAATCCTAGATCCTCATCATATACCCATTTTCCACTGCTAGTTAAAGTCATAGGTTATGTTCCTCTGCAATCTAATAGGCGTGCAATAAGAAATGTATATGATAAAATCGACCGTGTCCTTATTCACTCCTTATGCTGCAGTCACTGACATTCTTAAGAAATGATGGAGAACAGTACCGTTTCATAAGCACTGCAATATTAGATTAAAAAACTTATTGATCTGTCTTGAATATCATCGGTCACTGAGCATCCACAACCCCCTCTGGCAGAGAATTCCAAATGATTTAGATCTTTCTGGGTTAAGAGATTATCCTCATCTCAGTCCTAAAAATATCACCTCTTAACCTGAATCTATGTTCCCTCGATTTAGATTCTCCAGCCTAGCAAAATAGACTCTCAGTATCTACCTCATTAACTCTTCAGTGACTGCTGTTTGTTTCAATGAGAGCTCTGCTCATTCCTCGTCAAGACAAATTTTACTTAATTACTTCTCATAGGGCAGACCTTCATTGAATCCAGTGAACCTATGTTGCATTAAATCTGACTTCGCTTCTTATGTACTTACCTACTGTCAAGATTAATTAACAGTAACTTTCTATCATAGAGTCATAGAGGCATACAGCATGGAAGCAGGCCCTTTGGCCCAACTTGCTCATGCTGACCATGATTCCCATTTTTGCTAGTTACATGTGCTCTCGTTTGGCCCATATCCCTCGAAGTTTTTTCTGTCCATGGTCAAAATGTCTTTTCAATGTTGTTATGGTACCTGGCTCAACAACCTCCTCTGGGTTCCATATAGATCACTCCACAGCTTCCTGCACTCCAAGGAATAAAGTCCAAGCCTGCTCAAGCTCTCCTTATAGCTCAGGGCCTTAAGCCTTGGCAAAATCTTCATAAATCTTCTCTGCACTCTTTCCAGTTTAATGACACCCTTCATATAGCAGGCTGAATACAATACTTGAAATACGGCCTTACCGATGTCTTGTACAACTGTAATATTACATCCTAACTTCTATATTCAAGACCATGACTGATGAAAGCCTTCTTGACCACCCTATCTACCTGTGATGCCACTTTTACCTGCACTCCTAGATCCCTCTGCTCTACAATACTCCCCTGGGTTGCTAACCGATTCTCCAGATTTTGTCTGTCTCTCAAAGATATGCTGATACATTAATAGATTACTATCAATTAATCATTAGTGTAGAGTAGCAGCAAAAAAATTAAAGGGCATGAGAGAGGGAATATTTTCCCGGGTGAAGGGGAAATAAAGAGAGGGGGAATGAATTCTACTGCTGGGAACAAGCATGGATTTGATGGGCTGAAAGGCCTTGTTCTTTGTTGGTGTTCGTAATGGCTTTAAATTCTTTGTTAATGTCAACATCTCCATGATGTTTTGTCGTTTTTTAATTTGTCTTCTATTGATACAATAATTTTCAGCCTAATTTCTATGAAATTCACATTAATTTTTTTATCCGCAGTCTACAAGCGATTAATGGACTTTTAAAAATCAAATTTCTTGCTGTTATTCATATTTTTTAATTCCTCCCATTATCAATGATATTGGTCATGCTTTGATTCTTGTCATCCTCTCCTAGTTCTAAACCCCAGCACATTTCTTGGCAAAAGTACAAGCCTCTTGTCAAACTCACAGTAAAGCTACAGCATAATTCTTTACAAAGCAGCACAGATCCTGTTGAGTCTATATCAGCCCATTACGAGCAAGCCGGTTAGTCCAACTCTCTACCACGTCCGCATAGCCTTGCGATTTCTTCTCATTCAGGTACTGCACTTATTCAGCGGGACAGGCAGCATCTCTGGAGAGATGGAATGGGTGGCGTTTCGGGTCGAGACCCTTCTTCAGAAACATCACCCATTCCTTCTCTCCAGAGATGCTGCCAGTCCCGCTGAGTTACTCCAGCTTTTTGTGTCTATCTTCAGTTCAAACCAGCATCTGCAGTTCCTTCTTACACACTGTCATTTCCCTTTTGACCCCCACAGTTGAATCTGCCTCCACTTCTGCCTTTGGCAGTGCATTACAGGCACTAATCATTTGCTGTGTTAACATTTTCTTCTCATTTCATTATTTTGTTCTTTTTCCAATCACCATAATTCTGCCTCCCGATTCTTGACACTTCCATGATTGGGAACTATTTATTTCGACATAATCTTAAAAAGATTTAAAATACCTCGAGCAGATCCCATTTCAACCTTCTCCGTTCCAAAGAGAAAAGCCCTACATTCCCCAGCCTATTTAGACAACTAAAGTCCCTCATCCATTTTAGTAAATCCTTTCAGAATTCTAAGAATTCTTTATGTCTGTACAAAGTGTGATGCCCAGAAATGGACACAATACTGCAGTTATGGTTGAACCAATGTATTATAAGTGTAGTGGCCATTTGGCCTGTTTTGCATGTCATTGATGATGGCATGTGCCTTTAAATTTTAGACTGCCCGTTATATTGTGGGTGGGTGGGATTATGACGTGTTTTGGGGCGTGTTTGGAGCTTAAATGCTTGCGTAGGTTTAGTTTTTAGATTAGTTTGGAAAGACCATGGGGAAGGTTAATCCTTCTACCCAACAGGGGGCGCTGACCTGTGCGCGGCTGCCCAGCCTGCAGTGTTTTTGTTTCTGGAGTTCTAGACTTTTTTATGTGGGGGGTGGGGGGGGGGGGGGGGGGGGGGGGGGGGGGGGGGGGGGGGGGGGGGGGGGAAGGGGGAAACTACTTTTCAGGGTCCCTACCTGGTCGGAGATGCAGCTTTTCTCTGGGCTGCAGCTTCGACCCGTCCTCGCGGCCTACCAGCGGGCCTGGAGCGGCGTTTCCTGTCGGGCACTGCCCAGAACCACGGCTTCGGCAGCGGCACAGCGCTGGAGCGCTATCGTGGAGCGGGCGATGCCTTGCCTGGGTCGCCGCGCTGGAGCTCCGGTGAGCTGAAGACCGCCGAGTAAAACATCGCGGAGCTTCGGGTTTGAGGAGCGGCCAGCTGCGGGCGGCGGCGCCGAACTGTACACCGGGAGCCTGGGATCTCTAGATGAGATCGCCAGTTGTGGAGCTCCAACCGGCGCGGCCTTGTTGGCTTCGGAAGCCGCGGCCTCCAGTACGGAAGCGGCCCGTCCAGGGTTCCCAGGCCGCTGCGAGGATTCTCCCGACGCCGGAGCAACATCACCCGGTGAGAACGGCCAGGAACATCGGGCCTCCGTAGAGGCAACTGTGGAGGCCTCAATGGGCCCGACTATGGGTGAACTGGGGTTGGGGACTGGACATTATGCCTTCCCTCATGGTGGGAGCCATTGTGGGGGGATGTTCTTTATGTTTAAAACTCTTATTAATGTTATGTCTGTATTCCTTCTTTATGTGCTGCATTGGCAAGAAGCATTTCACTACACCTAGGTGTATGTGACTAATAAATAACCTTTGAACCTTTTTTTTGAACCTTTGAATCATGTGAGATCATGTGGGCCATGAGGGATCCATGGGAGATCTAAAGGAGATCATGCCAGATCTTGCCAGTGTTATGGAGACACTAGGAGTTTACTAATGTCTAAAGTAATAAGCTGGAGTACGAAGAAGATAGTAGTAACGAGTCGGAAGAAACTTGGATGTATCTTACTTTTTTCTATCAACAATAAAGCATTTATTCATCAAAAGACTGTTTTGAAGCCATATCTGAGAAGAAGCTCTGAAGGTCTCTGTGAGTGAGCTCGCATGCGTTTAGAAGACACCCCCTTCCACCCTTCTCATCCAAATAGCGGCTAGGGTGCTAATTACCTGAAAGATTAGAAAATCTGCCGCTACAATAAGGTTTCATCATTTCTTGGCTCTTATCTTCCGCGCCTCTCTTCTTAAGCCAAAGCTCATGTATGCTTCTTTAAGCACTTTCTCAATGAGCACTAGGGTTTTATACAAACGGTGTACCTAAACCCTTGAAGTCTCTACTCCTGTAGCACATTTAGAAGTTTACCCTCCAGCTTATACTATTCTTCTTATTCGTCCTAGCAAAATGAAATATTGCCCACTTTTTTAACGTTAAATTTCACCTGCTATGTCGGCCTATTGTGCCAGATTATCTTTCAGAAATACATTACTTTCCTCCTCACACTTCAATTTTTGTGCAGATTTGAAAATCATTCCCTGTCCGCCCTGTATATATTAAGAGTAGAAATGTTCCTCGTACCGACCCCTGGGGGATTTGCCTATATACTTCCTTTGCAATCCAATTTAATTCAACATTATCATCAATCTCCTTTGTTAGAAATGGATAAACCATTTTTTTCTCAAACATCTTGAAACATGTTTCTCGAAATATCTCTTTAAATTTTGGTTGTTACTTATCTGTGGACAAATCTTCTATCTAATCTTCCAATCACTTTAGCCAATATACTAAAATACACTTAATATAATACAATATATTAAATAGACTTTAGCCAATATACTTCTCATTTTGAAGAAGGGTCTTGACCCGAAACATCGTCCATTCCTTCTCTCCAGAGATGCTGTCTGTCCCGCTGAGTTACTCCAGCATTTTGTGCCATACTTCTCATTACTATGTAACAAGCTTTGTTTAAGTTGAAGAGTCTAGTTTCTAATTAAATCCTGTCCCTAATAATCTAAATAAAATAAATCTATTAAATTGGTATACTGTTTGCAAAGGATTCTTTATTATCTGATTACTAATGAACCCTCTCTCATTGCACCCAGGTCTAGCACAGACTTTTGCCATTTTGCCAACACCCTTTCCTTTATCTACTCACTTGTAACATCAAAACAAATAATTTTTGTGCAGTGTGTACATAATATGTTTTATGAGCTGCTTGGCCCATTCCTGTTCCTGTAATAAAATCAGGCGTTGCTTTGGACAGCATAGGAATGACTTTAAATGCTTTGGAAAGAATGGGTCACATGGTAATTGATTGCTTAGTCTGATATTCTTTTAAAAACATAAAAATAATGTTTTAAATGCTCTATGGATCAGCAGGTATTTGTGGGCAGTTTCAATGGCAAAAATGTATGTGATGTTAGGTTATGAACTTTTATGTGATTTAAGCATGCACACTGTAAGTCAATGGAAGAGGAACAGCAATACTAGGAAAATGTGGTATGTGCTGTCTTTGATATGACACAGACACCATTGAGTCTTTGCCGCAGCAGATCTGCAGGAATCTAGGCTCTCTCTCCACATTGTAGAAATCCTTCTGATATGTTACAGTCTGCACGCCTCCTTAATGGTTGACATAATTTTAGTGGCATTTTGGAGAAAATTCTGGACTGACTTGAATGTGTTATAGTGGCCGATCGGGATAGCTGCAAGGGAAATTAACAGCAAGGACATTAATTTTCTCTGACAAGGGTGGAATGACTCCATTGCCGAGTAAAGGCAATCGTTTTAGAATCACAGATGTAATGTGGGATTTGATGGCAGTTTGTTTTGCTAATCCTTTCCAAAATATTCAGTGTTTAAAGGGTTACATTGTCTTTCAGGCAGACGATAAACATTTACAGTTTTCGCCTAAATGGCAGCGTTCATCACCCGACTATTGCAAAACAACAGAGACTGGAATAATGTTCAAGGGAGGTAGTCTCGTTGCCTAGCAACATCTCATGTGCCCTGATTATTTGGAAGATTTACACAAAAATGGATCAGACACTGACCTAATCTGAAGAATTGAGACTAGAATTTGAGCTTTACTGCCACAATTAACATCAGTACAAATGTTTGACAGTGATGTTGGCTTTGCTGTTCATGAGGTGAAATCACTGGGGGGGGTTTGGGGTTGGGAGGGGGAGGAGAAATGAATATTTCATACGGACAGTACAGAGCTAATCACACATTCTGAGATAACCGGTGCCTAATACTATTCAAACTGGAATGTGGTTCTGAAACTGAACACAAGATGCCGTGCAGCTGAATTTCTGTAACTCGCTCACTGTGACTTTGGTGGAGAGGCCATACAAAAATGGTTACATTTGCTGGATCCCTCACTAACTAGACCAAGCAATGATTTTGGGTGAGGGAAGACCACAGGCTTGGATCCTCCTGTTGGTGGGCAATGAGGGGCTGAGTCCGGTGGGGACTCCCCTCAAACAAGGGAAGGGATAACACAGGAGCGCTATATGAGTCTTTTTCTTCTTGCACACCCTAACAAAACACTATATCTATTTGTTTGTGCACGTCGGGTTGATTGCATTAGTCGAAACACGGTGGACTACTTGAAGGTTGCAATCTCCCATCCTGCTATATGAGTGGCAATGGTGCTATGTCTGAGAAAAATAAGAGATGCTAATATTACTGGGTGTAACACAAAAAATATTGAATGTACAGGCACTAAGAATGTATTAAGAGTTTTGTGCGGTGTTTGTTTTTTAACATTTTTTCTGAATAATGTTTATTTCTGAAATAAATAAAGAATGGGGTAGGGACACACCTTCTTGGAGCTTTAAAGTATATTATTATTAAATAATAATTGTCATAAATAAATCACCGCATGTTGTTTCTTGATTATACTAAGAAATTGCTTAAATTCATATGAGTTTCTTGATCAGACCTTGGGTCTCAGCCCAGTCTCCGTGCAACTTTGCAGGGAAAGTAAAATTACTCCCATAAAGAAACAGCACAACATTAATGAAGCTTAAATCGGTTGTGAGTTGCATTCCCTACTGCTTCGAGAAACAAACTCTTTGGGATTTACTTCACCATCCATAAGTTTTCAATTTATATTAAATTGCTTCGGACATTTCACGACGATGTGGAATAATTTTTTTTTACATGTATTCGCAAACCGCAGGAATCTCCATTAATATTATAGGCCCCATGTCATGTTTTTATAAGAGTAGTAGCATTCTGCAGAGCAAAGAAGGGATGACTGAAGAATTTAATTAGCCTGTCACTCTGTCATCCTTTCTAGCTTGGCTGTCTTCCTTGTTTCGGTGTCTTATTATTGCATCATAAAAATGTCCATATAAAGGCAATTTACAGCATTATAGGAATTGAACTATTCCTTAATTGCAAGTGTCATTAATTGTTAGAGGATGAATTGATTCCTTCGTGGTGACTACTGAATTGGTGTCAGTGGCAGTTTGGAAAGAAAGGTGAAACAATGATGGACATTAAGAAGAAAAAGACATGTAGTATAGAATAAGATGGGTGGGTCCTGGTCTTTGGTCTGTTTAGAGTTCAGTTTTAGTTTAGTTTAGAGATACAGCATGGGAACAGGCCCTTCAAGCCACTGAGTCTATGCTGACCAACAATCACACCATTCACTAGTTCTATCCCAAATTCTGGGGACAATTTACAGAGGCCAATTGACCTACAAACCTCCATGTCTGTGAAACTGGAGCACCTGGAGAAAGCCCACGCGGTCACAGGATGAACGTGCATACTCCACACAGACAGCACCCGTAGTCAGGATCGAACCCGGTGCTGGAAGGCAGCAACTCAACCTCTGCGCCACCGTGCCATCTATGAGGCTCAGGAAGAGTTAAAAAGGAGAGCATCTGAAAACAGATGCTGGGTTTGTGACCGTCTGTTAATATTAATCCATTGGACCCAATGCAAGCAGCGTACCCGATTCATACCTCCTGTTAACATAAACACCTCAGCATTCAACATGCGTTAACCTTGCTCTTTAAAGGTTTAATTCATCAATGGAAGCCCCACATTTTTATCGGTTCGTGCCATTCACATTCGCCCAAACTGCTTAAAGCCAAGCAAGAGCAATTAAAGGGATGTTTCTTGCCTGCATCAGATGGTGGAGGTAACCGCTACTTGGTTGGTATGGATAGGTTGGGTTGAACGGGAGTGGGATTGGCTGCGCTGCCTTGCAGCTGCGGCTTGCCTGCAGTCCGTTTGTCTTTTCTGTTTTTTGTTTTCTTTTGTCCTGTTTTTGCAGTTTATTTTGGTTTGTTTGGCTGTGTATGTGTGGGGGGGTGGGTGTAATATGTTTTTTGACTTCCTTCGGGGGGATGCGACCTTTCCTGTCGTATCCCCGTCTCCGTGTCCGTCTGCGCTGAGGCCTATCGCGGAGCTGGCGGCCTCCAACTGCGACCGACCTCGAGGCTGTGGAGGCTGTGGAGCAGAGCCAGGACTTACCAACGCGAGCCTGGCCGACTTCGGGGCTGTGGTTGCGGTGCGACACAACTTCCGACCCGACTTTGGAGCCTCGGAGGCTCGGCCACGGGCCAGTGGGCCAGTGGACGACATCATCGGGAGCTCGAGTTTTGTTTTCCGGAGCTCCCGCAACTGCAGCTGCGTCCGCTGGACTGGAGGACGGCAGCTTCGGCAGCTTCGACCGCCCCGAGCCGCGGAGTTTGAACCGGCCCGTTTGCGGAGCTCGGATTCAGCCTGCGGGACTTACCTACCATCACCCGGCGGGGTCACAACATCGGAGGCTTGGATTGCCTCAGCGCAGAGGGAGAGCAAGGAGGGAAGAGACAATGACTTTGGGACTTTAAACTGTGTTGAGTGTTTGTTATTTATTCAATGTTATGACTGCAGACTAAACCATATTGTTTATTTTGTTTTGTTTTTATCTTTTGTTTTTACCTTGTTTGGGATGTGTTTACCTTGTGTGGGACTAAAGATGGAAATTAGCTACTGGCTACAATCTTGCGTATTACATGTAAATGTTTATTAATATGCACTGTCCCTAATAAAATCAATTCAATTCAATTCAATTCAACGGCCTGTTTTCCTGCTGCATACCTCCATGACTGTAATTTTACAAAGAAAATTGTGGCCTGAGACAGGAGCGCGCCCTTTCTGAGGTTTCCATGTACTGAATTTGAGGCCGTGATGCAGGAGATCAGGAGGAGGAGTGATGGATTATTTCTGTGGGGGTTTCTCCAGCACCAGGAATAAAGGCAACTTTGATGATCATTCCTGGGAGTTATGGCTAGAGGTTCTGGATGCAGTCCCTTAAGTAGTTCAAGAATAAACCATTCTCATTTATGGTTGAGGTCAGTGAGCATGCCTTCAAATGTCATATCCTAACATTCACCCATAAACTAACTCTATCTATCAGACTCTTATCTAACATCCACCAAGTCCTCACACAATTAACACTGCCAGCTCCTCACACTTATATCTCACAGCCTGCATACACTTTGCTATTCACCATACAAGGCAAATATATCATTGGCACACTCTTACTGGCAGGCACGGTGACATAGAAGATAGACACAAAATGCTGGAGTAAATCAGCGGGACAAGCAGCATCTCTGGATAGAAAGAATGGGTGATGTTTCGGGTCGAGACTGAATCTAAAGAAGGGTTTTGAACCAAACGTCACCCATTCCTTCTATCCAGAGATGCTGCTTGTCCCGCTGATTTACTGCAGCATTTTGTATCCATCTTTGGTATAAACCAGCATCTGCAGTTCCTTCCTAGGCAAGGTGACATGTTGGTTGAAGTGGCTGTAACTGCATCACACCATCCCCCCGCTACCTTCCATCCCCCCTACCCATTGTGAACAGTGCTTGAGCCATACTGAGATCAATGGTCTGCATTGGGAGCTGAGACCACTGATGATCCTTGTGTCTCACCATACACCCCACTTTCTCATTCCATGCTCTCTGCTGATTAAGTTAAAGTGACATTTCAGGTCAAGTCAGGGGCTCTCAGTCTGAAGAAGTGTCTGGACCTGAAACGTCACCCATTCCTTCTTTCCAGAGATGCTGCCAGTCCCGCTGAGTTACTCCAGCATTTTGTGTCTATCTTCGATTTAAACCAGCATCTGCAGTTCCTTCCTACACATCTTTGTGTCTCCGTTTCATCTCTAGCCTTTGTCCACCCACCTTCTTATATTTATTATGTTTCAATTCTGGACAATATTCGGACTTGTCTGGAATCCATTGGTCTGGTCAGGCTGATGCTACAATGAGGCAACCCTATACCTTGGAACCAGGCAAAGTCCGAAGACCCAATCTGCATTTCTTTCCTACACATCTCATGGTGAAGAACGTGTTTGGCTTGTCTGCTTTGATGTAAGGCTACTGAGCCAAGGAGTTGGGACATCATGCTACAGCTGCCCAACACTTTGGTGACACCACATTTGGAGCTCTGGTTACCTCCTCTCTCCAAAGAGAGTTTAACAACGTCCTCTCTCACTGCCCCCCCTCTGTGATTCCCTCTTCCCTCCAACTCTACGACCACTTCCTAGCCCAGAATTATCCTCCATGGCCAGAGTGAGGACCACCGTAAATTGGAGGAGCAGCACCTCATATTTTTGCTTGGGCAGTTTACACCCCAGCGTATGAACATTGACTTCTCTAATTTCAGGTCATCCCTGCTTTCTCCTCCCCTTCACAGTTCTCCCTCAGTCCATTGTATCCGCATCTTCCTTTCTTCTTTCCGCTCCCCCCCACCCTCACATCAGTCTGAAGAAGGGTTTCAACCTGAAACGTTGCCTATTTCCTTCGCTCCGTAGATGCTGCCTCACCCGCTGAGTTTCTCCAGCATTTTTGTCGTTGTGCTACAGGAACAGTCATTAAGCAGAATATGTGCAGAAAAAAAGTTACCCAGGATGTTACCTAGGACTCAAGAGGTTGATTTTAAAGAGAGACTGGATAGGATTGGACATTTTTCTCTTTTAGAGGTATACAAAATCATGAGAGGCCACTTTCCCAAGGTAGAGGTGTCCAGAATGAGTGGGCATAAAGTGAGAGGCACAAGATTTAAAAGGGACCTGAGGGACAACTTGTTCATACAGGAGTCATGTGTAAATGGAACGAGCTGCCAAAGGAAACAGCAAAGGCGGGTACTGGGGTGTTCAGTTTAGTTTAGTTTAGTTTATTGTCACATGTACCGACGTACAATGAAAAGCCTTTGTTGCGTGCTATCCAGTCAGCAGAAAGACAATACATTATTATAATCAAGCCAATTACAGTGTATAGATACATGATAAGGGAATAACATTTAGTGCAAGGTAAAGCCAGTAAAGTCCGATTAAGGATAGTCCGAAGGTCACCAAAGAGGTAGATAGTAGTTCAGCACTGCTCTTTGATTCCGTTGCCTGATTACATCTGGGAAGCTATTTAAAAGACATTTAACCAGGTACATGAACGGGAATATTTAGTGGAATAAGGACCAAACACACGCAGATGAGGCTATAACTATAACTCAGCTCGAAAACCTAGGAGGCATGGGTGGGTTTGGCCACTGTTTCCATGCTGCTTGGCTCAGGAACTATTTCCCAGGATGGAAATGTCAAAGACTAGAGGGCATAGCTATTAAGATGAAAGTTTAAAGGAGATGTGCAGGTCAAGTTTTTTATAGAGAGTGGTGGGTGCTTAGACCAAGCTGCCATGGTTGGGCAGGGCGCGAGTGGTGATGCAGACACAATGGTGTAATTTCACAGGTTTTTAGATAGACACATGGATATGCAGGGAACAGAGGGATATGGATCACATACAGGCAGAGGAGAATAGTTTGATTTTGCATCATGTTTAGTACGGACTTATACCGACCCTTCTGTCAGCACCCGTAGTCGGGATCGAACCTGGGTGTTCGGCGCTGCAAGCGTTGTAAGGCAGCAACTCTACCGCTGTGCCACCGTGGCCGCCCAGTCTATCAAGATTCAAGATTCAAGAGAGTTTATTGTCATGTGTCCCTGATTGGACAATGAAATTCTTGCTTTGCTTCAGCACAACAGAACATAGTAGGCATGACTACAGAACAGATCAGTGTGTCCATATACCATTATATAAATATATACACACATTAGCAATGTTACAAAATTTTGAGATTTAAAAAAATAAGTCTGCAATTTATCCCATCAGATAAAGCATAAAAATAAATTTAATTTGACACCTAATTCAAATCATATCTTCAGTATTAAAAAAGTTATGGCCATTTTCAAACTCGGAAATTAGCATCTATTTATCCCATCAGATAAAGCATATAAAGATTGCTTTTCCATTGACTTAACACAAAAGCTGTGATCGAGGACTGTCAAAAGCCCATAACTTTTAAAAAAATTAAGAGAACTGAAATAAATTTTCAGTTATTATAGATTGAAGCATTCTGAAACAAATATGAAACAATCTTACTTGGATGACCTGAAATTAAAGCATATAATTAGTTAGTTACCCAATTGTAGCTAATTACATAATTCAATTACTAGATCTAAACATCTATCCATTTCTTAAGAAAATATTAACATTTTTAAATAGCCTAAGTGTCCAAATAACACACACACAAGAATTCACAATATAACATGATTTTTAAATCTCATTGTCATGGATTTAAAGGCCAAATGGAAGGAATTTAGTGTTTAATACCTGCAAATTAATGGCCATTTAAATCATCTTGCGAGTGGATTTTTCTGGAACGCGATCATTTGGAATGTTGCAGTTGCAGTGGATTTGAAGCCCATATCAGCAGGAAAAATACTTAAAATTTTGATTAAAGGGAACTTAAGAAGCACTTTTTAATGTAAAAATAAACAGCCTACCTTGCCTTGTCCCCTACGTGAGATCCGTCCCGTCGTCGGCGTTCACGGCTTTAGAAGATGATTTTTAATTTACTATAACAATTAAATTATCTAACTTAGCTTAAAAATAAGTGCAGAGAACGGCAGTCGCAGCGATTTTTCTTGAGCAATTAAACAGGCTGATGAACATCGATTTAAACAGCCTGGAGGAAACGACATTTTAAACCCGCCCCCCTCTCAAAGGCGCCAAAGTCGCACACACGGGCAGTGACAGAACTGCAGCGCTGCTGAAAGTATGTTTTGCAACATACCTACACACATGAATAAATAAACTGATAAAGCGCAAATAATGGGCTAATAATGTTCAGAATTTTGTCCGATCCAAGTTTAATAGCCTGATGGCTGTGGGGAAGTAGCTTTTCCTGAACATGGTCGTTGCAGTCTTCAGGCTCCTGTAAATTCTACCTGCAGGTAGCGGGGAGATGAGTGTGTGGCCAGGATGGTGTGGGTCCTTGATGATACTGCTAGCCTTTTTGAAGCAGCAACTGCGATAGATCCCCTCGATGGAAGGGAGGTCAGAGCCGATGATGGACTGGGCAGTGTTTACTACTTTTTGTAGTCTTATCAGCTCCAGGGTGCTCAAGTTTCTGAATCAAGCCACGATGCAACTAGTCAGCATGCTCTCTGCTGTGCATCTGTAGAAGTTAGAGAGAGTCCTCCTTAACAAACCAACTCTCCGTAATCTTCTCAGGAAGTAGAGGCGCTGATGTGCGACCAGGAAAGATCTTCAGAGATGTGCACACTCAGGAATTTGAAGCTCATGACCCTTTCAACCATCAACCCATTGATATAAACGGGACTGTGGTTCCCCATCCTACTCTTTCCAAAATCCATAACCAGTTCCTTGGTTTTGCTGGTGTTGAGGGCCAGGTTATTGTGCTGGCACCATATGGACAGTCGCACGATCTTTCTTCTATACTCTGACTCACCCCCATCAGTGATACATCCCACAACAGTGGTGTCATCAGCGAACTTGATGATGGAGTTCGTACTATGGCCGGCTACGCAGTCATGAGTATAAAGTATAGGGGGCTGAGCACGCAGCCTTGAGGTGCTCTCGAGCTGATTGTTATCGAGGCTGACACATTTCCACCAATACGAACAGACTGTGGTCTGTGAATGAGGAAGTCGAGGATCCAATTGCAGAGGGATGCACAGAGACCCAGTTCTGCGAGTTTGGTAACCAGCTTGGAGGGAATGATTGTATTAAATGCCAAGCTGTAATCAATGAATAACAGCCTGACATATGAGTTTTTGTTGTCCGAGCGGAGTGAAGAGCCAGCGAGATTGCATCCACCGTTGATCTGTTGTGGCGGTAAGCGAACTGCAGTCGGTCCAGGTTTTTGTCAAGGTAGGAGTTGATTTGCACCATGATCAACCTCTCAAAGCACTTCATCACCACAGACATTAGTGCCACAGGTCGATAGTCATTGAGGCACGTCACCTTGCTCTTCTTGGGCACCGGTATAATTGATGCCCTTTTAAAGCAGGTGGGAACCTCAGACCTCAGAAGTGAGAGGTTGAAATTGTCCGTAAGAACTCCAGCCAGTTGGTCCGCACAGGTTTTTAGAACACGACCGGGTATACCATCAAGTCCAGGCGCTTTTCGAGGGTTCACCCCTCTGAAGGATTTCCTGACGTCGGCCTCTGTGACTGTGACTGAAATATCATCACAGCGAATGGGGGCTCGGGAAGGCACATCAGTATTCTCCCTATCAAAGCGTGCATAAAACGCATTGAGCTCGTCAGGGAGTGATGTTTCGCCAACATTCGAGCTGCCTCCTGATTTTGCCTTGTAGGAGGTGATTGCATTCAGGCCCCGCCACAGTGGCCAAACATCTGTCTCATCCTCCAGTTTGGAGCAGAAGTCCCTTTTGGCCTTTTTGATGGCCTTACATGGTCTGTGATTATCTTGTGGAATAACAACAAGAGTGCTGGTAATGCATCTTTGTGCATTCCCCTAGGCTGCAATAAAGGCACTCTATGTTGTCAAAGTTCTTCGCTGAGTTATCTCTAATCAGAAACATTCACCTGACACACATCTCATGAATTGGATGAACTAAAAATTGAACATAAAACTGTTTAGCAAAGGATCACATCTTTCACCCATGAAGTCTGTGCCAAACGTGACGCCAAATTAAATTAATCTCCTCTGCCTTCATGTGATTCATATCCCTCCATTCCATGCTTATTCATACACCTATCTAACAGTCTCATAAACACCACTATTGTATCTGCATCCACCACACCCTGTGTAAATAGACCTGCCTCATCCATCCGCTTTAACCTTTCCCCTCTCACCTTAAAGCTATGTTACCTAGTGCTTGACATTTCCACCCTGGGAAGAAGGTTGAGACTGCCGACATTATTTGTGCCTCTCATAAATTTCAAAACCTCCATCAGATCTCCCACCGATACTCCAGAATAGAATAGAATAGAATAGAATAGAATAGTTTCTTTATTGTCATTGTAACATGAACCATGTACAACGAAATAAAAAAATGTCAGCCAGTCAGTGCACCATTCAAACATTTCTAAAAGCTAACGATACATACAAGGTAATATATTTAAAAAAAGATAATCAACTAAAATAAATATCATGAAAATAGCACGCATAAACACCCAACCCTACATCCTTCTATCGATTTCACAGTGTACCACAGTCCCTTAGTATGTATCGCCCCTGCGTTCCTTGGCAGCTACATTTAGTGCCTTTATAGCAGTGGGGTAAAAACTGTTTTTAAATCTGTTTGTCCTTGTCCTTGTAGATCTGTACCGTCTGCGTGACGGCAACAGTTCAAACAGGGAGTGTCCGGGGTGGGAAGTGTCCTTTATAATACTCTGGGATTTTTTGATGCAGCGGGAACTGTGTAAGTCCTCCAAGGTAAGGAGAGGGCAGCCGACAATCCTCTGGGCGTTGTCAATGGCCCTCTGGAGCGCTTTCCTCTGAGCCGCTGTGCAGCTGGTGTACCATACGCATACACAGTATGTTAGGATGCACTCAATGGAACACCGATAAAAGGACAGCAGCAGTCTCTGAGTGATGTTATTCTTCCTGAGCACCCTCAGGAAGTGCAGTCTCTGCTGGACCTTTTTCAGCAGTGCAGAGGTGTTCACGCTCCACGTCAGGTCCTCCTCAATATGGATTCCCAGGAAGCGGAAATCCGCCACCCTCTCCACACAGTCCCCTCTGATAATTAATGGTACCATGTCCGTTTTATTCTTCCTGAAGTCTATTATTATTTCCTTTGTCTTTAAGGTGTTGAGGAGCAGGTTATTTTCTCCACACCACACTGTCAGCTACTCCGCATCATCCCGGTAGGCGTACTCGTCCCCCCCCGGAGATGAGTCTCACCACCGTAGTGTCATCCGCAAATTTGACAATGGTGTTGCTGTGGTGGGCGGGGGTGCAGTCATGTGTGTAGATGGTGTAGAGCAGGGGGCTCAGCACGCAGCCCTGTGGAGACCCGATACTGAGGCTGAGGGCCGTGGATGTGTGATGGCCCACTCTGACTCTTTGGCTGCGACCCGACAGGAAGCTATTTATCCACATGCAGGTGGAGTGTGGAAGTCCCAAGTCCCCCAGTTTGTCCACCAGTTTGTGGGGAAGGATGGTATTAAAAGCAGAGCTGTAGTCCACAAAGAGCATCCGCACGTAGCTCCCCCGCTGCTCCAGGTGGGACAGTGCAGCATGGAGAGCTGTGGCTACAGCGTCCACTGTAGATCTATTCACTCTGTACGCAAACTGGTGGGGGTCAAAGCTTCGGGGCAGGAGTGATGTGATATGACCCCGGACCAGTTTTTCAAAACACTTCATCACCACTGGTGTGAGTGCGACTGGCCGGTAGTCGTTGAGGCTGGAAATGTGGGTTTGTTTGGGCAAGGGGACTATGGTGGAGGACTTCAGACAGGGTGGGACAGTGGACTGGGCCAGAGACTGGTTGAAAATCCTCGTACAGACTCCAGCCAGCTGGTCTGCGCAGTCCTTCAGCACGCGTCCAGAGACGCCGTCGGGTCCAGCAGCCTTCCTTGGATTGATGGCCCGCAGCGTGCGCCTCACCTCATGCTCCTCTATCTTGAGGGTTAGGCTGCCGTGGACCATGTGGTGTGATGTGGCTGTCTCGGGTGGCTCCACTTCAAAGCGAGCAAAGAAGAGGTTCAGCTCCTCTGCCAACGAGGCATCACCTTCAGCAGCTCCAAGGTTGGTCTTGTAGTTGGTGAGATACTGGATCCCCTGCCACACCTGCCTGCTGTTGTTACTGTCCAGGTGGTCCTCTATCCTCCTCCTGTAGTCTGATTTGGCCTCTCCGATTACGCCCATTACGCATGCGCCGAACTGAGAGGCAGCAAGTCTTTGTAGCTCCGAGTTTTGTTTTAGTGTTTTAGCGTTTTAGTGTGTTTTGTTTAGTGTTTTATTTAGTTTAGTTTAGTTTTTGTGAAGGACAAGGACAAGGACTTGGATACAAGTCCTTGTAGCTCAGAGTTTTGTTTAGTGCTTTAGTGCTTTAGTGTGTTTTGTGCGTTGGCTGCTGCCGCTGCTGCTGTGCAGTAAATTTTACACAGCATGTGTAGAGTCGCGTATAGGAGGGATGAACTCCTTATGTGGCGACGGACAGCTTACGGAATAAAACACCATATTCCGTCTGAGCTGAAGAAGCAGTTCCATGGTTGCCGTGCAGGTGCCAGGCTAAGGGCCAGGCTAAGGGCCTGGAGGTGGAGATACAAGCCGTTTCTGCCATCGATCCTTATGGGGAACGTCAACTCATTCCCTAACAAGTGTGAGGAGTTGGAGGCCCTTATGAAGAACCAACGGGTCTACCGTGAGTGCAGTCTCATGTGTTTTACCGAGACGTGGCTGATGGACATCATCCCGGATTCCTGTGTGGATCTCCCCGGCTTCACTACGGTACGAGCAGATAGAGACTCGAAGGCGAGTGGGAAGATCAAAGGTGGGGGACTTGCTCTGCTTGTGAACAATAGATGGTGTAATCCAGGTCACATAACTGTGAAAGATAAGATCTGTTGTCGGGATATTGAGCTCCTGGCGGTTGGACTGAGACCTTATTATGTACCGAGGGAGTTCTCCCACATCGTCGCCATTATTGTTTACATTCCTCCTCGAGCGGAGCCTGTAGTCGCATGTGACGTCATCCAAGAGACTGTCGCGAGATTACAGACCCGACACCCGGACGTACTCATTGCCTTATCAGGGGACTTCAATCATGTGAACGTCAGCCCCCACTTGTCAGGCTTCTCACAGTATGTTGACTGTCCCACAAGGCACAATAAGACACTGGACTTGTGCTATGTCAATGTCAAGGAGGCCTATAGTGTCTTAGCCTTTCCACCGTTTGGCAAATCAGATCACAACCTGGTTTATCTAAGGCCTTCTTACAAACCCTGTGTACTGAGACAGCCTACAACCACCCGGTCTTTCAGAAAGTGGACACCAGAGGCCAGTGAATCACTGAGGGACTGCTTTCACTATAGAATTTAACATAAAACATCCCCACACAGCAGAATCAAAGTTTCCCACTGTGTGGGAAGGCACCAAAGTCAGTCTCTTCCTCCACTGTTCCCCGTGGTCAGGGCCTCCCCAAGCCCTCTGCAGTTGCAGCTACGGGCGGCCCAATGTCCAGGACCGCTCCCGGGGTGATACAAGTCCGACGTCGGGTCTGCGGGACGTCCTCAGCGGCGTGGACACCAGAGTCGGCCCCCTCCTACCGGAGTCGGCGGCTCCCAAAGTCCGCAGGCCGCGCCGGGTGGAGACTGCTGCTGTAGACCCTCTGCAAGGCGCCCCAGGACTCCATGATGTTGTTCAGCGCCGCCCGCATTGGAAGCTCTCCGCACCAGAGCTCCACGATGTTGGAGCAGCGGCCCAACGCTCCAGAGCTCCAAACGGCGACCCAGGTAGGCATCGCCCACTCCGCGGTGACTCCAGCGCTGCGGCGCCGCTGTAGCAGCCCTGGTCCGGTTCCCGGTCCCCGGCAGGAAAGGCCGCTCCGATCCAGCTGGTAGGCCGCGAGGTGGGGGGCGAGGATGTGACTCGGAGAAATAGTTGCGCCCCCGGCAGGAAGAGACTGGGAAACGGTTTCCCCCTTACCCTGCCCCCCTCCCCCACATAGAAAAGTTAAAGTTTCCCTCAACACAAAACTTTAGACTAACTAAAAATAAAAAAAAGATTGAATAACAGACTGGCTGAAGGTAGAGGCTGCTGCAGTGCAGCGCCCCCTCCGGTCCCCCTGATCTTAGAGCTTGACTAGAAATGATACTATTGCAGAATTTAAAGATATTATTGGAAAGATCAGTGCGCAGAAATTGTTCTTTGGTGTGAAGATTGGCACTAAAAGCTGCAGTAACTCCGCGGGTCAGACAACCTCTCTGGAGAAAAGGAATGGGTGTCGCATCCGGTTGAAACCCTTCTTCAGACTTTGGTGTGCACTGAACATAAGCTACAATGGTACCAATGGCCAACCATTCCAGGGTAACATGTAAGTTAGTGACATCAGCCAAAAGTATGTTAAATGCAGAGATTTTTACTTGGACATTCTGCAAAAGATGACCCCTGATCTTCACAATGGTAGCTCCATTAACAGCTACTCGATCCTTTGTCTTTGCCATTCTGATCACTGCGAAGGGCTTCTAATCTCAAAGGAACTCCTAAAATAGCAGTCACAACTGGCAGCATGAAAGGCTGCCATGGAGGTGAAGAAAACATGGGTGGAGGGGGTTTAGGCGATTTACGTAGAATTCTCCTGTGCATGCAAGCATCCACCAAGTATTTTTCTGCCCTCATTGGGTCCCATGGTATGTGACCTTCCACACTGTAAAGTGCAGGGTGATTAGTACGAGAGAATCATACAGTTGTACAGCACAGAATGAATGAAATGAATGAAAACTTTATTGTCATTCAGATATACACCTAGACACAGTGCACCTTGAACGAAATTTTGTTGCATTTGACTCTCCAAATCAGGTAAATAGTAAAAGTAAAAGTGCTAGGTGCGTCCATAAAAATGCCTCATGTGCATGGTTCTGTAAAATAAATATATATAAAAAGTTTTAAAAAAGTGTCGATATTTAAAAAGTTCAAGCCTCGGTTTTGTTGATTGTTCAGTAATCTTATGGCCTGGGTGATGAAGCTGTTGCAGAACCTGGTTGTCCCACTCTTCATGCTGCGGTACCTCCTCCCAGAGTTAAGCAGTATAAACAGTCCAAATTGTGGGTGTGTGGGGGCTCTGGTAATGCCCTTAGCTCTAATCAGACAGCGCTTGTACCCCATGTCCATGATGAAAGGAAGAGAAGTCCCAATGATTTTTTCCGCTGTCCTCACCACTCTCTGAAGGCACTTCCAGTCCGCAGCTGTACAGCTGCCGCACCACGTAGAGATGCAGCTGGTCATGACCGACTCAATTGTGCTTCTGTAGAAAGTGGCGAGGATGGGAGGGTGGAGGTGTAAACTTCTCAACCTGCGGAGGAAGTACAACCGCTGCTGTGCCCGTTTTGCCAGAGATGTAATGTTTGTGGACCAGTTTAAGGTGTCCGTTATATGCACCCCCAGGAACTTGATCCTTTTCACCTGTTCCACTGCTGAGTTGTTGATGCAAAGTGGAGTGTGACTGGGCTGAATTTTCCTTCTGAAATCGACGACAATCTCCTTGGTTTTGTTCACATTTAGGAGAAGGTTGTTCCTGCTGCACCAGCTCACCAGCTGCTTCACCTCCTCTCTGTATGCCTGGTCGTCGTTGTTGCGGATGAGGCCCACTACTGTTGTGTCATCCGCGTATTTGATGATATGGTTAGTAGTGGACCTGGCGACACAGTCATGTGTCATCAATGTGAAGAGCAGCGGACTCAGGACACAGCCCTGAGGGGAGCCGGTGCTCAGTGTGATGACCGAGGAGGTGTTCTTCCCCACCCGCACAGACTGGGGTCTTTCAGAAAGGAAATCCAGGATCCAGTTGCCTAGTATGGTATTGAAACCCAGGGGTGCCAGTTTGCTCACCAGATGCTGGGGGATTATCGTGTTAAATGCTGAGCTGAAATCAACAAACAGCATCCGCACGTGGGTGTTCCTCTCCTCCAGGTGTTGTAGGCTCAGGTGGACTGCAGAGGAAATAGCATCCTCTGTGGAGCGGTTCGGGCGATAAGCAAACTGGAACGGGTCAAAACTGGAGGGGAGTTTAGAGACCATGTGCTGTTTAATAATCCTCTCAAAGCACTTCATTATTATTGATGTGAGTGCTACGGGGCGGTAATCATTCAGGCAGGTTATTGTAGACTTTTGGGAACTGGTCAGAAACAGCGACATTGTCCTTGCTGCCCATTGTACCTGCCTACAACAATCCAATTTGCTCACATGAGCTCTGTAGACATACGGCTTAGAAATACAAACACAGATCCTGAGCTAAATATGTTAAGAGTACTACATCTGATATCTTTCCATCTCTAAAATGGAGTGAGTGTTGGTTAATAAAGAGAAAATAATTTACTAGGAAGTAACCAGTCCTCTAAGATTGACACGTTGTGACAAGTGGGCTACCACTTGTAGTGAGCAGTACCGAGATCCCAATCATTCACCATTCACACTAGATTAACGAAATAATAGGGCAGCATGGTGGTGCAGCGGTAGTGTTGCTGCCTTACAGCGCCAGAGGCCCGGGTTCGATCCTCACTATATGTGATGGCTATATGGCGTTTGTATGTTCTCCTTGTGACTGCGTGGGTTTGCTCCGGGTTTCCTCCCACACTCTGAAAAAATGCAGATTGTAGGTTAATTGGCCCAGTAAAATTGTCCCTAGTGTGCACGATAGAACTGGTGTTGGTCGGTGTGGATATGGTGAGCCGATGAGCCTGGTTCCTGTTTTATCTCTAAAACTAAAAACTAAAACTAAAATGACCATGGGGACCAAGCTGGCTGATGACACAAACTAAGTAGGAATGTGAGTCGTGATGAGGATGCAAAGAGGCTTCCAGAAGACAAAGAGAAGGTAAGTAAAGGGCCTGTCCCACTTGGGCGTCATTTACGCGACGTCCAAAAAATTGGTTGGTGCGTTGTGACGCGCACATGGCGCGTGGTGAGGCTTGGTGGCGTATGCAATGGCGCGCGGTAACGCGCGGTGCCCCAGGATTTTGTAATGCTCAAAATCCTCGCACGCCATCTGCGTTACGTATCCCTTGCACACGCTGATGTACTGATGGCGTACGCTGACTTTCTGACGGCGTACGTGTGGCGTGAGGTGACGCATGGTTACGCACGGTGACGCACGAACATTGCCTATGCTAATTTATTATGCGTCACCGTGCGTCAACGTCCGTAACCATGCTCCGCCCGTATGCCGTCAGCGCGCCATTTGAGCGCCGCACCACGTGACCACCCGGGTATAAAACACGCGTAGTTTTGAAAATTTTTCACTGGGAAAATCCTTGCCACGGAGATCGGACTAAGTACGAACAACATCGCAAATGGCTCCCAAACGAAGCAGGGCCCACAAGAGTACTTGGCGCTCGACTGTCGTACTGCTAGATGATTTTCTTGCGACTGTAGCGCATTAGTCAATACCGGCCTGTCGCATAAATGGCGCACAAATGTCCAAGTGGGACATGTTGTCCCCATATAAGAAACCATATATATAGATAAATGTGAGGTTATCCACTTTGGCGGCAAAAACAAGGGGGCAGATTATTATCTCAATGCGGTTAGGTTAGGTAAGGGGGAGGTACAGCGAGACCTGGGCGTCCTTGTACACCGGTCACTAAAAGTTGGCGTGCAGGTACAGCAGGCAGTGAAGAAAGCTAATGGAATGTTGACCTTCATAACAAGAGGATTTCAGTATAGGAGTAAAGAGGTTCTTCTGCAGTTGTATAGGGCTCTGGTGAGACCACATCTGGTGTATTGTGTACAGTTTTGGTCTCCTAATTTGAGGAAGGACATCCTTGTGATTGAGGCAGTGCAGCGTAGGTTCACGATATTGATCCCTGGGATGGCGGGACTGTCATATGAGGAAAGATTGTAAAGACTAGGCTTGTGATTCACTGGAGTTTAGAAGGATGAGGGGGTTCTTATAGAAACATATAAAATTATAAAAGGACTGGAGAAGCTATATGCAGGAAAAATGTTCCCAATGTTGGGCGAGTCCAGAACCAGGGGCCACAGTCTTAGAATAAAGGGGAGGTAATTTAAGACTGAGGTGAGAAAAACTTTTTCACCCAGAGAATTGTGAATTTATGGAATTCCCTGCCACAGAGGGCAGTGGAGGCCAAGTAACTGGATGGATTTAAGAGAGAGTTAGATAGAGCTCTTGGGGCTAGTGGAGTCAAGGGATATGGGGAGAAGGCAGGCACGGATTATTGATAGGGGACGATCGGCAATGATCACAATGAATTGTGGTGTTGGCTCGAAGGGCCGAATGGCCTCCTCCTGCACCTATTTTCTATGTTTCTATGTTTCTAAACATCTACCATGAAAAAGTGATCATTAGAGTTTCTTTTATGAATCAACTGCACTGAAAGAGACAAAAAGGAGACAAATCCTGCCTGGACTCATAATGTGAGGGCTTTATTGTGCACACAATGAATATCCGGGGATGTGCACAAAACAGATAAAATATGGTGTCCCTCCATAATGGTGCAGGAATTTTACAGTCAATACACTTGTTGTTTCCCTGTCTTGACTTCACACAACTGAACACACATTTACCTAAAGGAAATCCCTTTCCTATCAGTTATTTAAAGGGGTAATTCCAAGCTGATCATTTTTTTCTAATTATAGAATGATTCTTTACGTGTATATTGTTTTCTATAATTGTTCATACATATAGTTACAGTACAGCGCAGAATCATGCCACACTGCCCACAATTTCCGTGCCGAACATGATGACAAGTTCAACCAATCTTCCCTGCCTACATGTGATCCATATCCGTCCATTTCCTGCATATCCATGTACCTATCATGAAGCATCTCCAATGCCACTATCACTTCTGGTTCAAATGCAGATGTCTTAAACACTTAAGTCTTGTTTCTGGGGGAAGCAATAGACTTTAGAGATATAGAAGCCATTCCGCCCACCAAGTCCACGCTGACCAGCGATCACCTCGTACACTAGCACTACTCTGCGCACTAGGGACAATTTACAATTTTACCAAAGCCAATTAATGAACAAGCCTTTACATCTTTGGATGTGTGGGAGGAAACCGGAGCACCCGGAGAAAACCCATGTGGTTACAGGGGGAATGTACAAATTCTGTGCAGACAGCACTCGTGGTCAGGGTTGAACCTGGGTGTCTGGCACGGTAAGGCAGCAACTCTACCACTGTGCCACATTGCCACCCCTTGGTCAGGTTGGTCAGATGTGATAACGATATTAATGTCATCAATGGCATAATCGACATGTTTACCGACACTGGTGCGGCTGGCATTAAAGGGTAATTTCGCTGATTCCCAAGCCTCCAGAACTGCACAAACCTGTTACCCACAGCCATGGCTGTTTTATTAGTAAGACAATTGCAAACTGTTAGTTTGAAGAATGGGATAAGCAGCTGAAAAAAAGAGGGAGGATGAGGAGTGGGAGGAGGAGCAGGGACATGGAGGAGAACGGGTTCCTTGAGGAAGGACACATAGGAAATCATGCTATTCATGGCCTGGAATCCTGGCAGCAATCTTAGTTTGTTGTGGTTCTTCAGGGAGTAATGCACAAATGAGTAGAAGCTGGAATAGGCCATTCAGCCCAAGGTGCTGCTGTACCATTAAAGCTGATGATGTAGCGGGGACTCGTAGGAGTCCAACCAAAAACTAAGCGGACACAAGTTGTGTGCAGGAGACGTGTTTATTCTCTCCGATACAGCTCCCTACTCCTCCAAGGTCACGGACATTGCCCGGCCTTAAATACCAACTCAGGTACAAACCCTGTGACTAGCCTCCCACACTGAGATGCCGTCCTCCAGAGCCGAGGGTTCATCGTGCCCATGGCTTGCCACCAGGTGCCACCACATGACCACCCTAGAACCAGAGGCACTGAACTGGATAGGACGCCGAATGAGGCGACCAACGAGGCGGCCAGAATGCGTAGATACCACCCCACGCCCTGGGGGATTGTTCGGTTCGGAAGAATCTATAAGAGCCCGGGATGGCGGATGCCCGCGATGGGGTGGTTGAGCCACATGGACTGGCTCGCTCAGGTCCAAGTAGGCCAGTTTCAAATGAGCCACGGACACAGTTTCGCGCTGGCCTCCCATGTCTAAATCAAATGTAGTAGGCCCGTGCCGCAGCACGCGAAACGGACCTTCATACGGGCGCTGCAAGATCTGTGAAGGCTACGAAGGAACGGCCCTCGAGGAAGTACCGGAAGTGCCGCACTGTGAGGTGTAAGGCGAGCAACACCCGGTCGAAAGCACTGTAGCGCTGTTCCGCAATGCTGAGGTAACGGCTAAAGAAGGCGAGAGGCAGCCAATGGCCGTTAACCAACTGTCCCAAAATGCCGCCGACCTCAGAGTCCAAGGCATCCATGGTAAGGGCTGTGGGGGCATCAGCCAATGGATGCACGAGCATAGTCACCTGAGCCAAGGCCTCCTTCTTCCCTTCAAACGCCGCCGTGGCGACAGCACCCCACTGTATCTCCCGTTGTTTGCCGGTCAGCAATTGGAAAAGCGGCCACAAAAGTTTGGCAGCCGACGGAATGAACCGGTGGTAAAATGTGACCATCCCTACGAATTCCCGGAGGCCACGTACCGTAGCAGGCCGCGGGAACTGGCGGATTGCCTCAACCCCCTCCGGCAGAGGCACTGCTCCGTGCCATGTCACCCGATGCCCCAGGAAGTTGATGGCCTGAAGGCCAAATTGGCACTTGCCAGGGTTAATTAAGAGGCCATGGTCACTGAGGCGCTGGAAGAGTAGACGCAGGTGGACGCAGTGTTCCTCTCGCGAGCGACTTACCAGGAGGATGTCGTCCAAGTACACAAACAGGAAGATGAGCCCATGCCCCACTGTGTCCATCAGGCGCTGAAAGGCCTGAGCGGTGTTCTTGAGGCCGAAGGGCATCCGCAGGAACTCGAACAACCCGAACTGAGTGATAATTGCCGTCTTGGGGACATCCTCCGGTCGCACGGCTATCTGGTGATATCCCCGGACTAGGTCGATCTTGAAGAACCAGCCCTGGCCAGGTGGGCTGAGAAGTCCTGTGTGTGGGGAACGGGGTAACGGTCAGCGGTTAAGGCAGCTGAAGTCCCCACACGGCCTCCAGCCGCCGGAAACCTTCGGCACCATGTGCAGCGGGGAGGCCCATGGGCTATTGGAGTGTCAAACGATGCCCATGGCCTCCATACTCCAAAATTCCGCCTTGGCTATGAGGAGCTTGTCGGGAGTGAGTCTGCATGCACGGATGTGGAGCGGTGGATCCGATGTCAGAATATGGTGCATGACACCATGCCTCAGGCTGGCCAAGCCGAACTTGGGGGTGACAATGTCTGGAAACTCAGCCAGTACCTGGGCATAGACATTGTCCACCGCCGCTACAGGGTTGCTGACCAGCGCGGTGGGCACAGTAGAGCGCAAGGAGATCTTCTCAAACGATGACACGTCGACGAGACGTTGGCCCTTCACGTCCGCGACTACACCCACAAGGAATCTGAGCCCAGCAGCGGCTGGGCCACGTCCACGATGATGAAATGGCACACGCCTGATATGACGGTAACCGTGCGGACGTCATATATGCGAATTGAACTGCCATTCGCAGCAGTTAACGGAGGGCCGCTCTTACCAGCACGAATGTCCAGTCCAGATGGGGGCAAAATGCTGACCTCTGCCCACCAAGTGTCCACCAAGAATCTGAGCCCTGAGCGCCGGTCCCAGACATACAGGTGGCCGGCACTGGCATTTCCCAGAAATGAATATGGCTGGTGGCATTGGCGGGCCGCTGAACCCCAGTGTTGGTGCTAAAAACACCACATCCTTCTCCCTGGATCTCCTGGGTCCTGCTCAGCCATCCTCCTCTCCTGTGCCACTTGTCTGGTCTGTGGCTCTTGTGGGCGTGGGCCTATTGTGGGTGTGGTCCTGGGTCACTGGGCCTTCCAGGGCGCTGAATCAATCTGGTCCAGCAACTCCAGCGACTCCAGGGATTCTAGCACACCCACTTGCTGCCGGTCGGACAGCCACAGCTCGTCGTCGCGTGCTGCTAGTCTGATTGGATCCTCGAAGCTCTCCCTGATAGCTGCCGGCGGATGTCGCGTGGCAAGTGCTTCAGGTAAGTAAATTCAAACAGCAGGTGGTTGCCCATGAGCGTGAGCATCTTGCGCATGAGAGCCGAGGGCTTCCGGTCGCTGAGCTCGCCCAAGTTGAGGACCCGACACACACACTCCATTTGGCTCGGCCCGTAGATCCGGAGCAGCAGCTCCTTGAGGCCTGTGTACTTACCTGCTGCCGGCGGATTATCGAGGTAAGGTACAACCCGACCGGCCATCTCCTGATCAAGAGCACTTACCACATAGTGGTAACGGGTCTCGTCGGCCGTTACGTCGCGGATGTAGAATTGGGACTCGGCCTGCTTGAACCAAACCCCCGGCTGTGAGGTCCAAAATGTAGGCAGCTTCAGGGAGACCGCGTTGAGTTCGGCCTCATGGGCCTCGTAGGCGGCAGCGATGGAATGCATTTTTTCCCCAAATTTCCCTCCGTGATTACACTCCTGGGCGTCGGGGTCACCAGTGTAGCGGGGACTCGCAGGAGTCCAGCCCAAAACTAACCAGATACAAGTTGTGTGCAGGAGACGTGGTTATTCTCTCTGATTGTGTCATACCAACCTCTCAAAGCACATCATCATCATGGACGTTGGTGCCACCGGTCAGTACTCATTGAGAAATATGATGTTTAAGTCATCTTTACGAAGTCAGCCTAATTTTCCCATCATTATTTTCCAGCAAGGCACTTCAATTGACCATATTATACACTTCAACAATTATCGTATTTCCAGATATTTCCCCATCAGGCACCAACCATGTTGTGTCGACTTTCGATGTGTGACCAAAGAGACTGATTATCATCGGGATGTTAATAAATTGGAAACGGCCTGTAGAAGGTTTGCTGGACTGCCGTGGAGTGACCTTGTTGTTTTATAATGAAACTTTTGTATCTGCAGGACAATAAAGAGTATCAAGTGAATTGATTGAAACTTAGAAAATCCTGAGGTGTTTTGATAAGAGTGATTTGAAGAGGGATGTTTTGTCTTGTGAAGAATTTTGAACCAACTGTCATTGTTTCAAAAAGGGGATTGCCATTTTGCAGAGAAATGAGGAAAAATATTTTTCTCAGAAGTCTTTGAATTTTTGGAAGTCTTTTCCTCTAAGGTCAGTGAAAGTGGAGAGGGAAACAGATACAGGTACTTGATTTTTCTATCTCCTTCCTCCATCCATGGAGGTGAGAACTACGTTCCTACATAGGGCTGCTTAGTCACCGAGATGGTTGCTGAATTTCGCTGCTGCTTCTGTCCAGTGAAGAACGACCCTGTGCCTTGCAGTTACAGCTTCTAGTGTTTCCTCACCTGCTGCTTTGATGGTCTGCAATTGCCACGGGGCTTGATGCCCTGACTTGTGCGTGACTTGGATTACAGTGAAGGAGAAGTTGTACAGGTTCAACCTCCCTCTTCTGTTCAGCCTCATCTGGTTCCAAGGGCAAGATGGCCAGAGAAGATTCTGAATGCAGCAAATTCTGGTACAGGCGCCATGGCACAATGAACAAACAAAGAAATGAATTAAATGAAGCGATCCACACACACACACCGGGGCCAGATGCAGAATTACCCCAGTGACCGAAGGGTGACGGAAACAACCACACTTTACCTCGAATCCTAGTCTCTCCCACTCCGTGCGTCCAGGTCCCAGACTCTCCTTTTCCTCAGGCCCCATCCTCTTCTCTCCCGCTCGTCTCATCCCAGCCCCGGTCCCTCTCACTCCTTGGGCACTGGGCCTGATCTCTCCCATTCCTCCAGTCCCGCTCCTCAGATTACAGTCTGGATCTCTTTCACTTCTTGAACCCCAGTCCTGGCTTCTCCCATTCCCTGCACTCTGGACCTCCCAGATATCTGGCACCCCAGGTGGCATCGTTTCGGAGCCATGCCTCATCTCCAAACGGCCCTTGATAAGTAAGGAGGTGGTAATTACTTTAGGTAGACAGGAATGCAGAGTTATCAATGCCATCAGACCTTAATGAATCGCACGGCATGCTTGAGGAACCAAGTGACCTAATCCTGCTTCAAAGGTTCAAAGGTTCAAAGGTTCAAAGGTTGATTTATTGTCACATACACCTAGATGTAGTGAAATTCTTTTTGCCAATGCAGCACATAAAAAAGAATACAAACATAACAATAATAAATAGCTTTAACATAAAAACATCCCCCCACAATGGGGGAAGGCACAAAGTCCAGTCCCCTCCCCAATGTCCACCCATAGTCAGGCCTATTGAGGCCTCCACAGTTGCCTCTACAGAGGCCCGATGTTCCAGGCCGTCCTCGCCGGGTGATGATGTTCCGGTGTCGGGAGAGTCCTCTCAGTGGCTTGGGAACCCTGGAACGGCCGCCTCCCTACTCGAGACCGTGGCTTCTCTGGAGCCGACAAGGCCGCGCCGAATGGAGCTCAACTGGCGATCTCGTCGCGAGATCCCAGGCTCCCGATGTAAAGTTCAGCGCCGCCGCCCGCAGCTCCGCGATGTTTTTAACGCCGGTCCCAGCTCACCGGAGTTCCAGCGCGGCGACCCAGGCAAGGCACCGTCCACCCCGCAATGGCGCTCCAGCGCTGCACCGCCGTCCTCAGACCCGCAGCTCCGCCGCCGCCGATGCCGGTGCCGCCGCCGCCGATGCCGAGGCTCCGGGCAGTCCCCTCGCTCCTCAGACCCGCAGCTCCGCAGCCGCCGCCGATGCCGCCGCCGCCGATGCCGATGCCGAGGCTCCGGGCGGTCCCCTCAGGAAATGCCGCTCCAGGCCCGCTGGTAGGCCGCGTGGACGGGTCGAAAGTGCAGCCCGGAGAAAAGCTGCATCTCCGACCAGGTAGGGACCCTGAAAATTAGTTTCCCCCTTCCCCTCCCACTCCCCCACACATAAAAAGCTAGAACACCTTAAAAACAAAACACTAAACTAACTAAAAATAAGAAAAAATAAATGAAAAACAGACAGCTGCAGGCTAGGCAGCCATACCCCCTACAGGTCGGTGCCAATCTTCACAACTGCGGTATGGTTGTGCGTCACAAATTGGTTGCCTATTTTGTGTATGTAAACTAGACCCTCATTTTGGGCTTGAGCACATGCATCCACGTGCAAGAAAACATGTACGTACCCTTAACATTTACAGCAGGATAGGAAACACAATCTGCACCTGTGGACAATCCTTCTTAGTCTAGCAGCCTTGAAGCCAAATGTTTTCTCTGGTATATAGAGGGATATAGGCCATACGTGGGCAGGTGGGACTAGTATAGATGGTGTAGCCCAGTGTAGATCACATCTTGGTTTGCATGGGCTATGTGGGCTGAAGGGCCTGCTTCTGTGCTGTGTAGCTCTATGCCTCCTGCTTGGATTATATAGCAGGATAAAGCAATGAACTTCCTGCTTTAGTGTTTTGAAAGCATTTGTGGACAAGATACCAAATGCAATGTTCAGTAATAACCCGCTCTTCAAAGCATTTCGGAGACAGCAAATAGCCAGCGTCGCTGACAATTTTGACAGGCCATTTCAACTGTGAAATTAAAATAGTTTCTATAGACGACAGTTTTGTCCCCCAAATTAATTCTTGAATTGCAGGTAGAACGGAAATGAATTCAGAATGAACTTCTTTTCAAAACCTCTTCAATATAAACTGCATTGTAAGCTGTCATCTCTTTTGCTTTCCCTCATTACATTCCATGCTATTGTTGAATTCTTGGTGATTGAAGGTTTGGTCAGTCTAGCTGCTTACAGATGAAAAAGCCGAAATATTTAATTGATTGTGGAATCGATATGATGGTGCTATACGTCTATAACTCAGTATTGATTTAGCCCTGTTGTTTTTCATACTTAATCATTTTACACATCATGAAAATAACTGGCTAAATATGCTCTAGGTAAAACAGTAAGCATATGGATATTGAGTTTTTGAATAGTAATATATATTCTACTGAAAGCTAATAAATCAAAATCATAAAAGTGGCACTGGCTTCAGCTAGGCTGCAGATCTTAATAGCAACTCTGATTCTCAAGACACTTTGATGAACAGCCTTTTAGTGTTGGCAGAGATTAATTTTTCACTTCCTTTAACAAATGTATTGTGAAACAACCACATGGTTTGGTTCCAGCTGAACGTTTTCTTATTTGTTAAATCTGTAGGAACTATCATAGGCTCTTTGGATTATATTGCACCGGTAGACCACTTTCTAACTATTGGGAAGTAATGCACGAAGCTTTTCAGAGAAACAATTTTAGCCTCTCCATTAGAGAAACAAAGGAAATATCATCAACAGCAATGCAATTAGATTGTTCTGCTAAAAGTCTCTGCTTGCAAACATTCCTTAGCGTGTAATTTACAATGTTCTTACTCAATCGGCAAATATGACAAGTCTATATAATCAAGTGCATGATGACAATCTAAACTTAACTTAAATAAAGATTTCCATTCAACAAACCAAACAGTCCAGTTAAGGTCAGTCAAGCAAAGATATGAGATATATTGGTGCAGCGGTAGAGTTGCTACCCTACAGCGCCAGAGACCCAGGTTCAATCCTGACTGTGGGTGCTGTCTGTATGGAGTTTGTATCTTCTCCCTGTGATCATGTGGATTTCTTCTGGGTACTCATGCCTGAAGAAAGGTCTCGACCCGAAACGTCACCCATTCCTTCTCTCCAGAGATGCTGCCTGTCCCGCTGAGTTACTCCAGCATTTTGTGTTTATCTAGAGAGGTAGTGTGAATGGATATCGATAGTTGGTGTGGAATCAGCGGACCGAAGGACCTGTTTTCATGCTTTCAATATATCAATCTTGCAATCAATCTAATAGTAAAAATGTCATTGGTGCCTGGTCTCAGGAGTGAAGTTGAAGATGGTGCCACAGTGCTCACCCAAACCTGAAGGTCTGAGGAGCCCAAAATCTGAGGCTCAGGCTTCAAGCTAGGCTTTTGTCATTACACCTCAGGCTACTGAACTATCTTAAATAGGCAAGAAAGCAGCATTATGTGGGCAAATATGAGTGTTGTGGAGAAACAAGGGACTACAGGCACTGTTTTTTTAATTAATATTGTGGCGTTAAGGGGAAGAGTATTGCTCACTCAACTCCACGTGGGCCATTATGGACTCCACCCATCCAGAGGTCACCTATTGCCGACCCTGTTCTGTTCTGGCCTTCTCTGTCTTTCAGTCTGAAGAAAGGTTCTGGCCCAAAACATCACCTATTCCTTCCCTCCTGAGATGCTGCTTGACGCTCTGCGTTACTCCAGCATTTTGTGTCTATCTTCGGTATTAACCAGCACCTGCAGTTGCTTCCTACAACTCTCTATGGTAATTTGTATATGATCTAAGACATCACAACAAAATGTTTTTACTGAGGAGAAGATTGCAAAAGCTAAGGAATTGAAACATAGGTTTCAATTCCATAGCTTTTGCAATCTTCTCCTCAGTAAAAACATTTTGTTTACTATAGCCCCCATTTCTTGGAGAGATAGATAGATTCTTCATTAGTACAGGTTATGGGGGGAAGGCAGGAGAATGGGGTTAGGAAGGAGAGATAAATCAGCCATGATTGAATGGCGGAGTCGACATGATTCTACTCCTATTCCTTATGACCTTATGACTTCATTTAGCTCTATACAAAGCAGGCACTGCTGGTCTTTAAGGAAACCTTGTGGGACGATAGTCCCGAAATGAAGGCGAGGAGCCAGGTGCTTCGGGAGGTATTTTTAATATTGTCCTTCTTGTCACCAGAGGAGTCTGCAAGAGGAAGATGGCACCTAAACCCTTGCCTTTTATCCCTCTTGCTATGGGCCACCTCTGGACTCAACCATTCCCGTGCCGAGGGGTTTGATAGTGGGAATGGCCCGACCCTTGGGGGCAGCCAAAGGACCCCCCCCCCCGAACCGGAGGCACAAAACGCACCGGCTGGCGTACAACAAAACTAGAGTCAGCCGACCGAGGGGCTGGTGGAGGCACAGGTCGAGGGACAGGTCGATGGACAAGCGGAAGGACAGGTGGAGTGACAGGCAGAGGGAGCCGTGAAGGAGGGCGACCTCGCGGCCGAGGTTGGGCAACCAGCACCGGCTGATCAATGTCCAGATGTGCCAGCTTTAACTGGTCAATCGGCACGGCCTCCGGCCGGCCCCCCATGTCCAGCATAAAAGGTCGTCTGTCCATGTTCCAGCACCCGGAACGGGCTCTCACACGGAGCGGAGCAGCGTCCGGTGGGCATCACGGTGTAGGAAAACGTAGGGGCAGCCCCGGAGGGCTGCTGGCATGTGATGGCGAGACGTCAGGACGGGCGCCAGCCAGCCAACTCGCTCACGAAGGTGCTTCAAAGTGGATGAGGGCGTTCCCTGCTGCCCCGGCGCACAAACTACCCAAGCACCGTGAGTGGCGACCCGTAAACGAGCTCCGCTGAGGATGAGGCCAAGTCCTCCTTAGGAGCAGTCCGGATGCCCAGCAAGACCCACGGCAGTTCGTCCATCCAGTCCGGGCCAGAGAGTCCCCCCTTCAGCGCTGTCTTGTGCTGCCCGTGGAACCTCTCCACCAGGCTGTTTGCTTGCGGGTGATAGGCCGTGGTGTGGCGCAGCCGCACACCCAACAAGTGAGCCATGGCCGACCACAGCTCGGAGGTGAAATGTGGCCCCCGGTCCGAGGAGATGTGCACTGGCACCCCAAAGCGAGCAATCCAGTGCAAGGACAACGCATGAGCTCACGTATCCGTTTAAGTGTTGGCCAGTGGTATGGTCTTTGGCAACCGCGTGAAGCGGTCCACCATCGTGAGGAGTTGGGTGATGCCCCGGGACGGCAGGAGAGGCCCCACAATGTCCACGTGGAGATTTCCAGTGAGGTAGACCAAACTCCTGGAGGGGCGCCCGGACATGGCGCTGGATCTTTGCCATCTGGCACGGAATGCAGGTGCGAGCCCAGTGGCCAACCTGCTTGCGCACACCGGGCCACATGAACCGAGCGGCCACTAGTGCTGTCGTCGCCCTGATGGATAGGTGAACCAGCCCGTGGATAACGTCGAAAACCCTCCGGCGCCAGGCAGCAGTGACGATGCGGCGCGGCTGACCGGACGATACATCGCACAGTATCGTTGCCCCTCCAGGACTGAGAGGGACATCCTCGAGGCGAAGGCCAGAGATGGCAGTCCGATAGGCGGGCATCTCACCGTCCATAAGCTGCACCTCCGCCAGAGCAGAATAGTCAATCCCGGGCGCCACCTCGAACACGGCGTCGATGGCAGGGCGGGACAATGCGTCGGCCACCCGGTTCTCTTTCCCCTCGATGTAGCAGATGGAGGTGGTGTATTCTAAGATGTACACCAACTGCTGCTGCTGTCGTGCGGACCAGGGGTCGGAAATCTTCGCCAGGGCGAATGTGAGCGGCTTGTGGTCTGTTTAGGCGCTGAACGGGCGGCCCTCCAAGAAGTAACGGAAGTGGCGCACTGCCAGGTACAGAGCCAGGAGCTCGTGATCGAAAGCGCTGTACTTCGTCTGGGCGTGGTTGAGGTGCTGGCTGAAGAAGGCCAGGGGCCGCCAACCTCCGTCCATCAGTTGTTCCAGCATGGCACCAACCGCCGACTCCGAGGCGTCCACCGTAAGGGTGGTCGGGGCATCCACCAGCAGCGCAGCCCGAGCAAGGGCCTCCTTCACGCCGTCAAATGCTGCCACCACCTCATTGGTCCACGCGATGTCCTTACGCCCACCCGCCAGAAGTTAATACAGCGGCCGCATAATGAGGGCCGCGAAAGGCACAAAACGGTGATAAAACGCCACCATCCTGACAAACTCCTGCAGGCCGCGCACAGTGTATGGACGGGGAAACTGATGGATGGCGTCGACCCTGTCCGGCAGGGGAACCGCACCTAGCGAAGTCACGCGGTGGCTGAGGAAGTCGATGTTGGTTACCCCAGTCATGTCCATTCATCCTAGGTCTTCCTAAACCTGCCAGCCATGTCCATTCATCCTAACATGAACATGCTGCTCTTTACTCTTCCTATTTCACTTTGAACTGGCAGGCGAAGTAAAGGAAAATCCTAAGAGATTCGACATGTATATAAAGATTAAAAGGGTGGTTAGGGAAATAATAGGTTCTATCAGTGGTGTTTTTCACACAGAGAGTGGTGAATCTCTGGAATTCTCTGCCACAGAAGGTAGTTGAGGCGAGTTCATTGGCTATATTTAAGAGGGAGTTAGATGTGGCCCTTATGGCTAAGGGGATCAGGGGGTATGGAGAGAAGGCAGGTACGGGATACTGAGTAGGATGATCAGCCATGATCATATTGAATGGCGGTGCGGGCTCAAAGGGCCGAATGGCCTACTCCTGCACCTATTTTCTATGTTTCTATGTTTCTATGTTTTTTGCTCTACTTTCCGGCATCTGCAGTCTCTTGTGCCTTGAACCTTAAAGTGTCCTCGTACAGTGATAAAGGATCATAGCAGGAAAGGTTAAGGAAAGACAGTGGGAATATTAACAATCACAGGTAAATAAGAAGGAATTATTTTCAGCGAGGAAATGTGGTTGAGGAAAGTAAAAGTGTAGACATTTGGAGTGAAAAACCTGAGATGAGACAAAGATTTATTTTGCATGAGAAGTTGTGAGTGGTACTGAATTTCCAGTAAGGGTGAATTGGGCATTTCTTCAAAGTACTAACAGAGGTCATATGGTATAAACACTCTCTTTCCTGTGATGTTCAGAATTGTGGGCACAAACAAACACTATCGTACCAAACTGATGTTGCAAAAGATGCACATGCACTGAAATGGCTGTGTAGTGAACACAATGAGCATCACCCACTCGTCAATTCGTCAAGGCATGTTTGGTGATGAAAATGCATTAAAAAAGACACCAGCATAAACAATTAACACAAAATCCTCAAGCAGATCTGTAGAAACAGAATTCAGCAGAACAGAACAAGACTAACATCGAGGAGTTGGCGACCTTTGCCGGAGACCGACTTCGGGAGCTCCAAGCCGCAGGACCTTCGACCACCCCGCGCGGAAGCTTTGGTTGCCCCGACACGGGAGCTTTGGTTGCCCCTGACGCGGGAGCTTCGATCACAAGCTATTGGAGCTTCGATCGCCCCGATGGATGGTTCGACTGCCCCGACCGCGGGAGAAAAATGAGGGAAGAAGATTAGACTTTATTGCCTTCTATCAAAGTAAGGAATGTGGAATCCGCTGTGGTGGATGTTTATGTTAACTTTTATGTAGTTGTGTGTCTTGTTGCTTTTTTTTAGTATGGCTGTATGATTATACGAATATTACTGTAACTTAATTGATACACGTGACAACAAAAGACCTTTGAAACCTTTGAAAATTAGCTTAGTTAAAAATATTTATAAAAATATATATCTTCTGTTGTTTTACATAAATATCTTTGCAAGTTATATTCCATGGAAGCAATAAATAATGTTTGGCCCTTCAGCTTTTCAATATACTACTCATATCTTTATGACTATCATTTCCTGGAGCGTTATTCTTATTTTGCACAAATTCTTATTCATTGGTGTGGGCCTACTATTTTATTGCATGCATTGTAATATTGAGGCAGTAAATCCCTGAAATGACTCCTCTATAAAACTGTTAAAGGGGAAAACAGCTACCAGGCACAGAATTACAGCAAAGGAACCCAGCCTCCACTGAACTGATCCCAGATGTGTGATAGTGGAGCGGATAAGAGTGAGTAAAATGAGAATTAGTATCTCTAGTGACATCGATTCTTCTGGAAAGATTTACTGAATAAATCTGAGCAAATAGGGTTATAATTAATGGCTGAAATCTTTTTTTAATACAAGCTTTGATAAATTACATTTTTCAATAGCATTTTAATTTGCTATGGTATTGAATCGTTCCATTAGTTAGGGAAGTCTATGTTCATGTAATACAGACGGATAACTTCACTGCAAAGGTAATCGGACACCTGGGACCACGCTGGGAATCTCCTTCACCAATCAAATTGAAGGATTGTAAAACTATAGATCTGTTTCTTCTCCTAATTTGGCATTGTATTCATCCGCTACTATTTACATTTCCTTCCTGGTCATTGTGCTATTAATTTTACAATCCTTCAGAGGAACTCAAATACTGGATTAAAAGCGAGAGGGAAATGAAAAATGTTTTTAAAAATGTAGAATTTTGAGACTAGGAAATGCAATGGATTTCAAAGCCTGCATTAAAATGGTGGAGTGCAGTGGGCCTGATCAACTTCCTATGAGAATTCCAAACACTGATATTGCTTGTGCACAGTAAAATAAGTTTTACACACTTAACCCATCCTATCAACAACTAGGGAGAGGCCCTGCGCTGCTTTCTACCTCATTGGAGACCCTCAGATGACTGGAAGGGTGGGGCCCAAAATGACCATTATTGGTTGGGGGAAGTGTTCCTGAGCACATGTGTTGCAGCCCTGATGTGTTCTGGCCTTTCCTCGCCTGCAAATTATCCCCCCCCCCACCTACTTTCAGTTTGAAAAAGGGTTTCGACCTGAAATGTCGCCTATTTTTTATTTCTCCAGAGATGTTGCCTGACACACTGACTTACTCCAGAGTTTCGTATCTATCTTCAGTACAAAGCAGCATCTGCAGTTCCTTCCTACACAGTCACAGGGAGAACATACAAACTCCGCACAGAAAGAACCAGAGGTCAAGACTGAACTCAGGTAGTTGGGCGGCATGGTGGCGCAGCGGCAAAGTTGCTGCCTTACAACGACAGAGACCCGGGTTTGATCCTGACTACAGGTGCTGTCTGTACGGATTTTGTACGTTCTTCCCGTGATTGCGTGGCGTTTCTTCGGGTGCTCCAGTTTCCTCCCATACTCCTAAGACGTACATGTTTGTATGTTAATTTGCTTCGGTAAGATTGTAAATTGTCCCTAGTGTGTAGGATAGTGCTAGTGTATGGGGACCGTTGGTCGGTGCGGACTCGGTGGGCTGATGAGCCTGTTTCCGTGCTGTATCTCTATACTAAATTAAACTGTGAGGCAGCAATTCAACTACCTTGGCTGCTGTATCATCCATTGGCACACTGAATGCGAATGACCCCCATGTGGGACATTGTCAAAGGTCTTACTAAAGTCCACGTTGACTACATCAACAGCATTGTCCTCATGAACACACTTTAGTTTAGAGATACAGTGCAGAAACAGGCCCTTCGGTCCAACGAGTCCACACGGACCAGCTATCCCTGCACACTGACACTATCCTACACACACTAGGGACAATTTACATTTATACCTAGCCAATTCAAATCTGTAGGTTTTTGGAGTGTGGGAGGAAACCGAAGATCTCGGGGAAAACCAACACAAACGAGAACGTACAAACGACAGCACCCATAGTGGGGATCGAACCCGGGTCTCTGGCGTTCAAGCACTGTAAGGCAACAACTCTACCGCAAAACCAACGTGGGCATGAAGGCGCCACAGAATGACACTGATGGATTGGCAATTTGGGTAAAAAGATGGCAGATGGTGTTGTGTCTTCGGGTTTGATTTCCTGATAATAACGACACAATTCAGGTTGTTTCAGTTGCCTTAATTTACTCCTTTAATCAGCTCCTTTGCCTGTGTGGCGTAGTGATACTGAAAAGTGCTTACATACCTAATCACAGTGTGTGTGTGTGTGGTGAGTGTGCCTGATACAAAGTAGTGCAAAGTAGTGCAGGAGGTTGGGACTGCTACAATGAATATGTAGCATATGTAACATCCCCCCTTCTCAAAAGAAAGGAACAAAAATTAGTGACACTAGAGGATTGCCAGAGCGAGGGTGGCAATCCTGTAGCAGATACCGTGGGATTATTCTGCCCACATTCATGGCATTCTGCTTTCTACTATACTACACAACAAAATATATAATGGCAGCTTGTTTTCTTTCAGGTAGTGCGTAGCCAGTCAAGAGTCATGTCTTGGCGTGACTTGTCCCTTCCAGTGCTAGCGATAACGCGCTGGGGGTAAGATGTTGCTCCTGGATCTAGTAGATCTGGTTGTTGCCTGCAGTGTTGCACTCGATGTATTGGTAACTTGTTGAGTTGTTTCCTGGCCATTGGTTGGTGCTGGTTGACTATATGACTCACTGGTAGCAGTTTGTGAGAATGTGTTGTCATCAATGGCAGGTGTTGCTGCTGCTGTGGGTGGTGTCCTAGGAGTTGCTGGTGTTGTCTTTGAAGTTGCAGGTGTTGACATTTCAGGTGTCGGGCGGATGTGAATTCTGTTTCGTCTCAACTGCCTGCCCGGTTCTGTCTCTATGATGTATGATTTTGGGGTTCCAGCCCTGTTGGTGATTTGTGCTGGGGTCCATTTCTTTGTTGTTGGATCCTGAGCATGTACGTTTTGGCCTTGAAATAGTTCTGGCAAGTACTGTGCATTTTTGTTGTATTGTTTCAGCCCCTCCTCCTGGGCAGCTGCCAATTTTGCCCTTGTTTCTTCTTGGTCGATAGGGGGTTGGATTTTGCTTGGCAGGGTGGTTTTGTATTTCCTGCCATTTAGCATTTCTGCAGGAGACTTCATGTCAGCCTTTAGTGGAGTTGCCCGTAAGGATAAAAGTGCCAGGTTTGGATCCTCCTTTGCCTCTCGGCATTTTATTAGTGTTTTCTTGGCTGTCTGTACTTGCCTTTCAATAAACCCATGGCCCTTTGGGTAATGTGGTGAAGATGTTGTGATTTTGAACCCGTATTCGGTGGCCAGCTCTCTGAATTCCCGAGATGTGAATTGGGTTCCATTGTCACATACGATCTGCTCAGGTATTCCTTGCTCTGCAAACAACCCTCTAACAATTGACACAATTGTTTTAGCTTTCAAGTCCTTTATGTTTCTCACAAATGGGAATTTGGAGTAGTAGCAGGCCATAATCAAATACCATTGCTGGTTCTCTGTGAACAGGTCTGCTCCGATGGTTTGCCATGGCCGGCTTGGGATATCACTGGGTGTCATTTCCTCCTTCTGTTGTGAATTCCTGTATTTTTGGCATATGTGGCATGTAGATACCAGCTTTTCTATGTCCTTGTACATGCCTATCCAGTACACAGCGGATTTAGCACGGAGTCTGCACTTTTCCATTCCTAAGTGTCCCTGGTGGATTTTTTCGAGGATTTCTTTTTTCATGGACTTGGGTATGATGATTCGTGATCCGGCCATCAGGACTCCATTCTCTACCGAAATATCATCACGGATGGTCCAGTATTCGCGGAGGATAGGCTGAACTTGTTGTCTCTTTTCTGGCCACCCCTGTATTACCATTTGGGTGAGGAGCTGGAGTTCATCATCTCTGGCTGTTTCCTCTTTGATCTGTTCCAGCTTCACGCTTGTCACACTCACAATGTGGTGGATCTTTATGCTCAGCCCTTCCATCTCTTGTTTGTCATGTGTTGATAGTCTGGATAGGGCGTCAGCTAGCAGCAGGTCTTTTCCTGGCTTGTATCTGATGTTGTAGTCGTAGTCCTGTAGCCTCAGTAATTGTCTCTGTAGTCTGGCTGGTGCTTTGGTGAGGTTTTTTTTTTCGATTTGTTCTAGAGGGCGGTGGTCTGTTTCAATGTCGAAATACCTTCCATATAGGTAAGTGTGAAATTTCTCGCAGCCATAGACTACTGCTAAGAGTTCTCTCTCTATGTTTGCGTACCTTGATTCTGTAGGAGTGAGTGCTTTGGATGCATACGCAATAGGTCGGCCATTTTGTATCAGTACTGCTCCAACTCCTCTCATGGAGGCATCAACTTGGAGTGTTACAGGTTTCTGTCTGTCATAGTACTGCAGGATCGTTTCTTTGCTGATGAGTTGTTTTAATTTCCCAAAATCTTGGCTATGTGAGGCACACCAATCAAATTCAGCGTCGTCTTTCATCAATTCACGGAGATTTGCTGTGTGATTAGCAAGCTTAGGTATGAAGACTCCCATGTATTGTATGAGCCCTAGGAAACTTCTTAGCTGTTTCTTGTCTTTGGGTTCCTCCATGTGGTTGATAGCATCCACTTTTGTAGGGTCCGGTTTCACTCCTTCTGCAGAGTAAATCAGTCCAAAGAATTTGCACTCCCTTTCTTTGATTATGCATTTGTCTGCATTGAGCTTTATGCCGGCTCTTCGAGTTTTTTCCATAGCCTCATGGAGGTTGTAATCATGCGTGTTTTCATCTCTGCCGTATACTTGGATATCATCTGCTATCCCGATTGCCCCTTTACAGCCTTTGTATGTTTCATCTATTTTCCGCTGGAAGACATCTTGACTCACCTTCAGCCCGAATGGGAGCCTGTTGAATCTGAATCTGCCAAATGGCGTGTTGAAAGTGGTGAGCATTGATGACTTCCGGTCTATTTTGATGTTCCAATATCCATTGCTAGCATCCAGCTTGCTGAACACCTTGGAACCGGCCAGTGCTGGTGTGATCTCTTCAAGGGTTGGAGTTGGATAATGGTCGCGCTTCAATGCATTGTTCAGATCCCTGGGATCAAGGCATATCCTTAGTTTTCCGTTTGGCTTTTCTTTGATAACAATTGAATTTACCCAATCAGTTGGTTTAGTTATTGCTGTGATGATGCCCTTTTCTTCCATTTCGTTTAGTTGTTCCCTTAGCCTCTCTTTCAGTTCAAGGGGAACACGGCGGGGTGGGTGGATCACTGGTTTCACACTGGGGTCTACTGTGATATGGTATTCGTATTCCTCAAAACAACCAACGGTATCGTCAAAACACTCTGGGTACATGTCCATCAATTCTTCTTTGTTCCTGATGGGCGGCCGGTTTTTGATGGGTATGTTTCTGTCAATTCTGCAGGAGTTTGTCTTGATTTCATGGTTGATTGACACAATCTTCAGTCTTTGGCACGTGTCCAGGCCGAGAATAGCAGGTCCTTTCGATTTAGTGATGTAGAAGGGGCATTTCACTTCTTTCCCTTTGTATGTTCCTGCTATGATTGTTTTGCCTAGCTGTGGGATTATGGAACCTCCGTATGCAGCTAGGACTACATCGCTACTTCTAAGGATTCCTTTCCTGACGCTGCCATCTTTTGTCATGTGTTCAGGGAATATCTTTCCGTAAAGATTGACTGGTAAGATATTGCTCTGGGCTCCAGTATCAATTTTGAGCCTTAGATTAATCGTTGTTCTTTTCTTTCCCACTTTTTTCTGTAGTTGTATTATAGTATATGCTTCATCTCTGTTGCTATGTGGTTTGTTGTTTCCCATTTCGTGGACGTCAATGGTCCCAACGGCAAGGAATTCTTCCTCAGAGGTATCTGAGGTTATCTCCTCTTCCTGTTGGACGTGTGCGTGTATTTGTTTCCTTCTCGTATTTCTATCGTTCTTTGACCATTGCTGCTTTGGCTTGGTGCTGTATGATTTTGTTGACCTACACATTTTCTTCCAGTGGTTAGGCCTCCCACAGGAGTTGCAGGTAGTCCCGTATGCTGGACACTCCCTGCGATCATCAAATGCATGCTCTGTACCGCAGTTCCAGCAGCTTCTTTGGCTTGCTTGTTTGTTTGCATGCCTAGAAAATGTCTGCTTTGGAGCCTTTAAGGTGGAGCCAGGGTCACGTTTTGAGAGAGCGTCTATATTCACTCTGGTGCTGCTCTGAGATGAGCCAACTTGAAGGCAGAGGGAGGACATTTGTTTCCTTGTGGCTTCGAAAGCTCTGGCAGCATCTACGGCGTCTTTTAGGTTGAGGGTGTCTTTCCCTATTAGGGACTTTTGGACCTCTTGGTGGGCGCACCCCCATATTAGCTGGTCGACAATTCTGTCATCTTCATCACCAAATCTGCATTTCTTGGCCACGTTCCTTAGTCTCGACAGGAAAGTGTCGGTTGTTTCTTGTGGGTCTTGTCTTAGCCCTTGGAACTCATACCGATGGATTCTGTGGTTTGATTTGGGCTCCATATGGTTCGCAAACCTTTCAAGGACTATTCCCGGATTATTGCAGTCGGGCTCTGTTAAGCTCCAACTGTTAAAAATGTCTAGACCCTTCTCCCCGAGCCATAGTAAAATATAACTGACCTTCTCTTCATCTGCAGTTCCTTTCAGGAAGCTTTTGAATGCCAGCTGGCTCTTTTGTTTGAATTTCTTGAACGCCTCCACCACATCATCGGCGTCCCAGTTCATCATAGGGTGGAGGCTCATTGCTGCTGTGGAGGCCGCCATCTTGTGTTGTTAGGCGGGTGCACAAAAAAAATCAATTTCTCTGCAGCCGCTGTTCCTAATTCACAATAGCGATTCACAATAGCGCGGGTTTTTACTCGAAAGTCACCGCTGCCACCATGTTGTGTCTTCGGGTTTGATTTCCTGATAATAACGACACAATTCAGGTTGTTTCAGTTGCCTTAATTTACTCCTTTAATCAGCTCCTTTGCCTGTGTGGCGTAGTGATACTGAAAAGTGCTTACATACCTAATCACAGTGTGTGTGTGTGTGGTGAGTGTGCCTGATACAAAGTAGTGCAAAGTAGTGCAGGAGGTTGGGACTGCTACAATGAATATGTAGCATATGTAACAGATGGTATTTGATCTTGATGAGTGTGAGGTGATGCACTTTGGGAACACTAATAAGATCCAATAAATGGGAGGATCCAGATTCAGAGATGAGAGTTTAGTGTATAAGACAAAGGATCCCTGATGATGAGGCAGGGATCCTTGCTAATTCTTGCTATTCAGGGAGTGCAGCGTAGGTTTACAAGGTTAATTCCGGGGATGGCGGGACTGTCATATGCTGAGAGAATGGAGCAGCTGGGCTTGTACACTCTGGAGTTTAGAAGGATGAGAGGGTATCTTATTGAAACAAATAAGATTGTTAAGGGTTTGGACACACTAGAGGCAGGAAACATGTTCCCGATGTTGGGGGAGTCCAGAACCAGGGGCCACAGTTTAAGAATACGGGGTAAGCCATTTAGAACGGAGACGAGGAAACACTTTTTCTCACAGAGAGTTGTGAGTCTGTGGAATTCTCTGCCTCAGAAAGCGGTGGAGGCAGGTTCTCTGGATACTTTCAAGATAAAGCTAGATAGGGTTCTTAAAGATAGCGGAATCAGGGGATATGGGAAGGAGGCAGGAACGGGGTACTGATTGGGGATGATCAGCCATGATCACATTGAATGGCGATGCTGGCTCAAAGGGCCGAATGGCCTGCTCCTGCACCTATTGTCTATTGTCTATTGTCTATTGTCTATCATTTATCATCTATTGTCTATTGGCAGATAAAGTACTGGGAAAAGCATGTGGGATACCTGTTTTCATTACCCTGGGATAGACAGAAAATGCTGGATTAACTCAGCGGGACAAGCAGCAACTTTGGAGAGAAGGAATGGGTGATTTTTGGGTCGAGACCCTTCGTCACCCATTCCTTCGCTCCAGAGATGCTGCCTGTCCTGCTGAATTACTCCAGCATTTTGTGTCTATCTTCGGTTTAAAACAGCATCTGCAGTACCTTCTTATTCAATATCATGGGAATAGAATGTAAAAACATTGTACACTGTAAAACATTTGTTAGGCCACACTGTGTGCTGTGAATACTGTGTGGTATTCTGGTCACTGAACTGTTGGAAGGCTATGATTCCTCTGGGAAGTGCTGAGGAGATTCAATAGGATGTTACCTGGAATGGAATATTTCAGTAATAATAAGTGGATACATTGGATTTGTTTTCCAAGGTGCAGAGGAGGCTGAGGGCCATACATAAAATCATGAGGGGCATTGAACAGATAGATAGAAATAAACTTTTACCTCAAACCCATGTCCTCTGGTTTTAGTCGCAAAGGTTAGAAAATGCACCTGCGCTTTCTTTCAACTTATTTTAAATATAAAGCTGCTACTTTGTCTCTTCTCTTCTGGGTCAGAATCCCAAAGCTCTCTGTCTAACAGCATAACAGCCCTTCATCACGGCTTGCCACCATCAGATTCAGGGCATGTAGAAATGGGCAAAAATGATGCCCCTGCCACCAACACCCACACACAAGTGAACAATGCTCCATATAATGCATGATACTGGAGACCTTCAACTGGTTCTGCCTCAAGGTCTCAAGCACCCCATACGCTGAAGAACCTTTGACATGAAACATTAATGGTCCTGTCCCACTTACGCGACTGAAGGAGACTATGCAGTCGCCACATGGTCGCCACATGTTCGCGGGTAGTTGCCGGGGAGACCCTTCATGGTCGAGAGGAGTTCCTGCATTCTGGGAACTGGTCGCGGCCTCATTATGGTCAACGCAAATTTTTCAACATGAATTCTCGTGCCGTAGGTTGATTGCCAGAAGGTCCTAATGGGTTGCCACTCCTTCCCTCCTCTCCCGCCCCTTTCCCACCCTCTTTCAAAGGACTTACCGTACACTGTGCTTTAGCCATCTTCATTACAGCGCCACCCTTCCAGTTCATCACGGTGTGTGTCTGTATCAGCTTGGCTTTGCACCGTGTGAATTCTTTAGACAGGGCAAGTGGGGGGAGCGTTGTCTAAAAAATTCACACAGGCTGGTGAAGGAAGCAATGTGTTTGTGTGTGTGTGTTCCACTCTGGCAGTCGCCGTTCCAGTTGCCGGTTTGTCAGGCGACTGCCGGCAACTTGACAGTCCCCGGCAGTCCGCTGAAAACAGTGGGACAGGCACATAACTCTTTTTTTTTGTTCCACAGATGCTGCTTCATCTGCTGAGTATTTCCAGCATTACCTGTTTTACTTGCACATTAGCTACTGTATGTTCTTTAAATTTAAACACGTGACAATGTAACTACTTTAATACCGACAGCATGTTTTCTGGAGTTTACCTCATTTTATGGGTTGTTTATTACAAAAATCATCTTACATTTTCAGTATTCCCTTGGTTTATGAAAGGGCTTTGATAATTTAAAAGCACAATACTGATTACAATCCAAGCCCTCGCCTCAATATTAAAAAGGACGGCCTCGGGATTCTGTTTCCACAATCCCTCGTGTGCTTTAATTTATTGTGAAACTGAACAGTAGTGAATTATCCCTAATAATTGCCATAAAAAATGGGAATAAAATTAAATGGCAACACAAAGCCGCGGTGATTTCATGCGCACAGAGCGTAAAGATTTCAATCGGGGTATTAGGAATGATTAGCACATGGAATCTATTAAAATATTAACTTGGTACTCAATCATGACACATGATCTTTTGACCTACAATTTGAAAACTGCACACAAATTATATCCGCACCCACCCTTTTCCCTTTCCGCCCCCTCTCTCCCGCCCCCTCTCTCTCCTGCCCCCTCTCTCTCCGCCCCCTCTCTCTCCCGCCCCCTCTCTCACACGCCCCCTATCTCTCCCGCCCCCTCTCTCTCCCGCTCCCTCTCTCTCCCGCCCCCTCTCTACTCCCGCCCCCTCTCTCTCCAGCCCCCTCTCTCTCCCGCGCCCTCACTCTCCCGCCCCCCCGCCCACAACCCCCTTCTCCATTTCACCCCCTCCAATCACACCCTGCTGAACCTTTGCACACATCTGTGTGAAAATTGCACTGTAAACTCCTTTCATAATGTCAATGAGATCCCCTCGCACTCTGCATGATATCTCATCAATTTGGTACGAGTGGAATTTTACAATTTAAATAGATTGGAGTCTTGTTTGGGTCGGAGTTGGTGGAAGCAGCAAATTCTCCTTTACAGAAGGACCTTCCAGCAAATTTCATGATCATTTTTGCTGGAGGTGATCCAAAGTGACCAGATTTATTGAATTGAATGTGGCAAATTTACAATAGAGGAACTTGCGATGACAACCTCTGAATTGTTCGTCGAAGGTTACAGTCATTTCACTGTAACAATGAGTGTCAATTTTGTACCAAAACCATTCTCATACATGATTTGTGCAGGCAACTGTGGCCTTACTGTTCAATCTGAATCTTTCAGCTGCAAATTCCAAAGAACAGTGGGAGCATGAATTCTTGTCTGACGAAAGCTACAAAACCATTGGCAAAACAGGCCAAATATTTCCTGGGAGCCCACCAACTGTAAATCATTGCAACAAGCATCCAAATTACTGCTGTGGGTTGCAAATATATGAAGTATGTTTCCATGATGACAAAAGCTGGTTTGGTGCGTCTTTTCCCGGAGTTGGGCCCAGAGTTTCAGCGGCGGTGCAGCAGAGATTTTAACATCGTGGAGCGGGGCAACCCCCTTGCCGGGGGTCACCGTAGAAGAGCACTAACCGCCGGCCTGTGGCCTACAACTTCTGGAAGCCGCATTCGCCGGTAAGGAGGTGGCGGATTTGGGAGCTCCGGGCCGCGGGTGTGATCGACCTGCCCCGACGTCGGCGTTCCGACCATCCCGACCAAAGGGCTTGAACATCGGGCCGTCCGTAGCGGCGACTATGGAGGGTCAGGGCCCCGACCACAGGTGAACAAGGGAGGAGGAGGAGGGGGACTGTCTGAACTGTGTTGCCTTCCACCACAGTGAAGAATGCTGTGGTGGATGTCTGTGTTGAATTAGGTTGTGTATTGTGTCCTTTTTTAATTGTAAATTATATTTTACTGCACCTTATGGTGCATGTGATAAATACATTTGAACTTGAACTTGAATTTGAAGAGACTGGACGAAGGAATCTGAAACATATGAAAACAGAACAGTGGAAGAACACAGTGGATCAATCAGCCATCTCCAAAAAAGGCCGCACCAATCCAGTTGTTAGGCCGCGAGTGGGGCGAAGATGCGGCAAAGAGAAAATTTGCATCTCCGTCGAGGTAAATGACTGTAAACAGAATGGGAGATTATGGGAGATTTGGGGAATTGATCTGATTATGGCTGATTATGGGAATGGAGGTTGGTGTTTCAGAGACCCTGCCACTTGTGGCAAATTCGAATCGCCGATTGGCGTGGAAGTCCTGATGAGGTCGAGATTGGCCACCTCGCCCGGCCCAGGCACCACATTTTCGGGGGAATTTCAAGTGCGCTCTCGTAATTTTGTCCAGATTAAAGGAGGTGCCGGACTACCAGTTGCCGGAAAAAACGGTGGTGGGCCTGCATGTCCTGACACGCAGGAATTTCATTGCAGCACAACAAATATCTAAACATTGTACTCTGTAAAGACGATGATAAACAATAAAACATAAATTCAGTATATAAAAAAATCAACACTGCAAGGACAAAACTATATAAAAAATGCCACCCAAGTTGGATATTAGCTGGAGGATGTAGTATTTAATAGCCTGATGATTGATGGGAAGAAACTGCTGCTGAATCTGGACGTTATAGTTTTCAGGCTCCTGTGCAGCAGCTCATCCATTGTCAGAGCAGGTGACATTTATTACAACATTAAAACTATTGGGCAGATTGCTTATTATTGCTCAAAACCTTTCTACATTGTTATGTTATCGTTGATTTGGAATATTATTTTTTCACTTTTTCCCTACAATAGTAAGATTAAACGAGAACTTACCAGTTTGAAGTTTGATCGTTATTTTATGAGGAGTAACGTTGAGGGAATACGTGAAGAACCCCGCCAGGACGCATGCGTGTCATTCTTCAAAGCAGCGGTGTGAAATCACAGATAACTGTAATGATTAAACATAGTAAGATTAGACAAGAGATACCAGTTGAGTATATGATCAAGGGTGGGAGCGGAGGGCACGTATTCCCTCAACGTTACTCCTCATAAAATGACGATCAAACTTCAAACTGGTAAGTTCTCGTTTAATCTTACTATTTTACTTCGGAGTCACGTGAGTGACTACGTGAAGATTTTAAAGCTCTGTGATTTCATGCCGTGGAAACGAGTCCATGCATCACATCTGCCTTGATTATGGAGAGAATAGAGTTAACATCATTAGACATCAATACGATATTGAAACCCAACGATAAATATATTAACACCAATTATTGCCCCTATTTATGGGGTAAATTATATTACAGAACTTAAATTTGTTTCTACAAATGTTCCAGGTTCAATGACTGGTTTGTTATAAAGTCGTTGGAAAGTTACCTCCGTTGACCATCCTGCTGTCTTGAGGATTTGGTCCATAGGAACGTCCAACTTCATAGCTGCCGATGTAGCTGCAGCCCTGGTGGAGTGAGATTTAAAAATGCTAGTGTCTACTCCAGCCTTTATTAGGACCTGTTTTAGCCATCTAGAGATGGTCTGGACTGTCACTTTATTGAGTGGCTGTTTGTAGCTAATTAAAGTGACATTTCTTTCCCTCTGATGATCTTAGTATACTCCATATATAATAGTAAGTGTGTTACAATACAGAGACGACCATCTGTCGGGTAGGCCCTGAATTCTGTTTTTAGGCCTGCTGACCCCTGTCTGTTCCGTTTGACTATTTCATTGATGTGAAAGGTTAAATTTCCAGATGAAATAATCATGTTGTCCAGCCTTAGTTTCTGTAGTGACTGGACCCTTTGTGCCGTGACCAAGGCCATCAGCATGACTGTTTTCATAGTCAGTTTCTGTAGGGACAGAGCTGTAGCTGGAGACCAGTTTCTTAACATGGTCAGTACAATGCTCACATCCCATATTTGGGAGTACCTGGTTCTTGGGGGATTAACATTAAAATGCCCCTCATGAGTTTGGTTACCAGGGTGTGTCCCAACAGAATGCCGCTCTGTTCCTTGCCACAGGTGTGTTGACAGAGCACTTCTGGCGCAGTTGATGGCACTATGACTGAGCCTCTCATCGTAATGGATGCTTGCCAGGAATTGCAGAACAGACGGGATGTTCATAGATCTGTGGGTGATGTTTATTGTTGTGACAGTACTTCCCATTTCTTGATGACACCAAGTACTGTTTTTTGGTGGACTGTCTGTGGGCCGCTGAAATAATATCCACTGTTCGGTCCGTCAGTCCCAGGTGTAGTAGAGGTGCTTTCAACTCTATAAATTAATAGGTTTATATAATTATGACATGGGTAACTACCCCTTGTTGCGGGAAGAACCAGTAAATTAGGTCTATGATGGATGGTGATGCATGGTTCTAAAACCATGTCGTGTATCACCGGGACCCATGTTTGAGTAGGCCAATCGGGTATTATCAAAATACCAGACGCTCTTCCGGTGGCGCTATGGAGTAGGAGAGACTCGCGCCAACTAGCTCCGGGAAAAAACTGCTAAAAACGGGGGAAAAGACAGGTCCTACCTGCTGAAAACGGCACCGATTGTTTTGCAGTAAGTTCGTGACGTCATCAGGCGCGCGACACCGGCAGAATGTCGACACAACATACTCCCCCTCCCAAGGCGAGAAAAACCGGCAGGGCTAAAGAGGTAGGCCCAACTGAAGCCTCGGCCTCAGTTTTAACAGCATCCCAAGAAGATATCTCAAAGAAGAAAAAGACTGAAATCGAAGAATTAAAAATTTTTCTTGTACAGGAAATCTCTAATTCCAATAATTTATTAATGGAAGAACTAAAAAATCTTAAACAGAACTTCAAGGAAGAGCTGAAATCTTTTTTAAATGAAATTAAAGAACAAATTAAAGAAGAGGTTACAGCTACTGTACATGAAGTTCTGGAAGACTGGAAATTAAATGTAGAAGAAAATCTGACTCAAAATATTGAAGAAGTAAATGATAAACTGAATTCGATGGAATCTAGAATTGATTCTAAGTTGGAACCTATCCTCCAGACATTAAATCAACACCAAGAGATTGTAAAGGAACTAGAGGAAATCGCTGAGACAAGCACCGAAACTACAAAAAAACTTATCGCCGAGAACAAACGTCTATCAAAGTTATTGCATCAAATAACCGAAAAATGTACTGATTTGGAGGGACGACAGAGGCGCCAGAATTTAAGAATCATGGGCATCCAGGAAGACAGAGAGGGGAGTCGTGACCCCCGTGAATTTGCTGCAGAGCTACTGAAAAAAGTCTTGAACCTGGATCAAGCACCATTACTTGCCCGAGCGCACAGAGTATCGAGACGTCGCCCAAGAGAGGGCACCCCTCCAAGACAACTGATAGTAAAGGTGCAATATGACCATGTTTTGGATGATATGATGAAGAAAATTGTCCAAAGCAGAAATCTCGTATATGAAGGAGATAAGATTAGTATATTTAGAGATTATCCTGTGGAAGTTGCCAAGAAGAGAGCGTTGTTTACAGAAACAAGAAGAATAGTGAAGAACATAAAAGATTTGAGATACGGACTGTTATACCCCGCAACATTAAGAATTACCTACAAGAAGAAGGAACACTTCTTCATCAAGCACACAGAAGCACTTGAATTCGCCAAGAGTATCGAGGATAAGACCAAAGATTGAATAATATTCAACACTCAACACTTACCTGGATATTGTTATCCCGCAGAGAAGATATGGAACTTTACACTCTAAACTATTATATTTAAGAGCTGCCCAAAATCTGCAACAAGAATTGGGCAAATATCTTGCTACTGATATATAATATTTACATTTTAGTACTAATTTCTAACAACTATTAATAATCAAGAACACTAATTAATACTAATTATTGCTAACTGGATCAACTAAGAATTAACTAAAAGTATGAAATATAAGTAAAGTGTGATCCAGGTATTTTATAATTAAAAATGTATAGTGGTTCTCTTTCTGATATTTTTGATTCTGAGTATTCTTTGACAAATGTTTATGTTATACGAGACTAACATTTCAATTTGAGACTAATAATTATATCATTAATGGAATATAACCATTATTTCCTTCCCCCCCCCATAAATTGCTTGCACTGAATTTGAAACTTTTCTTTTAAGGAAAGTACGGAGCTAGTAATTTTTTTTTTTTCCAAAAGCTACGGAAGTCCTTAGATGCTTAGCCACATTAGGGTGGCTATCACTAACTGCACTAATCTTAGCTGTAGTTTTTTTCTTTTTCAACCTTTTACACATTACTAATACCATTTTTTATTACCTCTTCTACCTTATAATATATTATATTTTGTATTTGGAGTGGAATTACATATTTTATTTAGGGAGATATGTTCGGATGGAAAACAGACGAGACTTAAAACTCATCTACCTGATGTTCGAGTATAAGGTAGGGTTGAGGGTGCTGAGCCATCTGCTCTAACCACTCTAATCACAAGATGCAAGACGGGAATAGGAAAATTGGGGGTGAAGGAATTAAATTCTGTAGTTGGAATGTTAAGGGAATTAATGAACCTATTAAGAGAGGCAAAGTGTTAGCTCATTTAAAATCATTGAAAACAGATATAATATTTCTCCAGGAGACACACCTGAAAAAGGAAGCACAACATAGATTGAAAGCAAAATGGATTGCTAAAGCGTACCACTCCTCATTCTCACATAAATCTAGAGGGGTTGCAATATTAATTCGTAAAGGTGTACCCTTTAAACATATATCAACGATAGAAGATATTGAAGGCAGATATATTGTAATAATAGGGGAGTTATACTCAAAAAAGGTGACTCTCCTTAATGTGTATGGACCAAATTTTGATAGCCCCCTGTTATTTAAGAGAATACTTAACAATATCCCGGAATGTACACAACAAAACTTAATAATCGGTGGAGACTTAAATTGTACATTGGATGCTTATTTGGATAGATCATCAACTCAAAGAAAACTAAAATCCCAATCAAGTGAATTTCTAAACTCATATATTAATACTACCAACATTAAGGATGTTTGGAGAATTGAAAACCCATCGGGTCGAGAATATTCATTTTACTCACCAGTACATAAAACCTACTCAAGGATAGATTATTTTTTAGTAGACTCAAAATTTATCCCATTTACCTATAACTCGCAATATCATAATATCATAATCTCAGACCATGCTCCACTAACATTTATGATTAAACTAAACGGAATGGTAGAGACACAGCCACAATGGAGACTTAATCCCCAAATCTTAAAAGAAAAGGTATGTAATGAATACCTCGTAAAACAGATTAATATGTTTTTTGAGGCTAATGATAGCCCTGAAAAATCTGCTTCCCTTCTTTGGGAAACATTTAAAGCATTTGTGCGAGGAGCATTAATCTCTTCTCAATCATTTCTTAACAAAGAGAATAGGGCCAAACAACAGAAATTGGAAATGGAAATAAGGCAATTAGACATAAAAAATGCAGCAGCACCATCCATGATAAAACACAATAAAATTGCAGTACTGAAATATAAATTGAACAAGATATACTCAGACCTAGTTATAAAACTTTATCAACATACAAAACAATTACATTTTGAATTTGGTGATAAACCACAAAAACTATTAGCGCGACAACTTCGTAAACTGGACGGGGAAAAAACAATTTACAAAATTAGAACAGACAAGGGAGAAACACTAACACTGCCTAAAGATATTAATGATAGATTTTTACAATACTATCAAAAATTGTACTCATCTAAAATGACAGAACAATCAGCAGGAATGGAAACATTTCTACAGAAATGTAAGCTTGTGGGTTTAGATCAGAAAGAGAGAGAATCACTAGGTGCTGAAATTACGATAAAAGACATCGAAGAGTCAATTAAATCTTTTAAAAATGGAAAGGCTGCAGGTCCTGATGGTCTAAGTTCTGAATTTTATAAAAACATTTATGACCTGGTTTCTCCACGCCTACAGACACTGTACAAATATGCTTACACTCAACAGAAACTCCCAGAAACTCTAAATGAATCTACAATCATACTCATACCAAAAACGGATAAGGATCTTGAAGACCCAGGTTCATATAGAGCAATAGCCCTTTTAAATACTGATCAGAAAATACTAACTAAAATTCTATCTCATAGATTGAGCTTAGTGATTAACAAATTAATACACCCCGACCAAACAGGTTTTATTCCAAAACGTTATTCATTTTATAATCTGAGAAGACTATTCAATATTATATACTCCAATAGAATTCCTAATGCAGATCTAGCAATTATTTTGTTAGATGCTGAAAAAGCATTTGACCAGGTTGAATGGCCATATTTATTTTCGGTGATGGAAAAATTTCAATTGGGAGAGAAGTACTGTACATGGGTTAAATTGTTATACTCTAATCCAACAGCTAGAATATTAACAAACCAAATGTTATCAACTAAATTTAACCTCTCTAGAGGTTGTAGACAAGGATGTTCACTATCCCCACTATTATTTGCTCTTGCAATCGAACCCTTAGCAGAAAGCGTTAGAACCCATACAGGAATATACGGATATAACACTAGAGAAACAAGGAATAACATTTCCTTATATGCAGATGATGTACTAATATATATTACAAAGTTAGAAACTAGTATTCCAAATCTATTAAATTTAATAACTCAATTTGGTCAGTTCTCAGGATATAGAATTAATTGGAATAAAAGTGAAATCATGCCAATAACAAAACTCAATCTACATACATTACAACAATCCCCTTTTAAAATAGTTAAAGATAAATTTAAATACTTAGGAATCTATGTAACTAAGACATATACCTCTTTATTTAAACTAAATTTTCCACCCTTACTGAATAAACTACACAAGAATATTCAATACTGGAAAACACTTCCCATTTCAATGCTTGGTAGAATTAATGCTATAAAAATGATTTTCTTACCGCAACTACTGTACCTATTTCAATTAATCCCGATATATATCCCAAAAACTTTTTTCAAAAAAGTCGACTCCATTGTTACAAGTTTTATCTGGGATTATAAGAATCATAGAATAAGTAAAAAACATTTATGTAAGTCAAAGATAAATGGAGGTTTGGCTTTGCCAAATTTCTTGTTTTATTTTTGGGCAGTCCATATTAAAAACATAAATTTCTGGCTGGAAGAACTGGATCAACAACCAGATTGGTTAAGGATGGAAAAGGAAGACTGTTTACCTTTTGAAATTGGACCGATCATATTTGCTACCACAAAACTGCACAAAAAAACCTATAAGGAGAACCCCATAATACATAGTGGAATACAAATTTGGAAACAATTTAAAAAAGTTTTAAAATTGAATAATATACCACTATGCCTTCCCATTGTAAATAATCCCTTATTCAAACCATCCTTTTTGGATCAGGGTTTCACACAACGGAAAAATTATGGAATTAAAAAGATTGGACATCTTTATGGGAATGACACTTTTCTTTCATTTTAGGAGTTACAACAGAATCATGGACTGCACTCAAATAATTTCTTCAGATATCTACAAATTAGAGATTATGTTAAATCTAACACACAAGTCTACAGGACTAGGGAACCAGAAATCCTTGATGAATGTTTGAACAAGCATCCTAACACTGAAAAATTAATAGCTTATATTTATAACACCCTCCTAAACAACGAGGTACCACCGACGGAACCATATAGACACACATGGGAAAATGAATTAGGTCATCCTATAACGAAAGATTTGTGGGACGAAAGTTTACAACATATACATCAATGTTCGTTAAATGCCAGACATGCTTTAATACAATTTAAAGCCTTACATAAATTACACTACTATAAAATAAAACTAAATAGAATCTTCCCACAAATCTCTCCTATTTGTGATAAATGTCTACATCTAGATGCTAATTTAACACATACGTTTGCAAATTGTATAAAAATTAAACATTTCTGGACTGATATTTTTGAAATAATTTCAGAAGTTATTAATACAAAACTGGATCCAAACTCAAAATTAATAATACTTGGAATATCAGAGCAAAGTTTAACACTCACAACAAGCCAAAGAAATTTCCTCGACTACAGTATAATAACCGGGAAAAAATTAATATTAACATTTTGGAAAGGCCCTACGACCCCCACAATTAAAATGTGGATTGTGGAAATGTCAGAGACCCTATATCTAGAAAGAATTAGACTTGTCTTAATGGACAAACAAGAACTTTTTGATAAAATATGGGCTCCATTCATTAATTATCTGACGGGATAGATTGGCCTGGCACGAAAACCCAACTGAAACTTGAACTCAGGATTAGATGAAAAGTCATACTTTATAATCTACGAACCTATCTCCAATGACGTATTATAAGTAATCCATTCCACCTTTTTTGTTTTTTTTGATATTTGTAACTTTTCTCTCTCTTTCTCTCTTTTTCTATATAAAAAAAACCCACTAGAAGTAGAAGTAATCGACAATTGAAAATTTTAATAATGTATGACTGATGTATATGAAAAGTTTTTTTACTATAATATGCAACTATACTTTATAATATGCCTACTTCTAATAAAAAAAAATTAAAAAAATAACCCGACTGATGAGGCAGAAGGAGGGAATGCATAAATAAATAATCCCCCAATGCAGCGAAAATGCATCTGTAACACTGCCCCAGGTTCTGGTTCCCATGAACATAATTCGATAACTGGTGAGAGCATGGATGCGAATAGGCCGATATCTGGTGTTCCATACCGTGCTGTAATTTCAGCAATACATTTTTTATCCAACATCCATTCAGTGTTTTCATAGAATTAGCGTGACCTGTTGTCTGCCACTAAATTCAGTTTACCTGGTAAGTAGGTAGCTGATATCCAAATATCTCTCTGGATACACTATTGCCAAATTGTGTTGGCCAGATTGTCACATGATGTCGATATGTTTCCACCCATATGGTTGATATATGCTACCACGGTGGTGTTGTCAATTTGTAGTCTAACATGCTGGTGATATAACCCAGAACAATATGACTTAAAGCCATGGAATGCACTCAACATTCCCAGGTAGTTTATGCCCAGTGTTTGTAATAATGATGCCTCCTGTGCAGTCCATCTCCCCCACAGCTGGAGATGGAATTGGTAGCATCCCATCCAAGTGCACTGGCATCAGTATGTAGTTCCATAGACGGGTAGCTGATAATGTTTGGATCGGAACAATGCCTAATGTTATGTTTCCACCATTTTAGTTCCATTGTGGCCTCTGTTGGTAGCTTCATTGGTCTGTCAGAATGACCCCCATAATTTTTGAGTGCACGAATGTTTGCCCTCTGTAATTTTTGATAATGTAAAGGTCCAATTTGTGTGGCTGGAAACGCAGCCACTATACTGCCAATTATTCTTGCTACCAGTCTGATGGATGGTTTTGTTTTGCTGCAAGCCTCCATTAAGGCTGTAACCTTTTCTTTCGGCAAAGTCACTGACATGTGAACTGTGTTAAGGGTGTACCGCAGATGATCCATTGTGTTAAATAACATCTGTGGTCACCTCTAATGGGTACTGTATAGTAAGCATCTTTTAATACGATGCTTGCCATGTAGTAACCTAGGAATCAACTGCTTAGCAGTAACAAACGTTCCCATCTAGTAATGAATATATAGTATGAAAGTATTCAAATTAGTCAAATCTATGATGATGTGGCAACCACCATCTAGTTTATGATAAAGATTTTGGACACGAATTCCTGTGATTCGTGTTGGATATCCTCCATTACTCCTTTTTTATATGGGCACTGTAGTTCAGTATGCGCTATTGATTTTTTCTTTGCCTGTAAGCACGAACATTCGGCTCGGTACATGCTGAACTGGAGGATTATGTTTTGTATAAATTCTATGGTATAACCCTATACTTCTGAAAATATAAGTGTCGGTAGTTAATTTATTCCATGCATCCAGATAGAATTGTAATCTCCCACCAACCTCGTAAGGAACCAGACCCACCTACCTCCATGGTTACTATTGGTAGGTTTGTTACTTTTTCGGCATCCTCCGTGGACGTTGAGGTGCCGGTGTCTGGATCTGTAGTTGGGTCGGTGTTGAGGGTTAGCGCATTCCCCAGGAAGTAGTTTTTAGACGTTGCTTTAATGAGCCCCAGGGTTTTATGCTCTTTGTCAAGTTCTTTTACCTGTTTTGATAAGTTGCCTCCAAATAGTAATATTGGTGGTTTGGAGGTTCCAGGTTTGCATAGGCCTGCAAATTAGGGCCTAAAGCCGGTTGGATGGCACTTCTTCTAATGCTGTTTACTCGTATTGGTAGTTGCAAAATAAAGCCAGTGTATCCTGGTGATCTTGTGGCATGTCTTTTTTGTTTATTGTGCGGGCGAAACCCGTAATTCCCGCTGTTAGGACTTTCAGAACTTTCTGTTGTTTCAAGTCCCTGGCTCTGCCATGTTTTCAAATACACTGGTTGACACTGGGAACATTCAGTGTTTTGCAGTTCCCTGATGGTAAGTGTCTTCCAATAGGTTTTCTTGCACCCCATGTGCACTAGGGGTATGTTCTGCACCCCTCTTCAGGTTCAGCCCAGAATTGACCCCCTATACTCCCCTCTGATGAGGGAGAAACACTGTGCAGCCCTACAAGAGGTATTGCTGTAGGACGTACTAGCTGCCCCCTGTGACTAGTCTCAATCTTCGGAGCCTGCCACTTACCTGCTCCAACAGCCGCTCCAGCTGGCTCCGATGCTCTCGGGCACTGGCCACTCGCTGCTGCTTCAGATCCTGCAGCCGCTCCAACCGGCTCCAATGCTCATGGTCACTGGCCGTCGTGGCTGCTCCTGAAGCCGCTACTCCTGAAGCCGCTCCTGCTCCAGTTCCTGCAGCCGCTCCAACCGGCTCCAATGCTCACGGGCACTGGCCATCGCGGCTGCTCCTGAAGTCGCTCCTGCTCCAGCTCCTGCAGTCAGCCCAGGATTGACCCTCCTTGCTCCCCTCTGGTGAGGGAGAAACACTGTGCAGCCCCACAAGAGGTACTGCTGTGGGGCTTACTAACTGCCCACTGTGGCTAGCCTCCATCTCCCGGAGCCTGCCACTTTGGAGTATTTCCTCCTGTAGCCGCTCCAACCGGCTCCAATGCTCAAGGGCACTGGCCGTCGCAGTTGCTTTTGAAGCTGCTCCTCCTGCAGCCGCTCCAACCGGCTCCAATGCTCACGGGCACTGGCCGCTCGCGGCTATTCAGAGTCGGACTCATCGGAGTCAACGATTCTGTTGGTTTCTTGCTTCGCTCTACCGCCCGGCCGTGGCCGGTGCGGCAGCGAAGTCGGGCACAGCTGTTCCCATTACGGGAGATTGGTGTGCCGTTGGCTGCTGCTGCCGGCTGCCCGCAACTCCGCAGTTCTAACCCGCCAGCTTTCCCGCAGCCTTCGTGGATCTGGTCCATGTCTCCACCTGTAAGGTAAGTGGAAGGAACGCAGAGTCTCCTTACCTGCTGTTCCCGACTTTCAATTCTGGAACGCAGAGTCTCCTTACCTGCTGTTCCCGGCTTTCAATTTTTGCCGCTAAGGGGAACGTCGTTCTCCCTGCTGTGACTCGTTGCAATGCGTGTAGCGATATGACACGCATGCGTCCTGGCGAGGTTCTTCACGTAGTCACTCACGTGACTCCGAAGTAAAATAGCTTTGTAGTTCGTGTTGTTGTTATTTTGCAGGCATGGTCCGGCGAGCTCCTTCTCTTTCATGCTTTGAAGAGCTAGTCATTTACCATTGGCGGCATTCAACAGGTGCAGTGACTGGGAGTGCACGGAGTAACTTCAGTTAATCATAGTTGAAGACCACCGTTTCCAGTAAGGAGAAAGGGCAAGGATGTCAAGGTAATGCCCCTGTCCCACTTAGGAAACCTGAATGGAAACCTCTGGAGACTTTGCGTCCCACCCCAGGTTTCCGTGTGGTTCCCGGAGTTTGCAGGTGGTTGCCAGAGGTTGCAGGTAGTGGAAGCAGGTAGGGAGACTGACAAAAACCTCCGGGAACCTCCAGGAACCTCCGCGAACTTGAATTAAAGGTCCTTGCCAACGAATTAAAGAGAATCCCAAGGAATTTTATGTACACATTAAAAAAGCAAAAGGGTAACCAGGGAGCAGATTGGACCTCTCAAAGATAAAGAAAGGTATGTGCACTTAAGCTCAGAGGATGGAGGCAGGCTACTAAATGAATACTTTGTATTGGTAGACACAAGAAACTGCAGATGCTGGAATTTTGAGCAAAAAAACACAAAATGTTGGAGTAACTCAATGGGTCAGGCAACATCTCTGGAAAATGTGGATAGGCCATGTTTTGGGTTTGAACCTTTCTTCAGACTTCTTTAGTTAGCCTTACGTCTGCAGTAGGGAAGCTATTGAAGAGGATTCTTAGGGATAGGGATTTGTCGCATTTGGAAGAGAATTAGCTAATGAAGGACAATCAGCATGGTTTTCTGCATGGAAGATCATGTCTTCCGAATTTAATTGAGTTTTTTGACAAGGTGACAAAAGTGATTGAAGATGGTAGGGCAGTGGATGTTGTCCATAGGGACTTTAATTATTCATTTGACAAGGTCCCTCATGGTAGACTGATCCAGAAGATCAAGATGTATGGTGCTTTGGTAGTTTGGATTCAGAACTAGCTTCCCATAGAAGACTAGATTATGGTGGAAGGGTGGTTATTTTGGCTGGGGGTTCACGACCATGATATTCCACAGAAATATATGCTGGGACCTTAGACGACATAAGTATTTGTGAAGTTATGGATAGCAAAGAAGGCTGTCAAAGGATTCAACAGGATAGTGATCAATTACAGGTATGGGTGGAGAAATGGCAGATGGGGGTGGTGCACCTTGGAAATGTAATAGGAAAGTATACAGTAATGAAAGTATGCTTAACAATAATGATGTACAGAGAAATCTTGGGGTCGAGGTCCATTGCTCCCTGAAAGTAGCATCACAAGCAGATAGAATGGGAAGGAATGTGTACAATATGCTTTACTTCATCAGTCAGAGCTTTGAGTATAAGAATCAGGAAGTCATGTTGCAGCTGTATAAAACTTTGGTTAGGCAAACTTTATAGTATTGTGTGCAGTTCTGGTCACCCCATTGCAGGAGGGACGTGCAGACTTTGGAGAGGGTGCAGAAGAGGTTGACTGGGATGGTACCTGGATTAGAGGGTATTAGCAATAAGGAGAGAATGGACAAACTTGAATTGTTTTCTCATTTGTATGGTAGCACTAGCAGTCAACAGAGCATATATCCTGACAGTGTTCACATCATAGCAGGGGACTTTAATCACGCGGACTTGAAGAAAATGCTCCCCAAATTCTACCAGCATGTTAAATGTGCTACAAGAGGAGCTAACACACTGGACAAGGTCTACTCCAACATCAATATGGGCTACAGGGCTAGACCACTACCACACCTGGGTCAGTCGGACCATATGTCCCTGCTTTTAATTCCTGCATATGCTCCCCTCAGGAAATCCGCCCCTACCATCACAAAGACCATCACGTGCAGACAGCATCGCCACAAACAGAACACGCTTTTTTAAGAGCTTCTTCCCTGCAACAGTGAGACTCTTGGCCAAAACAAAACAAAATGAACTGATGTCCTGATATAGGGTTTGTGCAAGTTACAATGCTCTCACTTTCCCCTTTATATAGGGTTTTAGGCATTTTCTTTTGTTATTTCTAGTAGTATATGTTTTTATAGATTATGTGTCTTCTGTGTGTCTTTTTAATTTTTAATTTGACTTGACTTGACTCTCTGAATAACCGCACAAGAGTTCCTATGTGTGTAAGCACAAATGGCAAATAAAGTGTTTGACCTTTGACCTTTGATCCTGGCCTGATGGTGCATCTCAGCAGCTGCAGGACTGCTTCGACAGGACCAACTGGGATGTGTTTGAACACCGGGACCTGGAGGTGTTCACAGACAGTGTACTGTGTTACATTAAAAACTGCATGGACACGGTCACAGTGGACAAACGCATCCGGGTCTACCCCAACCAGAAGCCCTGGATGACCCGGGAGGTCCAGCAGCTGTTAAAAGAGAGGAACACCGCTTTTAGGTCTGGCGATAGGGCTTTATACAGCACGGCCCGAGCTAACCTGAAGAGAGGCATCAATAATAATAATAATAATAATAATAATAATAATAAATACTTTATTGATCCCCTCAGGGAAATTCAGATGTCCAGAAGCCCCCAACCAACAAACCCACAGATTCAAAACGAACGCAGACAGAAAATACATAGAATACAATGTGGACACTACCTGAGAGCAATAAATACTTAAAAAGACCAATAATTAACATTTAAAAATTAAAAATTGCTAAATGCATCCCCCTACAGCCTAGCGGTCCGAATTATAAAATCTAATGGCTGCAGGGGTGAAGGATCTCCTGAGCCGCTCCGTTCTACAGGGCAGGGAGAGGAGCCGGTTGTTGTTCCGAGTGCTCTTTTGACTCTCCAGAATTACATGGAGGGGATGCCCGGGGTTTTTCAGGATGACCTGCACTTTGTGTCACATACGCCTCTCAAGCACATCCATCCCAGAGTCTACTCTCCCCTCCAGCACTGAGCTAGCTCGTTTAACCAGTTTGACCAGCTTCTTGTTGTTTTTAGCACTAATGCTGTTGCCCCAGCAGACAACAGCGTAGAAAATAACACTTGCAACCACAGTGTTGTAAAACATGTGCAGCATATCATTACACACATTGAAGGATTTGAGCCTTCTGAGGAAAAAGAGTCTGCTCTGGCCTTTTTTGTAGAGGGAGTCAGAGTTGACAGACCAGTCCAGTTTGTTATCAAGGTGCACTCCAAGATATTTATATGTCTGCACCACCTCAATGTCAGCCATTGCAGCGTTGACCGGCTGAAGGGGGAGCTTGGACCTGCCAAAGTTAACCACCATCTCTTTAGTCTTAGTTGTGTTCAGGATGAGACAGTTCTCTTCACTCCAGGCACAAAAGGCACTGGTCAAGTTCCTGTATTCCTCCTCCTGCCCGTTCCTTACACATGCCACAATCGCTGTATCATCTGAGTATTTCTGTACGTGGCATGTGTCAGACTTATAGTTAAAGTCTGCTGTATACAGGGTGAAGAGGAACGGGGCCAGAACCGTTCCCTGTGGGGCTCCAACATTGCACACCACTGTGCCAGAGACACTGTCCCCCAGCTTGACAAACTGTGGTCGACCCGTCAGGTAGTCGTATATCCAGGAGATAAATGTGGAATCCACCCCCATCTTCTTAAGCTTGTCATTCAGAATCAGGGGTTGGATGGTGTTGAACGCACTTGAGAAGTCGAAGAACATAATCCTCACATAGCCACCGGGTTAGGCCAAAAAGGAGTAGATCCGGTGCAGCATGTTGAGGACTGCGTCATCCACCCCAATGTTCTCCTGGTATGCAAACTGTAGTGGGTCGAGTGCGTGCTGGACTTGTGGTCTCAGGAGACGAATGAGTAGCCGCTCCATTGTTTTCATGATATGGGATGTAAGGGCCACCGGTCTGTAGTCGTTGATCTCGGTCGGCCGCCCTGCTTTGGGAACCGGCACGAGACATGATGTTTTCCACAGACCTGGTACCCTCCCTGACTGGAGGCTCAGGTTGAATATGGTCTGGAGCGGCTCCGCCAGCTGAGCCGCACAGTCTTTTAGTAGCCTGGGACATACACCATCAGGGCCAGCTGCTTTACCAGGGCGCAACCTCCTCAGCTCAGCTCTCACCTCGTCCGCCGTGAAGAACAGTTGAGGAGATGCCGGCATAGGAGGTGCTGCCGCTGTGGTGTTGGGGGGGCTGCCTCGTGGAGGTGATGGTGGGGGAGAGGCTGCACCTGTAGAGGTGGGAGGGGATACCAGATCAAACCTGTTATAGAACAGGTTAAACTCATTGGCCTTGTCCACGTCTCCTGACGGCTGGCTTCTCTTCTCCTTGAAGCCAGTGATGGTCTTCATTCCTCTCCACACCTCTTTGATGTTGTTGTACTGCAGTTTCTTCTCCAGCTTCCTTTTATAGTCCCCTTTTGCCTGCTTCATACTCCTTTTCAAGTGGTGCTGTACCCTCTTGATTTTTTCCAGATCACCAACCTTGAAAGCCTCCTTTTTCTCGTTTAGGAGGCTCTTGATGTTGCTTGTAATCCAAGGTTTGTTATTGGGAAAGCAACAAACAGTTCTTACTTCTTCTTCTTTTCGTGTCTTTGAAGCTGGTTGACTATATGACAGTTTCCCATTCCTTTACACAGTCCTTTGCGTTTTTGTTGAACACTGCAAGATCCTTTGAGCTGGACTGGTTGGGTAGTAGGGGGCAGACAAGGCAGTGCTGCATTGTATGGTCCTCTTCTCCACATTCACAGGTGGTTTGGCCAGTTTCATAGCCCCATCTGGCCATTGCAGCTTTTGATCGCCCTGTTCCTGTTCTCAGGCGGTTGAGCATCTTCCACTGGACCCATGGTGCTTCTGAGCCCGGAAGGAGGGCTTCAGAAGGAGGGATACCCATGTCAGTAGGAGGGGGGTCGTCCTCAAGCCTTTTTGTCCATAGTTGGAGTCTGGTTTCTTCCTGTGATGTTATTAGGGGCTGGACATGGCTGAGAAAGCTTCTCCTGGACTTCAGCCGTTGGGCCGGGGGTACACGTCCATAGAGGAGGTGGCGTTCATCACTGGTGGTCATCTCTACTCGGCTGGCGACTTCCCGTCTCACATCAGCAGGGGCAATGCCAGTGAGGAGGTGCAGGTTGTTTATGTTGGTGGGCTTCAAGCAGCCAGTGATTGAGCGGCAGGTGTTATTCAACGCTGGGTCTAATTTCTTGGCATGGGATGATCTCTCCCAAACAGGACACGCATACTCCGCAGAGGAGTAGCACAGGGCCAGAGCAGTAGATCTTAATGTGTGTGCTGTGGCTCCCCATTTGGAGTTGGTCAGCTTCCGGAGGATGTTATTTCGGGAGTTAACTTTCAGTTTGGTGTTTTTGACGTGTTCCTTATAGGAGAGAGTGCGATCCAGTGTTACACCGAGGTAGACAGGGATGGTGCAGTGCCCAAGAGGTGTTCCAGACCATGTGATGTTAAGGGGTCTGTTTGCTTCCCGGTTCCTGAGATGGAACGAGCAGGCTTGGGTCTTCGCAGGGTTTGCGTGTAGGTGGTTGCGCTCGTAGTAGAGGTGTAGCTCATCTAGGGCTGAGGTGAGGTTCGCTTCTACAGCTTCAAACGTACTCTCTTGAGATGTTACACAGAGGTCGTCGGCGTAGATGAACCGCTCAGTGTTCTGGTCCATTGGCTGGTCATTGGTGTAGATGTTATATAGTAGTGGAGCCAGCACACTACCTTGAGGCAAGCCATTCCGTTGTCGTCGCCAGCGACTTTGCTTGTTGTTAAGGACAACATAGAAGCGCCTATCTTTCAGGAGGGCTCCGATGAGGTCCGTGAGTGCCAGGTCTTTGGTATTCTCCAAGATCTTTTTTAGGAGGAGGCGGTGGTTCACAGTGTCATACGCGGCAGACAGATTAACAAAGACGGCTCCTGTCACCAGTCCTTTCTGGAACCCGTCTTCAATGTGCTGTGTGAGATTCAGAAGTTGACGTTGTGGATTTGCCAGGTCGGAATCCAGCTTGTTGAGGGATGATGGCTGGTTCAGCGACTGGAGCAAACCTGTTGAGGATCAGGCGCTCAAACAGCTTGTACGAGTGGCATAGCAGGGAGATTGGGCGGAAACTCTTTGCATTTGCTGGATCTTTACCGGGTTTTAGAAGAGCGATGATTTTGGTTTTCCTCCAGATCTTTGGGATGTTTCTTGTCAGCATGCAGTTGTTCATCAGCTCAAGGACCCACTTCCGTGTCAGAGGTCCAAACTGCTTGATCTCCTCTGTGAAAATATTGTCCAGGCCGATGGCTTTGCCAGTCTTGAGGGCTTTGATGCTGATATTGAGCTCTTCAAGGGAGAACGGCTCTGTCAGTCCGGTGTTTTGGGAGTGCTGAAGTCGGTCTGCCTTTGGTCTTGGCTGTTTGGTGGTGGATTTCCCGTTGAGCAGCAACTGATGCGCAACTTGGTTGGCCGTGGTGGTATACTGTTGATGTGTTGGTGTTGATGGGTCATTGCTGATTTTTCGGATGTGGCTCCATGTCTTTTTGCTGTTTTTTGCCATATCAGTTGTCTCCAGTAGAGTTTTCCATTTCCGCTGGCGGCATTCTGATAGGGAGGTCATGAGTCTCTCACCTACTTCCATGGTGCTTTCAGCAAAGGGGTCAGATTCGTAGAGCTGTTGGTATTGCTCATATAGTTCGCTGCTTGGAGTGTCAAGGCCGGGGATGTATTGAGTGCGGCAGCCTCTCGGGATGTTCTTCCGGGCTGCCTGGTGCACTAACTTGGTGAAGATTTGATAGTTTTTGGGGTCCGCTGGAAGGTGGGCGATCTTCCCTTCAAGATCTTCTTGGAAACCAGGCCAGTTCGCTTTCCCAAAGTTGAATCTTCTCTGGAAAGGAACTGTGGCTGGGGTGACTGCAGCATTGACTGTAAGGCCAATGGGGCGGTGTTGGGTTTTTGGCAGTGGCTTCAGTACCAGCTTCTTGCCCAATCCAGAGATGCTATGGCTGACAAACGCGATATCAGGGTTGTAGCCGGCTTTCCATCGCCCGCTATTAAAGGACTTTGGTTGTTTGGCATCATGGATCAGGTAGAGCTGGTTGGTTTCGGCCCATGCTTCCACTGCATCTCCATCAGCGTTGTTTCCGGCGTAACCCCATTGTGAGCTGTGGCTGTTGAAGTCTCCAATCACTATCCTTGGTTTCCCAGATGATGGTATTTCTGGCATCAGGAAAGGTGTGGGAGGTGGCTTGTAGACGGAGGTGATGGTAATTCCTCTGAGCTCAGCGGTTAGGACCTCAATGTTGTTTTCATCGCTCTTTGATGTTGATTCGATGGTTGTCCCGATTTTTACAAGCATGACGCTTCCATGTTTCTCATGTGGTCTTTCAATGAGGGTGGTCATGCCTTCCACTCGAGGGCGGGGATGTTTGGGTCCGCGGTGAGTTTCTTGGAGGCAGAGAATATCACACTGATGCTCTCTGCAGAGTTGGGCAACAAGTTCTTCTTTAGTTGCAGACAGTCCTTCAACATTTAGAGATATGATGGTCAAAGCCGGCCTTGGGGGCGGGTGTTGGCCTCTCTTCCTGTTCCGGGCTGATGGGCTGCTGCCATTTGTTGGGCTTCTGGACATCATTTGTCTTTCGACTTGGCTTCAAAGTGTTTGGTAGAATTCGCAAGTAATTTGGTGATATTACTTGACAGGGATCGCGACGTGAACGCTTCTACCTTGATCCCCAGTTCTTACTGGCACAACAACATCCCTACAGAAGTTGATGTAGTCCGTTATGCATCCAGCCATCCTGTCGATGTCCATACAGCTGTTTAATTCCTGTGGCTCCATCAGTATGTCCCAGTGTGTTCTTTATACCCTTTCTGGCTTAATCCCTCCCTTCACCACCTCCAGTTTAAATTCCAGTTGGAATATTTTGGAGGACCCAAGAACCAAGAACCAAGAACCAAGGTATAGAACTTGACCGGATAGGATATTTTTTCAGGCTTCAAGGATACTGCCAACAACCTGAGTAACTGAGCTAAATAGTGTGTACAACGTGACATCAGAGCAGTGCTCTCGCTCCCTGCTAATCAGTACAGTGCTGGATTTACAGTTGTCCTTTTTCTTCCAGCCATTAATTTTTATGTGGTTCTCTCCCTTGAATTACAAACACAGGCTGGAATGTTATGATAGCAATCTCTCAGCTTTTCATTGTTCATCCACATAAATGGAATGCAGACATTAGTTGCTGCCCCCAAGGTGTCTTAAAGCTCACTTAAGGATATCTTGTATTCTTTGCCTATCCATTGGTTCAGAATAAATTAGAAGATAATTTGCATTCTTTGGGAATAAAAGTGTTAACATGATCAGTGGCATTATGGTAATTGTAAGACATTCGCTTAATTTTTTTTATTCTGTAATTTCAGTTTTTATATGCAATAAACAATGGCATTAGGAAAACTAATGGGATATTACAATGGAATATTGAAGATGCTGGATGCAGCAATGTATAATTCCGTACTACAGTAAAACTCTGATAATCCACTACCCGACCATTCAGAAATTATGATGGTTCAGTACCTGTCAACAGCTGATGTTTCAGTTCAGTTCAGTTTAGTTTATTGACATATTTACCGAGGTACAGTGAAAAGCTTTTTGTTGTGTGCTATCCAGTCAGCAGAAAGACAATACATGATTACAATCGATCCATTTACAGTGTAGATACACGATAAGGGAATAACGTTTAGTGCAAGGTAAAGTCAGCACTATTGAAGTTTTATTGTATAATCAAATGCCAGGTCAGGTGAGGTGCTTAATCTTGAACAGAATGCAGACCATATAAAGTAGTTTTATTTTTATTTTCATCAAATGGCAAATCCAGTTGATTACACTGTTCAGATGAGTTTTTAAATTTAAATATTTAAAATATCATCCATGCCATAAGATAGCATTTGTAAAATATAAGTTTGTTTTTACAGAAATTGATTATTTCCTAAAACCTGGAAATGTAACTCTGCAAATGTAATTTTCATTGTCACTTGAATTAGACCCTTGTTTCTTGCCTCACTGGTGAATTTAATGTTTGAGGGAAATCTTTGACATATCTGCCTTCTGAAATATGTGAATTATTGAACATAATGTCATTTCTCAAGTAGAGTTTAAATTTTGATTTTCATTATCTTGATGAATAGCAGAATGAAACAAATAATTAAACAAATTAAGGAGACAGAAGCAGCAGATTGGAAACACAAAGAATTGCCAAATTAGTCAGCAGGTCAGGCAGCATCTCTGGATAAGCAACGCTTCGGGTCGGGACCCTACTTCAGACCTAAGAATCCGAAGGCGGGTCCCGACCTGAAACACCACCAGTCCATGTCCTCCAGAGATGCTGCCTGATCCGCTGAGTTACACCAACATTTATGTTTTAGTCACAGGAGAGCATGTGCTGAGATACATTGACGATAAGATGGACCTGACATTACAAACGCTGAAGGGTTTTAGAAGGTTAAGCCCCTGTCCCACTTAGGTGTTTTTTTCGGCGACTACAGGCGACTAGGCTTTGGCCACATGGTCGCGGGGTGACGCCTGTATGGTCGTGAGTAATCTCCTCAAGTTGCTTATAGGGCCTGTCCCACTTGGATGACCTAATCCGCAAGTCCAGAAGAGTGCCTTCATCCTTCAAGCTCGAGGTCACTCGCCTGGAAAGCCTCGAGCAGGATCGACCGGTCGCGTTGAAACCGCGAGCTGGATAAACTGACCGCGAGCTGCATCCACCGACTGCACACACACACACACACACACACACACACACACACACATCGCGAAGGTGGGGGCCAGGGACAGCGGAGGAACGCTGTCTGCGCTATGAAGGTAAGCGACTGCCACAGAGTACCGTAAGTCCTTTAGAGAGCGTGAGGGGGGGGGGGGGGGGGAGAGAAGGGGAGAGAAGGGGGGAGAGAAGGGGGAGAGAGGGAGAGAGAAGGGGGAGAGAAGGGAGAGAGAAGGGGGAGAGAAGGGGGAGAGAAGGGGGAGAGAAGGGGGAGAGAAGGGGGAGAGAAGGGGGAGAGAAGGGGGAGAGAAGGGGGAGAGAAGGGGGAGAGAAGGGAGAGAGAAGGGAGAGAGAAGGGAGAGAGAAGGGGGAGAGAAGGGGGAGAGAAGGGGGAGAGAAGGGGGAGAGAAGGGGGAGAGAGGGTAGAGAGAAGGGAGAGAGAAGGGAGAGAGAAGGGAGAGAGAAGGGAGAGAGAAGGGAGAGAGAATGGGAGGAGAAGGAAGGGAGGAGAAGGGAGGAGATAAGGAGAAGGGGAGGAGAAGGGGAGGAGAAGGGGAGGAGAAGGGGAGAGAGGGGGGGAAGAAGGAGTGGAGACACTTTTAAGAAGTATAATAAAGTTAGCGGGCATTTTACCTTACCTCCAATGAGCCAATCAAAATGGCCAGTCAGCGAAGGAGATGGCCTATGGCTGCCTTTGAGTGCCTGTAAGTAAATAGCGACCTCACTCCACTGCCCTACAAGTGAAAAAGACCCATGCCGACCAAATTTTACTCGCGGAAATTTTTTTCAACATGCTGAAAATTTTTTCCGCGACCTACCTGAGGCCGCGAGTAGGCGGGAACTTCCCTCAAGCATGAAGGAAAGTTCCAGTCACCTCATACAACCTCCTAGGACCTCATGTCGACCATGCTGCGAGTTTGAGTCCAGGGCAAACTATTCTAAACTCGCAGCTTAGGTCGCCCAAGTGGGACAGGCCCTTAAAGAGTCGCAACGTTTTTCTGGATTTTGAAATGTTCAAAACCTTTCGGCGACTGTGGGCTTGACGTAGCTTGTCTTCTCCTGTCATAGGTTGTTGCCAGGATGATGCAGGTTGTCGCCAGGTGACGTTGTTGTCGCCGGGTGCTAACTTCGGTGAATTCCATTGGCAACTATCTACGTCAACCGGCGACAGGTACCGGTAGCTGAATTGTCTTCAGTTGTCGCCGACAGGGTCGTAGCATGTCGTAGCTGGTCGCGGGTGGACGTAGGTTGACTTTGGTTGTCGTAGGTTGTCGCCTGTGGAGTCGTAGGTTGCCATAGGTATGGTCGTAGGTGGACGTCCCAATGGGTTGCCGGTTGTCGGTGGTGTGCCGTAGCTTGATGTCGACTAGGTGATAGGTTGTTGTAGCTTGTAGTAAACATCGTCATGGGGGGGGGGGGGCAGTTTCAGGTTTTTGGGCAACCTACTACGACTGTGACAGTCGCCAAAAAAATCGCCTAAGTGGGACTGCCTTTTAGTCCATCACAAACCCATTTAAAGCACCAATAGAGACTGAGGCATGGTACATGCAAATTGAATAATTACCTATGGTGATCTTAGGAATGGAGCGGTTTTACTTGTGGGAGCTCTGTGGGTGAACACAATGCTCATAAGCCATTAGAGATCATTGCTGTTAAGCCCTTCCATTGTGAATTACAGGGGTTGCAGATAATGTTTATGAGGATACAGACATGCAGCAGGCACACAATATTCACCAGGCAAAGACATGCATGTAGATAACATGCTTGGCCGAAGCTATCAAAGTACAATAGGGATGCCAAGGATACACAGCGAGAGATGATCAACATGGTCAGGCGTGTTTCATTACCTTGGCTATTGCTCGGGTTGGAAAAGGAGATCCGGTGCTTGTTGGCATTTTAAATTATTTTGTGAATAAACTAACTTTGTTGATAGTACAAATTACCAACACATTTCCATTTCCTTTGGCAGTGATTAAAGATTCCTCTTTCCATCCCTCTTCTCCCATTCCTGAAGGATATTGTGCAATGATGGAGTTGTACGTTGCATAAATGGAGAATGATTAAGAAGGCCACGTTTTAATTTTACTTGTTTTTATTTACTAGCATTTTATCTCCTATGCTATCATCTGATGTGCATTTGGATCTGGACTGTTGCCCAGACTGCTCTGTGATATGATAATGTTTTATGGTTGAAAACCCTGGCAAATGTGCCTTGTATTTATTTTGACTGCAGTACTCCCACTGTTCATGTCTAAGTACTTTGAGACTAATTCAATATATTTTGAATCTAATCACTGTTGCTTGTGTTCTGCCATTTGCAATTATCTATTCTTTCAATTGGAGAACTTATTTGTTCCAGTCTACTTAATATGATAAAATCATTAGTTAGCATATTAAAAAGTAATACATTACTTTTTTATGGATTGTAATATTGCTGCAACTTCCATGGCACTGTAAAATCTGTTGATCTGGCACCTTTGGGACTTTAGAGTGCAGGTTTTCTGGACTATTGGATGTTTCCCCCAATTAATACACTAATACTCTTTCAATTTACTTTTCGCAGATTTTACAACAGTAGTATAATATATTTCCAGTAAACCCAGTAAGTTTAAAGGGCATGTGGGAACTGGGGCCTCGGTGTGTTAGGAGCATGGGAGCTCAGGCCCATTTGAGTTTAGAGAGAGATGGAAGACTGGCCCTGATGCATGAGGGGAGCATGTAAACCATGGGCCTTGCATGTTAGACGGAGTGCAGGAATCAACACACAGTGGGGTCAAAGAAAGAGCATTCACGTCGCGGCCCTGTTTCCACCAATCTTTCCACCACCATGCACAAGAAGCGACAAGACAGACACCATCGTATGCAGATGCCGAGAAATGTGTTCAGCTCTGGCTTAACAACTTCTAATCTTGTGTGTGGACTCGATAAGAAGAACACACAGTGATCCAGATACCAAACCATTGGGATGTCCAAGTGGTGGGGGTAGGGAAGAGAGGGTGGGTAGATGAGGTTTATTACCTGAAGTGGGAGAATTCAATGTTCATGCCATTGGGTTGTAAGCTGCCCAAGCAGAATATGAGGTGCTGTTCTTCCTGTTTGCATGCGTCCTCACTCTGGCAATGGTCGATAGATCAGTATGGGAATGGGAGCAATGGTTAGCAACTGGGAAGCCCAGCAGGCTTGTTGGACAGAGATGAAGTGTTAGGTGAAACTGTCGGCTTCACTACGTTTGGTCTCTCCGATTTAAAGGTGACCACATCAGCAGCACCAAATGCAGTAGACGAGGTTGAAAGAGGTGCATGTGAGCCTCTGCCTCACCTGGAAAGGCTGATGATGTGAGAAACGTGTAGCTACACGTAATACATCTCCTGGGGCTGGAGGGGAAAATGCCTGGGGAGCGGGAAAGTTGGTGGAAAGAGATGAGTGAACCAAGGAGTTGCAGAGGAAGTGGTCTCTGTGGAAAGTGGAAGATGTGACTGGTGTTGGGATCATGTTGAGGGTGGTAGAAATATTAGAGAACTACGCAGGGAATGGAAGGATATGGATCATGTGCAGGCAGCAGAGAGTAATTAGTCATCTTGTTTGGCACGGACATTGAGAGCCGAAGGCCCAGTTCCTGAGCTAACCTCTTCTATGTTCTATATTCTATAAAGCATGTTTTTTTACAAGACTGCAATCTTCGTATCGTTATTGTGCAGTGCACCAAGCCTTCTGTGATGAGGGAAGGTAGATTATTCTTCAAGATGAAATATGATGGAAATTTTGATTATTATATTGTCATTTTCATGTAATATTTAGAATCATGGAGCATGGAAGCATGTTATTTACAGCATGGGAACAAGCCCTTTGGCCCAACCTGTCTATGCCAACCAGGTTTTAGATTCCAACCTGGACCCATTTGCTTGATTAGGCCCATTTCCCCTTAAGAATTTCCTTTTCATGTATGTGCTACAATGTTTTTAAACATTGCCATTGTATCCACCTCTACAGCTTCCTTTAGCAGATTGATCAATGTACACAATGAAGGTTGCCCTCGGGTTTCTTTTAAATCTTTCCCCTCTCAACTTTAGCCTTTGCCCTCTGGTTCTGAACTCATTAACCCCAGGAAAAAGCACCATCATTCATCTATATAGTTTTAAAACTCTGTGTGTGTGTGTGGGTGTACGGCATTTTGCCTTTGATTTGTTACTCCGCGAAAACCAATCGCAAAAACTGCGACATTTTTAACATTTTGTTAACGATTTTACTTTTACATTCGCACATCCACTCCTTGGTCAATTATTTCCCCAGATTTTGAGTAAAATTGATCACAAAACTCAAATAAAACTCAATTTTTAAGATCTAAATGGCTCTTACGTCACAATGCCCACATGCCGACCAATCCAAGCCGCTTCTCTCTCGCTCTTCATTTGGCAGCCCTGCCCTCCTCCACTCCCCCCCCCCCACTCCAAGTACGCTCGCGCCACGCCTCCCGCAGTTCCCACGCCCGCCCGCTCACTGCAACCCCCCCCCTTCTCAAAATGCTCTGCAGATCGGGAGGTCACCGGAGGTCACAGCCGGTCACCGGAGGTCACCGGGTTGAACATGGCGGCGGCAGTTATTGTCGCACGGGGCATAAAGGGCCTGTCCCACCAGCAAGCATTTGCATGTATCTAGCACGACCAAACGTGGTCGCTTGAGGCGTACAGCTATCAGGGTCAGGGCTATCTCATGTCCGTTCAAATGATATACCTTTACAAATTGAAGGAGATGATTTTAAATAAGTCTCGATTTCCCACTGTAAGGTAATAGAATAATGAAGATTCAAGAATAATTATCTCCAGCCAGTTTATTGGTCACAACTCAACTGTTCTGACCATTATCATCCAGAATGGAAAACAAGTCAATGCTAAATAATGGTTTCTTCCAGTTTATTGGTCATGCACAGTTCACTGAATACCTTTGCTCAGTCTATCTGGATCTACCTAATCTTCTGGTTGCTATACTGTAAACTTTAAATTCTCCTTCCCATTCCCACACTGACCTTCCTGTTCTGGGTCTCCTCCATTGTCAGATAGAGGCTAAATGCAAATTGGAGGAACAGCATCTCATATTTCACTTGGGCAACTTACAGCCCAGTGGTATGAATATTGATTTCTCTGACTTCAAGTAACCCCGGCATTACCTCTCTCTCCATCCCACCCCCATCCAAGTTGCACCAGCTTCTCGTTTTCACCCAACATACAGCTAACAATAGGTAGACACAAAATGTTGGCGTAACTCAGCGGGACAGGCTGCATCTCTGCATTTCCTACACATGCAGCTAACAATGGCCTGTTTCCTTTATCATCATTACTTTTTTGCATATCTTTCATTCATTTGTCTTTATCTCTCTACATCATCTTCTATACCTCTCGTTTTCCTTTCCCTTGAATAGTCTGAAGAAGAGTGTTGATCCGAAAAGTCACCCATTCCTTCTCTCCAGAGATGTTGCCTGCCCCGCTGAGTTACTCCAGCTTTTTGTGTCTATCTTTGACGATATGTAATATCATCAAACTCCACATCACCTATCTCCACATATAAAGAATAAAGTAATATAACGATGTTGCTTTCCTGTATGTTCAGACAGTTGATTTTTCCACATCACAAGGCATCGTGTAAAGTGGCCACCATCACTGCGTAAGAGGCGAGATGCACAGATGGTACCACTGGCCTCCATCCAATACGCCAGGCCCTGAACAGGTGAAGGGGAACTGAGCCAGCAGCAGGACTCCCTCACAATCAGAGGATGCAGCAATGAAAGATATCAAGTACCAACTGAAACGCAACCTCTGTGGGTGATATTTTTGTTTTTGACGTATGAAGGTGCTTCTGACGATTATTCAGTAATGAAAGTCACAAGAAAGCAGAAAACATCTTGAAATGTGTCAAATGCGTGACATGTGTTAGGATTGACGGCAAAGCTTTAAAGTTTACCAGCGCAGTGTGGGGGGGATGATTAAGTGGCTCGGGATTGTGGCAGAGCTGTCAGGCGTTTTAAACAGGGGGCGAATGGTCAAGGGCATTTAATCTCAGATGAAGGATGGATTGGAGGCTCTGCTGTTACCCGGGAACTGCAGACTTGTTTTCCTGAAAGCAAAGACATCTGTTGAAATAAAATGGCGACTGACATTGGGGGTGGTGCAAGGGACAGATCTAATGGGCAAATGCTTTCTGTCATCCTCTTTGAAACATTTCAATGTGAATAAAATTGCATTTCAGGGGGTGTGATTACAAAAGAGGTGCAGATCCACTGTAAATAAAAACATAGAAAATAGGTGCAGGAGTAGGCCAATCAGCCCTTCGAGGCAGCATTCAATTTGATCATGGCTGATCATCCAGAATCAGTACCCCATTCCTGCTTTCTCCCCATATCCCTTGATTCTGTTAGCCATGTAAGAATGTAAGAAGCCAAAGTAAAGAACGAGATCTAAGAGAGGTGGGTAAAAACAAAGAGAACATGAAAGGTGAATGGTGAAGGATGTAAAAATGAAACAAATGAGAGGCAAAAGTAAGAATGTTTTCACATTGAACAAGTCTGCACCACAATATAACAGCATATGGAGAACAGCGCATTGCATATCTATACTCAGTACCACAAACTAATTACAAAATAATGTTCCTGCCCAGAATTGAGCAGTGAGCATTTCACATGCAAAACAAAAGTGTTCATCACCAGACTACAGAAACCACATTACTTGCTCCATGACACGGGTATCGATGACTGCATGACTGATTACCGTCTAATGCGCTCTGTTATCTCCATCAAGATGGCCACAAAACATCAGCATCAACAGAAATAACACTGAAAGGAAATCAATGTTAAAGCTCTCAAGGACCCTACAACAGTAACTCTTCTTGGGCAGCACTTCGTGCATAACCTGATCATTCCCTGGCAATGGAAGTCGCAGAGTGCAGACCCAATGGGCTGCACTGCAGTCCACCATTGCTGGCATCGGCGAAGAGTCCGCTTGGCTATCTTACAAGAAGAACCACAAAACCAGAACTGATTTGATAAGAATGCTAAGGTGAGTTAAGGAATTTCTACTTGTATCCTTCTCTCACTATTGAACTTCAACAGGTTTGTGATGGAGAACACCCTGAATGGTTGTATCACAGCATGCTTCAGTATCCTGATCTTTCTGGAATGAAGAAGAGGACAGAAAGTGGTAGACATTGCCTGGTCCATCACAGATTCTGACCTCACCGCCATCGAAAGGATCAAAAAGGCAGATCCAACTTGGTGAAAGGTGCCCTTTAGTCTGCCCGAACTTTGTTGTCCTCCCTGCAGAGCGAGATGTCCGTTGGGGAATGTTGCCGACTGGCCCACTCCAAACTGCAGAAGTGCGTGCTGAGGGACGCACTGAAGCTCGGTGCAGCCAACGCCAAGCCTCTTTGGGGGAGGGCAACAGTCTACAGCCATTCCATTGCTGGACATTGGGGGTGGGGGGGGGGGGGGTAGGGTATGGTGGAGACGCCCCTAAGATAAGGGAAGGGATTTCACACCAGGAGGCCATATGAGTGCAAGTATGTGAGGTAAAATAGTATAATTTGTGTAAACACTAGGTAACGTTGAATTTAATGAATGTACAGCCTTCGAGAATGTCGGAAGACATTTTTTGCACAGTTCCTGTATTGTACTTTTTTAAACTTGAATAAAGTTTATTTTGATTAAATTTAAAAAAGGCAATATCATCAAACTCACAACACCACACTCTCATTTCGCTCCTACCATCGTGAAGAAGGTTGAGGAGCCTGAAAACTGTGACCACCAGGTTCAAGAAAGGTTTCTTCCCAACAACCATCAGGATCTTGAACATTACACAGCACTGACCTCTGCAACTATCAACTTCAACGGACCCTCTTAGCTTGCGCTAATGACTTCAGTTTTGCAATCTTATTATGTTTATTAATTTATTGAATAAAAAATATAATAATCTGTGTGCTTTGCATTTACTACAAAGCTGCTACAAGTAAGTTATTTTTTGTTGCCAGTACATGGAACATTTAAACACTCTTAACTCTTACTTCAAGTTCATGCTCAAATGTTATTTGTCTTACATCTCTTTTCTACTTATCACTATGATGTGTGAGCAGTAAGTTAACGGCCTGTCCCACGAGCATGCGACTCCATGCGGCAAGCGCGACCTAAAGGGCCAGTCCCACCAGCATGCGACTCCATGCGGCAAGCGTGACCTAACGTGGACGCTTGAGCCGTACGGCCTCGCGGGGCCGGTCCCACTTCGATTGCCGGAGTCGTATGGAGTTGTGCGGAGCTGGTCCCGACATCGCGAGGGGCTCCGAAAAACTGACCGTGTTTAAAAATTGAGGCCGTGTCACTCACTCGACCTCCGCGCGGCTCCCGCTTCTGGTTTGGTCACGCTTGCCGCATGCAGGCGCATGCTGGTGGGACCGGCCCTTTAGGTCGCGCTTGCCGCATGGAGTCGCATGCTCGTGGGACAGGCCCTTAAGCTTTGAGCATTTGCTGCCCTGCTTCCATATCCTATAACACGTGGTTCATAAAGACAATATAACTTCACCACCCCCAAGTTCACAAAGACATTGCAGAATAGCTATCATAACTGTTGTAAATATGTTTTTAATTAATCTCCATTCTCCTTCCGCTTTACTCCAGAGATTCCTACATTCTCTTTTCCCTCCAACCACCTGTCATCTGATTGTGCCTTTGCGTGCCATACAATTACCACTCCACCTATTCCCCCTCTTCTGATGCTACCTGATGCTGTTGGAGGCTTGATTATCTTCTTCCCCTCCATTGTTCACCACTTTTTGCTAAAGGCATGGACACCGAGTCTGTATACTGGATGAGACGAATTCATAATCTTGAGTGCACTGCCAAACTAACACACAATGCTGACAATTACATAGAGTGCTTATAGTTAAAGATGTGCAGGGCCAGACATTACCCACTCTGTGAGCTGATAGGCTACGTGGCTGCAGGACAGGCAGTTCCAATTCCACTCAATACTAACCAGGCAAGGATAATGGGCCGGGGTCTAATGGCATGGAAAGCAAATAGTTGGCCAAGGCTATGTTTACGACGAAATAATTTCAGAAACCCATCCAAGACCTCTTGATTTCAGTAATAATGTTGCATTCACTCAGCAGTCATCCCCTTTGCCAAAAAAAATGACAATAATCCATTTGAGGAGCTCATGCATGATAAAATATTATTGTTCCTTGCAGATCTAGGCTGCTTCATTATTTTATGTTTATATTATAGTTGATCTTGACTTACAGAAATCATGGTGCATTTTTATATGATAGAGTGATACATTACATTTCTGGTGCTCTAAGCTAATTGGTTTAATTATTGTAAAATAAGTGCGTTAGCACCTTAACATCATTATGGGAAAATGAACTCCTAAGTGCAGATATTAAATGTCACCATAGGCGGATATTTGATCTGACAGATCAAAAGTTAACACAATATATATTAGGACAATCATCCCATGAAAATCATCATTTAATTTGCCAAGTTAAAAAATCAGATATGGACCCACAAGGCTAATTGGCTGTGCAAAATATAATGATTGACATCTGTGTGACAAGCTGAATGCTGCAGCCATATTGCATTAAAAGATCTTATGATTCTGAGTGCAGAACCAAAAATAATACAACTATTGTCAGCAGATCATCCTGTCAGTTTACTAGAAAATTACAGAAGTTTCCTTATTAAATTCAGAGTGAAAGGAAATAACAAAAATAGCTCTCATGTAGAAGCTCAATATTGTTCAATTATGAGAAAATTGTTTGGAAAGGAAACAGAATCTCTGCTGAACGATCACTAAAGCAATAAAAATGCTTCAGTCATTGACAATCTGTTATCTTTATTGACGGTCTTGTTAAAGTGGCTTCATAAACCTAACGAGAATTTTCCTTCAGAGTGTCTGGGTATGTTGATTTTAAAAAGTTAGTAATTTACAACAAGCAAAAGGTCATGAATTTGAGGAGCACAGCCTCGCAGATCTTTACCTTTACAATGGAGCTAGTCACTAACTTAGGTAGGGGGCAGTGCACATGTCACAATCAGCTATCAATGGTGCTGAAGTAGCACTTCAATTTCTTATGCATATATATCACCAATATTTTCTCTTAGTTTAATCACATGGATGCTCAGGCCAAGAATGCACACCAACCCCTCTAGCTCCTCAGAAGGCTGAAGGTAATGTGGCATGACTCCAAGAACTCTTACCAATTTCTATAGATGCACCATAGAATGCATCCTATTGGGATGCATTGCAACTTGGTTTGGCAACTGCACTGTCCAAGAGCAAAGGGAATTGCGGAGAGTTGTCCAGCCCATCACACCAACTAGCCTCCCCCCACACACACCTATCGATCCATTTGGACTTCGCGCTGCTTCAGATAAGCAGCCAACTCCAGTCATCACTTACACTCCTGTCATTCTCTCTTTCTCTCTCTTCTATCAGACAGAAGGTACAAAGCACATAACACCAAATTCAGAAACATTTTCTTCCCTACTGTTATCAAACTACTGAATGATCCACATAAGCTAAGGGTGTAAATCCGATCTCCCAACCTACCTCAGTGCAGCCTTTGGAGTTTTTTCTTTTTTATCCGCACTTTCTCTGAAGCTGTAATACTGTAACATTGAAGCACTATATTCCAGACTTTGGTTATGGTTTTCTTTGCATTTCCTGTTGTATGTTTACGGGTTGATTGAATATGGTCTGATTTGACTGGATAGCACTCAAAGCAAAGTTTTCCACTGTATCTCAGTACATTTGACAAAAATAAACCAATACCAATACCAATTATCCTTGACCTCAGTTCCACTTTTGACCCCGACACCCAAATCACAATCTCTAGCTTGACATACTCGAGCACCCACAAACCAAAGTAGTTTTGCATCATCATCAAATTAGATGCAATTCACCTTCTTCATCTACATTATTAACAAAGAATTATGGTCCCAGCTTTTATCCTTGTGAGATTCTACCCTGGCAATCTGAAGATGATCCAGGTATTCTCACATTCAGCTCTGTTCTTCAACAAATCCTCTATCCATGCTATGCCTAATTTAGTGTTTCAACCTTCAATAGGGCAGCTTTGACATTCTAATGTACAATATCAATGTCTTCTTGCTGATCACTGTGAGAAAAATATTAGCAGATTTATTTGCTCTGCTTAAAAGGATTCCAGTTTTTTACCCACAAATAACGTTAGGTTAACTGATCGATATTCTTCTTTTTTTAATAATTGTGTTCCTTTGCAGGCCCTGGGGACAACTGAAGAATCTAAGAAATGCTACAAATCACTTGCCAGTTATGCACCATTCTTGCAGCTTCCTCTTTTAGCTTTGCAAGCCGTCTATTCTAGGAAATTGGTGGTTTTAATTCCTTTCATTTCTTCAGTATTTTGACTTTTGGAATATTAATTAGTTCATATTCTTCTCTCTCCTTAGAAACCTGGTTCCCACTATAATTGGCATGTAATTTGTGTCATCAACTGTAAAAGATTGTTTACCCTCTCAGTCATTTCCCCTCCTTCATTATAATTTTTCCTGTTTCTATCATTAATCAATCCATGGTGTTTTTCACTACTCTCTCTAAATAAATCTTTATTGATTTTTTTCTAATCTTCAAGCTTATTTTTTATTTTATTTTCTTTCAAACTATAGCAATCCTATACGCATCATCTGACCATTTGAAAACCATTCCAATCATCAGGTTAATAGACATTTTGCCAATGTTATTGAATTCTTTCTGTTAATTTAATATCTTTATCTTTAGTTTATCATAGGCGTCGTTTGAAAAAAATTAAAATGCAGATGCTGGATTCTGAAACAAAAACAGAAATGCTGGAAGAACTCAGCCAGTCACGCAGCATCTGTGGAAAGAGAAGCCACAGATGAGGAAAGGACATGAGCGTGATAATGGCAAATTATAGGAGAAAGGCTTACCTGAATTTGAAAAAAATCAGTGTTCATTCCGGAGAGTTGCACAGTGCCGAGACTGAAGGTAAGATGTCATTCTTCTAGTTTACATTGGGCCTCACTATGGCAGTGGAGGAGATCAAAGACAGAGAAGTTCAATAGTTCAATGGTCCAATGGTTTTTCATTATCACATGTACCAAGGTACAGTGAAAGTATTTTTTTGCATACAGTTGCAAAAAGCCTTTCTCCTATAATTTGCATACAGTTCAGTTAGTTATCGTTATACATAAATTAAATCCCAGATTTAGTACAGAGTGCACAGAAACAGCCGCTGAAGCCATATGCAAGAATCGCTGTCGCCTCCAATCGGATCGGCCCACGGACCACCAGTCCGTCGTCCCTCTCCTCACCCGCCCACCTTCAGCCTCCGTGCTCCAGGGGGCACCTCCCGCAGGCGACCTTGAGGCCGTGGAAGGTAAGACCCCCCCCCCCCCAGTACTTTGTACCAGCCCTTTGTTCTTGTGTCTGCCGCCATCTCCGACTTCCTCCACCCTCCTTTCCGATCCTCCAGACCTCGGGATAGACAGGGGCCAGGCTCAGCAGCTGACTTCCCTCTCCAGGCGGGTTCCCGGTTCCGTGGTAGGCCAGCCAGGCCTGCTGCTGGGCTATGGCCGCGGATCGTCAGGACCTTCTGCCGCACTGTGGGTAGGTTGAGTATTAAAGTGGCATGAAATAGAAAGCTCAGGATCACCCCTGTGGATGGAATACAAAGCTATCAATAAATCTGCATTTTGTGTTTCCTCTGTAGAGGAGACCATATTGTGAACATCAAACGCAATAGAATAGATCAGAAATGCAATTGATGTTTCACCTGGAATGATCGATTGAGGCCCCTGAATGAAAGTAATGAAAGAGTGTTTCATCTCCTGCAGTTGTATGGGAAGGTGCCATGGGATGAGGAGCGGTGGGTGGGGATGGAGGAACAGAGGAATGGACCAGGGTGTCATAAAATGGCCAGTCTCTGAGAAATACAGGAAAGAGAAGAGATGGGAAGATGTGACTGATGGTCGCATCCTGTTGGAGCTGACGGCAACCCATCATCAGGATCTTATATTCTCAGCACAATAACATCATGAGGGGAATAGATGGGTGAAATGCACAGAGTATTTTACCCAGAGTAAGGACATCAAGAACCATAGATTTAAAGTGAGATTTAATAGATTTAATAGGAACCTGAGGGGCTACTTTTTCACACAGAGTGTGGTGGGTATACGGAGTGAGCTGCCAGAGGAGGTAGTTGAGGCAAATGCTATAACAACATTTAAGAGACATTTGTATGGGTACATGGATAGGAAGGGTTTAGAGGAATATGGGCCAAACGTGAGCAGGTGGGACCAACGAAGATGGGGCATCTCAGTTGGCATGGGCAAGTTGGGCCGAAGGGCCTGTTTCCATGCTGTATGACTATGACTCTAATCATGAAGGAATGGGAAGACTGATGGGATGGAAGTTGGTATTAAGGGAACTCGATCTATGTTCTGTCCCAGCAGAGATGGTGTGAGAGCCATTGTGCAGAAGTGGAGGGAATGCCGTCGAGACCTCCATTCGCTTTGGCAGAGGGGAAGTGACGTTTCAGAAGGAGAACTTTTCAGATGCATCAGAGTGGAAGGGTTCATTATTGGAACAAAAGGCTAAAGGCTGACAAATTACAGAGCCTGATAATTGACATCCTAGAATACTAAAGAATGGATACTTGGAAATAATGGGGCAGGTGAACTTGTGTACCAGGTCTGAAATGCCAATGTCCTCCTCCTGCTTCTGTTTTCTATGCTTTCCTGATGTTGTTCTCAAACACATATAGCATTTTGTTATGCCATGATAACTCTTTCCTAATAACAACACCATTTAATTGGCCAGGTCCAAAAATAGCCCAATCCTAAATTTCTTAAACAATGTACTGTTCAAGGAAATGTCTTGAATTTGGCCTATGAACTTGTTGTCCACATTACTTTACTAATTGCTTTCTCCAGTTTACATGTAGACTAATTATTATGATTATTGCATTATTTTGTAACAGACTCCTTTATTTAGTTTAGTTTAGAGATGCCCCATCGGCTCATGGAGTCCATGCCGACCAACGATTACCCATATGCTAGATCTCTGTTATTCCCGTTAGGGGAAATTTTACAGAGGCCAAGTAACCCACAAGCCTGCACATCTTTGGAATGTGGGTGAAAACCGGGGCACTCAGTGAAAACCCACGTAGTCACAGGGAGAACGTGCAAACTCCATACAGACAGTACCTAAAGTCAGCATCAAAATTGGTCCCTGGCGCTGTAAGGCAGCAACTCTACTGCTGTACCACGGTACTGTCCAAAAAAGGAAACATTTCTTGATTAATATTTGATTCTAGAGTAATAGCTACTATTGGGATCCTATACATTTCTGAATACTCTATCTCTTATTTATATTGCTTCTACTTATTGATCTTCTCAGAGATTGTTCGTCAGTTCTGCCCTTGTGTAATTCTTTAATATCAGGACTCCAACATATCATTTTCCATTTAATTTGTTCTTTGAGCTGCTTCATGTACCTCAGTGTATTTAGTTCCCAACCTTGATCAAGATGCAATCATACCTTTATAAAGGCTACCAGATTGAACCAAATTAATTCTATTCATGCCATGAATTTATTTTTACTGTTGCTGTAGGCATTCAGGCAAGATGTATTTATTTTTAGTTTTCATCACATCCTCTGATTAGACATTCATTGCTACATTACTTCTCTTGATCTCACTGGCCCTTCCTGTTGTACTATATTTATCTTCATTCAGGATGCTACATTGTTTTATCACATTGTTTCTAACCTCATTAAACTGACTGCACCCTCCTTACATTTCTTCTCAACCCCCCCCACCCCCCGCAAACGCCGTTGGGAAAACAGACCCAACGGGTCTGCACTTGGTCTAGTTTACTTTAAAATTCCACCAAGAGACTATATCATTCAATTTATCAGGATACAAGACAACACTTTGTGCAAACGAAGCTCGCCTCCGTTGAAGAAAGGTCTCGGCACGAAACGTCGCCTATTTCCTTCGCTCCATAGATGCTGCCTCACCCGCTGAGTTTCTCCAGTATTTTTGTCTTTACCTTCACCTCCATTGAATATCATCTGAGGTCAAGCAAATAGCAAAAAGGGAGCATCCACAAAACAGTGATCATAACACCATAAACTTAGAATACCTGTAGAACATCCCAAGGTAACAATGATCATTTGGAGAATTCAATGTTTTAATGGAACGAGAAAAGTTTTGGCCTGGATAAATTGGAATTGAAGTATTGCTGGTGAGAATGGGAACTGTATAAAGTTGGGTACTTCAGTTACTATCTACAAAATCACCCCCCCCCCCCCCCACTTCCCCCCGTCCCCCAAAAGGGACAATGACGAAGAACTTAAAGCCAGTTACCTGGATGATAAAGATAGAGATTAAAGTAGAGCAGAACAAAAAGAACTTGACAGATGGCAGGTCCTTTGCTCAAGTGAACAACAGACTGATTTTAAAAAAAGCTCAGAAAATAATGTAAAGGGAAAGAAGAAAAGCAAAGACAATGCATTAGAGGAAAATGGCAGCAATCATAACAATAAATCTGAAAATATTAGACTACTTTAGACTTTATACATACAGTGTGGAAAAGGGGCCTGTCCCACTGCGGCGACCTAATTGGCGAGTTTAGAAGAGTTTGCCCTCGACTCATAGTCGCAGCATGGTCGACACGAGGTCCTAGGAGGTCTATGTAACTCTCCTTCATGCTCGAGAGTAGTGCCCGTGTACTCGAGGCCTCAGCTAGGTCGTGGCGTATTTTTCAACATGCTGAATAAAGCCTGCGAGTAAAAAAAGGTCGCCATGGAAAAAAGCAATATTTTTTGTACTCGTAGGTTTAGTCGAAGTAGGTCGTAGTAGGTTGGCATGTTATTCATAGGTAAACGAGGGGAGTCAAATGTAATCGATGGTAGTCGAAAGTAGTCATAGATAGTCTTCAACATAGTCGAAGGGAGGTCGAAGGAGATCGAAGGAGGTCGTCTTCACTCTCCACTATTCGGTGTCTAATTTTCCCGAAGCTAGTCGAAGCTAGTCTTCAACATAGTCGAAGGAGGTTGAAGGAGGTCTTCTACATAGTCGAAGGAGATCTTCAACATGACACTTTTTCAAACTCTCCTAAAATCTTCTAAACTTGCCAATTAGGTTGGCGCAGTGGGACAGCCCCTAAACAAGCCCTTTGGTCCATCAAGTCCACGCCGACCAGTGACCACCATCTACACTATCCTACACAACAGGGACAGTTTACAGAAGCCAATTAACCTACAGATCTCCACTTCTTTGGAGTGCGAAAGGAAACCAGAGCATCCGAAGAAAACCCACACGGTCACAGGGAGAACTTAAAAACTCCGTACAGGCGGCTCCCCTAGTCAGCATTGAACCTGGGTCTCTGGCGCTGTAAGGCAGCAACTCTACCGCTCTTCCACTGTACCGCCCTGTAGGCATGTGAACAGGATGGTTCTAAAGAGGAGAGGTAAGGTGACCAGAGACCAAATATAAATCTACTAGTGCAGCAGATGATATTGTCGAGGTGTTGATACAGCCGGAATCGCAGGAAAGAAAGATGTAACTGAAACTGGGGTGATCAAAAGGAGGCACTGAGAAGGCCAACTGCAAATAAACTGGTTAAGATGAAATACATCCTCAGCTGCTAAGGAAAGTAATAGGCCTGTCCCACCTACGCGACATTTTTGGCGACTGCAGGCACCCGTCATAGGTCGTTGCAGGTCGCCGATAATTTTCAACATCGGCGACTAGAAAGATGCAACGATTCTTTGGGCGACTGAGGAGACTGCTCACGACCATACAGGCGATACCCTGGCGACATGTCGCGGGGTGAAGCCTGTATGGTCATGAGTAGTCGCCCAAAGAGTCGTTCCTTGTTCTGGTCGCCGCTGGATTTTCAACATGTTGAAAATTTTCAGCGACCTGCGACGACCTATGATGGGTGCCGGCAGTCACCAAAAAAGTCGCGTAAGTGGGACAGGCCCATAAGGGAGTAAATTGCGGAAGTCCTGCCCTTAAACTTCCAAACATTTACTGAAAATTGTAAATGCTCGAAGCAAAGAGCAACAGACCAATCAGCCCATAATTAACAGTCACTTGGAACAATGCAGCTTAATTAGAGAAACCTGGCATTGTGTTGATTAGGGAAAATTATACCACTTTGAAAGAGGTTTATTGATGAAGGGCCAGTGAGAGAAAACATGGTTGATATAATCTGTAATGACTGCCAAAAGATGTTTGATAAGCTGCCACATCCTGAGTTTGTCATTAAGATTGGAAGTCACAGAATAGAATGGACTCTGGCAGCATAGAAAGAAAACTGGCGAAATATTAAATTGTTTTTTAGATTAAGTGTCAAATGGAGTATTGTTGAGAAATGCAAGTGTTACAAAAATGAGAAGAGGAGGATGAACTAAAGGGAGTAATCCTCTAAGGGTCCCAGCACGGAAAGACCTGTAGGTGTATCTTTGTTTGTTGAAGGTAACAGGACAGGTTGGGAACGTTCATATGGAACCCTGGATTTTGTAAGAGGAACCCTGGAATACAAGGACGTCATGCCTGATCTTTGTAAAAGTATGATTCAGCCAAAGAGGAGGTTGAGAGGAGCTCATATTGAGATGTTCAAAATCACGAATGATGAATAGATAACGAGAAACAGTTTCCATTGGTGCGGGCATCAAGGGCTCAAGGACAGTGGCGGACTGGGTCTAAAAATATTGGTTGCCAGGAGACAAAGGGGGCCCACTTCATCAGGGGCTCACTTGCCATCGGGGAAGCTGACACCCTGGCCAGTCCGCCACTGTTCAAGGACATACAATGAAGGTAACTGTCAAAGAGCCAAAAGTGACATGAGGAATATATTTTTAAATGTCCAGTGGTTAGCGTTTGACATACACTGCCAAGGGTAATAGTGGAGGGAGATTAAAATGTAATGAGGACTAAAACTGCAGGGAAATTAGAAGAGTGGATTGCTCATGTATACAACAAGTGCAGATTCAATCGGGTTACGGCTTCCTTCCACCTTATAACCATTATGTGACTATATTCTTTCTGCCACTAATGCCAGCAACCCATGAATTGGCAGCCACTGTCTCTCCCTTCCCCCCACCAAGCCAATAAGAGACGGGCAATAATAAATAATAATTAAAAAGTGACAATAGTTTTCAGATATTCCTCACTTAAAAAAGCTGTTGCTTGGCATTACTGAAAAATAACAACTGCCTAATAAAAATTCCAGTCACAACTGTTAGCAAATTAACATTTGTTGTGCGTCTTTGCACAGTAACACACCAATGAGTTCCGTCACACTCTGCTGTTACTTGACTCGTTGAATAACTTTCAATGAAAACAAATGAACTCTCATTGCTTTGGATGGAATATGTAAATTATCAAGGAAAGTGGTAATAATAGAACAAGAAATAAACTCAATAGTGGACAGGATTTGACGGGTACACCCTTCTGGGATTGTCAGAGTATTTCTGCATCAATATGAAGCAATAGATTCACAGCTCGTGTAGAAAGCATCATGTCTAACATATTTATTGTCCTTTATTTATTTTCTTGACAGACATGACTGTAAATCCTGTTTCATTTCATCACCTTTACATTTTCTGATACAACTGCTGTCTTCCAATGGTTACGTTGACAATTTTGGTCTGCATCCCATCAGAGATTCTCCACTGTGCTCTCCACTTTACCTGACTGCAACTTGAATCATGCTTGATCTTACTTTTCTAGTTCTGATGAGGAGTACTTGACCTGAAAAGTTAACTTTATTTCTCTCCTGCAGTTGTCTCACCTACCGAGTGAATATAGAACATGGAACATGGAATCCTACAATACAGGGACAAATACAATGTCTGTGCTGAACATACAGTGCATTCAGAAAGTATTCAAATCCCTTCACTTTTTCCACATTTTGTTACGTTTCATCAGCCTTATTTTTAAATGGATTAAATTCTTTTTTTTTAATCATCAATCTACACACAATACCCCAGAACGAAGAAGCAAAAACAGGTGTTTAGAAATGTTTGCAAAGTAATTAAAAAGAAATAACTGAAATATCACATTTACATAAGTATTCAGACCCTTTGCTATGACACTCAAAATTGAGCTTAGGTTTCATCCTGTTTCCATTGATTATCCTTGAGGTGTTTCTACAACTAGATTGGAGTCCAACAGTGGTAAATTAAATTGATTGGACATATTTGGAAAGGCACACACCTGTCTATATAAGGTCCCGCAGTTGACAGTGCATGACAGAGCAAAAACGAGCCATGAAGATGAAGGAATTGTCCATAGACCTCCAAGACAGGATTGTGTTGAGACACAGATCTGGGGAAGGGTATAAAACAAATTCTGCAGCATTGCAGGTCCCGAAGAGCACAATGGCCTCCGTCATTCTTAAATGGAAGAACTTTGGAACCACAATGACTCATAGAGCTGGCCACTCGGTCAAACTGAGCAATCGGGGGAGAAGAGCCTTGGTCAGGGAGATGACCAAGAACCCGATGGTCGCTCTGACAGAGCTCCAGAGTTCCCCTGTGGAGATGGGAGAACCTTCCAGAAGAACAACTATAGCTGCAGCACTCCACTAATCAGGACTTTATGGTAGAGTGGCCAGACGGAAGCCACTCCTCAGTAAAAGGCACATGACAGCCCACGGAGGTTGCCTAAAGGCATGAGAAACAAGATTCGCTGGTCTGATGAAAGCAAGATTGAACACTTTGGCCAAGCTTCACGTCTGGAGGAAACCAGGCACCACTCATCACCTGGCCAATACCATATGTAGATGGTTTATGCATGCAACCTATAATGTAGCTACCTCAGTACCACTAACCACGCCCAGTCATCTCAGTATAACTGTGATATCTTCCCCTTGCTCCCCCCCTTGGTTCCAGTACGCCTGAAGACTAGATGCAGTCAGTACTGGGACATGTTTGACATGTGCCTTTATTAAAGACTCAGTAAAGTTACAGCGTGTCAGACTTAAAACCTTTACATGGTGTCAGTAAGTTAAACGCGCGCCTCCTGTTTATCGGGTTTTATTTGCTCCTAGTTTTACTAGTGTTTAATTCCCTATTTACCATGGGATTCTCGTGTCGCAAGCCCTCTCCCCTTGTCTTTGACGCTGACATTGCGGAGCGATGGGCTACTTTTGTGATGGACTACAACCACTTCATCAACATCGTGCACCGAAACGACCCTGATGCGGTCAAAGCCTCACTCGTGCTGAACCTTGCCGGTCCCGATGCTATGAAGCGTGCTCAGGCTTTCACTTACAATCCAGCGGTCCTGGATGACAACGACCAGGTCGTCGAGCCAGCGGAATCTGCCAACGACCCGGTATGTCTCTTACGCAAGTTTGCGGAGATTTGTGACTTGCCCTCTAACCGTATATTGGAGCGGGCTAGATTCTTTACAAGGAAACAGAAGCCTGATGAACCTGTTGAATGTTTTATCGCTGACCTGCGCTACCTTGCTCAGTGGTGCCGTTTCGAGAACACGCGTGATCAGCTCACCAGGGATATTTTGGTCACCGGCATGCTAGATCAGAAGCTACGAGCGGAGCTGCTGTGAAGACCGGATCTCACCCTGACTGAGGCTATGCATGCATGCTGAATAGCTGAGGTGGTTGCCCCGCTACATGGGCAGAGGGGATCTGACAATCGGGCTATTAATCTGACTGGTGTTGCTATGCCCCGTCGCAAGCAAGACAACGTTCGCCCTGCACCGTGGCTGACTTATGCCGCTCGGGTCCCGCTTGTCAAGAAGTGCCCCAACTGCAATTATGTCCACTCTATGCAGTCGCAGTGCCCAGCATTTGGTAAAGCTTGTAATTTCTGTAAGAAGATGAACCATTTCTCAGCTGCCTGTCGCTCCCGTGGGAACATTCCTCCAGCTCCCAGACAAGTTTTAAACAACCTTCAACAAGTTGATAACAAATTCGGTTCCCAGTCTTCTGTCGACACTGCCCTCGACTCTGAGCCCAGTATTTCCATGGGAGATGCCAGTGTTTTTTTTTTTTTTTTTTTTTTTTTTTTTTAAATGTTTTGATGTGGGGGAAGAGGGTACGGTAAGTGGGATACCGTCCTTCAGTCGCTTCCTGGAGAGGACGCGACTATTATTCGAGTCGCGTCCTCGCTCCCCCCCCCCCCCCAGCGGCCTACCTACTGGATTGGCACGGCCTTTCCTGCCTGGACCGACCAGAGCTCCAGCAGCTGCGGGACAGCGCTGATACATCGCGGGGCTGGCGATCCCTTACCGGGGATCGCCGTCTGGAGCCCGGAGTGCTGGGCCAGCGGCACCGACATCCTGGAGCTGTGGTTCGCAGAGCTCCCAACGCGGGCGGCGCTGACAAACATTGTGGGGTCCTGCGACTCTGCCCGGCTCGGCCTGCGGACTCGGGAGCTGCGGACTCCGGTGGGAAGCGGCTGATCGGGAGGTCCGGGCCGCTGAGGAGGATTTTCACCGTCGGGGTTCGGCTTCGGCGTTCTATCAGCCCGGCGAGAGGGCCTGAGCATTGGGCCGCCCGGGGTGGCGACTGCGGGTGCTCGGAAGGCCCCGACCATGGGTGAACATCTGGGAAGATCGGAGGGGAGGCTGGCTGGACTATGGTGCCTTCCTCACCTTGGTGCCATTGTGTTATGTTGTGTCGTGGACTTTGTGTTTGTGCTTTTTTTTTAAATTCTATTTTATTTTTAATATGTTTTATTATTTATTTATTATTTATTTATTTTTATGATACTGACTGTAAAGGGAAATTCATTTCGTTGTCTCTAATTGAGACAATGACAATAAATTTGAATACAATACAATACAATACAATACAATACAATTTATTCTCTCCTTCATAATCAATCTCGCCTCCCCGATCCTTCTGTGCTTGTCACTGTCAACAACAAATCCTTCACTGCTAAGCTGGACACGGGGGCGAAGGTGAACGTTATGTCAACATCCCTGTTCAGGAAGATAAGGAATAATGAGCTGTTAACTGCTGATCACTCCATCTTGCGTGCTTATGGGGGAGAGGAGCTAAAACCTGTGGGGAGGGCCACCTTCCACTGTGTGCTGAAGAAATCTTTGCGTGACCTGTCGTTTTTCATTCTTGACTGTGACTGTGTGACTGTTGAGCAATCAGGCGTGTCAGGATCTTGGGCTGGTGTCCTTTGACCGTACTGTCCACGAAGTGCGGGTGATGCTGAATCCACTCTCCTAGTACCCTGACCTATTCGATGATGAACTGGGTAAGCTGCCCCTTGTATACAAGATCGCAACTGACCCGTCGGTTGTACCAGTGGTCCGTGCTCCGCACAGGGTGTCGTTTGCCATGAAGGGCAAGGTCGAAGCCATGCTGAAGAACATGGTTGACATGGGAGTGCTTGAAGCTGTCAGCGAACCCACCGAGTCGGTCTCCACCATGGTCGCCACCATGAAGAAGGGTAAGAGCGAGATACGGGTGTGCATCAACCCCAAAGACTTAAATCTGGCAATAAGACGTCCTCATTACCCCATGAGGACTGTAGAAGATGTTGCTGCCCAGGTCGGCCAGGCCACTGTGTTCTCTGTCCTTGATGCCAGGAGCTAATTCTGGCAAACACCTCTAGACAAACACTCCTCAGACTTAACCACTTTTGGCACCCCCTTCGGAAGATTCAAATTTTTGCGGATGCCATTCGGCATCAACTCTGCTAGCGAAGTGTTTCAACGCTCCATGGAGCAACCGTTTGCCGGCCTGCCGTGTGCCATTATCGTAGATGACATCCTGGTTTATGGGAAAGATGCTGCTGAGCACGACCACAACCTCCGACGGATTCTAGACCGCGCTCGCCAGATCAACTTAAAACTTAACCCGTCAAAGTGCAAGTTCCGTGTAGCTGAAGTACCCTATGTTGGCCACATCTTCACAGCCCACGGGCTGAAACATGATCCGCAGAAGACCAACGCTATCTCCGAGCTGCCTGCCCCGACCGACGTGACCAGCCTGCAGCGTTTCCTGGGCATGGTCAACTATTTGGGAAAGTTCATCCCCGACCTCAGCGAGTTGAGTGCACCCCTGAGGCAACTGACGAAAAAAGACATTGCCTGGTCCTGGTTTCCCCAACACCAGCAGGCTTTCGACCTTCTCAAAACAAAGCTGATTAGCACACCGACTCTCAAGTTTTTCGATCTGCAACGTCCAATTGTAGTTACGTGCGATGCTTCCCGCTTCGGACTCGGTGCTGCCTGCCTGCAACTCCATGATGACGGCTCGCTGCAGCCCATTTCTTATGCCTCGCATACCATGACAGACACTGAGCAGCGCTATGCACAAATCGAGAAGGAGCTTCTTGCGGTTGTATTCGTCTGCTCCAAGTTCAAGGACTTCCTTTTCGGTACCAGTTTCACCGTCGAGACGGATCATCAACCCTTGGTGACCATCCGCAATAAGCCTATCCATATCGCTCCAGCTAGACTCCAGCGCATGATGTTACAGCTCCAGCGGTTTGACTTTCTGATCGTGTACAAGAGGGGCACCGAGATGCATGTGGCCGACGCGCTGTCCCGGGCCCCCCGTCCTCCTGTGACAGGCACCCCTACGAGCAGGAGGAGCTGCAGGTACCCAATGTCAACTTTGTTCCCTCTAAGCAGCTGCAGTGCCTGGTTGAGCACACCTCCAACGACCCCGACCTGCAACAGCTCGCAGCTGTCATCCAGCGGGGGTGGCCCAGCAGACGCACCTCACTGCCTGCGGGCACCCACCCTTTCTTTCTGGTCCACGACGAGCTTGTGCTCCGGGACGGCATCATCATCAAGGGTCACAAGGTGGTCGTCCCTGCCTCCCTATACGATTTGTACTACAACGCTGCTCACATGGGGCATCCCGGAGCCGATGCCACCGTCTCACATGCCCAAGAACAATACTATTGGCCCGGCATGGCCAAGTACATTAAAGCCCGAGTAGCCTCCTGTCCTGATTGCAACACTCTTGCCCCACATCAGCAGTGCCAGCCACTTCTGCAGCAGCCTGCACCTGCTATGCCCTGGACCTCGCTGGCTGCTGACATATTCGAATGGCGAGGCAAGCACTACCTGGTGTTGGTTGATTCATACTCCAACTGGTTCGAAGTGGACCTTCTCCCTGCTATCACCTCTGAAATGGTTATCAATAAGCTGCGCAGACACTTTGCTACCTTTGGGTCCCCGGTCCGCTTACAGACCGACAACGGCCGTCAGTTTGCCAGCGCAGAATTCCAGGCTTTCACTGTGAAGTGGAACTTCACTCACTATACCAGCAGCCCCGAATACCCGCAGAGCAACAGCCTGACCGAGCGAGCTGTCCGCAGTGCCAAGAATTTGCTTGAGCAGTCACGTCTCTCCAATGGTGACTTCTACCTGGGTCTACTAAACCTTCGCAACATCTCACGGGACCCTACCATGCGATCCCCTGCCCAGCGTCTGATGTCCCGCGTGCTTCGCCCACCGATGCCAATCACCCAACAGTCCCTGGTGCCCAAGGTCCTCCAGCCTGCCGCCATTCAGCAACGGATTGCTCACAAGCATGAAGTACAGCGCCGCTCTCACGACAAGTCCTGCCGCCCGCTCTCAACACTACTGCCTGGCCAGGTCGTCCGCATGCAGACAGCCACTGGATTCTCCCGATTCGCAACCGTTGTTGGTGTGGACACTTCCCCGAGATCTTACCTGGTGGACTTTGATGGAACTGTCTACCGTCGGAGCCGCCAGCACCTGTTGGCCGTTAACGAGCCGCAGCCTCCTCCTGCGGATCCCTACGCTCCTCCGTTGCATTTCAAGCCTGCCATTACTAATTACCCCACAGCTCCCTGCATGCCCCGGTCAGTTCGTTTGCCGCGTTCTCCTCCCTCTGCGCTTCCTGGTTTCGGGCAGATGATTTCCTCCCCTGCTCGTTCTCCTTATCCTCCTTCTGCCCCGTCTCCTCCTCCTGGATCACCTGTGCCGGTTGGGTCACCTCCCGCATTCCCGGTTGGGTCTCCGCCGACTTTCTCCTTCCCGGCTGCTACTGCTCCGCCTCCTCTTCTATCTGGTGGGGAGGGTGATGGTGCTATACGCACACGCTCAGGTCGGGTTGTCAAACCTCCTGTCCGCTATGGTGATTTCGTTTAAATTTGCAGGTGTTGTATAATCACACTGCCACTGTTATAACCTCAATTTTAGATTTCTAAGGGAAAGGATGTAGATGGTTTATGCATGCAACCTATAATGTAGCTACCTCAATACCACTAACCACGCCCAGTCATCTCAGTATAACTGTGATATCTTCCCCTTGCTCCCCCCCTTGGTTCCAGTACGCCTGAAGACTAGATGCAGTCAGTACTGGGACGTGTTTGACATGTGCCTTTATTAAAGACTCAGTAAAGTTACAGTGTGTCAGACTTAACTCCTTTACACCATACCTACGGTGAAACATGATGGTGGCAGCATCATGCTGTGGGGATGTTTTTCAGCGGCAGGAACTGGGAGACTTGTCAGGATCGAGGGAAAGATGAACAGAGCAAAGTACAGAGAGATCCTTGATGAAAACCTGCTCCAGAGCGTGCTGGTGCTCAGACTGGGATGGAGGTTCACCTTCCAACAGGACAACGACCCTAAGCACACAGCCAAGACAACGTAGGAGTGGCTTTGCGACAAGTCTGTGAATGTCTTTGAGTGGCCCAGCCAGAGCCCGGACTTGAACCCGAACAAACATCTCTGGAGGGACCTGAAAATAGCTGTGCATCGACGCTCCCCATCCAACCTGACAAAGCTTGAGAGGATCTGCAGAGAAAAATGGGAGAAATTACCCAAATACAGGTGTGCCAAGCTTGTAGCGTCATATCCAAGAAGACTTGAGGCTGTAATCGCTGCCAAAGGTGCCTCAACAAAGTACTGAGTAAAGGGTCTGAATACTTATGTAAATGTGATATTTCAGTTATTTATTTGCAATTACTTTGCAAAAATTTCTAAACACCTGTTTTTGCTTTTTTTATTATGGGATATTATGTGTGGATTGATGATAAAAAATGAATTTAATACATTTTAGAATAAGGCTGTAACATAACAAAATGTGGAATAAAGTGAAGGGATCTGAATACTTTCTGAATGCACTGGAATACCAAGTTAAACTAATCTCCTCTGCATGTGACCCATTTCTCTCTATTCCCGTGTGCCTATCTAAAAGCTTCTTTAAATGCAACTATCATAACTTTGTCCACTACCACCCCTGGCAGCGTGTTATAGGCACCCACCACCTTTAGTTAAAAAGCTTGCCCTGCTTATTTCCTTTAAACTTTGCCCCTCTCACCATGAAGCTATGTCCTCTAGTCTTTGACAGTTCCACTCTGGGATAAGGTTCTGACTGTCTTCTCTATCTGTGCCTCACATAATTTTATATACTTCTATTAGATTTCCACTCAACCTCTGATGCTCCAAATAAAACAATCCAATCTTGTTCAACTTCTCCTTAAAGCTAATATCCTCTATCACGTCCCGGTAAAATTCTTCTGCACCATCTCCAAAGAATCCACATCATTTCAGTAATGGGGTAACCATAACTGCACATAATACTTCAAATGTGGCCTGACCAAAGTTTCAAAAAACTTTCTGATTCTTATATTCAATTCCCCCCAAAATGAAGACCAGCATAGCATACGCCAACATAGCATATGGTTCCTTACCATACAACTATGAGTGCTTCCAGTATTTTCTGATTTTGTTTCAGATATTCAGCATCTGCTGAAATAAATTTTGCTCCAAAATATATTGTCTATATCTGTAATTATCAGTTTATACCTTATTGCATTATTGATAGCTAAAATATTAAATATAAACATAAAGTTAAAACATAATAACGTCATATATTATTGCTAAAACTTGTAATTCATTTGGTTTATGTAACAATTTCATTAATGTTTTATTTGCTTCCTGAATATTGGGTTTACAATTCTTGGTTTATATTTAAGCAATGAAAATTATCTTTTGCCTGTTTCTTGCCATCTAGTGTCTATAAAAAGCCAAACATTATTCCTGCTGATTTTATTTCTTCCCTGTCATACGCATACACAAACACATTTATACTGTCACAATTTCTTTACTGTCTGAAAACAAACAATAACTGGAAATAAGATGTGCGGAGTTCGGGAAGACAGAAATCTATGGCAAAATAACCAGCTGAGTAAAAGTAGTCAAAAGTTAGGGAAAGAGGGTTGAAGACACCCGCAGCACTGCAGAGAGCTTGATAACACATGACATCTCTGTGTGGTATCTCAGCTGCACGGAGGCGGAGAGGAGAGCTCTTCAGTGCGTCATCCACAGGGCGCAGAAGATTATTGGGACACAGCTACCAGCCTTGGAGGGCATCTACTACGCACGGTGCCTCAGGAAGGCCATCAGCATCCACAAAGACTCCTTACACCCTTGTAATAGTCTGTTCGAACTCCTACCTTGCGGCAGACGTTACAAGGCCTTCTACACCCGCACCTCCAGACTCAGGAACAGCTTCATCCCCAGAGCTATCACTGCTCTGAACCGGCCCTGCTGAGTGCCCCCCACCCCCATGAACTGTATTCACGCACATCGACCCGGCACAGACATATTTGCACTTTTACTGTTTTACTGTTCTTTTTTTTTTATAAATCATGTTTCTCGGGGTATCGATAAAACATACAGTAGCTGCAAAGGGGGACATAGCGTCACTTGCAGATTTAAAACTGAAAATTGATATTTTCATTTTTTTAGTAACCAAAGTTATCGACGGATAATTTTTTGTGTGTTGGAAAACAAAATATAGTGGCACAGCTGGTAGACTTGCTGCCTCACACGCCAGGGATCTGTGCTCGATCCTGTCCTCGGGCACTGTCTGTGTTGAATTTGCACATTCTCCTTGCAAGCATGTGGGTTTCCTCCCACATCCCAAAGATGCATTGGTTTTGTAGGTTAACTTGTCTCTGTAAAATTGCCCCAAATGTGTAGGGAGTGGGTGAGGAAAGTGGGATAATAGAACTTGTGTGAATGGGTAGACAAAAATGCTGGAGAAACTCAGCGGGTGAGGCAGCATCTATGGAGCGAAGGAAATAGGCGACGTTTCGGGTCGAGACCCTTCTTCAGACTAATGTGAGGGTGGGGGGCAGGGGAAGAAGAAATGAAGAGGCGGAGACAGTGGGCTAAGGGAGAGCTGGGAAGGGGAGGAGAAAGCAGGGATTACTTGAAATTGAAGAAGTCAATGTTCATACCGCTGCGGTGTAAACTGCCCAAGCGAAATATGAGGTGCTGCTCCTCCAATTTACGGTGGGCCTCACTCTGGCCAGGGAAGAGGCCCAGGACAGAAAGGTCAGATTCGGAATGGGAGGGGGAGTTGAAGTGTTGAGCCACCGGGAGATCAGGTTGGTTATTGCGAACTGAGTGGAGGTGTTGTGCAAAGCGATCGCCAAGCCTGCGCTTGGTCTCACAGAGGTTGCTCATACGCTGAATAATCCAACAAGATTTTTGTTTGGAAGTGGAATGAAATAATAGAAATTGCATTCATTGTAATGTGTAAAAAGAGATGAGATACTGTATTATAATTTTGCTGCATGTCATTGTGGTATATATCATGTCTTGATTGGTTAATATGTTTAGTTTGTGACTTTATTTGAAGCAGAAATAATATGTGAATGCTTCATTGAGCATAATTCCGACTGGTAACTACGCACTTCGTCCGAGCACATTATCACGCGCGTCATGCAAGCCATCTTAAATGACCACATAAACTGTCATTTGGCAAACTAAAAAGCTGCCTGGGTTGCCCGGCTGGCAACAGAGAAAAAAAATTAAGTGAGAGTCCTGCAAGGTGTATAGGGGGCGCTGCTCTGGCAGCAGCTATGTCATGCAGCTCGTCAGTTTTTCAACCTTTTTAAATTTTTTTAGTATGTTTTAAAGTCTGTATTTAATGTTTCTTTGTGTGTTTTATGTGGGGGGTGGTGTGGGGGGGTGAGGGGGAAACCGCTTCGGTCGCCTCCTCCATGGAGAGGCGAGTTTTTCCAGGTCGCCTCCCCCGTGGCCTAACATCAAGGATCGACGCGGCCTTTCCCAGAGACGCGCCCGGGGCTTCAGCGGCGGGCGCAGCGTGGACTCTCGGCGTGGAGCGGGTGAGCCCTCGCTGGGGCTCGCTGGAGGGGAGCGCTCCGTTTCGCTGACCCGGGGCAGCCGGCAGCCTGAAGTCGCAGCCTGAAGCCGCGGTCTGCAGAGCTCCAGCTGGTGCGGCGTCTACAGCCCGGGATCTCACGTTGGGGACCCGGGGGAAGAAGAAGCCATCACTGCCGGCCCGCGGCCGACTTCTACCGCGGGTCCGGCATGGACTTACCATCGCCCCTGGAAGGGAGCTTCGACCGCCGGCCCTGCAGTCTACGGTGCTTCTGGCTGCGGCGGGGACTTTAAATCTTGACCGCCGGCCTGCGGCCTACAACAACTTAAAGCCGCGGTCTCCGGTGAGGAAGAGCCGATCCTGGACTGACTCTGGACTCTGGTCCTGACCACGGGGGGGAAATGGAGGAGGACTGGCCAAATTTTGTGCCTTCCACCACAGTGATGAATGCTGTGGTGGATGTTTGTGTTACAGTTTTATTGTGGTTGTGTGTTCTTTATTATTGTATCGCTGCAGACAACCCAAATTTCCACCAGCCTGGCTGTGTGGCAATAAATTATATCTAATCTAATCTAATCTAATAATATTTTTGACACTGTCATAGGCCTTTCTTACATATGCTGTCACAATGCACTGTAGTCTCTAAACAACCCTTCAGTAATTTTCCTTGCCCTCCATTTCAGAATAATAGTGTTTTAAGCCAATAGCTCGACACTAGCACTGCCAATATAAAAATAAATAAAAAGCGCAGCTTTCCAGCCCCTTATCTCATTGACCATGCTCGGATGCAAATCAGTGTCAATCTGGTGGACCATCTTCCTCTAGTCGTGGGGGTGGAGGGTTGGGAGGGGCCTCACAAGTGGAACAGCTTAGGGCCTCTCTTCATCTAAATCTGGCCTAGTATGAAGGAGTGTGTATTATATTTCCGCCCTTCGAACAAAATTGCAGTTGCAACAACGATCTAGTTCCCATTCATGCTTTCTTTGGATTTCTTTCACAGGAACCAACTCAATGTAAAATTGACCTATTTCCTACTTTGCAATAAAACTTTAACTCCACGACTCTTCTCAATGCAGTAGATTAATTCTCTCTATTATCACAGAGATTGTGAAGAGTATTGTTCAATTTAATGTCCTTTTGCAATTGTCAATAGTCTGATATATGCAGTAAGTGAACAAACTGTATGGAAATAACCCAGCCAGTGACTCAGAAGCAACCAACAAATGATTCAAATGTCTGCTAAAAAATAGAAAACATATTAGAAATTGGTAGCAATCCCTGAAATATGCAGACGGAAAGAAAGTGAGCACTGTTTCTTGAAGTGCTGAAGCTAGGTTATCAAAAGGGTGCCAATCAATTTGTCACCTTAATTGTTAATATATGGACGGAAATGTCTCAACCCCATTTGCTTTCATCTGGTTTAGCTATTCCTTATTATTACTCTACATATGAAAGAGCACTAAGGGCAGTTGAGGGAAATGCTTAGCTCCACAGTAGCAACACGCTGTTTGATGAGACTCCCAGCATCATTTGAAAGGCCAGTTACTATTAAAAAGAAATGTTATTTCCTGTAGAAATTGCACAATTTAAATCTGAAGAGCTGTCATCTTTGTGTGTGAGCTTTCTGATTGAATCCAAACAAAAATATCCCCACAGCTAATTTGTCACCAGCTGATTTATTTTAAATCCAGCAGCAACTACCCTTCCCTAAAATCAATATATATGTTCTGGCTGCCGCACGTTTGTGAAGCTGACTGTCTGAACAAAAACATACTACTGGGATTTTCTTGCAAATCTGAGAAACAATTTGATCACATTTTACTTGGTGTAAGAACAGATTTTCTGATTAGCAGAGGGTACATAATGAGTTAGAACATTTTGATGAACAGGTCTTCCCAAATGTTGCATTAGATTCTTTTTGTTCTTGATTCTTTTAACATTTGTACGCACACATTTGATACTGTCGTCCCTTTAATGATCAAAAATGATAATGGTGTATTTCAATGAAAAGCAATCATCATTCCCTCGGTGTTGGAAGAGCACAATTTGATTTCAAAGTTTATATTTAAAGACCACAGCGGATATAAAATTCTGATGTTGGGTATGTACAGTTAAATGCAGAAAATGACAAATTTCTTTCAATGCCCTTTTCTTCACAAAACATTAAACTAATGCCTGATTCTCACTGTACACACAAATAGAAAACTTAAGCTGTGTTGAATCAGGAATAACAAGAGCCATAACAAATTGTGTAGGAAGAAACTGCAGACGCTGGTTTACCCAAAGATAGGCACAAAATGCTGGAGTCATTCAGCAGGTCAGGCAGCATCTCTGGAGAAAAGGAGTCGTGACGTTTTAGGTCAGAACCATTCTTCAGACTGATATTGTTCAAACTCCCATAAAAAATCATATTCTGCATGAGCTCTCCGGATCAGAAAAATAGTTAGAAATGCGCAACACATACCTTCTGAAGATTTAAATGCTCCTGGTTTTTATTAGAAAACTAAACTAAGTACGGACCCATTGGGTCAGCTCACACAACGCAATATTCCACCACTCACCCGTTCCCCCAATGCAACCTGTTCCCCCAAAGCATTATTCCACAATTCATGCATACCCCCCAACTGCACAGGCGTGGCTCATTTCCTCTCATCTCCCAGCACTTCTCTTCCTCCTCTTCACCCTCCCTCTTCTTTCCCCTCTCCTACTCCCCTCCCCCAATCCCACCCTCACCTCTCCATCCCTCTCCTTTCTCCTACCCTCAGTGACTCCCATCCTCCCTCCATAACTCCTCTCCCCTCCCCTCCCTACCCCCTCCTATCCCTCTACTCCCCACCTCCCCCAATCCTCGCATACCTACAATCCCCCCCACTATCCCTCGTTACCACCCCCACTGCCCTCCTCTCCCTCTATTCCCCATTCCCTACCTCCCCCACTCCTCCCCTCCTCTCCCTCTATTCCCCCTCCTCTCCCTCTATTCCCCCTCCTCTCCCACCAGACATGAGACAGGAAAAAACTGAAAAAAGAGGAAGAGATAGATTTCTCCGCGGATTTTTGAAATTTGGTGAGGCCCCACCGCAGCCGCGAGGCCCCATCGGCGTGAGGTTCGATGCCTCCTGGATCGCTGTGTAGAACCCTGGCCGGGGCCTCACGGGTAGAAGCCGGATCAGACGAAGCGGCCGTCAGTGCACGAGGCTGGGCACCACGGAGGCCGTGAAGTGGGCTCAGCTGTTCGCCCACTCGCCACCACGGAGGCGCCCACAGGCACAGCTCCAGCCGGCGGAGCATTAGTAATGCTCACTCTGCTCATTCAGCTTTATATTCTCCTCACTGGGCGAGGCGGGGGCCAATCGTGACTGACAGCAGACCCGGCCAATCAGTGCAGCGATGGTGCAGAAAGGGGCGTTGCTGTCCCGGTGACTGACAGGAGAGGAGACCAAGCTGCGCATGCGCGTTTTTAAAGGTTTTTAAACCTTAATAACCTTTAAAATATGCCATCGATTGGAACAAAACTTGTTGCCCTTGTAGCACAGGAGAATGATGAGTAAGGTAGCGAAACATTCCTAGAGCTATCGCCTACCGTTTTTGTGCAAATAGAAAAAAATGCAAAACCGGAAGAGCACAAGGTCAGAGTTTTAGTTATGTATAGATATATACTTTTGAAGTTTGCATTTTGTCATGTATGATTCAGTGCATGTGTCTGACTATTCTCAATTTGGCTTTTTGAAGTGTAATTTCAATAAAATATATATTGTTTGTTGTTTACTTTCTAGTTTGGTGTTTTTGAGCATTTTTTAAATCTAATTGGTCATGCATCCTCCGTGGCTTCAATGTTCACAGGATTTACAGCATGTTTTTAGTTTTCCTACAATTTACTCCAGGCTGACTGCAGACCAGCCCATGAGATGTACTCTCAGCCTCTGAGGCCCCAGCAAACACAGCACAGAACCTCTTCCCTGAATCACCAGTCACCCCAAATACTTTAATACATGATTGTTATCCACTCAGCTACAATAGGCAAGATCAGTCTGTATCTCTCATTTCCCTTATCCCCAACAAAGGGTCTCGACCCAAAACGTCACCCATTCCTACTCTCGAGAGATGCTGCCTGTCCCTCTCAGTTACTCCAGCATTTTGTGTCTATCTTTGGCTTAAACCAGCATCTGCAGTTCCTTCCAACACGACACCCAGAGCTTGCTACATCCACACCAGTTGAATTTCCTTGTTCTACTATTCCATTCTAACTAGAATCAGTACCTATTCCCAGACAACAAGGTTATTCAATGTACCCACTGAATTTTTCTTATACCACAAATCCATTACATAGTTGGCCCACCATTTCCAAAGGTGAACACTACTACACACAACCCCAGAGCGGCACCTATAAGGCATCACAAATGTATCCACTACCTCTTTTTGCTATTATCAACACACTCAATGTCCCCTATCACACTCGTGAATTTTACACTTTTTGTTCAGAAAATTAAGGTAGGAGGGCTTGGAATAATACATCAGTTTTTATTGTGTAAGACACGCAACTGAAGCAAATATTACATTGTTTAAATATACAGATTAGTGGCTGGTAATGCAAATGGGCAAAATTATAGAATAATAGTCATACAGTGTGGAATCAGGCCCCATTGCCCATCTTGCCCACAGCGACCAACATACCCCATCTGCACTAGTCCCACCTGTCTGCATTTGGCCCATATCATTCAAAACCTATCTTATCCATATACCTGTCTAAATATATTTTAAATGTTGTGATAGTACCTGCCTCAACTACCTGATCTGGCATATACACACCTCTCTTTGTGTAAAATAGTTGCCCCTGAAATTCCTATTAAATCTTTCCCTCCTCACCTTAAACCTATGTCCTCTGGTTCTCGATTCCTCTACTCTGGGTAAAAGACTCTGTGCGTTTACCCTATCCAATCCCCTCATGATCTTATATACTATAAGATTACCCCTCATCCCCCTGTGCTCCAAGGAATAAAGCCCTAGCCTGCTCAACTTCTCCCTAGCTCAGGCCCTCAAGTCCTGGCAACATCCTCGTAAATCTTCTCTGCACCTTATCCAGCTTAACAACATCTTTCCTATAACAAGGCTACCAAAACTGAACACAATATTCCAAATGTGCCTTCACCAATGTCTTGTACAACTATAACATAACCTCCCAATTTCTATACTCAATACTCTGACTGATATCTGAAGACTCTCAGACCAATGTGCCAAAAGACATCCTGACCACCCTATCTACCTGAGTTACAATTGAGTTTCCCTGTTGCCTGACCAGCAATCCCTAGAACACGGACCACCTCTTCAATAAAGGCCAATGATGTTTTCTGTTTTCCTATGAACGCCAGGAACCAACAAGCAGATGTGGCTCACTCTAAGAATACCAGGGCCCAGCTTTCCCCAGGAGCCAGCAATCATCCCACTGCTTTTAAATAAATTAACTTGCCTTGGGTCTCATATTGGCAAGAAAACATTTATCTTCCAAATTTCTACCTACTTTGGAAAAAAATGAACTACTCCCTCTGATGCAAGATAATTATGCAGTGTTCACACTAAGGCATTTATGTGCTGACACAAAAGGCATGTTCAAACCATTACCTTTATAATGGCTTTGTTGTTATTGCACTTTGCTTCATACAAATAAAGCGACTGTCTGCTGCAGCAAACATTTGGTTACCTTATAATAGACCTTAATTCACAAGTGCTGAATGCAGGGTGTATTTTCTATTATCTGAATGTCTTGCAGTATATAATATAATCAATAACAATACATAGCTCTTTCCTATTCTGATAATTTTCATTATTAAATACAGGTTGCCATCTGAGGTGTTCAGTGTTTTGGAATTATTATATAACATGAAATGAGTTTTCTAGGGTAAATTACAATGTAAATGAACATGCTTTGATTATGGTCTCACAATGTTGTCCATTTCACTTACAGACTGAATTCCTTTGCCTTGGTAACATTTAATTATGGATATATTTACTTGCTAACTATGACCCTGTGACCAGTCTTTAGAGGTAAAACCATACAACTACCGCTTTGTTACAAATTTTAACAGAAAATATTTCAAAATACGTTGAAAATCCATATTAGCGTCCAATACCTAACATTTTTCTCATTCTTGTAAATGGCTATTGATCGGATACCTTGTTACACTAATTGAATATTTACAACCAGTAATGAGCCAGAAAAAAAAGATAGGTACTAATAAGATAAAAATCCAAATATCCTACTGTTTAGACATCCATATAATTAACTGGTATAGCGAAAACATGTTTAACAATAAAGAGACCCAATGAATAGATATCAAAGCTCATCTACAGTCATTTTAACAAAAGGGTCTAGAATATGCAGTCTGTGCGGCACAGAGGATATTAATTACATGCTAGGTGGAGATTAGCCTTCGTAGGTTAGGCTCTTACATGCAACAATGATTAATGCATTGGCAATACTCAGATGCAGCACTTGCCAGAGTCCTTGAATGTAAACTCATATGGCCAGTAATGTTAAATACATCCAAGGAACATTCTTCGTCAGTAGCAATTGAGGCTCTGTTGAGATTTCTCCCAAGCATGCATTGGTGCGGTGAAATGAAGCAACCATTCACATTATTATTAAACTATATTCTTTTTAATTCCTCCCGGGAGCACCTGCGGCAAATGCAATATTGAGCTTCATCATTGATTGAATGAAAACAAGCTTCATCCCCTTGAAAATATATAGTATTGAAAACAAAACCATTCCACATCAAATAACTTTAAGCAATATACTGCTATGAAAATATATATTTCTAAGGAAGTTTTAAGACAAATTTGTCATTTGGCAAAAAAATGAACATAATCTATAAATATCTTTATTTAGGGGTAATGACCACGCCTAGCTAATCTATTAAACATAATGGAACCTTTCATGATTTCAAACAAGCCAGCTTTGACAGATTTAATTGAATGAGTTCTTGAATTAATGAAGGCATCAGAAATCAAATTAGCTTCCCAAGATTTTGTTGAGTTATGCAGCACTGATTCCCCCGTACAATTCAGTCGGGTTCATCAGGCACCCAGCTAGCCTGGGTTACATGGACAGGAGTGGCCTACACTTTGCTCATAAGACACAACCAAACCTTAGAGGTTGTTTGTGTAGAACTGCCGATGCTCGTTTATACCGAAGACAGAAACAAAGTGTTGGGATAACTCGATGGGTCAGGCAGCATCTCTGGAGAAAAAGGATGGGTTTATGAACTGCAGATGCTGATTTATACCGAAGACAGACACAAAGTGCTGGGGTAACTCGATGGGTCAGGCAGCATTTCTGGAGAAAAAGGATGGGTTAGAAAGGAACTGCAGATGCTGGTTACGGAAGACAATCAGAGTTTTTTTGCTGGTTTGAAGAGAGTTCTCTGAGCAGCCACTGCAGGGGCTTCACTGGATTTTTTTTAAAGGTGGTATCAGAATTACACAAGTGATTAAGGTTTAACCAAGATGGAATCCTCCAGAACTGAATTTGCCTGCTCGTGTCAACTTGCTTTTGCCTGGTTCTTGCCAGCACAGAAATTTAAAGTAGTTTGATTTGGTACAATCTTGGTACCTAATTGGTAGATATCATGCTATTTACTGTAGTTACTTTAAAGCAACTGACTCCACACAATATTGTTAAGCACGACATCCACTAATTTTGGATGATCAGCCATGATCATATTGAATGGCCAAATTGCCTACTCCTGCACCTATTTTCTATGTTTCTATGTTTCTATGATTATAAGAATTATATTCTTGCCACTGCCTGCCCTTTGCTCTTGACTGGTTTATTTTTCTTAAAATAAAACAATATTCCTAAAGGTTTCATGTAATTTATCGACATAATTATTAATCGAATCTCACCACTTCTTATGAAACTTTTATTTGTGGCATTTAAAAGGATTTTAGAAAGGCACAAACATATGCAGAGAATGGAGGGATATGGATATGGATCTCATGCAGGCAGATGAGATTAGTTTATCTTGGCATCATTGCTTGGACAGACTTTGTGGGCTGAAGGGCCTGTTCCTGCATTGTACTGTTCTATGTTCTATAAAGAAAATGTGAATACACTGACAGTGGGTTAATCTTCATGGTATCAGAAGACTTAAAATCTACTTTTGGTCTGCGAAAAAAGCCAGAAACCTTGAAAAGAAAATGGAAGATGCTTAAACCACATGGGAAATACTGTGGCCCAAATACACAAACATCACCGTTGTCATATAGTTACTCTTGCCATCCACCTTATCAGAAAACTATTCATTTTGTTATTTCATTGACCTTAATTTCCTGGTTACCACTTGTTTAAAATCCATTCATAATTAATATAGGTCATAGATATGAAATATATCCACAGATGCCGCAAGGAAGTTTCAGTATTTTAAAAATTTTTTACTTTAGATTTCTTGGCCATTCCTTTGTCACTAGCTCTACAACCCTTCCTTATGGATCCATCATTGCAATAACCGTTCCACTTTGTACTTCATTACTGCCCTGGACGGTCTGGATTTTGTTAAATGTTTTGTGAGATGGGGGGGACAAATAAAGCCTTTGTACCCGAGTTAAAATACATGACAATTTAAGAAGGCACTTGAGATGGTGTCATAGCCGGTCATAGAACTAAACTCTATCCCCGTTTCAATCTAGGCTCTTGGGTTGCCAGATCACATATCATTCATCCTAATGGCCATCAGTTTTTTTAACCTAAGCAAATACTCTGTAGAGAAATTCAATCTCCACAGATTCCAACTGAACATGAAGATATCCAATTCAGTTGAATGTGCCAGCCAATAAGCTGAGATGGTTTTCCAATAACATGGCAGAAGACTACTCTGGGGATCACCATTGGGAAGATAAAGTACACTCATCCACTATGCTTAGCTGAACAAAAATATATTGGGGACTGATCCGCCATAGAAGGAGGGCAGGAGGGGGTTGGGTTGTGGCATGAGCAGTAGCAGGTGGTGGGAGGAGAAGAATGGTCTGGGTGGTGGTGGCAGATTCACTAGTAATCACATTTATTGGAGAAACCCTAAAGGTATTTTAACGAGCAAGAAGAATGGGATGTTGTCCATGTTATCAGGCAACTGAAACATCCTACCAACAACCTCATTGGAGACCCTCGGATTATCATTGATCGGACTTCCCTGCACTTTATCTTGGACTCAACTTTATTCCTTGTATCATGTATCGGTACACTGTGGATGGCTCAATTGTAATCATGTATCCGTTGACTGATTAGCATGCAACAAAAGCTTTTCACTGTACCTCGGTACATGTGACAATAAACTAAACTCAACTCAACTCAACACATCATGCAAGAATTGGTTAGACTGACTGAATATGGACAGATAGTCAGCCACACACAGCTGAAATATCTTGGGGCTATTGTGACCTTTTTGGTAAGCTTATCAACATATATTACTGCCCCTTGAATGTAGAAGTGAACTGGATAAACTGAAACTCATTTGGAAAGTCTGTCACAGTGAACATTGTGGCTGACAAGGTAACACAATCAAATTAGTCACCGCTGCCACTGTTAATACATAGAGTGGAATGTTTCTTATCCAGCACTTGGCCATCTATCGTTATTCGCTACAGTACTTAGGTATTTTTCACTGCCATACCGGAGTATTAATGCAGATTGCTATTGGTCTCAGTACACCTTGAACTACCAGTGTCTGAACAACCTTTCAAAGCACTAGTGTCACTGTCATGCCTGTCCGCCCACTGGGACCTCGCCCGCCGATCTGGGCTCTACTGCCCGCGGACTCCTACCATCGGTTCCGCCGACCCTCGCCACTCCACCGCCCTCCAGCAGCCCTCAGCCGTCGCCTTACCTGCAGCCTGGACTCAGCACTGGGCCTGCAGTTTCCACACTGCAGATTCCCACTTCCCTGCACTGCAGTTTGACTGCACTGGGTCCTAGTGCTAGTCCCGCTAACCCTGGTAACCTCAGTGCCTGTTCCACTAGGTCTTCCAAATCCCCCTCAAACTATGTGACCGCCACCCACACCACAGTCTTCATGCCCCCCTCCTCCCCGACCACCCACCACCCCCCCCACCAGACATTGCCACGGCCTTAGTCCACTCACCTGCCTTCCTCTGGCCCCAACCCCCATCCCTGCCGTGTGTTCACCATCCCCCTTGACCTCCCCCTCTCCAACACCGAACGGTCTGTCCTCAACAGAGGTCTTACTTTTTCCTCCTCCGTCCCCACCTCAATGAGTTCCGCGTCCACCACGACTTGGAGTTCTTCTACCGTCGCCTCCGCCTCACTGCATTCTTCCATGGGAGGGAGTCCTCACCCCCTATTGATGATCCCTTTTCCCGTCTCCAACAAACCCCCTCCTCGTGGAATCCCCCTCATGGCCATCTTCCGGCTTTAGGCCTTTTTTCCCAAAACTGTTGGCGGGACATCAATCGCCTCAACTTCTCCACTCCCCCATCTCACTCCAATCTCTCCCCCCCTGCATCCGGCTCTGGGCATTCCATTCTCTAGGCCCCCATCCCCTCATCTTTACCATGGACGTCCAGTCACTCTACACCTCCATCCCCCACCAGGATGGTCTCAAAGCCCTCCGGTTCTTCCTCGACCGGAGAATCAACCTATACCCGTCCACTTATACTCTCCTCTGCCTAGAGTCTCCTCTGCCTATTGGTCCTTACCCTCAATAACTTCTCGTTTGACTCCTCCCATTTCCTCCAAATACAAGGCGTAGCTATGGGCACGCGCATGGATCCCAGCTATGCCTGCCTTTGTTGGGTACGTCAAACAATCCTTGTTCGAGGCATACCAGGGCCCCATCCCCAACCTCTACCTCCACTACATCGACGATTGCTTTGGTGCTACCTCCTGCACCCACACATCCGCTTCACCACTTTTTAGGGGGTGCCGTCCTGTACGGGTATGGCTGCCCAGCCTGCAGCTTACCGTTTTTTTCATCTCTTTTATTTATTTTTAGTTAGTTGATTTTTTTGTTTTTTGGAGTTCTAGTCTTTTTTATGTGGGGGGGGGGGGGGGGGGGGGGTGGAGGGGGAAACTGTTTTCTAGGGACCCTACCTGGTAGGAGAGGCAGCTTTTATCTGGGCTGCACCTTCGACCCGTCCTCACGGCCTACCAGCAGGTCTGGAGCGGCGTTTCCTGAGGGGACCGCCCAGAACCTCGGCTTCGGCGGCGGCGCAGCGCTGGAGCAATATCACGGAGCGGGCGATGCCTTGCCCGGGTCGCCGCGCTGGAACTCTGGTGAGCTGAAGACCGCCGATGAAACATCGCGGAGCTGTGGGTCTGTGGAGCGGCCAGCCGCGGGCGGCGGTGCTGAACTTTACATTGGGAGCCTGGGATCTCTTGCCCTCCGTAATGGCGACTGCGGAGGCCACAATAGGCCCGACTATGGGTGGACATGGGGATGGGGACTAGACTTTGTGCCTTCCCTCATAATGGGAACCATTGTGGTGGGATGTTTTCTACGTTAAATTTCTTTATTATTGTTATGTTGTTTTCTTTTTTATGTGCTGCAATGGCAATATACATTTCACTACACTAATTGGTGTATGTGACTAATAAAGAACCTTTGAACCTTTGAACTTCCATCTGGCACTCAAATACACCTGGACCATTTCCGACACTTCCCTACCATTTCTTGACCACACTATTTCCATCGCAGACTTCTGACCGACATCCACTATAAACCCACTGACTCCCATGGCTATCTTGACTACTCTTCTTATCAACCTGCTTCCTGTAAGGACTCCATCCCCTACTCCCAATTCCTCCATCTACGCCGCATCTGTTCCCAGGATGAGGTGTTTCACACCAGGGCATCGGAAATGTCCTCATTCTTCAGGGAACGGGGGTTCCCCTCCCCTACTATAGATGAGGCTCTCGCCAGGGTCTCTTCCATACTCCATAACACTGCTCTCTCTCCATTTTTGCAATATTGATCATCTGCCACCTCACCTTGGAGTGGGGCCATTAGCCATACATGATCTGATCAGGGCATTCACCTGGAGAAGATTCCCTTACTCAAAGGGCAATGCTTTGTTCTCCCAACCTCTGTGTTTTCTACCATCCCAGTGAGAGTTGCCTTCAGCTATTCACATGGAACAGTGTGAAAATCACAAGGCATTTGAGAACTTCACATCTGCTTCTCTACAAGAACTACATAGGTCCCATTTTAGCACCTGAATCTGGGTGTAAAACAATACAGCACTATCTGTCATGTATTTCTGGCCAATTTCTTGTTTTATTTTTGAGAGGGATCTTTTTGGCCAATAGTCATAAACACAGCACATGGCTACCACAAGAGAAAAGGTGAAATCTAATTACCGGATAATTTATCATCAGTGGCTTCAGAGCTTGTTAAGAAATACCCTGGTGAATCAGGTCTCATATTTGCCTTTGGTGTTAAGAATAGATTATGTGCCTAGGTCCATTAAAATCAGCACATTCAGAAAGCAAAGACGGTTTTAAATGGGTAGTGCAGAAAGTCTAAAAAGACATCTGAATGTAGCATTTGGTCTGGATTAGTATGTCTGTGTCTGATTCACACTAAAGAACGGGTACAAATTGCGACAATTTTTCCACCATTAGCTAATTGTAATATGTAAAGTTCGTAAGTTTTAGGAGCAGTATTAGGCCATTCCGCCCATCAAGTCTACTCGCCAATCAATCATGGCTGATCTATCTACCCCTCACAACCTCATTCTCCTGCCTTCTCCCTAACAATCTTATTAATCTGTCAAACTCCACCTTAAAAATATCCATTGTCTTGGCCTCCACAGCCATCCGTAGTAATGAATTCTACAGACTCACCACCTTCTGATTAAAGAAGTTCCTCCTCATCTCCTTTCTAAAGGTACGTCCTTTAATTCTGAGGTTATGTCCTCTGGTCCTATGCTCTCCCACTAGTGTAAACATCCTCTCCGCATTCAACCTATCCAGGCCTTTCACTATTTGGACCTATTTCACAATGAGGTTCCCTCTCATCCTTCTAAGCTCCAGCGAGTAGAGGCCCAGTGCCATCAAACGCTCATCATAGGATAACCCAACCCTTCCTGGGATCATTCTCGTAAACCTCCTCTGGGCCCTCTCCAACACCAGCACATCCTTCTCAGATATGGGACCCAATAGTTCTCACATTACTCCAAATGTGGTCTGACCAGTGTCTTATAAAGCATCAGCATTACATCCCTGTTTTTATATTGTAGTCATCAAAATAAATACTAGCATTGCATTTGCCTTCCATACTACCGATTCAATGAGCGTATAGAAAGCTGGATCAAACAATATTATATGGTTGAGCAAGGTTGAGAAAAAATATTAATTGATACAGTCATTTTCTTATGATTGTTCTATTCTTACTCCCAGGCCAACTGAAAATGAAAAATGAAAGGGGTCAGTACATTAGCAATCTAGGCATACTTCATGGTCTTTAATGTTGTAGATCAGAATCTGCTGAGCAAAAAAGGCATTAATTTTTATTTGTAATTGTTGTACATTACAATTCATGTATTATAATTTCCTTTCAAAGCTATTTAACTATATTCTTTCTTTACTTCCTATTAATTTCCCCATTTGGTGCAAGCAGATAACATCAGCTAATATCAGTAGTTACCCCAGGGCCAGACATCACTTCCCTAGTATCTCACTACCTCCCGCAGTGGTATACAACTTTGTACATCATCTCTATTGTCTTCTAGTGTGTGCTGGAGATTTCTTCTTGTCAGGAGAATGGATGGTTAGCTGGAGCATAAATAATGCATTTGTTCTGCATTAGACACTCCAATATCTGCTTCAAGCAGAGGAGCAACAAATCCTGCCTTCCTTGGATTGTTTTGTGCTCCAAATTCCTCATGCAGTCCTTGGGATTAATACTATATTCCTATTTAAATGATTTATTTACTATTAACAAACAGAATTGCTTCTTGGCCAATTCGTGATATCGTTGGTATAAAACATTAAATAGAACAAGATAGCACAAGATTGACGTTTGCAACACAGGCTTATCACATTTTAAGTCTATAGTGTTTGCTGATATGTCTCTTTTTTACCCTTTTCAAATAAAAAATGCTATGTATTGTGGATGGAGAAAAATCACTCTGAAATATTAAGATGAATGTGAGTAGCGTTTTCCAATCAGCAAAATGCTATAGATGGAATTCATAATGCCACTGCAGGGGAATACCAGCACATCACTGCAGGAGACGTTACATTTAGCACAAACCTTCTTACTGCACCATGTTTCATTCTGGAATATATATTATTTTTCCCAATAGCTCACAGACAATCTTTAAATATGTTTTGCTTCAATGTGACCCTGCTTAAGTTTATTAGATCACTCTTCCAAATATTGATTGCAAGGCTTTCTGATGCCTCTTAGTCAATATTCTGCGCACCGTATCTCCCCCTCTACTAGTTTTAGTTAAGTTCAGTTTATTATTGTCACATGTACCGAGGTACAGTGAAAATCTTCCGCATGCGTGCTATCCAAAGCAAAGATTATACATGTACTTGAGTTTGACTTGATTGCATTTATGTGATATATCTGATCTGTTTAAAAAGCAGGCAAAACAAAGCTTTTCACTGTACCTCAATACACATGTAATAATACACATGTAATAATACACATGTAATAATACACCTAAACCTAAACAAGCCAAGTAAATAAATTAATTGTATAATCAATTACTGTAGCCAAACCTACCAACAATAATTCATTTAATGAAAAGTTAATCAAAATGTCGGAGCCAAGTACTATAAAGGCAATATATATTTGAGTCTGAAGAAGGGTTTCGGCCCGAAACGTTGCCTATTTCCTTCGCTCCATAGATGCTGCTGCACCCGCTGAGTTTCCCCAGCAATTTTGTGTACCTTCGATATTCCAGCATCTGCAGTTCTCTTTTGAACACTATAAAGGCAATGTTGTGGTCTTCATAGTGGAGACGTTGGTGGGTTGTCTTTATGATTGCATTATTGTGCTGGGTCCATTATAGATCTTCAGAACATGCATGCCCAAGAACTTGAATTTGTTGACTCTCTCCACAGATTTGTGGATTCTTGGCCTTCCTCGTGTAAAGTTAACAACCAGTTTCTTGGTCTTACTGAGGTTGAGGGGATCATGACAGAAGCCTCCACGTGGCCATCCCCGGAAACGATGATATGATGCACTCTGTGACGCGTCGGGCGACCAATTCTGTCAACATGTTGGACGACGACAGAAGCCAACAGCGAGCTATGTGTTGTCTGACACATGAGCGAATGATTGAGGTTGACAGAGACATTGTTGTTCTGTCACCATTCAATCAGTTGATCCATCACCATCCTATACTCTGACTCATCATTATCTGTAATTTGTCCAACAATGGTGGTGTTGTCAGCAAATTTAAAGATGGATTTGGAACTGTGTCTGGCCTCACAGTTATGGGTATTGAGTGAGTAGAGTAGGCAGCTTTGAGATGCCCCTGTGTTGATGGTTATCGATGAGGAAGTGTAGTTGCTAATTTTATTGATTGTGGTCTGTTAATTAGGAAGTTGAGGATCCATTTGCCAATGGAAGCACACCAACCTAATTCCCTAAGCTTGGCATCAAGGTTGGAGGGGGTGATGGTGTTGAATGGCGAGCTGTAGTCGATGAACAATAGCCTGGCATATATGTTTTTATATTGTCCAGGTGGTCCAGTGCAGAGCGGAGAGCCGATGAGGTTGCATCCCCCCCTTAATCTATTGTAGTGGAGGCAAATTGTAGTGGGTTCATATTCCTGCTAAGGTAGGAGTTGACTTGCACCTAACCAACCTCTCAAAGCATTTTTTATCACCATGGACGTTAAAGCCATCAGTTGGTAGTCAATGAGGCACGTCACATTACTCTTCTTGTGCCCTGACCTTATTGATTAAGAATAAGGGATAGGCCATTTTGGACAGAGATGAGGAAAAAAAATTTCACCCAGAGAGTAGTGAATGTGGAATTATCTGCCACAGAAGGCAGTGGAGGCCAATTCATTGAATATTTTCAAGAGAGTTAGATTTAGTTCTTAGGGCTAAAGGAATCAAGGAAAATGGGGAAAAAGCAGGAACGGGGTATTGATTTTGGATGATCAGCGATGATCATATTGAATGGTGGTGCTAGCTTGAAGGGCCGAATGGCCTACTCCTACACCTATTTTCTATGTTCTGTGCCCTTTTAAAGCAGGTTGAACCTCAAACCTCAGTAATGAGAAGTTTAAGATGTCTGCAAAATGGGAAGCATTTCTCACACAGCATTCCCTCATTTATCTTTGGTAAAGTAGCCTTGCCCTTAACCTTATTTTCTAGGGACTGCATATTGGCCAGTAGAATGGTTGGGAGGGAGGCGGGAGGGTGGTTCGTAGTCCCCTACCCTTCAGTCTTACTTGCAGACACAATTCATGTGAAGTTTCCCTAATCAATTGCAGGTCAAGAAAACAAGACTTTGCTGTGGAGTTTGTTACTTAACGCTTTCACTTCACATCAGTTGCAGTATAACTGTAATTAGTGCAAAACAAGGTGACCACAATTCTCGAGGAAAACCTCTTAAATCTTTCAGCATTAACAGGTCTTGTACATCCATTCTTTACTAACATTTAAACAGAATTGGCATTCGGCAAAGTTCTGAGAATGACACAAAGAACCTGCTAATGGACATAGAAGAGGGGAGTTAAGGGCCTGTCCCACTTGGGCGACATTTTCGGCAACAGCCTGAGAAGAGGTTGTCGCGGCGTGGTCAGGGCGTGACGAGGCGTGATGTGGTGACGCAAGGTGTCTCCCTGTCGCCCCTGGATTTTGGAATGTTCAAAATCTTCAGGTGACATCTGGGTGTCTTATCATGTCATGTGCCCTTTCACACGCTGACGTATGCTGTCCGGTGGGTGACGGCCGGTAACACGGGTATAAAAAGCGCCGACTTATCCATAAAAACTTTATTGGACCTTAGATTTATTGTAGATAAGTTCATTTCCATTGTGATTATTATAGACAATAGACAATAGACAATAGGTGCAGGAGTAGGCCATTTGGCCCTTTGAGCCAGCACCGCCATTTAATGTGATCATGGCTGATCATCCACAATCAGTACCCCGTTCCTGCCTTCTCCCCATATCCCCTGAATCCGCTATTTTTAAGAGCCCTATCTAGCTCTCTCTTGAAAGCATCCAGAGAGCCTGCCTCCACTACCCTCTGAGGTAGAGAATTCCACAGACTCACAACTCTCTGTGAGAAAAAGTGTTTCCTCGTCTCCGTTCTAAATGGCTTACTCCTTATTCTTAAACTGTGGCCCCTGGTTCTGGACTCCCCCAACATCGGGAACATTTTTCCTGCCTCTAGTGTTTATTATACTTCTGTGTAACCTTCTTGTGTTGTGAAGGCGGGTGACGCGGAGTGTCGTAGCTTGACGTGACGGTGACGCAGAGTGTCGTACAACTTGACAGTTTTTCGGGCGTCAGTTACTGAAGTTCGTAGTTGCCGAAAAAAATTGCGAAGTGGGACAGGCCCTTTAGAGGGAGAGGACAGACTAAAGAATGTCAGAGATAAAGTGATGGAATAACTCAGTGTGTCAGGCAGTATCTCTGGAGAATCTACACTCCAAGATCCATGTTCTCCAGAGGAGCTGACTGATTCGCTGAGTTACTCCAGCACTTTTTTGGTAAACCAGCATCTGCAGATTCTTGTGCCTAAAAGACTGCAGGAGTTGTGAAATGGCTGATATGTATGTGCTCCATTCCCAGAGAAAGATTGAAAACAAAGCTTTGACAAGGCCCCACATGAAAAGCTGGTCCAGAGGTTTATATCGCTAGGATCCAGGGTGAGCTAGCCAATAGGATACAAAATTCTCTTGCTGGAGACAGAGGGTGGAAGTGTTCACAAGTTAAAGGAGTAGAATTAGGCCATTCGGCCCATCGAGCGCACTCCGCCATTCAATCATGGTTGATCTCTGCCTCGTAATCCTCTTTTCCTGCTTTCTTCCCATACCCCTTGACACCTGGTCTAATCAAGAATTTGTCTATCTTTGCCTTAAAAATATCCAATGACTTGGCCTCCACAGCCCTCAGTGGCAATCCCTTCCACAGATTAACTATTCTCTGACTAAAGAAGTTTTTCCTCCCCTCCTTTCTAAAAGAGCGCCCTTTAATTCTGAGGCTATGACCTCTGGTCCTAGACTCTCCCGCCAGTGGAAACATCCTTTTGGTTGGTTGTTTATTGGGATGGAGGCCTGTGACCAGTGGTATGCAGGGCAATTAGTGCTGGGTCCCCTGTTGTTAGCTATAGATATCAACGGTTTGGATAGGAATGTTGGTGGACTGATTAGAAAATTTGAAGATGACACTAAAATAGGTGGTATCATGGACAGTGAGGATGGTTGTCAGGAATTACAATGGGGTCTTGATCAGATGGCCCAAGGAATGGCTCATGGAGTTTAATTCAGAAAAGTGTGTGATGTTGCATTTTTAGAAATCAAACCATGGCAGGATATTTACAGGGCCATAGGGAGTGTTGTAGAACAGATGAGTACAGAAGTGTAAACACATAGTTCCCTGAAAGTGGTGTCACAGGTATATGGGGTGGTGCAGAAGGCTTTTGGGACATTGGCCTTCATCAGTCAGAGAAATGTGTATAGAAGTTGCAACGAAGGAGGGTCCCGACCCGAATCGTAACCTATCCATGTCCTCCAGAGACGCTCCTGACCCATTGAGTTACTATGAAATTTTGTGTTCTACGTAAGATGACAACATCACTGTGTTTCCAGAGAAGTTGGACATTATGTTACAGTTAAACAAGATGTTGGCGAGGATGCACTTTGAGTGTTCTGTTTAGTTTTGGTCATTTTGCTATAAGAAAGATGCCATTAAGTGGGAAAAGGTGCAGAGAAGATTTATGAGGAGTTTGTCAGAACTCAAGAGTCTGAGCTATAGGGAGAGATTGGGCACTCCAGGACTTTGTTATTTGGAGCACAGGAGGTTGAGGCTGATCTTATAGAGGTGTATAAAGTCATGAGGTGAGTCGATGGGGTCAATGCACAGAGTATTTTTCCCAGGGCAGGGGAATCAAGAATGGGAGGGCATAGCTTTTAGGGTGATAGGGGAAAGATTTAATAGTGACTGGAGGGACAACGTTTTCACACAAAAGACGGTGGGTATCTGGAATGAGTTGCCAGAGGAAGTAATTGAGGCCGGTAACTTGGCAATAGTCACCAACGTATAGCTTAGTTTGGTTTAATGTTTGAAAAAGACAAGAAGAAATCTAGAATAAAAATAACAAACTGGAGACTAAATAATTTGAGAGAATGAGAGTGGAGGTCCAGCCTGAGGAAATTGGAATGAAAGATTGGCAGACAGAGATGAAGTGGAGCAAAGGGCTACTTTAAAGTGTGGGATTATTTGTGCCTCTGTAGAAAGCGGAATGTGAGAAAGCTTATAAAACATTGAACAGTATAGCACAAGAATGGGTCCTTTGGCATACACTATTTGTGCCGAACGTGATGCTTAGTTAAACTAATCTCATCTGCCTGTAGATGACCCATATCTTTCTATTCCCTGCACTTCCATGTGCCTATCTAAAAGCCACTTTAATTTAGTTTAGAAATACAGCGCAGGGCCCTTCGGCCCACCGAGTCCGCACATACCAGTGATCCCCATACATTAACACTACCCTACACACACTAGGGACAATTTACATTTATACAAAGCCAATTAACCTACAAACCTGTACGTCTTTGAAGTGTGTGAGGAAACCGAAGATCTTGGAGAAATCCCACGCAGGTCAAGGGGAGAACGTACAAACTTCGTACAGACAGCACCCGTTGTCGGGATCGAACCTGGGACCCAGGGCTCTGGCACTGTAAGGCAGCAACTCTACCGCTATGCCACCATGCCATCCTCTGTGCCACTTAAACGCCACTATCATATCTGCCTCCACCACCACCACCCCTGGCAATGCGTTACAGGCCCTCTGTGTAAATAAACTTGCCCACGTATCGCCATTAAAATTTCTTGCGCTCACCTTACAGCTATGCCCTCTAGTGTTGGACATTTTTACCCTGGGAAAAAGGCTCTAACTGTCTACCCTATCTATACCAATCTCAGCTTCTTGGATGATGAACAATTCAGAGTGCAATGAAGCAGAGAAAGAAGGAGTTTCTGTCAAATGGTGACCTGAAAAATCAAGGGAAAATCAGGGTAAATTTAAAAAGTACAGTGCATCACTGCAAAATATAACAGAAGAGATATAAAGATTGGTGGCAGAGACAAAATGAATCTAAATATCAGCTATAAGCACTAGAACAAATGAAGAGTTGTCAAATTATGATGGAACAGATTGGAGACCAAAATAAAGATCTGTCGGGGGAGGACAAAGGCATTAATAAGATACTAAATTAGTACTTCCAGTGGTGTTTACTGAGGAAGGTGGTTCAGTCTATGCCATGGTGAACAAGGTCATTGCTGGGATACTGGTTAAGTAGATGGAGGAAATGCAACAGAAGCTAAGTTTTCAAATGGTTAATATACTGGTTAATGTGATAGACCCTGGATGACAGATGGAAGCAAAGATAAAAGTTAAGCTGGTATTGACCACAATTTCCAACCCTTTTTTAAGAGAGACTCTAGGATTTCAAATGTTGTATCCTCGTTTAAAAGAGTGTCATGTACATGCCAGTCAGTGCGACACGGATGTTAAAATGGATTGTAAGGTCAGTCATTTCACAGAAATGGAACAATTACTTGGACAAACAAAGACAAATAAAGAAGATCCAGCATGAATACATTAAGATCGTTTCACGTTTGACTAACCTGATTGAAATTTTTGATAAAGAGAGTGGAGAGGGTGGATGCAGTTACATGGATAGATCTTAAGCAGGTGCAGGACGCGGAGGCTTTGGAAAGGGTGCAGATGAGGTTGACCAGAATGCTGCCTGGATGAGGGGGTTTTAGATACAGGGAGAGGTTAGACAGACTTGGATTGTTTTCTCTGAAATGCTGGAGGTTGCGGAGAGACCTGATAGAAGTTTATAAAATTATGAGAGGCACAGATAGGATGGAGAGTCAAAACATTTTCCCAGGATGAAAAAATGAAATATTAGAGGGCATAGCTTTAAGATGAGAGGGGCAAAATATAAAGGAAATGTGCGGGAAAAGGTTGTTACACAGTGGGCGATGAATGCTTGGAATGCGCTGCTGGGGCTGGTGGTTGAGAAAGACACGATAGTTGCATGTAAGGAACTTTTGGATAAGCATGTACAGTCCCCTCCATAATGTTTAGGACAAAGACCCATCATTTATTTATTTGCCTCTGTACTCCACAATTTGTGATTTGTAATAGAAAAAAAATCACAAGTGGTTAAAGTGCACATTGTCAGATTTTAATAAAGGCCATTTTTATACATTTTGGTTTCACCATGTAGAAATTACAGCAGTATTTATAAATAGTTCCCCCAATTTCTGGGCACCATAATGTTTGGGACACAGCAATGTCATATAAATGAAAGTAGTCATGTTTAGTATTTTGTTGCATATCCTCTGCATGCAATGACTGCTTGAACTCTGCGATTCATGATAACTGAAGGAAATCCACATTAGGCAGGAAATGGTGTTGGGTAGACTGATGGGACTGAAGGCTGATAAATCCCCAGGGCCTGATGGTCTGCATCCCAGGGTACTTAAGGAAGTGGCTCTAGAAATCGTGGACGCATTGGTGATAATTTTCCAATGTTCTATAGATTCAGGATCAGTTCCTATGGATTGGACGGTAGCTAATAGACAATAGGTGCAGGAGTAGGCCATTCGGCCCTTTGAGCCAGCATCGCCATTCAATGTGATCATGGCTGATTATCCCCTATCAGTACCCCGTTCCTGCCTTCTCCCCATATCCCCTGACTCCGCTATCTTTAAGAGCCCTATCTAGCTCTCTCTTGAAAGTATCCAGAGAACTGGCCTCCACCGCCCTCTGAGGCAGAGAATTCCCCAGACTCACAACTCTCTGTGAGAATAAATGTTTCCTCATCTCCGTTCTAAATGGCTTTCCCCTTAATCTTAAACTGTAGCCCCTGGTTCTGGACTCCCCCAACATTGGGAACATGTTTCCTGCCTCTAGCGTGTCCAAACCCTTAACAATCTTATTGTTTCAATAAGATATCCTCTCATCCTTCTAAACTCCAGAGTGTACAAGCCCAGCCGTTCCATTCTCTCAGCATATGACAGTCCGGCCATCCCAGGAATTAACCTGGTAAACCTATGCTGCACTCCCTCAATAGCAAGAATGTCCTTCCTCAAATGTTATCCCACTTTTTAAGAAAGGCGGGAGAGAGAAAACAGGGAATTATAGACCAGTTAGCCTGACATCGGTGGTGGGAAAGATGCTGTAGTCAATCATAAAAAATGAAATAGCGGCACATTTGGATATGAGAACAGGATCAGTCCAAGTCAGCATGGATTTACGAAGGGGAAATCATGCTTGACTAATGGTGAGGGAAAGGACAGCTATTCTGTGCAGGGCAAGTGGTTCCATTACTACGGATATGCCTGCCCCCGGGACAATTTCTCCAGTACAACTTTCACAGGATGGAAGAATATAGAAAATGCTTATTAGTCAGGCTCGTTTCAGGTTTTAGGTTTCAGGTCGATGATCTTTCATCAGAAGCGAATTAAGGTGATGGCTGTAAGCCCAAGGAAGACTCAACTGATCTTTCCAAGAAATTGGAGCATATAGCGCTCAATTTTGAGGGTCTACTGAGGCTAAGGAGATGGGAATCTGAGTTGAGGAATCATTGCACTTATTGTGTCAATCCAGGAATTTCAGAAGATTTCAGATCCGTTTGGAGAATCTCAAGGTGAAGATGCAAGGAATACTTTCTTTGGCAAAGCCAAGGGCAGAATGAGGCAGTAGTGGCGCATTTGGTAGAGCTGCAGTCTCACAGCGACAGAAACCCGGGTTCAATCCTGACCTCGGGCGCTGTCTCCAACATCCCAAAAGGCGTGCAGATTTGTGGGTTGCTTGGTCTCTGTAAACTCCCCTTAATACAATACATACAATACAATACAATACAATTCAATTTATTGTCATTTGGACCCCTTGAGGTCCAAACGAAATGCCGTTTCTGCAGCCATACATTACAAACAAATAGACCCAAGACACAACATATTTTACATAAACATCCATCACATTGCTGTGATGGAAGGCCAAAAAAACTTTGAGGAGCGGATATGAAAGTGGAATAACAGAACTAGTGTGAACCGGTGATCGATGGCCAGTGTCGACTCATTGGGGCGAAGGACCTGTTTCCATGCTATATCTTTAAACTGAATCCAGTTAATGGATTCCAGTTTATGTGGAGGTACTAATCCAGTTAATGTGGAGGTGGATTTCACAGCATTGCAGGCTGTTATATTATTGGAGTAATAATGGCAGCAGCAGCATCATGTATTCCCCATTCTATTATTCCAGCAATGCCTAGAGCATTATATTATTAGCAGCAATTAGTGTCGCAAAATAGTTAAGAACAAGTGTTAAGATAATACATACAGATAAAAATTAATTGTATATTGATGATACAATATTATTATACACTTCTGGATTGAAGGATAACATTAAGGGTCTGGAGACTATAAACAAATTACTGCTTCTTACACGTATTGAATATTAAGTTAGGAGCCACTGTGTTTAAAGTCAATTAAAATACTTTGATTTCATACACTCTGCATTTGAAGTGCATTGCTGCCCCACTATATTATCAAAGATGGCAACAATGGCCAGTATGTGTGTGGGTGGGGGGGAGAAACATGTTTTTGGTCGCTTCCTTTGGGGGGAGTCGACTTCTCTTGTCGTATCCCCCGTCTCCGTCTCCGCCTGCGCCGAGGCCTAATAGCGGAACTGGTGGCCTTGGAGCTGGGGCAGCGTTCCAGCGGAAGCGGTCCGACTCCGGAGCTGTGGTGTTCCGGCGGCAGCGGCGACCCGACCTCAGAGCTGGGCAGCGGCAGCGGCGACCCGATCTCGGAGCTGGGGCAGTGGCTGCGGCGACCCGATCTCGGAGCTGGGGCAGCGGCTGTGGCAGCCGCAGCGGTGACCCGACCTCGGAGTTGGGGCAGTGTTCCGGCGGCAGCGGCGACCCAACCTCGGAGGATCGGCAGCGGGCCCAGTGGACTCGGCCGCGGGCCCAGTGGACAACATCGTCGGGAGCTCGCAGGTCACAGGTTGGCGACCTGTTCTCCGGAGCTCCCGCAACAACAGCTGCGTCCGCTGGACTGGAGGGCCGCAGCTTCGGCAGCTTCGACCACCCCGGGCCACGGAGTTGAACCGGCCCATTTGTGGAGCTTTGATTCAGCCGCAGGACTGACATTACTTACCATCACCCGGCGGGGTCACAACATCCGAAGCCTGGATCGCCTCGGCGCAGAGGGAGAATAAGAAGGGAAGAGACAAGGACTTAAGATTTTTGCCTTCCATCACAGTGAGGAGGTGCCTGGTGAACTCACTGTGGTGGATGTTAATTTGTGTTTATTGTGTGTTTTTGTCATTTTTACTATATGTAGGACTGCAAGGCAATGAAATTTTGTTCAGACTGCAAGGTCTGAATGACAATAAAGGCTACTTTGACTTTGACTTTAAATTGCATGTAGCCATGGTCACATTGAATGGCGGTGCTGGCTCGAAGTGCTGAATGGCCTACTCCTGCACCTATTGTCTATGTATCTATGTAAAAATACAAGTGTCTGTTTGTGAATGCATTTCTGGCTTCATGTAGCGTTTAGAGATACAACATGGAAACAGGTCCCTCGGTCCACAGAGTCCACGCCGACCATCGATTAGTTCTTGTTATCCCACTTTCCCAGCCACTCCCAATACATACGGGGTAATTTACAGAAGCCAACTAACCTATAAACCTGCACGTCACCGGGAGATCCTGCAAACACCACACAGGCAGCACCCGAGGACAGGATCAAACCCGGGTCACCGGCGCTGTGAGGCAGCAGCTCTACCATCGCGCCAATGTGCCGGCCAATTATTTATGTAATAGAGAGTTTACACTTACAGACCCAGACATACGGTAATGCGATATCGTTTTTCAAGCACAACCAAGTTTATCAAATCCTTTGTATGTGTCACTCACTGGGTTAGCAAAGGAGTGGTGCCAGTAGCAGAAGCACATGCCAGCACAGTCACCACCTGATCAATGTACACATCACCATGACTAAGTTTTCAGAACAACGCACATAACAAGACTGCAGAAGAATCTGCCCTTAGGGCTGGAAATAGAAAATGTAAAGAATGGAAAATGTACACCACAAATGTATACCACAAGAGAAGCTCCCATAAGATGCAGGAGAAAGGAAATGCACAAGAGGACAAAGTCATGGATGATATTCTGGGGGAACTCTCCTGCCTCAGTAGCGTTGTTAAGAGGCACCTTCGCCTCACCAAGGCAACTATGACTGAGCTCCGACAGCTGAAGCAGTCATAACTCCAGTGCAGCACTAGTGTGAGGACAGCATTGCAGTAGCTGTCTGAATCACAGCGGGAGCCAGCCATCATGATATATACTGCTCTCTGCATGCAGCAGGTGACCTCAGTAACATTTCAGTCTGCAGATGGGCAGAGGAGAGCAGCATGGAAGAGGACTAGATTTTGTATGCCTGGCAGGTTCCACGAATACCATACCTTGGATATTGTCACCGCTAAGCTAGCATCTCCATCAATTGAAATAGGTTCCATTCCATCAAGTTGGTGTTGGTTTTACAGGTCTGTGTTCACTATCCCAGCAATTATTATGACATTAAAAAAATCTTTTAATAGTCCTTCTTAATATTTTTATTGTAACCTGATTATTAAATTGCAGGGAGACTAATGGGCATCAAGAATTATTTCCTCAAAATATGACTCGTGGCTACAATCAGGAACAATCACAATTACATAGCACAAACATAATGAGCAAGATCCATGATGATGCAAGTAGCATCATAATGTCAGCATCAGCATTTTTGATTAATAAATAGTTTCAAAGAGTCTTGCAGTAGATCCACATTTCCATCCTCAGCTTGTCACGGAGTTATAGAATTATACCATAGAAACAGACTTTTAGGCCCATCTCATCCATGCTGATCAAGTCCCGTTTGGTTGCATTTGGTCCATGTCTCTCTAACCCTTTCCTGTCCATGTACCTGTACAAATGTAATTTAAACCTTGTAATTGTACTTGTCTCTATCACTTCCTCTAGCCGCTCATTCCACACACTCACCACCATATGTGGAAAACTTATCCCTTTCATATCTTTCCCATCTTTAACCTACGCCCTCTTGTTTTAGACATTCCCTCCTGGGACACCTCTTGGTGGTTGGTGTTAATTGGTTATTGCTGCCTATGGAAATGATAGATTGGACATTGTGCTCCAGTTCACTTGTGAGTTCTTTGTGACACCCTCCCCCCATCCCCATCATCCCTGCCAGGGGTAAAGACATGCAGGCAGCAGGCCACCAAATTCAGGGTTTTTAAACCTGAACAGTAGTAGTGCATTGTGGACATGGTGCTCCTGTTTGCTGCCCTAAGGGGAAGAATGTTGAGAGCAATGTGCTTTTTGCCATGCATCAGACTGGTGTTGGTGGTCTTAACATTCAAACTGCACATAATCACAGAAGATCTGTTCATTGGTATTGATTCTCTTTGTTTCCCACTCTTGTTACATAACCTTATCTAAAGGTCACAAATCTTGCTTGTTCATTCCCCAGTCTCCTGACTTTGATACTCAAGAGCTGTGCTTGACAAGTTGTCTTCTCAATTTGTTAACTTCATGTTGGTGTTGGCTCTCGTGACTAAAACATTTCTAAAAGCAAATGTTCATTTTGTGTAATTAATTACCCACACATATTTTTACATTACAAATTATCTGTCATTTTAAACCTGATTCAATTTATTAGCCCCCTCATAAGATAAAATGCGGCCTGAATCTGCTTAAGTGCCAGTAAACCAGCTGCATGCTGAACCTTTATCCATCACCTCCTTTATATTTTTGAATTCTTCCCTTCTCCCCATCATACTTCATTTAATTTGCAGGGATAATGTTCTATTATGTCTGAATGGTGCATTGTAGCTGTCTGAACCAGGCTTTAATATTGACAGGTGATGTTCTCATTTGAATAATGACACTTCTGGGAAGAATATTGAATGTCACTGCCGTTCTGCTCTAATTGTTCCCATATTAACATCATGGCTCCCATGACACACTTCAAAGGGTCAGTGGCAGGAGGGAAAATTTACATGGGACGCAAGGCTACATAAACTGTAACGCACAGGGCGTGCAATCTCCCTGATCATCCTGGGCTCACACAGGGGTAGAGACTGCCTCCTTCCCTTCCTTCTCCCGGTCTCTGCACTGCTTTTCCTTTCAGATTGATGGTCTCAATCTTTTCCCTTCCACCTCTGCATTTTTCTCTCCTGTCTCGGAGCCTGCTGCCGCTCCTTGCTTTCTTATGCAGCTGGCATCTGTGGTTGCAATCAGCTCGGTTCCGCCTCAATCGATACATTTATGAAGCACGTGATTCTCATAAATTAAGCACCACAGCTGCCCTGGCCAGCCCTGAGCAGCTGAAACCTTGAAATGGTGTCGGCACACATGTGTTCCCCATTGTTCGTAAATTTTTTCCCACTAATCCTAATGAATATGCCGAGGACTTCTACCGTCCCGACCATTTAAAAATATTTTAGGAAATATTTTAATGAGTGACTTCAGTGAATTTTATCAGGATAAATATTTGATGACCATGATAAAATTAATTCAAATCAAGCAGCTAATCTTTATGAGGCCAGACAGTGTATTCAGCTGAAACAGAAACGTCGTATATAAATACATTTCTGATGCACTCTAGCTTCACTGAAATAAAAGAAAGTGAGCGTTAGTAAGGAGCACCAGTTCTATCAGTATAAAGAGGAAAGATAAATTATTCTGCTTTTTTTTGCATACGTATCTGCTGATCACTTAGCTACCCCTCTTAGCTCTTATTTTTCTCATACGGTCAATGGCTCCCTTTGATCTTGAGCAATTAGTTCAATTTTCAAGCCCTTAGCCTGGCAGTGACCTACCTCCCCCTTTAAAAGTTGGTTTAAATGGAATAACATTTGTCCAGGCTCTGCTAAATTTGGGGATATTTAATTCCAAGCATTGTTACTCCTTTTTCTAAATTGCTATGATTGGCCTTTTTTTCAAGGAACCTCCCCTCACCTCAGTAGTTTATTCAACTCCCTTTCATCTCCAATATTCTCATAATGATCTCTCATTTCCAAGCCCAGCTTTCTAAAAAGTTTTAGTTCCAAAGCCTTCTGTTCCTTTTGGTCAACTATGCCTACATCAAGTTAAGACTCTGAATGTGACCATTGTGTTAACTCCTTTCGGCCTTGGAGATATCTGCCAATCAGTCGGGCATTGTGACTTCTGATCCTGACACTTCAGCCATGAGAAACAGCATCTCACATGTACTCTGCCAAAGCTCTCCATTAACCTTGGTTACCGCCACTTAATCTCTTTCCAATCTGCTCTGCTCTGCTTGGCGGAGAACAACTCCATTTTCTCCAGTCTTTCCAAACAACTCTTCCACCTCACGCAGTTGCAGAAAAACATCAAGGCTTAATATTCTTCCTAAGCTTTTCCGAGTAGACTCAGTGTACTGCCAGGATCTAATATTTGTACATTGAGGAGGGATTGTTTTGCTTTTAAGCTTCACGCATCTCCCTATCTTCTTCTTGCATTTGGCATGCAGGTAGGACCACTTGTTCTATTCGATCTTATTTGATTGTGCACGCCAGGTTGATTGCATTCGTTGAAACAGGGCGGACCACGTGAAGGTTACAATCTCCCACCCCGCCTCGCCCTATAAAGATCCATACACTTTAAAGATAAACCACCTTAACCTATTCCAGCTCCTTTGAAGCATGATTTATTCACTTCTCCAAGTCTCATTGCTAGTGCCCTTTCTCATTTGCTAATTCCCTTTAAATTTTACTTCCTTTCATTCTTCCGACCAAAACAGAAATATCATACTTGTCTATGTTAAATCATGACTGCCTTATTCCCTATTTCATTACTTAGCCCAAATTTCTCTGATGTCTTTCTGCTCCCCTTCTCCTTCTTCCCTGTGGCTATCTAACTGTACAACTCCTCCCCCTTCTGTCGTGGGGTAGACTGAGACTGACTCCCCCCCCCCCCCCCCCCCCCCCCCTCACCAATCTTTGCACATCACCAATCCTTTCCACTCATCACTTTAATTTTGTGTCTTGTGTTTTTATGACAGTTATAGACAATGGGTGCAGGCGTAGGCCATTCGGCCCTTCGAATGTGATCATGGCTGATCATCCCCAATCAGTACCCCGTTCCTGCCTTCTCCCCATATCCCCTGAATCCGCTATCTAGCTCTCTCTTGAAAGCATCCAGCGAACCGGCCTTGGCCGGCCTTGACCAGAATAACAACTCTCTATGTGAAAATGTGTTTCCTCACCTCCGTTCTAAATGGCTTACCCCTTATTCTTAAACTGTGGCCCCTGGTCCTGGACTCCCCCAACATCGGGAAGTTGGCAGGACAATTTCCCTCGTGGGATAAATAAAGTTCTGTCATATCGTATCGTATCTATCGTGTTTCCTAATTGATTTGAACACTTCCAAGTTTAATACCAGCTGTTTGTTTGAAATTATGCGCTGTATTCCCAATTCTAGGTCATTAATATAACACGAGCAGTTGTCCTGATAGTAGATTTTATTTATGTCAAGGAAAAATGTGGTTGAAAGCAAATTTGCTGGTAAAGTAAATGATAGTTAGAGCTACCATCTGGGGGTGAACTAGACAGCTTTGTATACAGTGCTCATCAGATCTCCAGAGTATGGAATAAACAAGGCTCTCTGTAGAAATGAATGAATAGAAGTGGATAAAAGGCAATAATTAGCTGTCTAATCAGCAACATAACTTTATACACCTGATTCTGCACAATATTAAACTATGACTCCCCTTACAAGTTGTGCTCCAGATTGCACAATCAATCTCAATTTGCATCTTCTGAGGTAAGGTCCCAACCCAAAACTTTGCCTATCCATGTTCTCCCAGGATGCTGTCCGACCCACTGAGTTACTCCGGCACTTTGTGTCTTATTTCATAAGGTTGGTTTGGGGTAAAGTAATCTCAGACTAGTTTGAGTTCAGTTAACCATATCATTACAAAAGGAAATTAATGTCAGTAATGTCACGGACATACTTATGCAGAATATTAATTGGCGGTGCCTATTTTGATCAAAGTTGTCATTTTCACCGTCTGTGGAACGTATATGCTGAGTTTGCATCAAATGGCCGCAGTAATGCTGTCGCACTCACAATGGATGAACAGCCTTCCATGTTTTCGGTGAAGGTCAAAGCTAAATACATTCACTGCCAAGTCAGAATTATTAATACATGATATATTCAAAGTTTTACAGCTTATGTTCATGGATGGGAAACAGTGTCGCAATTGTTTGAGAAGAAACATGCAACAACACAAGGCTGAAGCAATGTAGGTTTATTCCATGTTCCACTCAACTCAGTCCACAACATCGCTTGCATTGCTGTGAGCAGGCAGCTGGTCTCATTTACCAAACCCTCGTCCAGGGTTTGGTAAATCAGGGGGGAAACTGTAGATTGCAGGGACTCTCCATCTTATGCCTGCTGAAGATTGTCATTAGCAGAGCTCTAGGACACCTTGCCTTCTGCTCTGAACAAAGAACGGTAACATGCGACCAAAACAGTACAAAACTCAAGACAGCAGTCAAGGCAAAGCCACGGTTTTAACATGAAATTCATTCATGGACAATTCCTCTGACATTTCTGTCCATTCTTGTTATGTGTGTTATACCTAGCATGGGAACACATATTGGACATGTTTACAAAGGAATAACAAGAGAGTTAGTCAGCCAGAATGCTTGTTACATGGCCTTTTCATTTCAAACAGTGGAATTGATAACTCTGATTAGAATGGAATTTGTTGTCCTGTTGGTTGGTGTTGACTGTTGAATTTTATGAGTCTTATTTCATTCTGGGTGGATAAATGAGATTGGTGAAACAAACTTACTTTGCATTAAAGAATTTAAAAAACAGTGAATCTTACTTCACTGTAAAACAAATAAAGGCAGTAAAACGCCAGAAATCCATACGCTTAAGATATAGACTAAATAGTAGGGTATTTACTACCAGGGACTGTGTCTCTGCTCGTTGCCTGAAGTTGGTTAAATGATCAGAGGGCAGTCAGTGTTCACCGAGGTCTGGTTCTCGGTTCTAGCACCAGAAACGCCAGCCTCACTGCCTGGATGGCGAGGTGTTAGGAGGGGCTGTCGTTATACCCAGGGTTCTGGTGATCAACTGCTCTGAGGCCCGGGTTCTGAGAGCAAGAGAACAGGCATGAGGTCCAATTAATGGCAGTCTCTGACCCCGGGAGATCCAGGGGTTTGACCCCCCAGCTCAGAGCAAGTCGCAGCTTCCCATAAGATGGCAGCGTTGTGGCGCAGCGGTAGAGTTGCTGCCTTACAGTGCCAGAGACACAGGTTCGATCCTGACTACGGGTACTCTCTGTACGGAGTTTGTACGTTCTCCCTGTGACCTGCGTGCGTTACCTTCAGGAGCTCCAGTTTCCTCCCACACTCCATAGACGTACAGGTTTGTAGGTTAATTGGCTTGGTGTATGTGTAAATTTTCCCTAGTGTGTGTAGGGTAGGGTAGTGTTAATGTGCGGGGATCGTTAGTCGGCGTGGACTCGGTGGGCCGCAGGGCCTGTTTCCACGCTGTATCTCTAAACAAACGGAACTAAACTAAAGTGGAAGGTGAACTGGAACATCGGCGGCTGTGAACTTATCTCCCATACCCTCGGAAAGTGCCCTAAAGTTCTGTATTTGGCTTGGGAGGTGGTGCACGGCAACCTGGGCGCATGGAGACGTGGCTGCATGCACGATTACAGTGGCTGGCACGTCGACATGTTGGCGGAGATGGCAGTGGGTGGCCCGATAGCAGCCGGGTGAACAAACAGGTTGAGCGGCAGCTGCAGCAAGCAGTGGTGGAAGGAACCGACAACATCGCACTGGGCCAGACCAACATCTTCTTCATTGATCCAGGATGAGGAGACACATGGATAGTGGCCTTAAAGTGAGAAAATGAGAAATTGCACATCTCCTCAGGCTGAAATAGGACTTTTCAGAGACTATGAAGTTGCAAGATGTTGCTGGAATGTGAGGACATTATGCATGCTGCCCCAGTATAGGATATAAATGTACTCATGTGCGATATGATTTGACTGGATTTGACTGGCTAGCATGCAGAACAAGCTTTTTGCTGTATCTCCGTAAACATAGAACATAACATAGAACACAAGAACAGACCCCACACACAATGTCTGTGTCAGAAACATGATGCCAAGCCCATCACATATCTACCTGCACATAACCCATATTCATCCATCTCTTGCATTTCCATATGCCTATCAAACTTCTTTTAAATGCCACTAATGTATCTACCACCCCGGCAGCATGTTCCAGACACTCACCACCCCCTGTGTGAAAAACTTGCCCCTCGCATCTCCTTTAAACTTTGCCCCTCTCACCTTGAAACTATACCCTCTAGTATTTGATTTTTTCATCCTGGGAAAAATATTCTGACTGTCTACCCTATTTATCCCTCTAATAATTTGATATATATACATCTATCAGGTTTCTCCGCAACGTCCGTCAGTCCAGAGAAAAAAGTCCAGGTTTGTCCAACCTTTCTGTATATCTAACATCCCCTAAACCACACATCATTCTGGTAAACCTCCTCTTCATGCTTCCTGTAATGCGTGGACCAAAACTGCACACAATACTCCCATGCAGCCTCATCAAAGTCCTATAAAACTGAATCATGACTTCCTGACTCTTATACTCATTTGCCCAACCTGTGAAAGCAGGTAGGTATACCAGATGGCTTCTCCACCACTCTGTTTATTTGTGTTGCCACTTTCAGGAAGTCATTGTCTTAGGATCCCAAGACACCGCTGACATCGATGCTGTTAAGGGTCATCATTAAATGTATATTTTACCTCAACACTTATTCTCCTATAGTGTAACACATCACACTTGTTTGGTTTAAACTCCATCTGCCATTTCTCTGCACACACACATGATGATAAATAAATTAGCAATGCCTTCATTATCTATTTAGTCACTTAATGCCCAGAATTGCAATGCTTTGCTAAATTTCCAAAACCAACGTCTCCAAACATAAATGTATTCTCTAAATAAAATGCGTATCAAATAATTTCAATGGCTTTCAGAGGCTGAGACACATCATCCACTTACAGAATCTGCTTTTGAAAGCAGCGCAGATCACATACAGGGAAGTGTGAGGTGTTGCATTTTGGGACGTCGAACAAGGGCAGGACCTATACAATGAATGGTTGGCCTCTGGGGAATGTTGTAGAGCAGAGGGATCTAGAAGTGCAGGTACATGATTCCTTGAAGGTCGAGTCGCAGGTAGATAAGGCGGTCAAAAAGGCTTTTGGCACATTGGCCTTCATCAGTCAGAGTATTGAGTATAGAAGTTGGGAGGTCATGTTGCAGTCGTATAAGACATTGGTGAGACCGCATTTAGAATGTTGTGTTGAGTTCTGGGCACCATGTTATAGGAAAGATATTGTCAAGCTCGAAAGGGTTCAGAGAAGATTTACGAGGGTGTTACCAGGACTAGAGGGTGTGAGCTATAGGCAGAGGTTGAGCAGGTTGGGACTATTCCTTTGAGCACAGGAGGACGAGGGGTGATCCTATTGAGGTGTATAAAATCACGAGAGGAATAGATCCGGTAGATGCACAGAATCTCTTGCCCAGAATAGAAGAATCAAGGACCAGAGGACAACTGGAGTATTGTGTGCAGTTTTGGTCCCCTAATTTGAGGAAGGACATTCTTGCTATTGAGGAGTACAGCATAGGTTTACAAGGTTAATTCCCGAGATGGCGGGACTGTCATATGCTGAGAGAATGGAGCAGCTGGGCTTGTACACTCTGGAGTTTAGAAGAATGAGAGGATAACTCATTGAAACATATAAGATTGTTAAGGGCTTGGACACGTTAGAGGCAGGAAATATGTTCCCGATTTTGGGGGTGTCCAGAACCAGGGGCCACAGTTTAAGAATAAGGTGTAAGCCATTTAGAATGGAGATGAGGAAACACTTTTTCTCACAGAGAGTGGTGAGTCTGTGGAATTCTCTGCCTCAGAGGGCAGTGGAGGCAGGTTCTCTGGATGCTTTCAAGAGAGAGCTAGATAGGGCCCTTAAAAATAGCGGAGACAGGGGATATGGGGAGAAGGCAGGAACGGGGTACTGATTGGGGATGATCAGCCATGATCACATTGAATGGCGGTGCTGGCTCGAAGGGCCGAATGGCCTACTCCTGCACCTATTGAATAATTGTCTATTGTCTATTGGTTCATGGTGAAGGGGAAAAGATTTAATAGGAATCTGAGGGGTAAAGGGCCTGTCCCACGAGCATGCGACTCCATGCGGCAAGCTCGACCTCAAGGGCCAGTCCAACCAGCATGCGCCTGCATGCGGCAAGCGCGACCTAATGTGGTTGCTTGAGGTGTACGGCCTCGCGGGGCCGGTCCCACTTCGATCGCTGGAGCCATATGGAATTGTGCGGAGCTGGTCCCGACATCCGAAAAACTGACCGTGTTTAAAAATTCCGAGCGTCTCCCGCTTCTGGTTTAGTCGCGCTTGCCGCATGCAAGCGCATGCTGGTGGGACCGGCCCTTTAGGTCGCGCTTGCCGCATGCAGGTCGCATGCTCGTGGGACAGGCCCTTAACCTTTTCACACAAAGGGTGGTGGGTGTATGGGCCAAGCTGCCAAAGGTGGTAGTTGAGGCTGGGACTATCCCATCGTTTAAGATACAGTTAAACAGGTACATGGATAGGACAGATTTGGAGGGATATGGACCAAGCGCAGGCAGTTGGGACTAGTGTAGCTGGGACTTGTTGGCCGGTGTGGGCGAGTCGGGCCGAAGGGCCTGTTTCCACACTGTATCACTGTATGACTCTATGTCTCCATAACAGTGATTGAACCCTTTGTTCTGCCCACTATTGTATCTGTGCATTATGCCATAATTTGCTTCCACATTTCACCTATAAACTTCTGTACCAAGGAGTGAGTGCACACCTCTGCAACTGGAACCTCAACTTAGACTACAATCAGCAAGAATAAGCAACAAAACACCATCCACAGTGATTCTCAACATCAGTTCCCTGCATGGATCCATTCTCAGCCCTTTACTGTACTCCCTATACGCTCACGACTGTGCAGTCAAATTCTGCTATTCTACTAGTTTGGTGATGACACCACCACAAAGGGCCAGATCTCAAACAATGATGACATGGAGTATAGGAAGGAGTTAGAGAGCTTTATTTTGTGATGATCCTTTTGCAAAACGTGTTACTGCTAGATTCCTTTTTAAACTAGAATCCCCCCAACCTCCCCCTTCTGCAATGCAGAACAGTCAGGCCTCGGTAGGGGCCTTAGCTTTGTGCCTATGTGCCCACGAGTTCTGAGCCCGTCATGCCACCGAGCTCTTTTCCATCACCTCTTCACCTAAACTAGAATCTTCTTTGGCTTAATGGATATTTCAGATGGATTAATTCAGTTGACATTCTCTATGCTGGACATGAACATATCCAGCAATTCCCTGGTATCCCCAACATTGATCTTTCAAGTGTGTCTGAAACTGAGGAAGAAAGGATCAGTATAAAAATGGTCAGACTCTGGATGAATAACACTGATGGCTCAATATTATCTTAGGACAATCAAAGCTTGTTCTTGTACTTCTTATTCACTAACCTGCATTGATGTCACATAACATGTAACATGATAGAGAGTGTCCTGACACATGGCATCCTGGTCTGGCATGATAACAGTTCTGCAGATGAAAAGAAGGCTCTGCAGAGAGTCATCAATACAGCCCAGAAGATCACCAACACACACCTGCCTGCCCTGGAAAAGATCTAAAACTCTTGTTGCCTGTGGAAGGCATCACGCATTCTAAAGGACTCATCTCATCCCGCACATCACTTGTTTTCCTTTCGTCCCTCAGGAAAGCGTTACAGGTCGATCAAATCACACACCATAAGATTAACAAACAGTTTCTACCCCAAGGCCATCACCACTCTGCACTGAACACACAGCCCCCATAGCCAATATTTTGTACTGCCACAACACTATACTGTGAAATATTGCACATTCTGACTTGACTTGACGTTTTTCTTGCTGTTTTTGTTGTTTCCATTGTCGTTATTATTTATCTGTTATGTTGGAGCTCCGCTCGGGCAGTGCGCCTGAAATGTTGTATGTATTTACAACGACAATAAAGGGTATTATTATTATTATTATTATTATTATTAGTATAATTATTATTATTAATAATATTTTTATTATTATTATTTTTATTATATAAAGCTTGCAATTAATTCAACAACTCAACAATGTTTAGAAAACTAGGTGTAATTAGTCAGCTGTCTAGATAAATGCAATTTGCAACTACATGTCTCATGAACCATGAACGAAATCCGCAGCTGAAAAGTCAGGACCTATTTGTACAATTTTGCATCGGCGTGTTCAATATTTAGACTGCAGTACACAATGTGCTTCAATTCCAAGTGCTAAACTGTTGAACCCAAATTGTATAGTTAGTTACCCAGATTAACCTCACATTGCAGCTTGAAATACTGAACAATAAGCAGCAGTATTTTGTTCTCCACTGCCCTCTGGTGGGCTTTACTTGAGAAACAACAGCAGTTCTGTGTGGAAGGAATTTGTCTGCATTTTCCCCCACAGCATGAGCAAATGAGAATGGGAAACATTCCAGATTTCTTGAGAAGTCCAATGTTATTCTGATTGCCTTCCAATGTACTCGGCAGAATGCCAACCTCACAGTTATGCTCTTGTTAAACCAGTTAGAGGCTTGATATGGCACACATTCAGTAACTATTTATTTATTTATTGGAATAGCAATGACAGTGCAGGGTCATTTACGTGTGTGTGTGTGTCCGTGTGTATGTGTGTATGAGAGAGAGTGAGGGAGGGAGAGAGTGAGGGAGGGAGGGTGGGAGAGAGAGAGAGAGGGAGAGAAAGAGGGAGGGAGAGAGGGAGGGAGGGAGAGAGGGGGAGGGAGAACGGGGGGAGAAGGAGGGAGTGGGAGGGAGGGAGAGAGCAACAAGGTGTGTCAATTTACATGTATTTGAAGGGATTTGAAGGAGTTGAGTATAGGAGCAAAGAGGTCCTTCTGCAGTTGTACACAACCCTAGTGAGACCACTCCTGGAGTATTGTGTGCAGTTTTGGTCTCCACATCTGAGGAAGGACATTCTTGCTATTAAGGGAGTGCAGCATAGGTTTACAAGGTTAAATCCCGGGATGGCGGGACTGTCATATGCTGAGAGAATGGAGCGGCTGGGCACATATATTCTGGAATTTAGAAGGATGAGAGGATATCTTATTGAAACATATAAGATTATTAAGGGATTGGACACGCTAGAGGCAAGAAACATGTTCTTGATGTTGGGGGAGTCCAGAACCAGGGGCCACAGTTTAAGAATAAGGGTTAGCCATTTAGAACGGAGTCGAGGAAAATCTTTTTCACCCAGAGAGTTGTGAATCTGTGGAATTCTCTGCCTCAGAAGGTAGTGGAGGCCAATTCTCTGAATGCTTTCAAGATAGATAGAGCTCTTAAAGATAGCGGAGTCAAGGGATACGGGGAGAAGGCAGGAACGGGGTACTGATTGTGGATGATCAGCCATAATCACAATGAATGGCGGTGCTGGCTCAAAGGGCCGAATGGCCTACTCCTGCACCCATTGTCTATTGTCAATTGCCTATTGTCTATTGTCGATTGTCTATTGGAACTGAGTTAATTTATATATATATATATAATTGATCCGTGTATTTCCTGGTGCTTATGCATTTTACACGTGCCATTTTTCAAAATATTTGAAGATTTTATACAGAAGATCTAATTTATATGTACATTTTAGTGCTTTGTGAGTGTATGTGAATAGCAGCAACATTGGGACGGTGGGGGTGATCATCCACTGTGATCGGCATCGATCTGCTGGCAGATATGTCCATAACTGGGCTATTCCCAAGTTGAGGTTTTGCTCAGCTTCCCATTCAAGGGTGTCCTGGGTCATGGTGGTGGATTCCTTGGGCAGCGAGAATGACAGTAAATCTCCCAGCTCGCAGTCTGTCTACTGAGCCCATATCAACCTGATGGAAGGATGTAAAGTTTCCTGTTGGATTCAAGCATAATCATTTTTAAACACTTTACATTTATTATTTCTAACTATTCACTAAAAAAATTTTTTAAACTTTCCCTGAACGATTTTGAATGTCGATTACAAGCATAACAGTGGAAACTCTCAGTGCCGTGATCTACACTGACAAGCCCTCACTGATTCCTGAAGATCTTCTGTTGAGGCAGCTGGTCACTGAGCTTTGAGAGGTTGTGCACTGCTCTGGGCCATGCTGATGGGCTGGGAACGAGCCTCTTGGCAGAAGACTGCGTCTAAAACCATGTTGGAAGCAATAGGTGTTTCCCAGGGTGCAGATGAGATAATGCAAGTCAAGGCCACAGAAAATCCACCCCAATAATAAACATTCAAGATGATTCCCCATTTTGCCACCACCCCACCCTGTGGACCATGGCTTCACTGGCTATCAGAACACTTCTGTGGATTTGCAATGTGAATGCCTTTTGCTGCACAAGGCATCACCTGTACAAGGTGTGAGGATGAACTTATCCAGGAGGTTACCACGGGTAGATGTGCTCTAGCTAAATGTGGACCAGGTAGGAAACTAAGCAGCAGACGCAGTCAATTCACTGATCCCAGGACACATTGGGCCATTAATTGGACTTCTTGGACTTGAATTATAGAGTGCTTCTATTTGGTTCAGAAATTGAGTATTTTATTTGGCTCTTATCATTGCCTGTGATTTCAGAAGCCTTGTGGCAAATGTAGCAATTTTCGTAGTCTAAAAATAGAACAGTAAAGCACAGGCCATTTGATCCACAATGTCTTAAATGCTACTATTGTATCTGGCTCCACCATTATCCCTGGCAGCCTGCTCCAGGCACATTGACTCTCCTCTCCACAAACAGAACAAGGATAGAGTTCTCCGGGTCCTCACCTTTCACTCCACCAGCCTCCACATTCAACATCTTCTGACATCTCCATCACCTCCAACGAGATTCCACCACTAGTCAAATCTTCCCATCCAATTCTGCCTTCCACTGAGACCACTCCCTCTGCAACTGCGTGGTTCACTCATCCCTTCCCAACCAAACGATCCTCTCCCCTGTATTTTCCCATGCAACTGCAGGAGATGTTCCTATACCTCCTCCCTCATATCCATCCAGGGACCCAGCACTCCTGCCAGGTGACACAGAGGCTCAGGCACACCTCTTCTAACCTCTTCTACTGCATTTCATGTTCTCGATGTGGCATCCTTTACATCGGCGAGACCAAGGCTAGATTGTTTTGCCAAATATTAGCGCTCAGCCCAGCAAGGCCTACCAGATCTCTCATTTGCTAACCATTTTAACTCCTCTTCCCATTCCCAAACTGGCCTTTTTGTCCTGGGCCTCCTTCATTGTCAGATTGAGGCCACGTTCAAATTGGAGGAACAGCATCTCATATTCCACTCGGGTAGCTTATAACGTAATGGTATGAACATGAAACTCTCCAATTTTAGATAACAAATCTACAAACAATGTTTTTTTTCTTTCTTCTCCCTCCACCCTCTTCAGTGTGTCCCACCTGGACTTGCATCCATTTCTTCCTTTCCATCCATATTTTTTTCTCTAGCTTCACAATCTCACACTTTTTGTCTTTTCATCAAAAACTCCCCTCGCCTGTATCCACCTATCACTCATGAAGCTTGGTCTTGCCCCTCCTCTCCTTCAACTTTCTCCCCCAGCCCACCACAAATAATCTGAAAAAGGGGCCTGACTCAAAACGTCATCTATCCATGTCCTCCAGAGATGCTGCTTGACTCATTAAGGTACTCCAGCACTCTTTGTGGTTTTTTTGTAAATTAGCATCTGCAGTTCCTTGTATCATGCAAAAGAAAAGTCAAGTTGAGGTGAGAATTCTCATTACATTTTAACTTTACTCCCACCTGAAAATTTAGCCTGACAATTACAGCCAGATACTGGTTGCTTTCACAGATTTTGTGCAAAGATAATTTTGGGGACATGTTTGAGATGAAAGGAAGAAAATTGCCTGACTAAATGTGCTTCCTATGTGACAGTCATTGTAGTGAAGATGCTTTGATGCCGGTGTGTTGAAGGTGATTCCAGGACATTAACTCAATAATAATGAAGGTATGACCTTGTGTGTCCCAATCAGGATGACTGGCAACCTGCCGTGGATCTCAGGAATTATAATTTTCTGACAAAATTCCTGCACTTCTTAAAGGCTGAGGTCACAGGCAAGAGAGATGCAGTTGAAGTAAATGTGATACGTTGCTGCAGAATGCGTTGTAGATCATTGCTAACACTGCCACACTGTACTGATGTTGATAGTGTAGTAGGTACCGTTGCAGGCAAAGACACTGATCAAACTGTTTCTATGTTCATGGCATTGAACTGACCTATTTAATTAAGGTTCTGTATACTTTTCCAGAGACTCCCGAAATAGTCAATTGGTGGGTTCCACCCTTAACTTCTCTTGACATAATAGAAATAGGTTAGGACCACAATAAAAATGCTGCTTTGATGTTGGATTAGTTTGTTCACCTCTCTGCTAATGCCAAAAACTGCATTTTTAAATATGCCATTAATTGCATGAAACATACCAAGGTCATCACATGAAGGGTAAAGAAAAACATGCACAGAAATTGAAAGAGATTTATTGAATCTCCAGAGATACTGCATGTCCTGCTGAGTACTCCAGCATTTTAGGTCTATCTTGCATTTATTATTAGGTGTAGTATTAAGTGGTTTAAGGACCCTACAGTGTAAATAATTATTGCCAAAGGAACATCAATTCATTAGAACAGGGGACTCAGGAGAAATGGTAGAAGAAATAGCAGTGTTAAATTGGAACAAGAGCAAAAACACAGAGAGGTTTGCAGACAAAGGATATGGTTTTGATTTAATGATTTAAAGGATATTATTTTAAACTGGACTGCCAGAATAAAGATGATGACTGCAAACCATATTACTTTGGTCGTGTGCACAGGAAATTATTAGATTTTGGAGTGCCATTGAAAATCAGGAGAGTCATTGTTTCACATTTTTAACAGGAACTTAAAAACAGGGAGCATTCTACGTAACATGGCCCAGAAGGTAGCTCAGATCGAAAAGAGGCAGAATTGGTATTATAACGAAAAAGAATATGAATGTTATAATGCAAATTACCAAAAATATATCATGGATTCAAAAAATTCTGAATTCATTTCCTTGATAAAATATATAATTACCATTAAGCATAATGCTGGTTATGTTAGGCTTATCTACATTTTCAGTTTAGTTTAGAGAACATGGAAACATGTCGACCATCGTTTCACATTAGTTCTATGTTTTCCCACTTTCTCATCCACTCCATACACACGAGGAGTGATTTACAGAGGCCAATTAACCTATAAACCAACACGTCATTGCGATGTGGGATGAAACCGTAGCAGTCACAGGGAGAACGTGCAAACTCTGCACAAACAGCACCCGAGGTCAGGATCAAACCTGGGTCTCTGGCAGTGAAGCAGCAGCTCTACCAGTTATGCCACTGTAGAAGCAGAAATAAAGAATGTGCAATTTTATTTAAGTCAAGGATTTTTCCCCATCAGCATCACGTTTAGCATTTTCTGATTGAACAAGTATTTTGCAGCAACATTTATTTATTTATTTAGTATGTATAAATAATAATTCCACAAAATATGTGAGGTAAGGACGGCAACTAAACTGCAAAGGTCTTATTTCAGAATATTACATATTACAGAATATTAAGCCTTATTATTAAGAATTTAATCACTTGTAGTGCGTGGGTCTCAAAAGGAAGCACGAAGTCCATTGTTTTGAGCGGCACCTTTTATTATGTTCCTCCCGGTTGCAGGGAAGACCAAACAAGAGAAAGATGGCACCCAAACCCCTGCCTTTAAACCCTCTGGCTAAGGGCCGCCTCCGGACTGAACCACTCCCATGCCGAGGGGTTAGACAGTATGATGGCATGACCCTTGGGAGCCGCCACAGGAACCCCCCCCCAGAACAAGAGGCACGAAACGCACCGGCGAGCGCACGACCCGGCCGGCCCGCGAGCGGAAGTCAGCCGATCGTGGGGCTTGCGGAGGCATAGGTGGAGGGACAGGTCGAGGGGCTGGCGGGAGGACAGGTGGAGTGACAGGCGGAGGGAGCCGTGAAGGGGGGCGTCCTCGAGGCCGAGGTTGGGCAACCAGCTGGTCAATGTCCAGGTGTGCCGGCTTCAAACGGTCAATCGACACTGCCTCCGGCCGGCCCCCCATGTCCAGGACAAAAGTCGACTGCCCGTGTTCTAGCACCCGGAACGGGCCCTCGTACGGCCTCTGGAGTGGCGTCCGGTGGGCATCACGGCGCAGGAAGATGTATGGGCAGTCCCTGAGGGCTGATGGCACATGTGGGCGAAATGTCCCATGGCGGGACGTCGGGACGGGTGCGAGCCTGCCAACTCGCTCGCGAAGGCGCTTTAGGATGGATGAGGGCGTTCCCTGCTGCCCCGGCACTGACGGCACGAACTCCCCGGGCACCGTGAGTGGCGACCCGTACACGAGCTCCGCCGATGATGAGGCCAAGTCCTCTTTGGGAGTAGTCCGGATGCCCAGCATGACCCACGGCAACTCGTCCATCCAGTCCGGGCCGGAGAGTCGTGCCTTCAGTGCTGCCTTTAGCTGCCGGTGGAACCTATCCACCAGACAGTTAGCTTGCGGGTGGTAAGCCGTGGTGTGGTGTAGCCGCACCCCCAGCAAGCGAGCCATGGCTGACCACAGCTCGGAGGTGAACTGTGGCCCCCGGTCTGAGGATATGTGCGCCGGCACCCCGAAGCGAGCAATCCAGTGCGCGGACAACGCACGAGCACACGTAGCCGTTGAAGTATCGGCCAGCGGAATGGCCTCCGGCCACCACGTGAAGCGGTCCACCATTGTAAGAAGGTGGGTGATGCCCCGGGACGGAGGGAGAGGCCCTACAATGTCTATGTGGAGATGGTCGAATCGCCGGTGAGGTAGACCAAACTCCTGGAGAGGCGCACGGACATGGCGCTGGATTTTTGCCGTCTGGCACGGAATGCAGGTGCGAGCCCAATTGCCAACCTGCTTGCGCAGACCATGCCACATGAAACGGGCGGCCACTAGTGCCGTTGTCGCCCGGATTGATGGGTGAATAGTCCGTGGATCACCTCGAACACCCTCCGGCGCCAGGTGGCAGGGACGATGGGGCGCGGCTGACTGGATGACACATCGCACAGGATTGTCACTCCCTCTGGACCGAGAGGGACATCCTCAAGGCGGAGGCCGGAGATGGCAGTCCGGTAAGCGGGCACCTCATTGTCCGTGAGCTGTGCCTCTGCCAGAGCAGAATATTCAATTCCGGCCACCACCTCGAACACGGCATTGATAGCGGGGCGGGACAATGCGTCGGCCACCCGGTTCTCTTTCCCCTCGATGTAGCGGATAGATGTTGTATACTCCGATATGTAGGCCAATTGCCGCTGCTGTCATGCGGACCAGGGGTCGGAAACCTTCGCCAGGGCGAAAGTGAGCGGCTTGTGGCCCGTGTAGGTGGTGAACGGGCGGCCCTCCAGGAAGTAGCGAAAATGGCGCACTGCCAGGTACAGAGCGAGGAGCTCGCGATCGAACGCGCTGTATTTTGACTGCGCACGGTTGAGGTGCCGGCTGAAGAAGGCCAGGGGCCGCCAACCTCCGCCCGTCCGTTGCTCCAGCACAGCACCAACCGCCGACTCCGAGGCGTCCACCGTGAGAGCAGTCGGGGCATCTTCCCGCGGGTGCACCAGCAGTACGGCCCGAGCAAGGGCCTCCTTCGCGCCGTCAAAAGCTGCCCCTGCCTCGTGGGTCCATTCAACGTTCTTGTTCTGCCCACCCGCCAGAAGTTGATACAGAGGCCGCATGATGTTGGCCACGGATGGCTCGAAACGATGGTAAAAAGCCACCATGCCGACAAACTCCTGCAGGCCACGCACCGTGCGTGGGCGGGGAAACCGACGGATGGCGTTGACCATGTCAGGCAGGGGAACTGCGCCTTGCGCAGTCATGCGGTGGCCGAGGAAGTCAATCTCGGTTACACCAAAACGGCACTTGTCGAGGTTGATGGCCAAACCATGCTCGCTGAGCCGCTGACAGAGCTGCCGAAGGTGGGCGCAGTGCTCCTGCTGCGAGCGGCTGGCCACCAGGATGTCGTCCAGGTACACAAACACAAAATCGAAGTCACGACAAACCCCGTCCATTAGGCGTTGAAAGGCCTGCGCAGCGTTCTTGAGGCCGAATGGCATCCGCATGAACTCGTAAAGTCCCAATGGCATGATGATCGCCATCTTGGGTACGTCATCCGGATGAACCGGGATCTGGTTATAACCCCGTACCAGATCCACTTTTGAAAATATTGTGGCCCCAGCCAAATGGGCGGTGAAGTCCTGGATGTGGGGTACGGGGTATCGATCCGCTGTTGTTGCGGCGTTCAGCCGTCGGTAATCCCCGCAAGGTCGCCAGCCCCCGCTCGACTTAGGGACCATGTGGAGTGGGGAGGCCCAAGGGCTGCTCGAAGGGCGGACGATCCCCAAGGTCTCCATTGTGCGGAATTCCTGCCGTGCCAGACGCAGTTTATCCGGCGGCTGTCGGCGTGCTCGTGCATGGAGTGGTGGGACGACAGATGGCACAATGGGCTAAGTGTTCGGCTGGCAACCGGAAGGTAGCTGGTTCGAATCCCGCTTGGAGTGCATACTGTCGTTGTGTCCTTGGGCAAGACACTTCACCTACCTTTGCCTGTGTGTGTCCTTGGGCAAGACACTTCACCCACCTTTGCCTGTGTGTGTGGATGTAATTATGTGAAGCACTTTGGGGTCAATGCAAGTTGACTAAAAATGTGCTATATAAATAAAATAAAAAAAATAAAAAATTTAATAGTCTGGATAAAATGCGTCGGGGATCACCAATGTAGTGCGTGGGTCTCAAAAGGAAGCACGAAGTCCAGTGTTTTGAGAGGCACCTTTTATTATGTTCCTCCCGGTTGTAGGGAAGACCAAACAAGAGAAAGATAGCACCCAAACCCCTGCCTTTAAACCCTCTGGCTAAGGGCCGCCTCCGGACTGAACCACTCCCGTGCCGAGGGGTTCGACAGTATGATGGCACGACCCTTGGGAGCCGCCACACACTATGCATTTATTTAAAACTTGCTTGTTATAGTATATCAATGATTAAAAAAAACCAGAAAATAGCTGAAAGGTACACAAAAATGCTGGAGAAACTAGCGGGTGCAGCAGCTGACATTGATTGTGATATTGCACAGGCCTGATGATTTTAACATTGGGTCTACAAATGCATAAATTCTGGTGAAATCATTCAGCAGCCTTATTCACATTCAGTACCTGAACTCCCACTGTCTGGCCCGTGAATTATTTGTCTGCTCTTTTTTTTCTGTCATGCTATTTGTCCTCTTGAAATGTTAACGTGACATGCATTCTGAATTCCATGCTCTTCACAATCAAAGTATAATTTTGTAGCAGGTTAACTACATAATCATAATCGTAATCGTAATTTATTAGCCATGTTTTGCAACATACGAAGAATTTGGTTTGCCATAAAATCTTACCAAAAAAGCAACAAGCCACACAACTACATAAAGATTTGACATAAACATCCACCACACCGGCCCCTCCACATTCCCCACTGTGATGGAAGGCAATAAAGTCTTATCTTCTTTCCTCCTTTCTTCCCGCGGTCGGGGGAGTCGAACCATCCACAGCTGGCGATCGAGCTCTCACGTCTTAAGCCCCTGTCCCACTTTGGGGACCTACACAGCAACCTCTGGTGACCTGCAGCTTGGAGTTCCCGAAATTGGTCCCTAACCGGGGACCGCGAGCTTCTCGATGTTAAAGCCCACAGCTCCCGCAGGTTGGAGCACCAAAGCTCGACTCTTGGTAAAGGGATCGCCAGCTCCAAGACGATAAAGTCTGCAGGCTCCCGCGGTCGGAGCTCTAGACGTCCCAAACAAGAGGTCGCCAGCTCCACAATGTTGGGCTGCAGTACCGACGGAGATACGACACGGAAAAAGTTTGACGAGGATATAAACGATATTAGTTAATATATAAATAGACTGAAAGGAAACGGTACTTTTTTTTGGGGGCAATACCAAACTCTCTGTTACAGATAGAATTGATATCACTTAATAGTCTAAGCTGAAAATATACAGGGATACAACAGACATACAGTACATGTGAGGAAATAAAGTACATGTGAGGAAATAACGCACATTCAAGTGAGTGAGATATTTTGGAACACTCAGAAGTTCAGTGCTTTAGTAAATAGCTGCATACTCTGTAATTATTCCATCATCAGCTGGTATCAGATCTAAGTTTGGTTTTGTTTGTTTTGCTAAAGGCAAACACAACACTGTGACTTCTATCCTAAAATTAGAAAATAATTTCAATAGAAAATAGCAATTAGGATATTATCTTAATTACTAGTTGTCTGTCCAATAAAAAGGAGGGTCAGAGCAAGATTGCTGAGGATTAGGTTGAACCATGCAGCAGATATTTTCCAAGCACTTTGACAGCTTTCCAAAACCTAAAGGGCCTGGCCTACTTAGGCCATTTTTTCGGTGACTACAGGCGACTAGGCTGTCATCACATGGTGGCTGGGTGACGCCTGTATGGTCAGGAGTAGTCTCCTCAAGTCGCCTAAAGAGTTGTAATGTTTTTCTGGTTGCTGCTGGATTTTGAAATGTTCCAACCTTTTTGGCGATTGTGGGCTTAACATAGCTTGTCTTCTCCTGTCGTAGGTGCTGTCGTAGGTTGTCGCCAAGATGACGCAGGTTGTCACGTAGGTGCTGTCGTAAGTTGTCACCAGGATGACGCAGGGTGTCGCCAGGTGACGTTGGTTGTTGCCGGTGCTGACTTCGGTGAATTCCATTGGTAACTACCTACGTCAACCTACGTTAACCGGTGACAGGTACCAGTGACTGAATTGTCTTCAGTTGTCTTCAGTTGTGGCCGACAGGGTCGTTGCTTGTCGTAGCTTGTCGTGGGTGGACGTAGTTTGACTTTGGTTGTCGTAGGTTGTCACCTGTGTGGTCGTATGTGTGATCGTAGGTGGACGTCCTAATGGGTCGCTGGTTGTCGGTAGCTTGCCGTAGCTTGACGTCGTCTAGGTGGTAGGTTGTAGCTTGTCATAGACATTGTCGTGGGGGGGGGGGGTCCAGTCGCCGCTTTTTCGGCGACCCGCTACGACTGTGTCAGTCGCCCAAAAAAATCGCCTGGGACAGGCTCTTAAATGTTTGGACAGGAAGTCTGCTCCTTTTTCTAACTGGGGGCACACTCTAGACTGGTTTCTCTTTACTGGCTAAGGACCTTCACAAAACATTACCCATTACTTCCTATGCATTTGAGAAAAAAGGGCCAAATATCTAAAAGTGGAGGATGTTTGCCTCAGGCACAACAAACCTCATACTTCAACATCGCTATTCTTGACCTCCCTCGCTTCAACCTGAAAGTGTCATCTAACACATTGTTTAGTCCAGCTCTGCCGTTCTCCCCTGTCCTTTATCTCCAGGTCCTATGATCTTCCCTGATTTACAGGTCACAGACTTGCCACACACATACTCCATCTTCCTCTGTCCAATCCCAACTTCCTGGCACTTCATGCCTACTCTGCATCCTAGCTCACATTAAGCCCTCCCTACCCTCAAGTCTCTTCCTTCCCAAATCCCTGAGGGTATGCTCCTCCTTCTCCACTATCAATATTTGGGACTGTTCCGATTTGTTAAAGAAAATAATTAAATGCTGGCAAAATATTTTGATGACTTCACTCAGTTTCCAAGTTCACACTGTCAGGCACACTATAAGAGAGAGGGGGGGGGGTGAGGGAGGGAGAGAGATGGAGAGAGAGAGAGGGAGAGAGAGAGGGGGAGAGGGAGAGGGAGAGGGAGAGGGAGAGGGAGAGGGAAAGGGAGAGACAGAGAGAGAGGCATATAGCGAGAGATAGGAAGCAGAAAGAGAGAGATACAGTGATAGAGAGAATAAAGAGAGGGGTGGAGAGATCGGGAGATCGAGAAGAGGCCAAGAGGGAGAGGCTGAGAGGGCCAAGGAAGAGGCCAAAGGAGACAGGGAGGGGGAGACAGAGAGGGAGAATGGGGGGAAAGAGAGGTAGAAAAAGATAGATAGATATGCCATTTATTGTCACTATACATGTACAATGAGATTAAAAGCATCTCGTACTCAGTGCATACATATAATTTAGTACAAAAAACAGAAACAGAAAACAAAACAAGGGGGGGGGATAGGTGCACAATTCTGCGACGCTATATACATATCTATAAAGGCAAAATGGTGAAGGATGAATAGGTAGTATTCTTAGGCAGATTTTTAAAGTTATATTAAAATATTTAAAATTATTTTAAAAATATTTTAAAATTACAATTACAATACACATTACAGTTCCAAATTTCAGTACGTGGATAGAATAGATGGAAGTCTGGGTGTTGGGCTGTGAAGTCAGTGCATGTGTGAGTTAAGAGTAGTTATGACTTTCGGAAAACAACTGTTCCTAAGTCTATTTGTCCTAGTTTTGATGCACCTATAGCGCCTTCCAGAGGGCAGCAGGTCGAACAGTCCAAACGCAGGATGGGAGCTGTCCTTGATGATATTCTTTGCCCTGCTAAGGCAGCGGGAGGTGTAAATATCCATCAGGGAGGGGAGAGGGCAACCAATGATCTTCTGTGCTGTCAATAGACAGAGAAGAATGTTGCATGGTATCTAATACCCCAGAGACGGTACAGATTTAATGAAAATAGAAGAAAATGAAAAGGGAGAATTAGCATTTGCATGCTGAATTCCTTGGCATTAGAATTTCCCAAAGACACTTATTATTTTACAGTGCGCGTCCCATCTCTCTGGAGGCAAACCTGGCAGCCAATCAAAACACATTAAAGGTCATCACCACTTTTTTTCTGATTTCCTCTTTAATCCTAGCATTACACTAGCATTATGTTGTTGTCGGTGGGGGCACTGCAAACTTTATTTATTTTTTAGTGTGTTTAATTGTATGTTTTTAATGTTTCTCTGTGTGTTTTGTGTGGAGGGTGGTGTGGGGGGGTAAAGGGGAAACCGCTTCGGTCGCCTCCTCCACGGAGAGGCGACCTTTTCCATGTCGCCTCCCCTGTGGCCTAACATCGAGGATCAGTGCGGCCTTTCCCGGAGACGCGCCCGGGGCTTCAGCAGCGGGCGCAGCGTGGATTCTCGGTGTGGAGCGGGCCTGGGATCCCTCATTGGGGACCCGGGAGAAGAAGAAGCTCCCACCGCCGGCCCGAGGCCTACTTCTACCGCGGGCACGGCGGGGACTTACCATCAGGAGCGGGGTTCCCTCACCGGGGACCCCTGGAGGGGAGCTTCAACCGCCGGCCCTGCGGTCTGCGGTGCTTCTGGCTGCGGCGCGGCGGGAACTTTAAATCTTCGAGTGCCGGCCTGCGGCCTACACCAACCTGAAGTCGCGGTCTCCGGTGGGGGAGGCACCGTTTCAGGACTTACCTTGACTTTCACCCATCTGGACGCCCGCAGCGGCGACTGCGGAGGGTTGAGGTCCCGACAACGGAGGAAAATGGAGGAGGACTGGCCAAAGTTTGTGCCTTCCACCACAGTGATGAATGCTGTGGTGGATGTTTGTGTTAAATTTTTATTGTGTTTTTGTGTGTTCTTTTTCACTGTACCGCTGCTGGCAAATTCATTTCACTTGCACTTTATGTGCAAGTGACGGTTAAAACTGATTGTATTGATTGTATTGTATTGTATGTTATATGCAGAATCATGTACCAGCTGCAGATGGGAGCCTATTACGGTGCCTTATTCACTTGAAATGACAACCATTTAGTTTCTGAATATTTCGGATATCTTGTATGAATTTCGTTAAATTAAGAGTCAGGGATAATGTAATTGTATTATTGAAATAATGTCATGGATGTAAAAAAAAATCAATTCATTTATAGTACAATCACTTTTATTTGCTTTTGTAATTAGGACGAACATGCTTTAATTTCTTAGTTCATATAAATAATCAAATATGATCAGTTACATTGCAGAATGTTACATTTATTTCACTGGAGAGATTAAACCTTGAAGCATTTCTAAGGCTCAAGCACCAAATGCAGAATGTGCATTATTCATTATGAAAAGGTTAAAATTAATTTTATTTTTGACAGCTGCATTTAAAACGTTAATAGCAAAATCATTACTAATGCTTCTTGCAAAGAATGGGTCTAACTCATTCTGAAATGCTAGGAAAATAGATACCAAACTAAAGAGAACAGGAAAGATGATTGAATGCTGGGCAAAAGAGAGGTTTAACATGGGTTGTATTGAGGTGGATTTAATGGAGGGAATTCCAAAGCATGAAATCAATGGATCTGAACTAATCTAAATGTAGTGAAAAAACTGGAAAGATGAAGGGGGGGTGGGGGTAATAAAGATGATCCTTAAAGCATGAAGGATGATGTTATCTCCGTACTCGCTAGAATTTAGAAGATTGAGGGGGGATCTTATAGAAACTTACAAAATTCTTAAGGGGTTGGACAGGCTAGATGCAGGAAGATTGTTCCCAATGTTGGGGAAGTCCAGAACAAGGGGTCACAGTTTAAGGATAAGGGGGAAATCTTTTAGGACCGAGATGAGGAAAACTTTTTTCACACAGAGAGTGGTGAATCTCTGGAATTCTCTTCCGCAGAAGGTAGTTGAGGCCAGTTCATTGGCTATATTTAAGAGGGAGTTAGATGTGGCCCTTGTGGCTAAAGGGATCAGGGGGTATGGAGAGAAGGCAGGTACAGGATACTGAGTTGGATGATCAGCCATGATCATATTGAATGGCGGTGCAGGCTCGAAGGGCCGAATGGCCTACTCCTGCACCTATTTTCTATGTTTCTATGTTTCTATATCCATGAATAGGTTCATACTGAAAATCTATTGTACAGCAAAGTTATGTAGTGTGCCTGCATTTGCACAATGTAAACATAAGTTCAGTCTGCACAGTTTGGAGTCTCAGTGGGTTAAGGACTCTATCTTCTACACTAACCTCGAACATTTTTTTGCACATATACCACATGGATTAATGTTTCCATGAAGACATTGCAACAGAGAGGGCTATGAACATGTAATTATGCTCTCTGCAGCTTATCCCCTTAGTCTCGTTCAGTAAAACACTGAGACAGGCACTGGGTCAACTGATTCTATATTCTCACTAACACAAACAAACTTTCTATACGATACCTAACCAACACCACAGGTCCGATCCTTGTCTCTACACGTCCAAGCCCTTCAGCCTCGTGCGAATAGACACCTCCAGACAGTCACACAGTCCCAAGTGCACTTCCAGAAGATCGACTCCGATCCATGTGGTGTCCCCTCTTTTATACTGCATCGGACCCGTGGTGCAAAACATTTTTGGGGGGGGGGGGGGGCAACCCCTACAAGCCAATCACAAATAAATATCATATAATGCATTTATTGATAGTTTATTAACCCAATCACAAAGTACCCCATTAGATTGTTTCCACAGAAGGTTCTAGATGGAAGACAGTTCACCAAAGTAAAGAAACATTTCCCCAGGTAGTATAAACAATTTGAACAAGGCTCCATACTTTGACCAATCACAAGATAACAGCACAAAGACTCTGCAACATAATTAACAATACTTTACAATATCCCATCCTATAACCAATCCTGATCATGCATTTGCAATCCTGCTCAGCTCTTTCTGCAAAACCCACATACATACTAACAATAAAGAGGACATCTGCACCTTGTACTCACTTCCACCCATGGTCCAGACACCCTGGAGCCATGAGACTCCTGGCTTTGCAGCTTTTCACAGAAAGAGAACAAGCAGGCTTTGCAAATGCAGAGATTCTCCATTTTGTGACATATTTATTTGGCTAATATTATCAAATACAAGACTGGAATTTTGGACCTAAAATTTTAAATGGCAGAAATCATTCTAAATCAATAAGGACAAGGGAATGTTAGGAAGGAACTGCAGATGCTGGTATGACAGACAGAAAGGACGTGAGCATTTAGTTGCTGACAAGATGTTGTAATTGTTGATATATGATTTATATTTAAATGATAAATTCGAACCTGCCTCCACCACTTCCACTGGAAGCTCATTCCACACAGCTATCACTCTCTGAGTAAATAAGTTCCCCCTCATGTTACCCTAAACTCTTGTCCCTTAATTCTCAAATCATGTCCTCTTGTTTGAATCTTCCCTACTCTCAATGAAAAAAGCTTAACCACGTCAACTCTGTCTATCCCTCTCATAATTTTAAAGACCTCTATCAAGTCCCCCCTTAACCTTCTGTGCTCCAAAGAATAAAGACCTATCTTGTTCAACCTTTCTCTGTAACTTAGGTGCTGAAACCCAGGCAACATTCTAGTAACTCTCCTCTCTACTCTCTCTATTGTGGAGTACACCATACTCCAGAATTGGCCTCGTCAATGCATTGTACAATTTTAACATTACATCCCAACTTCTATACTCAATGCTCTGATTAAAAAAGCCCAGCACACCAAAAGCTTTCTTTACCACCCTATCTACATGAGATTCCACCTTCAGGGAACTATGCACAATTATTCCTAGATCCCTCTGTTCAACTGCATTCTTCAATTCCCTACCATTTACCATGTGCGTCCTATTTTGATTTGTCCTGCCAAGATGTAGCACCTCACACTTATCAGCATTAAACTCCATCTGCCATCTTTCAGACCACTCTTCCAAATGGCCTAAATCTCTCTGTAGACTTTGAAAATCTACTTCATTATCCACAACACCACCTACCTTAGTATCATCTGCATACTTACTAATCCAATTTACCACACCATCATCCAGATCATTGATGTATATGACAAACAACAGTGGACCCAACACAGATCCCTGGGCGCCCCACTAGTCACTGGCCTCCAACCTGACAAACAGTTATCCACCATTATTCTCTGGTATCTCCCATTCAGCAACTGTTGAATCCATCTTGCTACTCCACTATTAATACCCAACAATTGAACCTTCTTAACCAACCTTCCATGTGGAACCTTGTCAAAGGCCTTACTGAAGTCCATATAGACAACATCTACCGCTTTACCTTCATCAATTTCCCTAGTAACCTCTTCAAAAAATTCACGAAGTTGGGTCAAACATGACCTTCCAGGCACAAATCCATGTTGACTGTTCCTAATCAGACCCTGTTTATCCAGATGCTTATATATCTTCTCTCTAAGTATCCTTTCCATTAATTTGCCCATCACTGACGTCAAACTAACAGGTCTATAATTGCTAGGTTCACTTTTAGAACCCTTTTTAAACAATGGAACAACATGCGCAGTACGCCAATCCTCCGGCACCATTCCCATTTCTAATGACATTTGAAATATTTCTGTCATAGCCTCTGCTATTTCTACACTAGCTTCCCTCAATGTCCTAGGGAATATCCTGTCAGGACCTGGAGACTTATCCACTTTTATATTTTTCAAAAGTGTCAGTACTTCCTCTTCTTTGATCCTCATAGTTTCCATAGCTACTCTACTTGTTTCCCTTACCTCACATAATTCAATATCCTTCTCCCTGGTGAATACCGAAGAAAAGAAATTGTTCAATATCTCCTCCATCTCTTTTGGCTCTGCAGATAGCTGTCCACTCTGACTCTCTAATGGACCAATTTTATCCCTCGTTATCCTTTTGCTATTAACATAGCTGTAGAAACCAGTCGAATCTTGCAAAATGCCTAAAAATCACACCGACGTTTTGAACCGTTGCAGCTACTAATCTTCAATCTGCCTCAGTGTTGCAACAAGTTCACGAGGCAGCATAGTCTGCGAGCAGCAACCTGGCCATGGCTGGCAGGAGCCTGAACCAAAGTCTCTCTAGGACAGGGGTCGTCAACCTACGGCCCACAGGCCGAATCCAGCCCATAACGCAAAATCGTCCGGCCCGCAGGCATTTTTTTTCCAATTAGTTTTTGCGACCTGGGAACTGCAGCCAGTCCTGGGACTCGCAGGCAACATGGGAACTGCAGTTAGACCCGGGGCTCGCAGACGATCTGGGCGCTATAGCCAGTCCCGAGGCTCGCAGGTGACCTGGGAACTGCAGCCAGTCCCGGGGCAGGCAGGCCACCTGTGAACTGCAGCTGGTCCCGCGGCAAGCAAGTGACCTGGGTGCTACAGCCAGTCCTGGGGCAGGCGACTTGGGCGCTACAGCTAGTCCCAGGACTCATCGAAACATAGAAACATAGAAAATAGGTGCAGGAGTGGGCCATTCGGCCCTTCGAGCCTGCACCGCCATTCAATATGATCATGGCTGATCATCCAACTCAGTATCCTGTACCTGCCTTCTCTCCATACCCCCTGATACTTTTAGCCACAAGGGCCACATCTAACTCCCTCTTAAATATAGCCAATGAACTGGCCTCAACTACCTTCTGTGGCAGAGAATTCCAGAGATTCACCACTCTCTGTGTGAAAAATGTTTTTCTCATCTCGGTCCTAAAAGATTTCCCCCTTATCCTTAAACTGTGACCCCCTTGTTCGGGACTTCCCCAACATCGGAAACAATCTTCCTGCATCTAGCCTGTCCAACTCCTTAAGTTTCTATAAAATCCCCCCTCTATCTTCTAAATTCTAGCGAGTACAAGCCGAGTCTATCCAGTCATTCTTCATATGAAAGTCCTTCCATCCCAGTAATCAGTCTGGTGAAGCTTCTCTGTACTCCCTCTATGGCAAGAATGGGAGGGAATGGAAAGACAAAGCATCTGTGGAGGGAATGGAAAGACAAAGTTTCGGATGGGACCCTTCTTCAGACAGAGTGAGGGTGTTTGGGGGAGAAAGAAATTGTTTTTGTTCAGTTTGAAAGGCATATTTCTGCATCATTCTAATTTTGGTATGATGGAAATTTCAAACATATTTTATAACCACACTATTATTTTAATGGGTGTTGCCACTTTAATAGGGAGTGTGATTAGGTTTGACTGTGCGATTATGCCATTCTTTTCCAATGAAGGTAGACAAAAATGCTGGAGAAACTCAGTGGGTGAGCGAAGGAATAGGTGACGTTTCGGGTCGAGACCCTTATTCGTTCTTTTCCAATGAAATCTATCTTAAAGCCAAAGGACACCAAAGGAAGACAAACAAGTCTTCTTAGCTTGCTTTTGCTTCTATTTCCTGCAGCACCTTCTTTGCTTCTAATTTCACTTCAAGAGCAGATAGTGGTTACACCTTCGTTTCTATAGATGATATAGTGATAATAATTGACATGCAATACGTTGGATATAAATCTGATATAGATATGGGTGGATAAAAAGTGATGTTACACTTTAGGAGGTTAAATGTGAGGGGAAGATACACATTTAATGGCATTGATGTACAGGCAGATCTGGCATCCAAGTCCATTGTTCCGTATGAAAATGGCAACATAAATAGAATGGTAAAGAAGGTGTATGGTATGCTTGCCTTCATTGGTCGGGGCATTGAGTATAAGAATAAGGAAGTCACTTTACAGCTTTATAAAATTTTGGTTATATCACATGTGGAGTATTGTGTGCTGTTCTGGTCGTCCCATTATTGGAGGCATATGGAGGCTTTTGAGAGTATGCCAAAGAGGAATATCAAGGTGCTGAAAGGATTCGAGGGTATTAGCTGTAAGGAGAGGTTGAATAAACGTGGATTGTTTTTCTGGGTTGAGGGAAGACCTGATGAAGTATATAAAATTATGAGAAGCATAGACTGGATAAACAATCAGAACCTTTCCCCCCAGGGTGGAAATATCAATGACTAGAGGATATATCTTTAAGATCAAGGGGAAAAATGTAAAGAAGATGTAAGGGCCATGTTCTTTTTACACAATATGGTGGGTGCCTGGCAGGCTCTGCCAAGTGTGGTGGTGGAGGTAGATATTATAGAGGCACTTGGAAGAGGTACTTAAATAGGTGCATAAATATGCAATGAATCATGGGTCATGTTAGGCAGGGGAGAGAGGTTTAACAGCAATGTAGTTGGCACAGGCGTTCTGGGCCCATGGCCTGTTCCAATGCTGTAATGGACCATGTTTTATGGATGGGCAGAATTTAGTGGAGGAGAAGGGAGATACAGGAAAACCTTCAAAATATGGTATAAATGACTGAGCTTTCCCATCAGCTTGATAGCAGGAGCGTAAGATCCTCCTTTGAAGTATTCTGGTTTTAAAGAACAAATGCCATTACAGAAGAATCTCACAATGAAAGGAGTTTGATCAAGCACAGTTTAATCAAACCTAGACTACAATTGATTTGTTAATTCAGTGCAGAAGTTAATGTTTCTAATCTGAGGGGCACATTTCAGGTACTAAATAAGCATCTGGCATTGAAGAGCTGCCCTCTGTTTCCCTAATGCAAACCTGGGGATCCTTTTGAATGACTGAGAAGAAATTAGTTGCAGAAGCAAGTCCAATCCCACCGGGTTGGGGTTGGCAGCTACTGGTATCATTTTTATCACCTAGATTCAACATGGAAAGAAGTTCAATAGGTTACTGTGGTGTTTGTAGTTCCGGTGGGCGGCACGACTCACGTCGCAGAGGCCTCTGCAGTCCGTCTGTCTTTTTATTATTTTTTGTCTTGTTTCAATGTAGTTTTTATTTTATTTTGACGGGGTATGTGTGTGTGTGTGTGTGGGGGGGGGGGGGGGGTGGGGAAACTTTTAAAATCTTTCCCCTGCATGGAGAACCCGACCTTTCTAGGGCTCCAGTCGCGGAGCTGCGGACCTACTCACCATCGTAGAGCTGGCCGAGTTCGGAGCGGGAGGAGCGGTGGTGGCGCGCTGCTGCGACCTGACCCCGGAGATTCGGAGGCTTACCGCAGGTCTGGTGGACAGTAATACCGGGAGCCCGCGGGTCTCTGCTGGGAGACCGTTTTTCGGGGCTTCCGCAACAGCGACTTCTCCAGCCCGAGTTGCCGGGTCGAAGAGTACCTGGAGCGGGGCCTTACATCACCGCCCCGCGCGGCTTGGAATGGCTGCGGGACTTTGCTAGCGCACGCCGGGGGCTCCAACAACAAGACCCAGAGCGCGGCCTTGCATCACCCGGCGCGGCGTTAATGGCCGCGGGGACAATTGCCATCGCCCGCCGGGGGTTTTGACTCTGACATCGGGAGGGGAATGGGGAGTACAGGGGAGGGATAAGTTTTTGCCTTCCATCGCAGCGAGGAGGAGATGCGCTGTGTTGGATGTCTGTGTAAATTGTGTTGTGTCTTGGATCTTTTTCTTGTGTGTATGACTGCAGAAACAACATTTAATTTGAACCTCAAATAAAATTGTATTGTATTGTATTGTATTATACTATCAGTAACATAGAAACATATAGGGGAGAAGCATTACAAATAAATAGAATGAAGGAACTCTTAATCTTTACAAACAATAACAATGTTTCAAAAATTAAAAAAAGAAACACTTCAAAGTGGCTTCACAAAAACATGAGAAACCAAAATAAACCAAATGAAGGGATTTAGAGAGGAAAAGCCAAAGAGAACTCTCATGCTGTGATTTATATTTACGTGATTATTCTGTACCTTCATTTGTACTTTTGGCTAAGAAAACGGGGATTTCCTATTAAATTCATTACTCAAATGCAAGCAAATGTTTAGCAAACTTTGGCAACATCAGACGTTTCTATGACCACAACTTGAAAACAGAAACATAATATTCAATATATGCCTAAAAACAGGTTACAACATATTTTGTGTCCAGATTGAGAGAGAGAAAAAATCAGGCCTAGTCAGTAAGGATCTGCCTAGACAGAGACTAGACAGTTAGTTGACACTTGATTTTGGTGGAATTAATCTTCTATTTGTTTCACACAACAGTATATCAATCAACTATAGGGAAAATCGAACTATAAATATAATTTTACAAGCCCCCCTAGAAATAGCAGAAGGGCGGCTTACCGAGAAATTATAAATGCCCTGATCCTAGCTTTCTGCCTGCACAGTTGTGATCATGCATTCTCTGGTCCACGTTGGGTCTGCATCAGATTCCTGGAGGCGCAAGTGCAGAGTCTGGCTTTGGCTGAACTCCTTGTCATTCCATCAGTTTCTGGAAACCTTTGGCAGGTTCAATGGAATGTTCACTGCATGATTGAAACCAAGTTGAGAACAGGGATGGTGTGGGTGTTGCGTGCACCAAGTAACAATAAAATCTACCGTGCAAGGAATACTTGGAAGAAACTCCATGGCAATTGATCAAAAGGCTGTCTTGCAACAAATCTGCAGTATATACGATGGAAACCCGGAGGCACTACAGCATCAGTCATGGATCACTGATGACTCATTCCTACCTCTGACTCAAAAGCTCAAGCCCCATAGTGTGGATTTAGTGCTTTATTCCAGGTTGTTAGTCCTGCACAGTATGGAGGCAACAATGCATTGCTTCATGTTGCACTATCTTTAGATAATTGGATGATGGAGGATCAATCAGCCTTTTCACACGATGTAAAAGATCTCAATGCAGTACTGTGAAGCCTGGCAGCTCAATATTCCAGGGTACAGATATAACAGGAAGGATAGAGGTGGCAGTGTATTGTATTGTATTGTATTCAAATTTATTGTCATTCTCAATTAGAGACAACGAAATGAATTTCCCATTACAGTCAGTATCATAAAAATAAATAAATAATAAATAATAAAACATATTAAAAATAAAATAGAATTTAAAAAAAAGCACAAACACAGAAAGTCCACGACACAACATAACACAATGGCACCAAGGTGAGGAAGGCAACATAGTCCAGCCAGCCTCCCCTCCGATCTTCCCAGATGTTCACCCGTGGTCAGGGCCTTCCGAGCACCCACAGTCGCCACCCCGGGCGGCCCGATGCTCAGGCCCTCTCGCCGGGCTGATGGATCGCCGACGCCGAACCCCGACGGTGAAAATCCTCCTCAGCGGCCTGGACCTCCCAATCAGCCGCCTCCCACCGGAGTCCGCAGCTCCCAAGTCCGCAGGCCGAGCCGGGCAGAGTCGCAGGACCCCACGATGTTTGTCAGCGCCGCCCGCAGTGGGAGAGGAGGAGGGAGTTGTGTTCCTGTTTAGGGAGAATGTCACAATGGTATTAGAGAGGATATTGCTGGGACAAATTGTCCAGTGAAGCTGTACAGGTGGAACTAACAAATGAGAAGGGGTTGATCACATTGATGGGACTGTAGCATAGGCCACCCTCCTCCAACAGTCAACAGAAACAAGGGGAGGAAATATGTAAGGAGATCATAAATGACTGTAGGAATAATAGGGATGTGGTAGCGGGTAATATTAACTTTCCAAGCATTGACTGGGACTGCCATGGTTCTATGGCTTGGATCAGGTGGAATTTGTTAACTGTTCAGGAAAAGTTTCTCAATCAATATTAGGTGACCCTATCAATGAAGGACCTCATCCTAGGAAATATGGCAGACCAGGTGACTGAAGAGTAGAGTGTAGTGGAGTGAAAAAACATTTTGGCATTTAAATGCCACTGTCATATCTGCCTTCACACCCTTACCAGCAGGGTGTTCCTGGCACTCGCCGTCCTCTGTGTAAAAAACCTTGCGGGGCAAGTGACCTTTAAACTTAGCCGCTCTTGCCTTAGAGCAACGCCCTCTAGTGTTTGATATTTCCATCCTGGGAAAAGCGTTCTCACTATGTACCCCATCTGTGCCTCCCATAATTTTATATACTTCCATCAGGTCTCTTCTCAATCTCTGGCATTGCAGAGAAAACGATCCAAATCTGTCCAAACTCTCCATGTAACAAATACCTCCTAATCAATGCATCATTCTGGTAAATCTGCTCTGCACCCTTTCCAAAGCCGCCAGATCCTTCCTGTATTAGGGTGTCCAGAACTGCACGCAATACTCCAAATAAAACCTAACCAAAGTCCTAGAAAACTGCACCATGACTTCTGGACTCGTATGCTCAATGCCCTGATAGAAATTCACACATTCTCCTCCAATAACTCCTTGCCATTGAAGGCAGGTATACCATATGCCTTCTTTACCATCTACTTGTATTTCAATTTTCAGGGAGTTGTGGACTGGGACCCCAAGATCCCTCTGCAAATCAATGCTGTTAAGGGTCTTGCCATTAATTACATTTGACCTCGCAAAATGCAACACCTCATGCTTGCTCAGATCAAACTCCGTATGCCATTTCTCCAGCCATTTCTGCAGCTGATCTATATCCTGCTGAAAACTTTGACTGCCTTCCTCACAGTCCACAACCCTATCAATGTCGGTGCCATCTGCAAATTTACTCCAAAAGATCTCCACTGGTCACAGAGCTCCAACCTGAAGATCACTACATCAGTAAACCAGTTAGGAATCCATACAACCAAGTCACTGTCAATCCCGTGCACCTTAATCTTCTGGATCAGCCTACCATGGGGTATTTATCAAGTGCCTCACATCCATGTAGCCACTTTTGCGCCTCCTCAAAAAGTGTGATCAAGTTAGTAAGACATGACCTGCTGACTGTTCCTTACTAACCCATTCTCTTTGAAATGAGAGTAAATCCTATATTGAGAAATTCTCTCCAAAAGCTTCGGTACCGTTTACATACAGATTACTGGCATAAAATTCACTGGATTCGCTCTACTTCCCTTCTTAAATAAAGGAACACCATTAACTACTTCCCAGTCCTTCGGGACCTCGTTTGTGACTACAGAAGATGCAAAGATCTTCATTAAGACTCCCACAATCTCCTCTCTTGCCTCTCCCAATAATCTGGGATAGATCCCATCACGTCCTGGGGATTCATCCACGTTAATGCTTTTCAAGATCCCCAACAACTCCTTCTTAATCTCAAACTGCCTTTGAATTAGTTTTCTCCACACTTATCTCACTGTCCTCCGTGTCCCTCCCCTTAGTGAAAACCAACACAAAGTGCTTGATTAGTACCTCGCCAGCATCCCCAAATTCTAAGCACAAATTTTTCTTTTATCCTTGAGCAATCCTACCTTCTCCCTGGTTACCATCTTGTTTTAATGTAGGTATAAAACGCTTTGGGATTTTCTTTAATCCAACTTGCCAATGACATCTTGAGACCACTTTTGTCCCTTCTAATTGGCAATTTGAGTTATCTTATATTACTCAAAGCGCCTGTCTGATTTCAGCCTCTTAAACCCTGCATGCACTTCCTTTTTCTTTTTGACTATGTTTACAACCTAAGGTTCCTTTCCTTAGCCAGCTTTATCCTTCCTCCTGACTGGAATGAGCCGATCATGAATTTGAATCAATTGGCTTTTAAACGACTCCTCCACGTTAGCTATGGACCGAACTAATAACAACTACCAATGTGCCATCCCGAAATACTGACTAATAATGTCATAATTTCCCTTACTCCAATTTAGTACCTTCCTGCAATGTCCAGAATTATCCTTATTCAAAACAATCTTAAAACTTATGGAGTTGTAATCACATTTCCCAAAGTCTTATGACAAATGAAGGTGGATACATTTCCAGGACCTGGTCAGTGTATCCTAGGACATTGTGGAAAGCTTGGGGAGAATTTGCAGAGCCTCTGGTAGCAATATTTATGTTATCAATAGCCACTGGTGGGGTGCAAGAAAACTGGAGGGTGGGAAATGTTGTGCCTTTATTTAAGAAAGGCTGTAAGGAAAATCTTGGCAACTGCACACAAATGTGCTGGTAAATTATTGGAGGTGAATCTAAGGTACATGATCCGTCTGCATTTGGAAAGATAAGAACGGATTAGGGATTAGGGATAGTTAGTGTGGCTTTGTGCATGGGAAATCATGATTTACAAATTTGTTTCATTTTAAGAAGACAAGGTAGATTGCTGAGGACAGTGCGGAGGACATTGCCTACGTGGACTTTATTAAGTCCTTTAAGGAGATACTGCATGTAGGCTGGTCTGGGAGATTAGATCACATAGAAACTACGGAGAGCTAGCCAATTGGATACAAAATTGTATGGAATGTGTGAGACAGAGGGTAAATGTAAACGGTTATTTTATTCACTGGAGGACTGTATAAACTGGTGTACTCCAGGAATCGGTGATGGGTCCTCAATTGTAACTTTGCAGATGAAACTAAAATTTGTGGTACAGTGGATAGTGAAGAAAGCTATCGATGATTACAATGGGATTTCGATCATCTGGGCCAATGGGCCAAGAAATGGCAGATAGATTTTAATTCGTATCATTGCAAGGTTTTACACTTTGGCTAGACAAGCCAAAGCAGGACTTACTCAGTAAATCACAACATCCTAATGAGTGTTGTAATACTGAGAGACCTAGGGGTGCAGGTACATCGTTCCTTGACAGTGTGACACAGATAGACAGGGTGCCAAAGTTGTTTGGCGCACTTACTTCATCCATCACGATATGGAATACAATAGGTGGAATATCATGTCACAGCTGTACAAGACATTGATAAAACCAGATTTGGAGTACAAGCATTCGGGGATTATGTGCTTGAAAAACAGCATGCAATTCCGTGATTCAAAAACACGTAAATTAAACATATACACAAAATTGAGCATATTATTCCAAGAAACCCAAGACAAAAATCAAGCTTTGGTGTTAAAGAATCGAGCGCATTATTTCAAAAACGTATAAATCGATCATGTAAAATACGAGTGTCTGTACTGTGTACAGGCTGTGGGCCGAGGAACTTTTTCGTTCAAGTTCGTGACCCAACTCACGGAAATACCTGAATTTTTAATATATTGTGTAAAAATATTATATAAATCATACCTGAAACTCGTCAAGACCAAAACCTGCTCATTTTTTAAAAATATGAGAAAAACTTCCAATTTTCCGAGTAGTAATTGTCCAATCAATGCATGTTTCACATTCAGGTCAGACGCAAATTGGCCAATCCTGCGCTATGTTTTATGGTCGTTAGGCAGCGAGGACCCTGGTATCATGGCTGCCTCCTCATTACATCAAAACAATAACAAGGTTTCAAAGGAATAAAGGTAATGCTAACTTTGCTGATCATTTTGTTTTTCAATTGATTTATCTTTATAAAGTTATGATGTGGACTGTTAAATAAAAATGATTAATAACAAATGTAGAGCTAGGGTTAGGATTAGGGTTAGGGTCAGTTGGGTATTCAGTCAGTTATTCAGTTGGTTATTCAGTCGGTCGGTCAGTCGGTCAGTCGGTCGATCGGTCAGTCTGTCAGTTGGGCTTGTCGGTAGGCCGATGGATGCTGTGAAGGATCGGTCGGGTTGTCGGGCAGTCGGGCCGCCGGTGGGGGATGAGAGTTGGGCCGCGCCTCCGGTGGGTGGTGAGTGTGGCCGGGCCGCCGGTGGGTGCTGCGAGTGGTTGGACGGCCGGTGGGTGCTGTGAGTGGTCAGTCAGGCTGTTTTTTATTTTTTTTTTATTTTTTAAATTTTTTTTTTTTTTTAATTTAATCAAAAAATGTATTCAATTATTAAAAATAATATTTACATTACAATAAAACAAGCCAGAACCCACCACCATAATATAATACAAACATGTATCCATAATAAACTACTATACAACTATGATACAATCTTTATTGAGGATACATTCAACACCCTGCAGAGCCCAGCAGTCCCGGAACTCCCTCAGGGTGCCCGCAGACAGGGCGTATTCCCTTTCTAATCCCACCCGGGCACGGACGTAACCCCGGAAAAGGGGCAGGCAGCTGGCTCGGGTAGAGCCCTCCACCGTCTGGCGCCGTGACTTGCGGATGGCCAGCTTGGCCAGGCCCAGGAGCAACCCAACAAGGACATCTTCAGCCCTACCCTCTCCCCTACGCACAGGGTGTCCAAAGATGAGGATGGTGGGTGAAAAATGCAGCCAGAAGGCAAGGAGCAGCCCCTTTAGATATTCAAACAGTGGCTGCAGCCTCACGCACTCCATGTACACGTGGTACACAGACTCTTCCAGCCCGCAAAAGTGGCAGGCGGCTGGCGAGTCTGTGAACCGCGAGAGAAACAGGTTGCAGGGAACACCTCGGTGCAATACCCTCCACCCCAGGTCCCCAATGTAGAGGGGGAGAATCCCTGCATAGAGGGACCCCCACCGGGGGCCCCCCTCGCGACCGGAAGGCAACACCGACCGCCACTTGGTGTCCGGACGGTGGACCAGGGCGAGGAAGTGCAGGGTGTGGAGGAGGAGCCTGTACAGGACACACCTCCCTGCGTCTCGGAGTGAGACGAAGGGTGTCGAGGAAAGGCGGCTCAAATTGTGTGGGACCGGCTCCTCAGTCGGGCTGTTGGTAGGCCGGTGTTGCAACGAGCATGCAGGCGGTCTGACAGAGCTGCCGCTATGGGGGTGCTGAAGGCGGCCCGGGCGGCGTGCAGGGCAGTGCTGCTCCCCACCATCCTCACCATGATGATCCAGAATAGAAGGGCATGCTGGCCGAGGTGGACGCGCTGCGGGGCCACACGTACGGACCCAAAGTGGCTCCTGTTCCAGCCGTGGGCAGCTCTGGAAGGGGGGTGAGTTAGGATTAGGGCTAGGAATTTTCCTGTCAGTGGAAGATGCCTTAGCCTTCCCCCAGCCTGGCACTGCCCCAGTCCCACTATGGCCGTGACCCCCACTCTGCACACTGGCAGTCAGTGGGGATCAGTAAAAGGGGAAACCCAGAGGAACTGCCCTCACCCATTAATTAGTCTGGTTCAGGAGCCGGACCTCTGCGGCAGTCTCATTCAAAAAACACACTCACAACTATATTCATTATATTATTTTTATATAATATAATTATACATAATTTATATGATTACAGTCATATTCACAAGTCATCTATATATATATATATATATATAATATAATAATAAATGGTTTAAATAGACTGCAACACGCACAGACATAAGCTCCCCATAGTGTAATATGGACATTGAACACTAGATGGCTCTTACTTTTTCGATCTCATTTTCTAATTAGTTTAATTAATTCAAGTGCAACTTTTGGCACTGACGAGTTATGACTTCCTTCTCAATTATATTTTATCTAAATCTGTGCAAAATTTCATGTAGTTCTTTTTTTTTTTTGTTGTTTATTTTATTAGAAGTTAATACAATACAAAACAATACAGTGGCACCTAATTTTAGGTGCCAACTATGTCATACCGTAATCCATTCTATGTACAACCTCTAGTTTTATGTTATGAGTAGGCAAGACAAGAAAAAGAAAACAATAGAAAGGGGAAAGAGTGGAAAAATAGATGGTAGAGAGTAGAAAAATGTGAAGTGTGGATATAAAAAATAAAAATAAAAAAATAAAACAACAAAGAAAAGGTGGAAAGTAGAAATAGAAGAAAAGGCCCCTTAAAAGAGAATTTTTCAAATCTATATTCGGAGATGTAGATCTATCCACGTCATGAACTGAAATCAGCAATCCTTATGGTACCGCTGCATCACATGATTCCAAAAAGTCAATGAAAGGAGACCAACTCCTTAAGAATTGGTCATATTTATCTATTAGTCGGAGTCTCATTTCTTCAAGGCGTGCTATGTCCATCATATTCCTAATCCACATTTTAACAGTTGGTATGGTTGTATTTTTCCAAAATTTAAGTATCAATTTCTTTCCAATTATTAACCCATAATTAAAAAAAACATTTTGGTCTTTATTTAAATTGGTATCTTCTCCTATTATTCCAAATATAATCCATTCCATTTTGGGTTCTATTCTTGACTTGAAGAGCTTTGTAAATATATCAAATATATCACTCCAAAATTTATTCAACTTTGTACATCCTACAAATGAATGTGTTAAATTAGCGTTTTGAAACAAACATTTATCGCATCTGGGAGAGACGTTTGGATAAAATTTATTCAACCTCGTTTTTGAATAATATAGTCTAATTTCATGTAGTTCTGAGACATTGGTCACAAAAGTTGATTTCTAGACACATTTTTGGGGCTCGGCCCACTGCCTAAGTACAGTTCTCATCACACCACTTTAGGATGATGTCATTAAACTGGAAAGGGTGCAAAAATATTTACAAGGATGTTACTGGGTCTAGAGGGCTTGAGGTACAAGGAGAGACTGGATAGACTCGGATTTTTTTCCTATGGGGTGTAGGAGGCAGATCGGTAACCTTATAGAGGTTTTAAAAATTTTGAGGGACAGTTGAAATAACTTGCCACAATCTTTTCATTAACGTAGGGGCAATAGACAATAGACAATAGGTGCAGGAGTAGGCCATTCGTCCCTTCAAGCCAGCACCGTCATTCAATGTGATCATGGCTGATCATCCACAATCAGTACTCCGTTCCTGCCTTCTCCCCTTATCCCCTGACTCCGCTATCTTTAAGAGCCCTATCTAGCTCTTTCTTGAAACTATCCAGAGAACCGGCCTCCACCGCCCTCTGAGGCAGAGAATTCCGCAGACTCACGACTCTCTGTCTAAAACTAGAAGGGAAGGATTTCAAAGAGACCATTGAGACAACTTTATCACACAAAGGTGTTTCCTAAATGGAATGAGCTTTCAGAGGAAGTGGTAGACATGGGTACAATTACAACATTTAAAAGACTCTTGGGCAGCGACATGGATAAGAAGTGTTTGAAGTTGGGCTTAATGGCTTGATTCCCCGCTGTAAAGCTCTAAACAAATGGCAGGTAAATTCTCCACACCCGTTTGCTCACATTTATCCCCTGACCAATGTCACTGATACAGATGATCTTGCATGGTAAGATTTGCCTTCTTGGGGTTTTTTTTGCTCTTTGCTGAAGTTATTTTTTAATCTTCTGCACTTCTAATTGATTTCACACTACTGACCCCACCCAAAATTACACCACACCCATTCCCAAAACCATGTTACACAGAAATTTCCAATATCTGCTCCTGTCACAGAGGTCTTGCGCTGTCAGTGTCAAATGACACAGATAAGCTGGTAATTCTCCATAGTCTCCTGTATCTAAATTCACATAATTTCCTTTGCCCTCCCTTCCACCACACTCTTTCATGGTTTAAACCAGGGGTCGGCAACCTTGTTCTGCAAAGGGGCCAGGACGCATGTCTGTGAGCGAATGGAGGGCCACATCTATCACGTGTACACATGGATCCCGCCCCCATTCTGCCCCGGATGGCAGGCATCAAATCACGTATTCACAGAAGGTAGACAAAAATGCTGGATAAACTCAGCGGATGATGTAGCCTCATGCAATCCTTGCATGTCTCACCCATTGCGTTTCTCCAGCATTTTTGTTTACCTTCGATTTTTCCAGCATCTGCAGTTCTTTCTTAAACGTGTTCACAGAAGTTGCGCGGCCATGCTGGCGGCTTTGCACAGGATGCGGTACAGCCAGAGTTTGGCGCTTGGCCGCTGCTCGGGGCGCCCGGCCGCTGCTCAGGGCGCTTGGCGGGCCGGATAATTACGGGGGGAAAAATCCGCATGCGGACCGAATGATTTCGGGTTAAGGGCCGCATTCGGCCCAGAGGCCGTAGGTTGCCGACCCCTGCAAAGTTTTTCTCCATTTGAACCACCACCCTATGCCACCAAGATCCTGCATCTGCTGTGTCAAAATACATGCATGCATGTGCCTGTGCGTATTTGTGATTGCTTATTGGATATGTTGCTATACTATAGACAATTCGTATGTGTGATGGTTTGTGTGATGGACCTTTTACATGGACTGTTATATTATTGTCAGAATAAATAAGGATCTATATTGTTATAGATGCAAGAATATTAGTTATGGAGTCATAGTCATAGAGTCTTACGTTGAAACATGCCCTTCGGCCCAAGTTGCCCTAACTTGCCCACACCGGCCAACATGTCCCATTGACACTAGTCCCACCTTCCTGCATTTGGCCCATATCCCTCTAAACCTATCCTAAATGTTTCTTAAACATTGCAATAGTACCTGCATCAACTACCTCCTCCGGCAGCTCATTTATACACCTACCACTATTTGCGTGAAAAGTTACCCCTCCGGTTCCTACTAAATCTTTCCCCCCTCACCCCAAACCTATGTCCTGTGGTTCTTGATTTCCCTACTCTGGGCAAGAGACTCTGTGCATCTACCCGATCTATTCCTCTCACTTGGATCCGTTCTTATCCAAATCATTAATATAGATGACAAACAGCAATTGACCCAGCACTGAACCCTTTTATTTATTTATTTATTTTTATTATGAAACTACTTTTATTCAAAAAATTAAAATAAACATAGAGTATTAACACAATCAAAGACTGCCTATGCTGACAGTTTACAAACAAATGATCGTCAAATTAATAACGTCAACGTCATCCACGAAATGGCCGTTGAAGGTCGAGTGTTCCGTTTATCAACAAAACACACGACCTTCAACGGCGACCAGTATTCATGGAAAGCCTCCAAAGTCCCCATGGACACCACGTGTTCCCTCTTAACACTTAAACAAAATTATCAAATTAAAATATTAACATTCTTATCGATAATGTATTCAACCTCCTGTGGTGACCAGCGTGCACAGAAGGACACCGCGTGTCCAAAGTCCCCATGGACACCGCGTGTTCCTTTTCTAGGGACACGCGAGCTCGGACGTAACCCCGGAAAAGGGGCAGGCAGGCAATCGGTGTGCGGCCATCGACTGCCCGCTGCCTGGACCCACGAATGGCCATCTTGGCCAGGCCCAGGAGCAGACCGACAGGGAGACCCACTCCTCCCTCCCATCCTTCCCCCCTCTGCACCGGGCGCCCATAAATTAATAGTGTTGGACTAAAATGTAGCCAAAACTTGAGGAGCAGCCCTTTCAGATATTCGAACAGTGGCTGCAACCTCTCACACTCTATGTACACATGGAACACGGTCTCTTCCTCACCGCAGAAATGACAAGCAGGGGAAGAGTCCGTGAACCGGCTCAAATACTTATTACAGGCCACGGCTTTGTGCAATACTCTCCACCCCAGGTCCCCGATGTAAAGGGGGAGGACTCCCTTGTAGAGAGACCTCCACTGGGGACCGCTCCCCTCGTCAGGTGGTAACACGGACCGCCAGGGTGTGTCTGGACGAAAGACGAGGGCGAGGAAGTGGAGAGTGTGCAGGAGCAGCCTGTACAGTACGCGCCTCTCCGCGTCACAGAACGGTACGCTGGGCATCTCGGAAAGGCGGCTCATGTTGCATGGGGCCGGCTCTCGGGGAGGGACCCGGGCCTTGGGCCCTATGAACAATTCCGACTGAGCGGGGGCAAGCTCGTCCGGAATCGTTCCATGCACACGTCTCTCCTCAACACCCACCATCACAGCCACGACACCCCCCTCCCCCTGAGGAGTAGGGCCCTGGCTGAAGGTGACCAAATTCCTGGCCTTCAAGAGGTCACGGTAAAAGCCAGGCAACTCCCGCCTATCGCGTCGACTCATGCCCGCTAATGGGAGCTGTGAGCCCTCCTGAAGGCAGCGCCCCTGGCGTAAAAAATACGTCGCCAGCACGTGCCATTTAGGAGGGTAGTCCGAGTAGATGTACCTCCGCAGGGTCCTGAGTCGGAGAGCCGCCACCTGGGTACGAATACAGACCAGCGCCTGACCACCCTCCTCCAACGGGAGACTCAGAACCCCAGCAGAGACCCAGTGGTTCCTCTCGCCCCAGAAGAAGTTGACCAATCTCCTCTGTAACATGGTTATAAAATAAGAGGACGGGACCATAGTGGCCATCCGGTACCACAGCAGAGAGGCCACCAGCTGGTTTATAACTACAGCCCTGCCCCGGTAAGAGAGCACACCAAGTAGGTCGGACCAACGTCCCAGCTGGGCAATCACCTTCGCCTCCAGCTCCTGCCAGTTCGCCGGCCACCCCCTCTCATCGGGACTCAGGTAGACCCCCAGATAGAGGAGGTGCGTGGTATTCCATGCAAAACCTGCCATCTCCTCCGGCAGGGAGTCCACCTGCCACCCACCCACCAAGAGACCAGAACACTTCCCCCAGTTGATCTTGGCGGAGGAAGCAGCCGAGAAAACCTGCTGGCACTCACGCATCCTCCGCAGGTCAACAGGGTCGGTGAACATCAGAATGACATCGTCGGCGTAGGCCGAGAGGACCACCTCCATCCCCGGCCCTGGTAAAGCCAGGCCTGTCAACCGTCTCCGGAGAAGGCACAGGAAAGGCTCAACACAGATGGAGTACAGCTGGCCGGACATGGGACATCCCTGACGAACCCCCCTCTCAAAGGGAAAGGGGGCCAACAAAGAGCCGTTGACCTTAACAAGGCATTCTGCAGCAGTGTATAAAAGTCGAACCCAGGCCACAAAGTGTGGTCCAAATCCGAACGCCTGCAGAGTCCCCAGAAGGTAATCATGCTCCACCCTGTCGAACGCCTTCTCCTGGTCGAGGGAGAGAAAGGCGACCGACAGACCAGCTCCCTGGGTCAGATAGATCAGGTCCCGGACTAGATGAACATTGTCCTGGATGGACCGGCCCGGGACTGTGTACGACTGGTCAGGGTGGATCACCTGGGACAACACGGGACCCAGGCGAATCGCTAATGCCCGGGCAAAAACTTTATAGTCCGTGCTGAGGAGAGAGACCGGGCGCCAGTTCTTCAAAAGGCGGAGATCGCCCTTCTTGGGCAGCAGGACAACAACTGCCCTGCGCCACGAGAAGGGCATCTCCCCAGTCGCCAGGCTCTCTCCCAGGACCTTCATATAGTCATCCCCCAGGACATCCCAGAAGGCTCTAAGGTACTCCACAGTCAGCCCATCCAGCCCTGGAGACTTGCCCCCCTTGAGCTGGTGCAGGGCACCAGTCATCTCCTCCAGAGTTAGGGGATCATCCAGGTGTTCAGCCACATCATTGCACACAGCAGGTAAGCCCTCCCACAGGACCTCTTGTGCCTCCCCACTCGATGTGCCTGCCGAGAACAGAGTCTTGTAGAAAGACCCAACCGAGGCACCAATGCTCTCTGGATCTGTGACAGAGGAGCCATCATCCGCAAGCAGCTCAACAAGCTGCCTGCGGGCTCCTCGCCCCTTCTCCAGAGAAAAGAAAAAGGGGGAGGCACGGTCCAGATCGTGTAACATCTGGACTCGCGACCTCACATACGCACCCCGGGATCTCCTAAGCTGCAAGTCCCTCAGTGCTCCCTTCTTCTCCTGGTATTCCTCCCACTCACACGAAGCCCCACCAGTCTGATCCAGATGTGCCCCCGAGTCGTGCAGCTCTCTCTCAAGCCGTCCGATCTCAGAGTCTCGCCTCTTAGTCGACCCCCTCGTGTAGTCCTGGCAAAACAGACGGACGTAGGCCTTCCCCACGTCCCACCACTGCCTTAGGGAAAGGAAACGCCCCTGCCTCTCTCTCCACCTCGCCCAGAACTGCCTGAATGAATCCTGGAATCGGCGATCCTCCAACAGCTGGCTATTAAAATGCCAGTACGCGGACCCAGCCCGTGTGCGCATCGGGATAAAATCCACTCGCACCAGGCAATGGTCCGAGCACGGTGCCGGCTGCATGGAGGCTGCCAAAACACAGGAGACATAGGCCTTGGACACGTATAAATTATCAATACGGGAACCACCACCCTCAAACCTGTACGAGAAGGCGTTAGAGTCGGGGTGGAAATTCCGCCAAGCGTCTACCAGCTCAAAAGAGTCCACCATCTCCCTTAAAGTCTTTACTGCACCCGGGTCACGCTGAACGCCAGAGCGATCTCTTGCCTCGAGGGCACAATTAAAATCTCCCCCAAGGAAAACACACTCCCCACGGTCGATAGTATTCAACAACGTGGTCACTTCCCTTGTTAAGCGCGTCTGCATTACGCCGATCTTGGGGGCGTACACATTAATGAAGTGTAATGGCACGCCATCCAAGCGCACGGCCAGATACAGCAAACGGCCTGGTACAATGCTCTGCACTTTGAGGATCTCTGGCTGGAAAGACGGGGCCAACAGGAAGGCCACTCCACTCGAATTGGAGCTGAGATGACTCATGTAGACCTCCCCCTCCCACTCCAGGAGCCAGGTGGGTTCATCACTAGCCACAGTGTGTGTTTCCTGCAGGAAGCTCACCGCATACCTCCCATCCCTGAGCACTGAGAGATGGTGAAACCTACGGAGAGACCCCCTGCCCCCATTGATATTCAGGCTGGCTATAGTGAGCTTCATTTTGAAAGTACACTAGATCTTTTACCCGCCCCCGGTGAAGGATTGGAGCCGCCCCTAACCTTCTGCCCTCTCTTTAGGGTCTGAAAAAGCTCTTGGAACTGGCGCCTCTCATTTCTTATTAGCCCCGCCTCATTCCCCTTCTTCTGAAGGATGGCATGAATGGACTGCATGGGCGCCCTCAGATCCGACCAGCGGTCGACAGCCAAATCCACCTTGTTCCTACTCCCTCTAGTGTCCTTTAAAAACTTCCGAAGTTCCCAGACTTCGACAAGTCGAGACACGGGGCCGCGGGTGGAGCAGTCCGATAACTCACTGTCGATGGACTCCGCGTACCCCACTTCCTCGCACTCAATGTCCGAGCCCGAAGTTGGAAGATTATTACTCTCAGCCGCCTCACTCACCCCTCCCTGTGAGGTGAGCATTTCAGCCACATCACACAGTCCCTCCTCTGTCATCATCCCACTTCCAGGATCAGTGACCTGGGCAGGTACCATTGCTTCTGACTGCGGCAAGCTAACTGACAATTGGCCATTCTCCTGCACGCTCCCACCGCCCTCTGTAACCGGATTGGGAACAGTGAAGTCGGACCAAGTCTCCGGGCCTTGCTGTAAGCGGGCCTGCCTGGAGTCCGACCGAAGGACACGATCTGAAACGATCTTACCCTCCTTCTCATCCAGGGTACCCGCCCCTGCACCATCACCCAGAGAGTCCCCGTCCCCCTCCAACAGGTGAATCACCTCACTATGGCCCTCAGGGGCCGATGTTACTGGAGTCTCCCCTACTCCCTCAACCAGTGGGGCATCACACCCCTCAACTGGGCTTGTAGCCTCAACAGGGAGCTCCTGTTGGGGACCTACCTCCTCACCCAAATTCTCCCCTTCAGGCTTTCCCTGGTCATCCACTAAGCTAGCAGATGCGTTCTCTGAGGGAACAGCCCCCATGAGTAATATATCGCCACTCTCAGGTGGTCCCTGACCTACAGAGGCATCCTCCCCCTCATGGGAAGCGTGCCCTGGGTTCTCTACCTCAACAGGAGGGGAAGGTCCCCCTTCAGGTTGCCCCTGACCTACAGGGCCCTTCTGTGTATCGGAGGATCCATGCCTCCTCCTCTTCCAACCACTGGCGTGCGGTGGTACGGTGAGCTCCTTTGCAGAAGCCTCTATCTCCGCGCTACCATCTATCTCAGAGGCGTGCACAAAATTCTCTGCTGCCAGGAGTCCCGCTTGGAGGTGGTCATCTCCTAGGGGACCCGCCTGGAGATGTTTCTTCTTTTTCTTGACTTTCTTCCCCCGCTGTTGCTCCCAAACCTTCCCATCCACCCCACGCGCTTCTCCGGCATCCACCGCCACAGGTACTGGACATGGGGGTGGTGGGGAGATAGGGGTTAGGGGTAGGGGAGTAATGCCTTCACAGGCCACCTTGGTAAAACCAGCAGCCCCAGGCGGGCCAGTAGTGCTTTCCCGGGCCATCGTGGTGGAACTGACAGCCCGGGTCCTGGGACAATTCCTGCGAAAATGCCCCACCTTTTTGCAAGCGTGACAACGCACTTGACCCGCGTTCCAGAACACGCGATAGGAGAAATCATCCACCTCCACCTCAAAACTCCCCTCCGTGTCCGTCCCCTGTGCCAACTGTATATACACGCGACGCTTGAACGTATATATATGTTGCATCTCAGGATCGTCAAACCTGTACAACAGTTTGGTGAGCCCTGACCGCACCTCCCCCAGCTTCCTTACATGTGGGATCAGGAGCGCATCCGGAACAAAAGTGGAAATGTTGGACAGAATGACCGGCAAAACAGGACCCCCCCATGGGTCCACGGCCGTGAAATTCCCGCCTGCTGTTACCCCCCTTTCCAGAGCCAGAGCCACTGCCTGTTCTGTCTTTAATAGAACAACAACCTTCCCACTGACCACCGCGCCCGAGACTATGGCTTTCTTGCAAACAGTCTCACACAGCGCATCTAGAAAGGCCTTGAAGGGCAGGTTGCTCTGCATGTACATTTTTATACCATATGTGCGCCCCATCAACTCGTGACCCTCAGTCTCCGAGACTGCCGACCGTGCGACAGCTGCATAACTCTGAGGAGCTGTCATCTTTAGGGCGTGGCACAACACACAAAGTATCAGTACTTTATAATCCAAGCAGTCTTTCTGCTGTTGCTGCACCTCCACTCCTTTCCAGCAGTTAAGTAGTCTTGTGAAGTCTTTCTTGGCAAGCAACAGAAGCAGTCTCCTGATAAGATAGGAAGTGTCCGTGCCAACCCTTCCCGTCGTTAAAAATGGAGCTTCCAGAGGCTTCTTTCCCAGGTCTCCGTCGCCTCCCCGGCTTCAAGGAGATCCAAGGCACTGTTGCCGTTCTTACCCAGCACACCTAGGCCGGGCAAGTCGGTGTAGGAGGGAGCTTTCCGATGTTACTGTCCACAAACACTGTTCAGACTCAGCTCCGACTTGTACAAGTGTAACCTGGCCTTCCGCCAACCACAGGCTCTCCTACGACTTTACAGATAGACGGACAAACCCACCCTAATTAGAGGAATCTTTGAAACAAAGAAAGTCTTTGCAGATCGACAAAGCTCTGAACTGCAAAGTCTGACTGCTGTTGTTTCTCCCTGCCAAACAAATCCTTCCGAAAGTTCATCAAAACCTCCCCGCCAGCAGAAGCGCTCCTCTCCTGGCCCCGCTCTGGGAGTGTTAGTGTGTTGGTGTTGGTGTTTTGATGTGGATGTGTTGTTGTTGTTGGTACGTTGTTGTTGTTGTTGTTGGTGTGTTGTTTCTGGTGTGCTGTTGTTGGTGTGTTGTTGATGTTGTTGTTATGGTTTTGGTGGGTGTGTTGTTGTTGGTGTGTTGTTGTTGGTGTTTTGGTGTTGGTGTGTTGGTGTTGTTGATGTTGTTGGTGTGTTGTTGGTGTTGTTGTTCTTGTTTTGGTGTTGGTGGGTGTGTTGTTGTTGGTGTGTTGTTGTTGTTGGTGTTGGTGTGTTGTTGTTGGTGTGTTGTTGGTGTGTTGTTGTGTTGCTGTTGGTGTTGTTGTTGTTGATGTTGTTGGTGTGTTGTTGGTGTTGTTGTTCTTGTTTTGGTGTTGGTGTGTTGTTGGTGTTGTTGTTTTGGTTTTGGTGGGTGTGTTGCTGGTGTATTGTTGTTGGTGTGTTGTTGTTGGTGTGTTGTTGTTAGTTGTTGTTTGGTGTTGGTGTGTTGTTGTTGGTGTTGTTGGTGTGTTTTTTTTGGTGTTGGTGTGTTGTTGTTGGTGTTGTTGGTGTGTTAGTGTGTTGTTGGTATCGTTGTCGTCGTTGTTGTTGTTGGTATTTTCGCCACCGCCGCCTTCACCAAACCTGAAGCACAGCCATTTAATCTCCGACACAAAAGGAGACCGATGGTCCTGACTTGAGGGAACTAAGATGAAACGGTTGAGGGGCAACGGGGGCAGAAGCTTGGTGAGTGTGTCGATGGAAGAGGGAGGGAGGGTGAGGAGAGGAGAGGAGAGGGAGGGGAGAGTGGGTGAATGCGCTGTTTGCGGGAAATGAGACGACAGAAGCTCCCTGCGACTTTGACGATGCGTGATCTCGACTCCCACTGCCTTGAAGACCAGACACCGGAGGATGGAGCTGGTGACAATGGCTGCACTACATCGGGGTGAGAGGCGATGCCAGACGTAGCGCTCCGACCTGACAGTCCCCTCGACCCCAGTAGTAGCTGTCAACGGGACTTGTGCAGCTCAATGTCGGAGCTCACAATCTGCACCGACACAGTTTAATTATGGTGAGTTGGGGGTGATGTTCACCCCTTGTCGAAGTCAGCCCTGCTCTGGGAGTAGAAGTAGGGAGTAAAATCTTGACTACTTGACTACTGGCGGCCCGGGTGGAGCGGGAGCGCGGGAGCGTTGACAGTTGACAGTTGGTGGGATCTCAGCGGCCATCTCAGTGGGCCAAATGGGCCCGTTTCCACACTGTATCTTTCACTTAATCAATTTAAGAAATCGATTCACCAAGGTCTCTCTGAAGGCTAGGACTGAGTAACTTACTATGTGTCTTTAATGCTGGGGGAGATGTATCGCAAATAAAGATCACCTCTCCGTTTCCCAGTCAACCGTCAGGCAGCCCTCACATTGAATCACAGCAGAGCTCAGTCTGAGCTTGTCCTGGTAGCTCAGTCCTGGAGGAAGAGGCGCGCTGATCTCAGATAAATCCCAACAATAAATAAATCCCCGTGAATATCAGGTTTGGGCCAGGCATTGGCGGTCTTTGGAAGCTCAGCGCTGGTAGCTGAGGTGGGAACAGCCGTCACCGTCACCCTCCCTCAGCACTGAACCCTGACGCACACCATTGTCCATAGGCCAACAGTCCGAAAAGTAACCTTCCACCGTCACCCTCTGCTTCCTTCCATGAAGCCAATTTTCTAACCATTCAGCTATCTCTTCTTGAATCCCATGGGATCTAACTTTCCTGTGCAGCCTACCATGCGGAACCATATCAAATGCCTTACTAAAATCCATGTATACAATATCTACAGCTCTGCCTTCACCGACCTTTTTAGTCACATCCTCAAAACACTCAATCAGATTCGTGTGACACGATTCGTGAGACAAACCATGATGACTATCCCTAATCAGCCTTTGTCCATCTTAGTGCAAGTATTTCCTATCCCTCAGAATACTCTCCAGTAACTTTCTGACCACAGATGTTAAGCTCATTGGCCTGTAGCTCCCAGCCTTTTCCCTGTAGGCCTTCTTGAATAGAGGCACAACATTTGCCTCCCTCCAGTCTTCCGGTGGCTCGCCTGTATTTACTGACGACTTAAAAATCTCTGCGAGAACTCCTGCAATTTCTTCTCTAGCTTTGCACAGTGTCCGCGGATATATCTGATCAGGCCTGGGAGATTAGTCTACCTTCATATGTGTCAGGACGCTCAACACCACTTCGACCATAATACTGATGCTCTCAAGACACTTCCAGTGACTCTCTCAAGATGCCCCATCCTCCTATCTTTCTCCACATTTGAAAACAGATGAGAAATATTCGTTGAGGACCCACTATCTCTTTGGTTAAATGTGAAAATCGAAAGAGATACTGAAAACCTGAAACCAATAAACATAAAAGGCTGGAAAGCTCAGCAGGTCAGGCAGTGCCTGTGGAAAGAGAAAAGTTCACTGCTTTGGATCTGTGACCTCTTGTTGGAATTGGGAAAGAGAAAGATGCAAGTAGATTTTGGAGGGTATGTAGGAGGGTTCGTGGGGGTGGAATGTACATGGCAGCACAGTGGTGCAGCGGTAGAGTTGCTGCCTAAAGGGCCTGTCCCACTTTCACCACTTAATTCTTTCATCCCGACCATTCTTTCCCTCGTGGACATTTTTTATCGGGCTGGATAAAACGTCCCGACTTACCTGATGCCACGAGTACGTACGGCTAGCATAAAGAGCAGCTACGATATATCTACGAACTCCTACGACCTCCTACGGACTCGTTACGAACATTCTGCGAGTTTGAATCAGGGGAAAACTCAGGAGAATTCGTGAATTACCTCGTGAAAGTGGGACAGGCCCTTTACAGCGCTTGCAGCGCCGGAAACCCGGGTTCGATCCCAACTACTGATGCTCTCTGTACGGAGTTTGTACTTCTCCCCGTTCTCAGGTTGGTTTTCTCCGAGATCTTCGGTTTCCTCCCACACTCCAAAGATGTACAGGTTTGCAGGTAAATTGGTTTGGTATATGTGTAAATTGTCCCTAGTGTGCGTGGGGTAGTGTTAATGTGTGGGGATCGCTGGTTTCATGCAGACTCCGTGGGCCAAAGGGCCTATTTCCGCGCTGTATCTCAAAACTAAACAAAAAAAAGGGAGTGCCACTGATAAGAAAAGCCAAAATGGCTCAGTGGTGCCAATTAACTGCACATTAAGCTAATAGGCCTGTGCAATGAGCTGTTCATGATAGGACTTGTCTGTCAGCTAGTCCCATGCAAGTAGGATAATAATAAACAAAAACAAAGAAAATTGAAAATCTAGATAAACTAAACAAGTCAGACAGAGGCTGTGGAAAGAGAAGCAGTTAGTCAAAGAGTCATTGAGTGATACAGTGTGGAAACAGGCCCTTTGGCACAACATGCCCACACCAGCCAAAATGTCCCAGCTACACTAGTCCCACCTGCCTGCGTTTGTCCAAAACCCTCCAAACCTGTCCTATCCATGTTCTTGTCTAACTGTTTCTTAAATGTTGGGATAGTCCCCGCCTAAACTACTTCCTCTGGCAGCTTGTTCCATACACCCACCACCCTTTGTGTGACAAAGTTACCCCTCAGATTCCTATTAAATCTTTCCCCCTTCACCATAAACCTATAGCAATACTTTTCATATGAGTTACGCTTAATCAGACTTCAGAAAGAGAAAAATTAGTTGCGATAGTGTGAATGTGGGTGAAACAATACTTCTCTTTCTACATGTACTGCCTGACTTGTTGAGGTTTTCCAGCATTTTTTAAATGTATGTCCTTATTGCACAACATCAAACTATTGGGCGCTATAGTTTATTTACATCTCTATTAAGAAATTTGCACCTGTTTTTTTATATGTAAGTCACACGTAAAAAGCATTTTGTGCTGTTTAGAAGTATTTATGATTAGTCACTCCCATCAGGATATTAGCCTGGGCATTTCCTGTTTCCATTCACCCAAATGCAAGTTTCATTTTTCCATGGTATTTTGTACTGATAGCGACACCAACAATGTGCATGGCTCATTTTAATTATTTAATGACTAAAAATGGGGCAAAAGATTGTGACTTACAACCTACATAAATAACTCCCAATAATATGAACACTACATCAAGGTAAAAGTATTGACCAATTTTTGAATGAAGTGACTTCTGACAATCATTATTATATGAAAAATATCAGCTTCAGTTACTTGAAAGAATAAAAAGAGTCTACGTAAAGATTAAGCCCTCTGAACTGCTTCATGGCAGAAAGAGTAGACTTTGTTCCAGTGGATGCTGACAAATTTAAACCACATACTTCATTTCAGGTTGGAATTTGAATTGAAGTCTTAATACTGCTGGCCCTGCAGGTTCTGGTGACATGACCAGATGGACTTTCTTCACCTGTGATCCCACAATTAGTATCAACAAGATAATAATCAGAGGTATCAATGTAAGATGGTTTTCTGTTGCTTAAGGTTCTGCTAAACAGCTGGCTGAGATCAGCCATCATAGTGCAGTTAAAGAATTGAATCTCAGATCATTCAAGAGAGATAATTAACTGCTTTAAAGTTTGATAAAGTAGCACTTATAGCTCTATGGTTATTAAACAACAGATCCAAAGCCAAAAGTGGGAGGGGAGGGGGGAATCAATGTTCTGTAACTGGCTCAGATGAAACTTCACCTTATCAAGAGGCATAACTAGTTTAAAATAAATGGCTTTATGTCTGTTAAAATAGGAACCCTTAGTATCATGATCATTTGGTGTTCTTTCGGAAAGGCTACATGAATGACAAAGCTTTTCAATTGAAACACCTACAATGGAATCAGCTTTGCAGTAGAGCTAATAGGACTTGATGTTTCAATCCCTGTAGTAAGTCGGCACTCTTGATATTTGCAGTGGGATTGGCGTGGTGAAAGGTAGGGTAATTACATCGTCGGGATCATCAGGTGGGAACCCTCCTTCTTTGACATTTCATTGACGTCTCCAGAGGGCTCAATGGTGATACCTGGGATCCCAGGTACAACCCCCGCAGTCCCATACCCTCCTGTCTTCATCTTGCAGCCCAGTTGTTGTCTTTTCTTTTGATCCAAAGCCAATTGCTGCTTTTTTTCTGCAGAATTTGATAATTACTTGATTGCTTGTTGGAGGGAGCAACCCCTCACCCCATTTTCTTTAATAACCTGCTCATAGGTGTAGCAACAAATCCCCTGCATCCCACTTCTACAGGGACAATCTTGGTCTTCCAGCCATTCTGGGCAGCTTCAGTTGCCAGTTCAGAGTACTTGGTCTTTTTCCTCTCATAAGCTTCTTCAACACCATCTTCCCATGGAACTGTCAATTCCACAATGTATGCCAACTTGGCTGTTGTGGACCACAGGACCATGTCTGACCGGAGTGTTGTAGCCACAATGTCTGGGGGAAACACTAGCATTTTTTCCATGTCCATTTCCATTTTCCAATACCGAGCAGGCTGCAAAATGCTTGCATCCTTTGATGTTATCTGGTGCCCTGGAGGTTGGCCTGCTAGTACAAATGTTGTGAAGTGGACATTTCCTGTCGATGTTTGTGGGGAAGCATTTGTGATCGTTCGCCTCTGTTCCAGGATTGATGCCAGCTGTCTGTGAACTTGGTTATGCCGCCAAGTGTAACGCCCTTGGGCGAGGCTCATAGTGCACCCAGTTAAAATGTGCCTTGGTGATGCAGGTGCTTGGCAAAGGGAGCAAGTGAAGAACATTCAAATTGGAATTGCACTATCATTCAGGAAAATAAGTTACCTGTATTCTTTATGTCACAGGAATTGCCATCTAAGTCTGAGAAATAGGAACAGACTATATCAAGAATTAAAAATAACATGCTAATCAAGCACACACCAAAAAGCAAAGGAGACCTGTTGCATTTGTACTCAGAACCTTTTGATAATAAGGTTGGATGCTTTGAGGTTTTTCAACACCATATTATTACTGACCTCTCCCTCCCCCTCACCTCACGAGGTGAAATCCGTAATCCATGCCCACCCATCCTCTCACATAATTTAAAATACCACTCAACTTGAACAGAAAGAAAACTTTAACTCCAAGAGACAGTATGGCATCATAATCAAAGTTCAAAGTCTCTAAGCCCACCAATTGTGTGAACTCCTCTCTGGTAAGAGAGAAACCTAATGCATGGTCACTATTCAATTCCAATTCTGGAAGAAATGTTAGCAACATTTAAAAAAACTTCCCTATATTCAAATCAAATTCCCCCACATGTGACTACTCACCTACATTATATGAACATTTTCATCCCTCACGTGTTTAGAACATATGAAAAATCATCAAAGACAATGCCAAATACAAGTTTTACTAGATTTAAAGGAGTGGCAAGCCCTGAGGTAAGTCTCTTAAATTACAACAGGATAAAGCTTATCATCATAAAAGGAGATGCCCCTAATAAAGATCTAGGAGCAAACCTACTACATGGCAACCCTTGTGCACATCTTTCTTTCTCACTCTTGTCACCCAGTTCTTTTCCCCTCACCACCTTCTTCAATCCCAACCCTTCCCTATTCCAGATCCCCAATTTTTTCTCTCTCTCTCACACCATTCACTTCCACCCACCCACCTTCTGGTTCTACATTTCACTCCCCACATTCCTTTCTTATCAAATTACACTATTTGCACCATTTTGTCTTTTCTCCCTTAAGAAAAACACAAAGGGCTGGTGGATCACAACAGGTCAGACAGCATCTGTGGAGGGAATAGACAGATGTGTTCAAGAAGGAACTGCAGATGCTGGAAGATCGAAGGTACACAAAAATGCTGGAGAAACTCAGCGGGTGCAGCAGCATCTATGGAGCGAAGGAAATAGGCGACGTTTCGGGCCAAAAACCCTTCGGCATTTTTGTGTACCGAGGGAATAGACAGATGATGTTTTGGTCTGAAGAAGGCTTCTGAACTGAAGCATCATCTGTCCATTCCATCCTGTAAGGCATTTGATACTGTGTTTCATGGTAGGGTAGGGTTGCCAACTGTCCCGTATTTTGGGCTTAATTGGTTTGTCCCGTATTTGACTGCTACTACTCGGGTCGAGGGGACCGTTGGGTCGGAGCGCCGCATCCGGCCCAGCCTCATCCGTCCCGACATAGCCCATGGAGTGCAGCAGCAGCGCCTCGCCCGTGGCACGGTCGGTCGGCAGCCCGGCCAGCTGTCCAACCTTTGGATCTTCGCTTACTGCCGACACCACCACCCATGGCCGATCATCGGTTCATGAGTTGGATGGGATACCGGACTTTGTGTGTGACGTCTTGCGGGCCAAAACTCCTCTGCTGGCCCGCCGGCTGGGCTTTGTGTGCAGTCTAGCACCCGGGCCAACTCATCATTCATCCAGCCATGGCCGAGTCAGTCAACGAATTGCCGTCGGGAATTTGTCCTTTATTTTGACCTTATTTGGGAGTGAGGAAGTTGGCAACCCTAATCTACGCTAACGTTGATTATTAACTATGAATCTACACCGATGAACAATTTTTCCTGCCAAGTCCAATGTTTAGACAATGAGTAACTTCCAGACCAAGAAGTTGTAAGACACTTTCAATATCTACTCAAAAGTGAAGTGCCTAGGTGGACAGAGGGCCTGGGCTCTCTTGAACTTTATACCAGAAAATAGCATCTGATTAGTCTTAAAAAATTCCAACACCAACTCCAAAGTAGATTATGTATTACAATTTTAGAGCGTACAGTGAACTCCAGGGAAAATAAAAATGAGTGCATGTTTGCAATGCAGGGGGAAAGATAACAGCCTGCAATACTGAGATGAAGCAAGAACAAGTGCTTAATGTAAGTTAAGTAAAACAAATACACATGCTCTTTTTCAATGGCCATTAACTGTCCCTAATCAACCTTTTGAAGCCCCCAATGGAATTGAGAATGACTAGGTTCTTACTGAAGATGCCACAAGATATTAATTAAAGAGTCAGGCCAATGATCAATGTATTCAATGCAGCAATACAACTGTATTGTATTGTACAATATTACATAACTGTAAGGCAGCAAACAGCTAGGACTCAGAAGACACTGCAAATTCAGAAATCCCCACTTGCGACATGTCAGTCCCTGAGCAGTATCTATGTCATCGCTACACATTTCATAGAAAATCTACTATAATTTTATTTATCCTGGTGAAATTACAATGTTAGTATTTTTTTATTACATTTATTCCAGAATTTTAAAAAGTCGATTTATGCATTAACTTAGCCACAGGTTAAGGTAATCAACACTACTTAAGTTCAAAATTATTTTTTGCAAACTCTATAAATATGTATCAGAAAGGAAAAGCGGTCATAAAACAATAGTGTGTAAGTAAGGTATGGTATGGTTAGGGTTGCCAACTGTCCCGCATTAGCCGGGACATCCCGTTTTTGGGCTAAATTGGTTTGTCCCGTACGTGACCGTCCTTGTCCCGCATTTGACTGCTACTACTCGGGTCGAGGGGACTGTCAGGTCGAAATGCCATGTCCGGCCCCGCCTCACCCGTCCCAACGTAGTTCAGCCCATGGAGTGCGGCAGCAGCACCTCGCCCGTGGCCCCATTGGTCGGCAGCCCGGCCAGCTGTCCGACCTTTGGACCTTCGTTTACCTCCGACACCACCACCCCTCCTTCTCATGGGTGATCATCGGTTCATGAGTTGCATGGGATGCCAGACCGACGTCGCGTGGGCCAAACCTCAGGAGCTTTCTCAGGAGGTGGCTGGGACTGCCCAGGAGCCTTAGCAGCATCGCCCTGTATGGAAATAACACCAAGCTCCAGCTGCCCCTGAAGTTCCTGGAGGAGGAGTTTAAGGTGACCCGGGCCAGAGAGGTGATGCTGTACAGGGACTCCAGCGACCCCAAGGTGGCTCAGGCAGGGGTGGAGGTGAAAACTGGGAGGAAGTGGAGAGCCGGCAAAGCTGTGCAAGCGGAGTCTTGGATATGCCACAGAGCCCTGGTGGGAGCAGTGACTCGGGGAAGAGCTGGCCTGGGAATCTTCCCAACTCCCCAGTTTGACAAGGCCAAGGGGAAGGAGAGGCGCAGGCTGGTCCAGGAGGAAGTGAGGGCAGTAGTGGAGGAGGAGAAGTGTACCAAAGCAGTTGGATTGAGGCAGCAGGGAGCCTGAACAAGGTGGGAACAGGCCATGGACTGAAAAGTCACATGGACTGAGGTCTGGCAGGCTGAACCACAGCGCATCAAGTTCCTGGTCCAGGCAGTGTATGATGTCCTGCCCATCGAACCTCTTCATCTGGGGCAAAGTGGAATCTCCACATTGCCCGCAATGCTCAGGCAAGGGGACGCTGGACCACATCCTGAGCTGCTGCCCAAAGTCTCTTGGGCAGGGCCGGTACACCTGGCGTCACGACCAGGTTCTTAAACCCATTGCAGAAGCCATCAGCATGGGAATCAGCAGCTGCAGATGAGCCCCACCACCCAGATGATCACCTTTGTGAAGGCTGGAGTGCAGCTGCCAAGAACCACAGCAGCCAGGAATCCATCAGGAATCCTGGTGACTGCGCAGGACTGGCAGCTTTCTGTAGACCTGGTGAAACAGCTGAAGTTCCCACAGCACATTGCCACGACCACCCTGAGGCCAGATATCCTCCTGGTCTCAGAGGCGACCAAAAACATTGTCTTGTTGGAACTGACAGTGCCGTGGGAGGACCATCTGGAGGAGGCCCACGAGAGGAAGATGGCCAAGTATGAAGAGCTGGTCATAGACTTACGTAAGCAGGGCTGGAAGGCAAGGTGTATGCCCATCGAGGTTGGCTGCAGACGTTTTGCAGGGCAATCGCTCTACAAAGCCTTGAGCGCACTGGGCATCAACGGAGTGGCGAGGAGAAGAGCCATCAAGAACACCACAGAGGCAGCGGAGAAGGCCTCGAGATGGCTCTGGATCAGGAGAGGAGGTCCATGGGGAGGAGCGAATGCCTCCTGAACACGCCTGGGCGAGGTTGTCTGATGTTGAAAGACCCAAAACACGCAATGACCCCAGGTTACATCACTGATGATGTGTTCAGGAGCATCAATAGATGTATTTGTATCAATCAGGGTGGCCAACTGTCCCGTATTAGCCGGGACATCCCGTTTTTGGGCTAAATTGGTTTGTCCCATACGTGACCGCTCTTGTCCCGCATTTGACTGCTACTATTTGGGTCGAGGGGACTGTCGGGTCGAAAAGCCGCGTCCGGCCCGCCTCACCCGTCCCGACGTAGTTTAGCCCATGGAGTGCGGCAGCAGCGCCTCGCCCGTGGCAGCCCGGCCAGCTGTCTGACCTTGGGACCTTTGTTTACCGCCGACACCACCACCCCTCCTTCTCATGGCTGATCATCGGTTCATGAGTTGGATGGGGTACCAGACTGACGCCATGCAGGCCAAAACTCCTCAGCTGGCCCGCTGACTGGGCTTTGTGTGCAGTCCAGCACCCGGGCCAACTCATCATTCACCCAGCCACGGCCGAGTCGTTCAACGAATTGCCGTCGGGAATTTGTCCCATATTTTAACCATTCGTCCCTTATTTGGGAGTGAGAAAGTTGGCAACCCTATGGTAGGGTGAGGCACAAGGTGCATGGGAATAAAGATGTATTGGGTGGCACAGCGGTAAAGTTACTGCCTTACAGCAGGGTTCGATCCCAATTTTGGGTGCTTGTCTGTACGGAGTTTGTACGTTCTCCCCATGCCCACGTGGGTTTTCTCCGAGATCTTCGGTTTCCTCCCACACTCCAAAGACATACAGGTTTGTAGGATAATTGGCTTGGTGTATGTGTAAATTGTCCCTAGTGTGTGCAGGGTGGTGTTAATGTGTGGTGATTGCTGGTCGGCGTGGACTCGGTGGGCCAAAGGGCCTGTTTCTGCTTCGTATCTCTAACAATGATTTGCGCATATGAATTTTAAATGGCTTACAGATGGAAACGGGTAGTGGTGGAAGGACAAAGACCAGCCGACTTCAGCAAGGATCTGTGCTGGGACCTCTGTTGTTTAGGAGATATAAATTAGTTTGCAGATGACATCAAGATTGCTGGGGTTGTGGACTGTGAGGAAGGCTGTCAAGTATACAGAGTGATAAAGATCAGCTACAGAAATGGGCAGGGAAATACAGATGAAGTTTAATCCAAGTAAGTGTGAGTTGTTGCACTTTGGGAGGTCAAATGTAAGGGTCAGATATACAATTAACAGCAAGACCCATAACAACATTGATGTACAGAGGCATCTTGGTGTCCAAGTCCATAACTCCATGGAAGTGGCACCACAAGTAGATCAAGTGGTGAAGAAGGAATATGATATAATCCCTTCATCGGTCAGGGGACTGAGTATAAGACATAGACAGTTGTGTTTGGAATATTGCATGTAACTTTGGCCGTTACAATACAGGAAGGATGTGGAAGCTTTCAAAAGGTTTGCCTTTTGATGTCAAGATTAGGGTTATTAGCTACAAGAGGTTGTCCCGACTTGGATTAATTTCTCTGGAGCGCCTGAGGTTGAGGGGAGACATGATAACAGTATATAAAACGATGAGAGGCAAAGATAGGATAGAATAGTCAGAACCTTTTTCTTAGGATGTAAATATCGAGTACTAGAAAGCGTAGCTTTAAGGTAAGCCGAAGGGCTTGTACTATGGAGATGTTGCGTGTGGACGTGTACGCGCACTGTGCGAGTGCGCTGCGCGCCGCCGAGCCGCCCGAGAGCTGAAAGCGAAATCCCAGAGGGCGGGCAGGCAAGGCGCTGCAACTCGGATTCCCGGGGAAGCGGTTCCAAGTCGCTCGCCATGAGCGCTTCCCGCCGCTTTGCAGACTACCCCGAATAAGATGACAAATGGTAAGTGGACGCGTGCTGTAAGACGAGCGCGACAGCCAAAGTTTAATTGCAAATAAAGAACTACTTCGCCACAGGGAAGGAAGGCAGCGATCGGCAGACGGGGCGGGAGCTGCGGCAAGCACCTGGCTTCAGATGTGGGGCAGTCAGTTTCTACAGGAGTTAGAAGCAAAGATCCTATAGCGGAGCTGCTATAAGATCTTTGGTTAGAAGGGCTGCCACCGTGGGATTGCGCAGCCCCGGGTCACTCGCAGTCGCAGGCAAAGATCTTGCTCTAGTATCTTTGGTCGCACGGAATTCCGGGTCCATGTTTAAAGGCACTTGGCTTAAATTACTCGGCTGGAGGGCGCGGCAGCCGCTGTCTAACTCCATGTGGGAGGCCGGCTTCGTCTGAGTGACCCACATACACACCTCACAGGTTGAGTCTTCGGATGGCACCGGGATTTATGGAAAGTGGAATCCAATTAGGAAGCTCCGTCCTTCTCTGAATTTCCCCAGGGAAAGGAGTGTCCTTTCCCTGTGGAAATTCAGAGAAGGACAAATCTTCTTAATTGGCTGACACCAGCCCACAATAGATAGAAGCAGCAGAAATGAAGCCCGTTCCGCGACTGAGCTGTTAAATTGGAACGACACACCAGTTCTGCTACATTAATAACTTGTTAGTTGACTATTTACAAGAAATATTATATTTACTCAACTTGTTCCTGGATCTGAAGCCAATTAAGTGAAAATAGGGAGGCGAGCACTTCCAATTTGGCTGTAAAACACAGTGCGAGGGTAGAGTTGGATTAATTTATAAACCACGTTAATTTCCAGATTGAAATACACGTGTTGAGTGTGAAAGAGGAAAAATAAGAAATTGCCTGTTTGAGATTTCCTTAACCAAAAAATAATAACACTGAAACCATGAAGTGCGGATGACACGAGTGATAGATTATTTCAAGTTTCACTTGCAAATAAATAACTAGCATCTCCGTTTAGGTATTATGTCGCTGCAAAATTGTAAGTTGTAGGTTTTGTTTGTATGGTTTTTCTGTTTTGCCGGAAACGTGTATTTTGTGGGAGGTGGCGGCATGGTTTGTTTTTATACAATCGAGAAAGCATTTCATGAAATAGTCGATTGAAGCAGACTATAGTTGTAGCTTTCTGTGTGGAATTGAAAATCTACTGGGACAAGAAAATCCACGTCCTGGTGACAGGAGTTGATTAATTGAAAGGGCCAGAATATGCCCTGTAGACCATGACCTTTTCTGTATGGGTTGCTTTATGTTCTCTTCTTCTCTCATTCTTCTCGCAGTTGTTATTGCTACATACTGATCATTTTCTGATGCACAAGCTCATTTTAGATGTTATTTTCCAATATTGTTTTTATTGGGGATCTTGTCATTGGGAAATGTAAGTGAAAAGTATACATTTCCAAAGCGCAACATCTCACACTTGTCTGGATTAATCTCTATCTGTGTTTTGCTGTACATGCCAGTTGCTGATCTATATTACTTGACAGCCTTTTTCACAATCCACAATACCACCTGTTTTTGTGTCATGTGCAAACTTACTTAACAACCCACATGTACATAAGAAATAAGAGGTCCCAGCATTGATCCCTGCCGCACATCTCGGGTCACACACTGCCAGTCAGAAGAACACCCTTCCACCGCAACCCTCTGCCTGTGAGTAAACCAGTTCTAAATCAAGATGGCCATGTCACTATGGATACCATGCATTCTAATCTTCTGAATTGGCCTACCATGAGGGACCTTGAAAATGCCTTGCTGAAATCCAAATAGGTAGAACATAGAACAGTACAGCGCAGGAACGTACCCTTTGGCCTCCAATGTTTGTATCGAACATGATGCTTAGCAGAACTGATCTCATCTGCCTGCACATGATCCATATCCCTCTATTTTCTGCACTTCCATGTTCCTATCTAAAAGCCTCTTAAACACCACTATCATATTTGCCTCCACCACCACCCCCTGGTAATGCGTTCCAGGGCACCACCAAATCTGTAGACTCATTTAGAAATTATTAAAATGAATTAATTAACATGTTAATTTTTACAATGAACGAGTAAAAACACTTTAAAATATTTTGTGTAGGAGTGAACTGCAAATGCTGGTTTACACTGAAGATGGGCACAAAATGCTATAGTAACTCAACGGGTCAGGCAGCGTCTCTGGAGAAAATGAATAGGTGATGTTTTGGGTTGAGACGCTTCTTCAGAGTCTGAAAAGAGGTCTCAACCCAAGCCATCACATTCCATTGGGTTACTCCAGTTTTTTGTGTCTACCTTTGAAATATTTTGTTTTGAATGTAATTAAAAAATAAAATTGTCCTTCACAGTCTTGGATCCCCACTGAAACTAGACAACACAAGATATGTCAATTATTTTTCTCTTCCTTTGAATAAATCCCAGGTGGTCTCGGCAAAATTAATCTCTGCTTTTGAACCCGATTAAATTGCGCTGCCTCTTGATCAATAACAGTACCCAGTTTCATTTGGGGAATTTCAAGACTATGGCTTTTGATGACATGCACACAGTCTTAGACGCTGTCATTTAAATTGATACATTAATGGTAACCACTGTCATTTACCTGCAAAATCTGCATCACGTGATGGACATATTTGATCTCCGTGGGTAATAAAATTAATTCATTGATATATCTGACATTCCATAGGAATATGGTTCCTCTGAAGATGTATGCTATTCTAGTGATGGAAGTAGGCTGTTATTCTGTTCTCTTGGGATTATCGAGTTATCAACCTAACTCTTGTTTTGCATGTAAGTTGTAGGTTTTTTTTGCAAGTTAATTAATAATCATTAATCTATGAGGCAGATGACACTATCATCGCATAAGTGTAGGGCATAATCAGACAGAATGAAAAGGAAATGTCGTCAAGCCGTAATCTTCACAGATTAAGGATTATTTACAGACTAACTGTTCTACTTCTCCACAAAAGTTATTATAAACTGGATATGCTAGATCTGGAAAGACAATTTCTTTAATCTTCATAATATTGTTGTCATTGTTATGGTGTCATTTTTCTTTAGTGTAATAACTAGCATCAGCACAGTGAAATGTTTTCAATCATTAAGGTCCTGATCTTTTATAGGGGTAATAATTCAGTTCACATTTTGAGTTCTGTTTACTGTAATTCAGTTTTCTTTAGGTGTGTCCTTGGTCGAACTTCCCTGATGATTCTTCTGTTTCCAAATATTGCACTCTCTTGTAAGGACAAAAACTTAAATATGGCAGAAGTAATGAGAGATTTCCAGAACATCATATTTTACGATTTTGAGCATTTGGTAAGGAATAAAGAAATGCAATTAATATATTAAAGATGTTGAAAATGTTAGAACATTGTGCACTGAATGTTTGTCTTGTCTTTAGTTTACATGTTTGGATTCCAAGGGTTATAATAGCAGTGGCAGAAATCCACAGAAGTCGAAACATTCTCTCTGCCCTAATGGGATGGTAAGACGATTTCAAGTCCTGTTTCTGCTGTGTGATTGTTAAATCTGTTTCATAATGGTTCTTCGCAGAAATAAACACCTCCATGGCTTTTGTTTGTGCCCTTGGTCTCTACAATTTGAAATAGTAAGAAAGATAGTCTAACTGGTATGAGTTGGATACAATATGGCCCAATGCTGGCAGAATCCTTCATATTATGAATATTTTCAAAAATGTTCAATAATAAATCTACATACAATTTAAAAAAAAAATGGTGGCTGCTGCTATATGGTCATCGTCATGTGCAATTAGATTGTCGTAGAATTAGGCCATTCGGCCATCAAGTCTACTCCGCCATTCAATTATGTCTGATCTATCCCTCGCTCCTAACCCCAATCTCCTGCCTTCTCCCCATAACCTCTCACACCTGTACTAATCAAAAATTAATGATTATGTCATTATATTAAAGTTTTTTTCTATTTGTTGATGTTACTAAACTTCTTGTTATTATCTTGCCTTGAGTTTATGTTTAAAAAAAAAAAGGTGTCACAAGGCTACGAGAGCCCCAGGTTCAATTTCCACCCTATGTTCATTTAGCTAATGCCCATTAACATCGCAATATTAATGCTGCGGTTTGCCTGCCATAGAAATGGGCAAAGTGAATGGAATTTTCTTTCCTGACTTACTTTTCAATATTTGTGATTAATAAAATAACGAACCATTGTATCCACAAATGAAAGGACACAAGTGGCTTGTAGAACAGGAATGTATTCAAATTTTATTCTAGACTATTTTTCTCATTAGCACGTCATCACTGCCAATCCAAGATCATTCACGAGCAGATGTTTTTCTGAATACATGTCCTGCAAGATACCATTTATTCACTTCTACGATTAAGGCCCCGTTCGATCCATGAGAAAATAGGAGCTGCTACCTCTCAAGAATGCCCTGCATTCAACATGATCATTAGAGCCAGGATGTTTAGGCACTAAAAAACTTTGAAATAGGCAGGCAAACAGGCATAATAAAATTACAAAAAAGGCATGACAAGGCATTTATTGACAAAAAAAGGCATAACAAGGCATTTATTTCCACCACCAAATTATGGTTAAAAATGATAATATGGTATACTACATTAAATGACCAAAGTTGCCTGATTGCACATAATTACTAACATTTTTTTCAAATTATCTGGTGTTAAACTATGCTGTCTGTCAGTCAGAATATGCTTCAGTTGTGAAAAACTTATTTCTACCTCAGCTGACGTCACTGGTGCATACCAGAAAAAAGCTACATATTCTATATTTATGTCTATATTTTGTGCATTACAATTACCTTTGAGAACTTTAGCTATGTTTTGCATTTCATCAAGATCTTTGTTAGCTAAAATCACTCTCTCACATTTTCCTTGTGTGCATGTACCTACATCGCCAGGAACTTTACGTATATTGTCAGTTACTTTGTTGAAAACCTGCAAGTTATTCACTAGTGTTTCACCACATTTCTCAAGGGAAGTGATAGCTTGTGGGAAGTTTGCAAAATTGGAAGCAATAAACACAAGTTCGTGGTGGAGGGGCTTTTTCTGCATGATTTCACTGACGATCCTGACTGCAGCAGATTCTTATTCTTCAAAACAGTTGACGATTTATTTTATCTTTTCAAAATTTGCAGCATAGTAGAGTACAGCAGAGAGCCATGTACCCCACCTAGTCAAAACGGGCTGAGGAAGTAGCGGGATCTCGGTGCCATTTTCTTGAACAACTGCCCATGTGACGGTGCTTTGAGGAAGATTTTCTTGACATTGGAAACTAGGCGATCGACATTTGGAAACAAGCTATGTATGTGCTCGGCAATTCTATGAAGTCCTTGAGCTAAGCATGTCAAATGCAACATTTTGGGGATTAAAACTTAAGTCACAAACAGAAGAACATTCTCGTGTTTTATACCTTCTGGACAAAGTACAGCAAGTGAAGATGTAAACAACTGAGCAATAGTTGAGCTGTTTGACTTCTCCAAACTTCCGATGTCAACAAATACTCCTTTGATGGTTAACCTGCCTCCAGTGTACCAATGACCACATTGGCAACATAACATAATGGTATATGGACACACTGATCTGTTTTGTATTCATGCCTACTATATTATGTTGTGCTGAAGCAAAGCAAGAATTTCATTGTGCTATCTGGGACACATGACAATAAACTCTCGTGAATCTTGAGCATCGGCTGTCTCGTCCATTGAGATCCATATTTTGTTGCATGCAACTCCATCTCTAATTTCCTGCACAACAATGTTGAAGTTGCTGTCAACATAATTTTTATGTAATGATGATTCGCTTGGTCTATGTTCCTCTGTACATTTCTCATAAAGGTTTATTTTCTAATTTCCACAGTGGAATTCCAGCATCAATTAATGCCTTGCACAGATCACTCAAACTCAGATTTGCGACTGGAGCCAGCAGTAAATGTAGTGAGGAGACAAGCTTGGGTATATCGCTTGGATAGTCTACACCCCAGTGGTACCAACATTGACTTCTCTAATTTTAGATAGCCCTTGTCTTCTCCCTCCTCCCCCTCCCCCTCCTCAGCTCTCCTAGTCCTACTGTCTCCGCCTGTTCCTTTCTTTTTCCCCGCATACCCCCCCCCCACCCCCCCCCCCCACATCAGTCTGAAGAAGGGTGTCGACCTGAAACGACGCCTATACCTTCTCTCCATAGATGCTGCCTCACTCACTGAGTTTCTCAAGCATTTTTTGTTTACCTTCGATTTTTTAAGCATCTGCAGTTCTTTCTTAAATAGATCTTGGAGAAGACTGAACCAGCGGGCAGTGGCACGAATGAATGAATGACCGATGGTGCTTCCCCTGGTTTTGCCCCGGTGGTGGAAGTTTTCTTGTAAGTTATACTATGTTAACATGTTAATAATAACATTAATATTAACGTGTTAACATAAAAAACATAATTGTAATCACAGTACAACTAGAGAAAATAGCACAACCTTTTTGCAAAACGGCAAAAAAAGGCTGATTTAGGCAATCATGCTTTATCCTGGCGAAATCATCGAAAAAGGCATGAAAAGGCATTGATGGCATTTGGGCCCTTTTAATTTTCTCCACATTTTCTAATGTTTCTAAATATCCCTGGATATTTGATATCACAAATTAATTAAATATTTAATCGATCATTAAACATTAAATATTTAAATGAGTTGACTTCATGCTCCATGGAAATGTTTAGTAATCTGCACTGTCTCACCAATATCCTGTATCAGGGTACAGTAGTATAGCAAAGATCTGGTATCAGCAACTAGAGTTTGCGGCACCAATAAGGAGGCATGGGTTTGAATCCTGCTAAATAAATTCAAATAATTAATTCCAGTCTTCTCAGTGGTAAATGGTAATGGAAACTAATGATTGGCATTATTTTTTAAAAAAACTCTGTGGCTCACTGTGCCTTCAGGGATAAAAATATGCCTGCCTTAACTGGTCTTGCTTTTGTTTAACTCCAGACCCAGTAAATGCCTCGGAATGCAACACAAAATGGGGGAGAGACAATGAATAACATTCACTGTGATGTCCACACCCCGTGAAAACATTTTGGTGTGCTTTTATTTCTGTGGCACTTCCTGCAGGGAAGCTTTGGGGTGGGGTGCCTTCACCAGCTGTTGGTTAGTTGTTTAATGTTGCTTTGAACTAAAGAAAAACATTGACAGGAATTGCAATGAAATACTGGGAAGAAGCAGTGTGAAGGGGGATTAGTGACCTTTGTTAATAATGTTTAGGTAATAATACAAGGCCAGTTATCCATGAAAATGATCAGCATTTGTAGTATCAAGCAGGAATGGAAAGATGTGATGGGTTTTGATAGAAACAATTGGATGTTGTGGAGGTAGATTAATAGGAGGCAAGTGTTTAAATGAAATGTGTACTAATGACAGAGCAATGAAACTATTTCTTGCTGCACTTTAATTGTATGCAAATAATATACAATAATCTAAATCCAATAAATAAATACATTACCATATTACAAGGTAACCATAATGGTGCAACAACTGGAATCCATAGTGCAACCAAAGACACAGCACAAATAAGATCATAATTGCTGAGGTTAGTGTTTGTGTAGTATTCAAGAACCTGCTGCTTGCTGAAAAGAAACTGTTCTTGAACCTGGTGGTTACTGTTTACAGGCTCCTGCACCGCCTTCCTGATGATAGTAGAAAAATGAGGCAGCACCTCGTATCGATCACTTTAATGGTGGGGAGGTCAACATGTTGCACTCTCTGTCGTCTCCTTCATTCCAGGGTGCTCAGGTTGCCAAGCCCGGCTGTGATGCAACCAGTTGTGTGTTGTCTACCATACACCTGTAGAAGTTCAATCATGTATTTGTCGACATATCAAATCTCCTCAATCTTCTGCAACTGGGTGTGATGACACAAACAGAATATATTACTAATTAATTGTCTTCTGATACCCTTTGAAGAAGTCACAAAATATTGCATCCCATCTATTTTATTTTTCGGGTTTTGACTTTGCTGGCAAGGCCAACATTTATTCCCCATCCTGAATTACTCTTCAGGTGGCATCAGTGCTTCACCACTTTCAACTGCCTTGTAAATACTGGGGCCCATATATTGTGGATATTACATCATGGAATACTCTGTTTCCACACTCCCTTCTTCCAGCCTGTATTGCAGGTGCTCTATTAAAATAATGTCATGAGATACTGGTTGGAAATACTGTAACAATGATTGAGAATCTGATTATTTGAGTCTCTGTTTTTAAAATGTTTGCATACAGTGCCCTCAATGTTTAGGACAAAGACCCATCATTTATTTATTTTCCTCTGTACTCCACAATTTGAGATTTGTAATAGAAAAAAAAAAATCACATGTGGTTAATAAAAGCCATTTTTATACATTTTGGTTTCACCATGTAGAAATTACAGCTGTGTTTATACATAGTCCCCCCATTTCGAGGCACCATTATGTTTGGGACACATGGCTTCACAAGCGTTTGTAATTGCTCAGGTGTGTTTAATTGTCTCCTTAATGCAGGCAAAGAGAGCTCTCGGCACCCTCAGTCTTTCCATTACCTTTGGAAACCTTTATTGCTCCTTATCAACATGAGTACCAAAGTTTTGCCAATGAAAGTCAAAGAAGCCATTATGAGACTGAGAAACAAGAATAAAACTGTTAGAGACATCAGCAAAATTTTAGGTTTACCAAAATCAACTGTTTGGAACATCATTAAGAAGAAAGAGAGCACTGGTGAGCTTACTAATCGCAAAGGGACTGGCAGGCCAAGGAAGACCTCCACAGCTGATGACAGAAGAATTCTCTCTATAATAAAGAAAAATCCCCAAACACCAGTCCGACAGATCAGAAACACTCTTCGGGAGTCAGGTGTAGATTTGTCAATGACCACTGTCCGCAGAAGACTTCATGAACAGAAATACAGAGGCTACACTGCAAGATGCAAACCACTGGTTAGCCGCAAAAATAGGATGGCCGGGTTACAGTTTGCCAAGAAGTACTTAAAAGTGCAACCACAGTTCTGGAAAAAGGTCTTGTAGACAGATGAGACGAAGATTAACATATCAGTTACGGCAAGAGCAAAGTATGGAGGAGAGAAGGAACTGCCCAAGAAAGCATACCAATTCATCTGTGCAATATGGTGGTGGGGGTGTTATGGCCTGGGCATGTATTGCTGCTGATGGAACTGGCTCACTTATCTTCATTGATGATACAACTGCTGATGGTAGTAGCATAATGAATTCTGAAGTATATAAACACATCCTATCTGCTCAAGTTCAAACAAATGCCTCAAAACTCATTGGCCAGCGGTTCATTCTACAGCAAGACAATGATCCTAAACATACTGCTAAAGCAATGTTTTTTCAAAGCTAAAAAATGGTCAATTCTTCAGTGGCTGTCAATCACCCGATCTGAATCGAATTGAGCATGCTTTTTAAATGCTGAAGAGAAAACTGAAGAGGACTAGCCCCCAAAACAAGCATAAGCTAAAGATGGCTGCAATACACGCCTGGCAGAGCATCAGAGAAGACACCCAGCAACTAGTGATGTCCATGAATCGCAGACTTCAAACAATCATTGCATGCAAAGGATATGCAACAAAATGCTAAACATGACTGCTTTCATTTACATGCACATGCTCATGTTCTCATCATTAATTAAACACAACTTGCTTGGGATTTGGACTTGAAACTTGGTACAAGGTTTCTAGAAAATAGCATTCGGGTATAAAGAAGCAGACTGCCAACGCCTTATTAAGGACATTTTTCAGGACATGTTGATCATAGTTAAGTTAAAACAAAACACAGTTCAGTATATTGCACATTGGATTTAAAATGGGTGGCATATTTATTGATTATTTGGGTATTATCAATGCCTGTAGTAAATGCCAAATGCAGGGAAGAAGATTTCGATGCTTGTTGAATTCTGAACCAGAGAAAAGGAGTTGATGCTTTGGGGTTAAAATGAACTGAAATTGGGAATGAGGTAACTGACATTTCTTCACTCAAATGGTGATGTATCTTTGGAATACCCCTCTGGGGATGAATAAAGTTCTATCGTATCGAATTCTCCACCCTCAAGGGCTGTGAAAGAGTGGTTATTGAGGTCATTCAAAATGAAAATTTCTGGCTAATAAGAAAATTGTAGGAAATGGGGACAGTGCAGCAAAATGCAACTGAGCTGGATGATCTGCCATGATTTTGATGAATGACAAAGGAGGCTCAAAGAGTCAAATGGCCAGTTTTCTAAATCATGAGAGAAATGGGAGATCCAAGAATAACTAACTTTTGGCGCTCTGTTTTGGAACTGGACTTTTTCTGGATAGATATTGCAGAATCAATATCTATCCAAGTGAACATTGTAGAATCAAAATAAATAACATGATAATGTAACACTTTTTTTGAAAGGCAAGTGCCAGGATCCAATTTCTGTAGACTCCTACTGCAGTTCATAGGAATTGAGAATAGACCTGAGTTTACTTCAGAAATGGTTAGATGCATTCATGGGATACAATCTAGTCAATTTCTTGGAAGATTGAGTTCATAATGGACCAAGGAACCATTGTATTCGTAATACCCTGTAATCCCAGTACTCTCAGCTATATAATAATCCCTGACAAACACTGATTTTTACAGCACTCAACAATTATGTAACCTATGTAAATAGTATGAATAAGTAATCAGTATTCTAAAAATATTGTTTTTCATTCCAGGAAGTTAATTCAGTTCATCATTTGACGTGCTCTATTGTTTATATTACGAAGCAAGTTAATTTTGAGTTTGCTCAGGAAATAATGGCATTATCCAGGAAAACTGAAAGTGCATTAAAATGTCGTTGCAGAAATCAAAAGGTATGTTGGTAAGATTTGGTTGTGTGAAAATATTATTGTTTGTACTCTAGCATCATTATAAATGATAAAACTTTACTTTTTAATATAGATATTTTGTAAATATCTACATTTAAGATTTGAATATAGATATTTTGCAACCATTTTAACTCTTCATCCCATTCCTGTACAGACCTTTCTTTCCTGGGCTGCCTCCATTGCCAGAGAGGGGCTACACACAAACTGTTTGGGCAGATTACAATCCGATCATATAAATTTTGAATTCTCCAGTTTTTGGTAACAACCGCCACTTTTTTTTCTCTCCCTCTCCCACCCCCACACTGTGTGCCAAATCTGGGCTCTCATTGATTTCACAACTTCATTTCCACCAACATTATTTTCCTTTTCTCCTGCTTCACAATCCTTTTGTCTCACACTTTGTTACCAAACTCAATGTTGTCTGTCCTGTTAGTGCCGGTCATTAAGGACAAAGCTGGTAAAGTAGGCAGCCTAAATAATTACAGGCCCATAGCTTTAGCCAGCATATTGTCAAAAGTTTTAGAAAGAGTTCTGCTGGATAGAATAAATGAGTTTGTTAAATCCACAGATAACCAGTTTGGCTTTAAAGCTAAACATGGCACTGACTTATGCATATATGCCCTAAAGGAGATTGTAAACAAATATAGAGGCAAAAACTCTTCAATCCTAATGTGCTTTATTGATGCTTCCAAAGCCTTTGACCATGTTAATCACAGAAAGCTGTTTGGTAAAATGAGTCAAAGAGGAGTGCCTGAATACATTGTTAGAATTCTGGCCTACTGGTATGCCCACCAGACTATGCAAATAAAATGGGGCAATAGGGTCTCAGCCCCATTTGGGGTTAGCAATGGTGTTCGACAAGGGGGAATTTTGTCCCCAGTCCTTTTTAATCTATATATTGGTGATCTGTCTAAACAATTGACAGCCTGTAACACTGGGTGTGTGATTGGTAATATTTTAGTGAACCATATTATGTATGCAGATGATCTTGTGGTCTTTAGTCCATCTACCGCTGGTCTCCAGCAGCTCCTTACTATATGTTCTGCGTATGGTGTGGAACATGACATTAAATATAATGCTAGTAAGAGTGCTGTTATGGTCTGTAGAACCAAAGAGGATAAATGCCTAAAATATCCTGATTTTAAATTGTCTGACAACAATCTTAGTGTCTGTAATAAGATAAAATATCTAGGGCATATTATTACAGAACAAATGACAGATGATGAGGATATTTATAGGCAACGACGCATGCTGTATGTACAGGCGAATATCCTCTTCCGTTAATTTGGTGCGTGTGCAGATGTGGTGAAGCTGTCGCTATTTAGAGCATACTGCACACCACTCTACACTGCGCACCTGTGGTCGAACTATTTAAAGACAAGTATGCAGAGACTAAAGGTGGCATATAACGATGCCATGAGAACACTGCTAAGGCAACCTAGATGGTGTAGTGCCAGTAATATGTTTGTGGCTGTAGGAGTCAGTACTTTAGAAGCTATCCTAAGACACCACATGTATAAATTCATTTGCAGGATAAATGACTCTAAAAATGTGCTTATTGTGGCCTTGACAAACATAAGGGTTAGCACTACACGCTACGAATCCCAGCTGTGGAGACACTGGTATCGTTGTCTCGTTGTAGGACATTGATCATCTTTTAATCTGGATTTTTAACTTAAGTATTGTGGTTTTTTTTAAATATATAAATTATGTTGTTTTTATAAGTGATATACCATGATTTTATATGTATTTATGATATTAGATGTCCAACCATCTGCTTATCAACCCCCCCCCCCCCCCCCCCCCCCCCATCCACCTATTATCTGCTGGGCTTTGTCTTGTTTCTCTATCAGCTTTGTTTTCCTTCCCTTCCCTGCCCGCCCCCCCACCCCCCAATGTCTGAAGAGTCCTGACCCAAAACATCCCCTCTCCATGTGCTGCCTGACTGAGTTACTCCAGCAGTTTGTGTTTTTTCTTGGTTGTTTTTTAGTAACTATTTAATGCAATCAATCTTCTTTGTAATACATCTACCAGCTAGGTCTCTAAGAAAGTATATCCAATTGTATGACCAATTACTATGATTTATGAATTGGAAATCTGAGAGCTCAAATCCTAGTGGAGGACCAGATTACATAACACGCTAACTTTAGGATCTCTTTGTTCTCCTGACAAATAGCTGCTAGATAATCTAATGCCCTCCTTACCCAATTTTCTGAAAAATCCGTGTGATTAATGTTCCTAAGTTTGTGAAACTAGATATCCTTGGATGTCAACCTAATGCAGAACTGAGGAATGTATCTCAACCAAGCTTCCATTTAAATGTTCAGTTGTTTTAAAGCGTAATTACATTATTTGAAGAGAAACAGCAAGTATTTCTACTGCTGATAGTACAGGTGCACAACCTTTTATCCAAAGATCCAAATAACGAAAACCTCCGAATAGCGGACATTTTTTCGGTCCTTGAAGAAAGGTCCTTGAAAACGTTCACCGAGGGCGGCCCGCAGAGGTGACAGCGGAACCTCCGGTCGGTCCTCGAAGAAAGGGGAACTAAATCCCCATTCATAAAAGACAAGGTGAGGGTATATTGCGCGGGAGGGTTAATAATTGACAATCTGCTGCTGCCTGCCCGCTGAGTTAAAAAGTTCCCACGGTAGACTCACGATACATTATCGTGAGTCTTGCGTGGGAACTTTTTAACTCAGCGGGCAGGCAGCAGCAGATTGTCGCTCCCTTCAGTTTCACCCCACCTACACCCCTCTGCTTCCCGGCCATGTGTGTGTGACCCCTTCCCTCCCCTCTCCAGCTCCCCGCCCATTGCACCGGCGCGGGGGCTTTGCACTGTCTTCACGTCAGCGATGCCAGCAGGTCAGTGCCAGTCACCGGAGACGTCGGGACCAACGGGACACCGACCCCCAGGCCCACTGCAAGCACGGAGATCCCAGAGACCCACAGCTAGCAGCAACCCAGCCCCGTTCCAACTCCAGAGGAAAACTGCAAACTGGCCGGAGACGTCAGGACCACCAGAAGCCGCTCCCCGATGGGCCGCTACGGCGACAAGTGGCAGTTCGCCCACAGCTCGAGCTGTGCCCCCTCATCGGGACACCGACCCCCAGGCCCACTGCAAGCACGGAGATCCCAGATCAGCAACTCCAGCCCAGCCCCGCTCCAGCTCCAGAGGAACATGCTCCCCGTATGGGCAGAAGCTGATGGTGTGCAAGGGACGTCTTGTTCTTGGGGTATGGCGGTGTAGACTTGATGTGCTGAATGGCCTAATTCTGCTCTTAGAACTTATGAACTACGAATTTATGTTCTCAAAACCCATGTGGACAAACTCTTTCCCCCCCCCCCCCCCCCCCCCCATCTTTCCCTCCCAACTCCAGTCCTGACCCGACCCCCTGGGAAACTGAAGGGAGCGACAATCAACTGCCACGGATACAAATAATGTCATACACAAAGTGCAGATGCTGGTTGATAAAAAGTGAACAGGAGTAAAACAAAGACGCAGCAGAATTTTGGAAACGTCATCCCGTCACCCATTCCTTCTCTCCATAGATACTGCCTGTCCCGCTGAGTTAAAGAGTGCCCACGGTAGACTCATGAGTCACTACGGTAAACTCACAGGCTACTACGTTCTTACAATGAGTTTAAAAGTTTAAAATTTTTACTTCAAGAGTAAAATTGACTCGTGGAAATCTTTCATGTTGAAAGATTTTCACGAGTTAACAAGTTTCCCGGGTACCTGCCGTTAGCTTTACAAGTTCCGACGTTCCCGCTACGTTAATACGCAGTACGTCAGTTTTTTCAACTTTTTTAAATTTTTTATTATGTTTTAAAGTGTGTATTTAATGTTTCTTTGTGTGTCTTGTGTGGGGGGGGGTAAGGGGGAAACCGCTTCGGTCGCCTCCTCCATGGAGAGGCGACTTTTTCCAGGTCGCCTCTCCCGTGGCCTAACATCAAGGATCGGCGCGGCCTTTCCCGGAGACGTGCCCGGGGCTTCAGCGGCAGGCACAGCGTGGACTCTCGGCGTAGAGCGGGTGAACCCTCGCTGGGGCACGCTGGAGGGGAGCGCTCCGTTTCGCTGGCCCGGGGCAGCCTGAAGTCGCGGTCTGCAGAGCTCCAGCTGGTGCGGCGTCTACAGCCCGGGATCCCTCGTGGGGGACCCGGGGGAAGAAGAAGCCATCACTGCCGGCCCGCGGCCAACTTCTACCGCGGGGCCAGCATGGACTTACCATCACCCCTGGAGGGGAGCTTCGACCGCCGGCCCTGCAGTCTACGGTGCTTCTGTCTGCAGCGGGGACTTTAAATCTTGACCGCCGGCCTGCGGCCTACAACAATCTCCGGTGAGGAAGAGCCGATCCTGGACTGACTCTGGACTCTGGTCCTGTCCACGGGGGGAAATGGAGGAGGACTGGCCAAATTTTTGTGCCTTCCACCACAGTGATGAATGCTGTGGTGGATGTTTGTGTTACATTTTGTGTGTTCTTTATTATTGTATCGCTGCTGACAACCCAATCCTTGCCGGGTCACTGCTCGTGCGGTCGACCGGTCGGTGCAGAGAGTAGCTTTGAATGTTTGTCTCTTCGTTACGTTGTTTGTGTCCCTTTCTTTTTTTTAAAAAGCTACTGTAATGCGCCCTTTTAAATTGCCCCTTGGGGATGAATAAAGTGCTTTGAATTGAATTGAATTGAATAATTACATGACAATGAATGCCCAGTGCTCTCTGCACTATTAATACATAATGTTGTGTTTTGTACTTCAGTACTGAAACTACTTATTTCTATTTGATATTGAAGCCATGTATTGCATCTGATTATAATGATGATAACTACAGTATAAGATTTATCTCCATATCAGTACATTGTGTTACTCACTTAAAAAGTATAACCTCCTTTTGGTTCATTCTGTGCTGATCATTAGTTTTGCATCCTCACACCAAGTTCAAATTGCAAAGCAGTAAAGGGAGAATTCGGATAATTTGAAGAGGAGAGCGTGAAATTGCTGGTCAACACGCTTGTTTCATAAGAGTACTTTAGTCTGCCACCTCTAGCCCATGTGTAGTTTGTCATACCATACAAGTTGGCTTGTAAAACCCTATTTTTGAAGAAAGAAGTGTTTGCCTATTTATACCCCTGCAATGAATTGTTCGATCCCTTAATTTGGAGCCTCGATGTCGAGGGATAGAACCAATCAAAATATGCACATGATCACCACTCACTTTCTTCTGGGTTGCTGACTGAAACCATGTTCTAGATCATGAATTGTACATATGGCAGCTGATTATTGCAAAATTGTTATCACACCATGGCATATAATCAAGTTATGACAACTGTGTCATGTTTAAGCTTGTACTTCAGAATTCTTTTCAGCATTGCTTATGTTCAAGTATAATTGCAGAAATCAAGCCATTTGCGGTATTACTCAGAAAATTGTCTGTTCAGGTCTATTTACTTCCAAAACCCTTTCCTATTATCCTATGTATTAAATGCCATGCAACATACATCCACATCACATGACCTGTGAATATGCATTGGAAATGCTAGGAGCATAGCCCAGATAATGGAGATACCATCAGATCCTGACCTTTCAGTTAAACTTTCAATGGAGACTTGGTCCAATGACCTCGGACAATAGGAAAACATTGCTTCCTTTTTGAAGAGGACCAATGTGCAGAAGAAAATAATAATTTCAGGGTTTCATTCCTTTCCGGACCTTGCAGCCTATTTTCACACATTTCTGAATGGTCGTTGCCTAAAGTGCTGTGTTTAAGAATTTTTTTAATCTCCTGTCTCATCTCTGTTCACATTTTGGCAGCGTCACAGAACAAATAACAGGAAATCAAAGACTTCAACCAGGAGCAAGACAAAAGCACCACAAAAGCAATTCGTAAGAATAAAACAAAAACTTTTAGATTTATATTTATGTTGGACCAAAATGTATAAGTTAATAAGTTACAGCACAGAAAGAGGTCATTCAGCCCAATGAATCCAGGCCAACCACCAATATCTACAAATAGGATTTTTTTTTTTAAATTCTCCTCACATTTTCATCAACTTTCCTCAGATTCTACCACTCTCCCACACAATTAACCAACAACCCGCACATCTTTGGGATGTGGAAGGAAAATGGTGCACCTGGAGGCAACTCATGTGGTCACAGGAAGAAACTCCATACAGACAGCACATGTGCTAGGATTGAACTAGGGTCTCTGATGCAATGAGGCTGGAGCGGCTCTCCTAGCTGCACCATTGTGCTGCCCACTGTTTTGGAGAAGTTATATAGCTAAAATAATAACTTTGGCAGTCTTAGTTTGTAGCATCACTTCTTTGTTTAAATTTTGTTTTCACTAATTTTATTAATGCGTATTATTTACTGGTCTGGAAAATAATTGTCTTCTTAAACCATACCACTTGCTTTTACAGATACATTAATTCCCTAAATTAGTTTAACACACCCGGGAAAAAAAGATGAATAAATGTTATTTATAAGCATGTTGTAATCTCTGTTTAATTATCTCAGTTACATAGAAACATAGAAAATAGGTGCAGGAGGCCATTCGGCCCTTCGAGCCAGCACCACCATTCATTGTGATCATGGGTGATCATCCCCTATCAATAACCCGTGCCTGCCTTCGCCCCATATCCCTCGACTCCACTAGCCCCTAGAGCTCTATCTAACTCTCTCTTAAATCCATCCAGTGCCCTCTGGCAGGGAGGCCAAGTTGAATTTGAACTGGGAATATACAATTTGTTCTGAATATAAGTACAGGTACATTTAAGAATGCATTAACATGGTATATGCTTATAAATGTATGTTTTGAACTAAGATTAATAATAATCAAAATAAGATTTTTTTAAAATCTCCTGTCTCAACTCTGTTCACATTTTGGCAGCGTCACAGAACAAATAACAGGAAATCAAAGACTTCAACCAGGAGCAAGACAAAAGCACCACAAAAGCAATTCGTAAGAATAAAAGAAAAACTTTTAGATTTATATTTATGTTGGACAAAAATGTATAAGTTAACAAAACTATGATTAATCTATTATAACCCCAATACTTGTATTAATTGAGGGAATACTTTTGCGACAAAAACATCAGTTCTGGTGATTTTGTTAACTTTGGGTTCATGTCGCATGATGGCATTGAAGGTTTGAATCAAATGTATTTGTATAATCTCTTTGCTGTGACATTTAGGTGTTGCGATACCACAGTTCACCAGGTATCAGGTTTTCTGGAGAGACATTCATTTGAGGCTTCATCTGCCCTTAATGTTGGCCATCTACTCTTCTCTGCCTCTATCCAAGGACAATTAGGACAGTTCTTTCATTGCCTTATTGCAGCTTCTGCAAGCTAAGCATTCACAAATTGGCTGCCACTTTTGTCTAAATTCCTCCAGTGATTAAATGTTACATTAACTGACTGGTAGAGTAAGACAACCTGAGATTGTTAAAGGATCTATATAGATATATAAAAACAATGTCTGAAAAAAGTGTCCTGGCCTGAAACGTCACCTATTCATTTTCTCAAGAGATGCTGCCTGACCTGCTGAATTACGTCACCGTGTGTGACTGTCTTTGGTCCAAGTATCTGTAGTTCCTTTTTATTACATTCTGTAAATATAATATAAATTCCCTGCCTGGCAAAACCAAGTATGCAATATATATAATATGTATATCAAAAAAAAATATCTCTCCACCGTAGCTTTTTAAGTGGAATCGTAAAACTTTGACCTGCATTAATGTGGGATTCTTTGGCTGGAAGATTCAACGAGGAGACAAGCTGACAGGCAGAATATGTACTCTGTTCCAGGGTCGGCAAGGACAGAGTGGGCCGAAGGGCCTGTTTCCATGCTATATCTCTAAACTAAAACTAAACGGAGTAATAATTATACAACAGTGCAGCAAGGATGTCTTTCTGTAACTGTATGCGATCTTGGTAAGATCCCATATGAAATATTGTGCATGGTTCAGATCTCTTTTTCTGAAGAATTGTTCTTGCCAGGGGAAAAGTGCAATAAAGATTTGGTACGCTGATTTCTGGATGGCAGCATTGGTGTTTGATGACAGATTAGGTTGGGTAACAGAAGAATGAGATGGGATCTCTTGGAAACGAATATAATGATAACAGGACTAGACAGAGCAGACACAGGGAGGATGTTCTAGGTGGCTGTGATGTCCATAACTGAGGCTCTCTACCTCGGGCAACTTCCAGAAATGTATCCATTAATTTTTTTTTCCCCTTTGGAATAGGATTGAATTTAACTTTGTATTTTCTACTTGTAAAATAATATAAATGATGACAGGTAATAACTAAAGTGGCCATGGAGTATTGACAGTCTGTATTACATATAATTTGTTATTAATTTGAACCAATACTTTTTCACAATAATCTAAACACCACTTTAGCCATTTATGTGATTTTTATGGATGTTCAGTCAAAGATACACTAATGAGAACCACATTTGTTCAAATCTGATTTGTTGTAAAAAATGATCTCTGGGCCCATTTTGTATGTATTTGCAAAATTGCTTTTATTAATAAAAGCACATTAGTGCACATCCCCTAACAGCGTTCAAATGATCCAGATTATTTTACATAGGTCTGGTTAAATGTAATTAAATTAATTACATTTAACTTGAATTGTGGATTAGAGATTTGCTATGTTGAATACGTGAACAGTATTACAAATACTATATTTTACCTTGTGTGTAAATTCTATATTGAACGGATATGATATTGTATTTATACTCAAATGTTAGCATTTGTTTGAATGCAGTAAACATTTGATTACTGAAAATATACTAAAATTTTACTGTTTGCAATATGAATAAGTTGATTCACTTTGTCCTATGCTTGCCATTAAAATATGTTTAAATGTACATAATTCATGTTTTTACATTGATGACTGTATTTAAAGTAAATATTTTATATTCCTCTTTTGGAAAAATTCTGACTTTAATGGATTTTTTCAGAGAATAGAACAATCCTTGATTAAATCGGATATGTCTGTATTACTGTTGAGTAAAGGTGACTAGAGATTGAGGGAGGAACAGGCTAAAGTTAATTGGAAAGGGACCCTAGCAACACAGTGTAGGAAGGAACTGCAGATGCCAAAGTCAGACACAAAGTGATGGAGGAACTCAGCGGGTCAGGCAGCATCTCTGGAGAAAAGAAACAGATGATGTTTCGGGTGGAACCATTTTTAAGATCCCTCTTTATTCCCGAGCAGGAATGACGGTGAAGCTGGAATGGCAGGAATTTCTGGGAATAATTAGGAAGATGCAGGATCTTTTAATGCATTAAAAGGTGGATGCATTAAAGGTGTATAGAAGTTTTAAATATGAACTTGCTTAAGTATGTGTTACTCTCTATCAAACTAAGCAGGAGAGCTTCCAGTTTTTCTCCGATACAAAGAATGCAAATTTTCATTGATGCATGCACTTTATTTACAGTTTAAAATATGAAAAAATGCACATGATACTAGAATAAAATTGAAATGGATAGAAACTGACATAAATTATAATGTGTGATTCATTTGAAATACCCCAATTTAATGCAATTTCAATGAAAAGTATGTGGAGCTGATTTATAAAACATAATTCGTGTAATGCTTATGAAACAAATTGTACATCAGTTCAGCAGAGCTCTTGCAAAAATAAAACAACGTGCTTACCTATAATGAAGACTGAAGCGCATAAACACATTTCCAACATACCTTTTCCACAAACATCAGGTTTGCTGTTAAACACTAATTCATTACAATGTTTCTGATTCCTGTCTTCTAATTTTTACATTACACTGGATCAAGCTCCCATTTTTGATTAAATCGTATTACAACTTTACAACAAAATGTATTGCATTAAAAAACTTGATCACATGTGCATACATTACCTCTAGTTTACTGGAAATAATTAATTAATATATATGGGATAATTATTCAAAAGATTAACCCTTTGAAATTTCCAGTGATATTTGAGATCAAATGTAAATCACTATAAATCAATAATTCCCAAACGCATGATAGAATAAATCTTGTTCCTTTTGAATGAAAATGGTAAGTGCCAAAACACAGGCTGAAAATGAGCAATGGATGCAACATGTGGTGCCAGTGGTCTAAAGACAAGCTCTTACTAAATGCAAATATTGTGGCGCTTTCAAGTACATTTCTCTGCATCATAAAGTGGGGGATGGAAGTTGGCATGGAGTACAAACATGGCACAAACAAAATAAGGCCAAGTTCAATGTTCATATTACTCTCACCCAGAACGGACTTGGGACAATTGTCATCTAACGGAGTTAAAATACAACACATATATCAATACTTAACTTTTTAGCATAGACATTTTGAATATGAAAAAATCAATAGTTAGCTGCTATACTCAGTTAATTGCAGGTGGCTCCAACCAGAGATAATCATATAACAATTACAGCACGGAAAACAGGCCATCTCGGCCCTTCAAGTCTGTGCCGAACACTTATTTTCCCCTAGTCCCATCTACCTGCACTCAGACCATAACCCTCCATTCCTTTCCCGTCCATATACCTATCCAATTTATTTTTAAATTATAAAATCGAACCTGCCTCCATCACTTCCACTGGAAGCTCATTCCACACAGCTACCACTCTCTGAGGTTACATTTCTTGACTATAACTCAAGTTAAATTTTATTACCACTGCGGACGGAATAGGATCTTTTAATCATATAACGTGTCTTTGTTTCACTGATTAGGCTTGAAGCTTCCATCAGTCACTAGCTCTGAACAATTAATATTAGCTTTTATGTTGGGTCTCTGATTTATTCCAGCAGTCTCTTTCTTCTCCAAAACCCTAGTTTTTTTTAAACATTGTATTTTCCTATTCAACTTCCCTTCAACTCTATTTAAACTCAGTTGCTAGATCTACACACTTAAATATTTACGAGATATTTATGAGAATTATCCCAGGCATGACTGGGTTGACATATGATGATTGTTTGATGGCATTGGGCATGTTCTCATGTGAGTTTAGAAGGATGAGGGAGGACCTCATTGAAACCTACTGAATAGTGAAAGGCCTGGATAGAGTGGATGTGGAGAAGATGCTTCTATAAATGAGAGAATAGTACAAAGAGGGCACAACCTCAGAATAAAAAGATGTGCCTTTAGAAAGGAGACGAGGAAGAATTTTGGGTCAGGCAGCATTTCTGGAGATAAAGGATGGGTGACCTTTTGGGTCAGGACCCTTCTTCAGACTGAAAATATGAGGTGGGGGGTGCAGGGGGAGGAGACGAGCTGGAGGCGAGAACAGACCAGAACCAATCAGGGCCAGCCACAAATTACCTCAGACAGGGCAGTGCCTGGTGGGTCCACTGAAGGTGAGAAAAGACCAGGAGCAATCAGAGCCAGCCACGATGGGTCCTAGTCCTTTCTCACCCTCACTGTTTCACTCTTCACCCCCCCCCCCCCCCCCCCCGATGCTCCCTGAACCACTGAGTTTCTCCAGCAGTTTGTTTATGTTCACAATTCCAGCATGCGGTTCGGAGGGAGAGATAGATCAGCCATGATTGAAAGGTGAAGTAGACTTCATGGGCTGAATGGCCTATTTTTACTCCTATCATTTATGACCTGGTTACACACTCAGTCATGTGTGACGGAGCACTTAGAACCAGGGATACAACAGCAACAGCAAATGCTACACCATGAGCAACTAAAGCAACAGGCATGCTTAAGGAGACAATTTGATTTACAGCAAAGATTATGCATTGGTAGACCCAACTTAAATTCAATCTCCCCTTATAACATCTCATTCCACAAGTCATTAATGTATGGAAAATATTTACAATTAAATACAATTACATGTGCATTCCTTTAAACCTTGTGGCAAACTCAAGCATGTATGAGGGGTTACATTTATTAATTTATTTAAACATCTTCAACATGTATTTATTTTTACAAGTCTATAATCAAATAGAGATTTCAAAAAGGTGTAATGGGCATACAATGCATAATACAAAAAAATCTATTAAAAAGTGTCAGGACTAGAGGACAGCTGATATGTAACAGTAACAGGTTTTATGTAACGGCAAACTATAAAAATCGATTTGGAATAAATTCTTGGAGCCATGTGCCGCAGTGTAACATCAGTTAAAAGAAAGAATATCAAATTTATAGCAAAGCGAAGGTAGAACATTTAGAAACAGAAAATACAATTATAAATCAGTGTAGATTGCAAAGTAGAATGGAAAATGTCATGCGCTTGAATTTTCAAAAAGTTTTTAATAAGCAAATGATGCGGGTGAAGGCATACATATTAAGGTGGCAAATGGCCGAATCATCAACAAACTGTGGGCAGAGGTAAAGCAGGCCTTTTTAGAATAGAAAGGCTGTGAGTAGTATTCTACAGGGATTAGTGTTACTAACAAAGTTACTCACAATTTTCATTAATGCTATAACCTCAAGTTATACGTAAGAATAAGTAACTGATATCAACATTTGAGGAACATACTAAATTAAGGGTTATGGGCAAGATTGAGAAAGAACGCAAAATAATATATATTACAAAAACTGGCAGACTGATGAGTTACATGTGTATTAAACTGAATGAAATGGAGGAGTAAAGAAATACAAGTGATCAATAAAAAGAGTCCCAGGCTTACAAGCAATTGAAATTGCTGACAGTTAACTTATGGCTTTCTTTGGTCATTCCACAAATGACATCAAGGTATTGTAAAGGTTATTTTAACATTATGAGGGGGTTATATTGGGAGAAATGGAGATTGTTTTTTTCAAGTTTAGATTCTCCAGCAAGTGGAGCAATACATACGGATGATTAATCAAAGAGGAACATTTCTTTACTCAGAGAATGCAAATAATTTGGGACTCTCTATATCAGCAAATGGTTGAGGCACTTTAAAAAAAAACCAAAAAAACAAGTGAATACACAAGAGAAGTGGGAATAAAAAGATACCACGAGCGATAGAAGCAAGACGGATTTAATGGAAGATACATGCATGGAGTATGAACACAGTTAAATGACTTTTCCTATACCGGTTATTGTGCAACATGCCTCTCAATACTACAGAGCATCTTCAGAGCAAATATCCCCGTGCTTCAGCTCTTCGCAGGACCTACAAGGTCTGAAGAAGGGTCTCGACCCGACACGTCACCCATTCATTCTCTCCAGAGATGCTGCCTGCCCCACAGCATTTAAACCAGCATCTGCAGTTCTTCCCAACACTACAAGGTAGGCAGTTTGGTAAACCTTTTTGTTACACACCGTCTCTAATTACTAAATATCCAGGACTGCATAAGTTGGTTATTCCAAAGCCTTATACAGATTCATGAACATCTCCAGGGATTCATTCGAAGATCCCGGAACATCTTAAACGAGGCCTCTTCTTAGTCTCGTACGTCTTACAAGGTTTAAGGCTGAGTAAGCACACAAGAATTGGATACAAAAAGCTGGAGTAGCTCAGCGGGTCAGGCAGCATCTCTGGAGAAAAGGAATAGGTGACTTTTGGGGTCGAGACCCTACTTCAGACGGGTTGACCTGAAACGTCACATATTCCTTTTCTTTAGAGATGCTGCCTGACCTGCTGAGTTACTTCAACATTGTGTATCTATCTTCGGTTTAAACCAGCATCTGCAGATCCTTCCTACACACATGAATTGCTGATGAGTAACCAGCAAGAATCACAATTGTGCCTGTACTGTTGAGATTTTATTTTCCATTTTTAATAAACTACCAGTTTAACTTATGCAAGAAGCTTATTTTTCCATATCTAAAACCCTGCCACCTCAGACGTGATACCAGTATACAACAAGGAAAATACTTTCCGCTCTTTAAATAAATAAACTTAAATTAAAACAAGGAATTTCATTAAAATAAACAAAAGGTTTCCATACGGAATTAGTCCATTGAATAACTTCCAGCCTATTTAATGTGTTGACATTACTGTGATGTAATTCATTATCCAGTTACTTTCCCAATCATTCACATACGTTTACATTAAAGACGTTTTTCCCCCCAAACTTTCAACAAATTTGAAAACCGCTCACATTCAAAAACAGTTTTAAATGGAGTCACGGTATTGATGTAAACATGGTTTGCATTGACCAGATAATCAGTTTTAAAAAATCATGTTAATCAACTGTGGGATAACCATTGACCAGGATGCAAGGTAAACTCTACCAACTTTCAAATAGTGGCATGGGATCCTTTAACTTCACCTGAGACTGTGCCATCTGGCAGGTACATAACTTAATGTTTCATGTGAAAGACATCCCATCTGTTTTTAAACCTCTGTTTTAAAATATCTAAACATCTTTCTTTGCAAAAGATGAATTTTCATGACACTGAGATAAATCCAAGCACCTAAATCCTGAACAAGAAATGTCTACATTGCCTTCCTTTTGCGTTTAAAAGTTGCAGCATCTTTTTCAGCTTTTATTTTGTTCAAGAAAATTCACAGGGCTGAATGCCCGAACATATGAATATCACTGGGTTTACCATTTGGTATTTAGAAACATCAGATGATTCACATTAAACATTTGTTTGTCACAAGGATAATCATTGCACTGGCATTAACAGAACGCAAACTGCAACTTTCAATACTTCAGATGTGATGATTACACGGGAAATGAGATTCAATACAATATCCAAATATATTCAAGTTTTAACCTGTATAGAACTTATACCTATATAAAGTTTGTCTTATGAAGCCATGACCCTTCATTCTGTGTTGATACAATAATTTGCATATATTTATTTTCACACCATAATGCCATGCACAATTACAATTTCAGTATCGGTAGTTAAAATATAATTTACCAAATTGCAACCAGTTTACCAACCCAAAAGACCAGCTGTGGACATTTACCAATGTAATGGCTCTATTACTGGCACCTTCTACATTTCATAACTCAGTCAATTTGTATTTTTATAATTTTCAGCAGCCATACAAATATTCAGCATCATTTGTGACTAAGTGGTGTGTAAACTAAATTGATAGAAATGAAGGTATGAGGTCAAGTGAATGCTTTGATTTTGAAACAGTCATCTTATTCATATTTTTTGCAGAATGAATTTACTTTGTTACATTTGATACATTCCATTTTAACTTGCTGACCAACGTATAGTCAAAAAATGCTGGACTTGCTGTTATATGTAGGCAATTGATCCCTGCCGAGCTGCAACATAATTACCAGGGAATACATTTTCCAAAGGATGTTGAATTTTACTTTTACCTGCTAAGCAGAGCAAATTTCTCTGTTATGCAGAGAACTAAATGTGCACCCTCTCCTACTTTATAAATTACATTGAAGATGAAGGTACCAGCTTGACTCTGCAATTTTAATGCATTGCAGTCAACTGAGAAAACCCAATATAATGAACTCAGCAATCTTGTATTATCAATATAACAATTTCAGATGTGTTTATAATGCACCACATATAATGCAAAGATGATTTATAGTTATAATGTCTCTTTACATGATGCATATTGATATTGGGTAAACTTTTGCAGCATTGAACAGTTCAATTTTTATGTACGAAATTGTTTTAACATCTTTGCCTTGGAAAATATTCGTACCATTAGATCAAAGCATCATCCTTCTCATTCCGCATTCACAACAGAACTTTGCACCTTCCACAGGATACTTGGTTCCACATTGACGACAACATCTTGGCAGTTGTTGACCAGGTGAATTTCTGATGTTGCTCTTTATGTTTCCATCATTGAAAGACATTGAACTATCCTTGGTGTCTAAACCAGATTTCATATTGTTCCTGAAAGGAAAAACTGTAATTTATTGTGAATGAAATTACAGCATATCCAGTTTCACCATGTAACAACGTTTCAAGAGTAACACAGAACTTCAAATAGCAATTTAAATATATTTTCAAGAATCCATAACAAAACACATCTTCTTAATCATTCCCAATCTCTTCAGACATAAATATTCTGGTATTATTATTAAGACAAAGTTTTATTTCCTATGCATTTTCATCTGCTCGAAATGCCAGTAGCACTGCTCTCATTGGCTTTGACTGACCACAATTTAACTCCTATCAAACATGACACTACCTTTCATAATTCTCAGTAGTGTGGGTTTTTCTGTTAACTGAGCCTGTTCCAGCAGTATTCCTTGTTCCACTGGGCGGTGTTAGTGTTCGAGACTTGATGTTACTGGACAAAGTCATAAAAAACAAAACATTAATGTATACATCAAAAATATTAAATAGTGCCAGAGAGCTAAGAAAATAAAACAATTCAATGGATGGATCTAATACACAAAGTAGCCAATCCTTTGGAGTATTATGTCTTTTGTCTTTTACCAACCATCAATGTCAAGCATTCAATAGTCATTAGAATAGAATAAATCCTACTACAGAAAGCCAGTAAGCTACCATTTCTGTTTGAATGAAATAAAGACATTTTGGATTGGTGAGTGTTAAAGATGGTATGAACAACCAGCATCTCATTCGTACATCACAAAATAATATTGCAAAGATCACTGTGTTCTTACAGATACACCTCAAAGAATCTCCAATTTTCCACCTGCAGATTTTATTTTCCTGATCCATCAGCCTTTTCCAAGTTTATAATGTTTGCATAAATTACAATGATCCTATGTGGTGAATCGGCCATGTTTTTAAGCATGTGCTATAGACTTGTGTTAATTTATTACACAATTGAAATCTATGGAGAACACAGGTTAAACAATAATTTAAACCATTGGTTCAGGTGGTTAATTACAGGAATATTTTATGAAGTCTAGTTGTTTTAAGGATATTAAACCTATCCCTTAATTCCAATTAAGTGCCTGCCTGGATACATTCTTGTAACATGCCCAAAGAGGATAGTTAAGAATGTTGGTATTTAAAACAGGGAAAAGGGAAGTGATATTTCTTTCAAGAAGTTGAATCCATTGCATTGTGATAATGTAAATATCAGAATTAATTCGGTTAAAAGGAAAAAGTGCAAGAAAAAAAGGTGAAGGTAGACAAAAATGCTGGAGAAACTCAGCGGGTGAGGCAGCATCTATGGAGCGAAGGAATAGGTGACGTTTCGGGTCTCCTTGAGTCTCTCCAGCATTTATGTCTACCTTCGATTTTTTTCCCCAGCATCTGCAGTTCTTTCTTAAGAAAAAAAGGTAGATTTGATTTGGCACATAGAATTAGCGGAGATCTTAAAAGGCAGGAGTGTAATTAGTTGGGACATGAAAGGAACATTGTGAAGAGTAGAGAATTAGGTTTAAAAATGACGGAGTCATTGCTAAAAACACATTTATAAGAGATACTATAGGAGGGGTATTAGGGTGGGCTAAGTAAGAGGCACTGTTTTTGGAGTGGTTCATGCTTACATTGGGTCTCTGGAATGGAAAAGTGTTTCATTCGCCACTATTAACATTCATTATCTGAAAGAGCACAAAAAGACAATAGAGAATTTCTGACAATTGTTTGAGTGTGATCCGAAAATACATTTTTTTTAAATCAATGGATGACGGGCATGTTGCAAATGTGAACCCTCTAAATTAGTGATCATTCTAATTCAATAATATCATTTTCCGATGCCACATAATTACATTTCATATCTCTTAAATAAAAGGTAGATTAATAGCAAAATTTAATTTTTATGTCTAAATGGTGGCCGACTAGGAAAAGGGGAGATGCAGCGAGACCTGGGTGTCATGGTACACCAGTCATTGAAAGTGGGCATGCAGGTTCAGCAGGCAGTGAAGAAAGCGAATGGTATGTTAGCTTTCATAGCAAAAGGATTTGAGTATAGGAGCAGGGAGGTTCTACTGCAGTTGTACAGGGTCTTGGTGAGACCACACCTGGAGTATTGCGTACAGTTTTGGTCTCCAAATCTGAGGAAGGACATTATTGCCATAGAGGGAGTGCAGAAAAGATTCACCAGACTGATTCCTGGGATGTCAGGACTGTCTTATGAAGAAAGACTGGATAGACTTGGTTTATACTCTCTAGAATTTAGGAGATTGAGAGGGGATCTTATAGAAACTTACAAAATTCTTAAGGGGTTGGACAGGCTAGATGCAGGAAGATTGCTCCCGATGTTGGGGAAGTCCAGGACAAGGGGTCACAGCTTAAGGATAAGGGGGAAATCCTTTAAAACCGAGATGAGAAGAAACTTTTTCACACAGAGAGTGGTGAATCTCTGGAACTCCCTGCCACAGAGGGTAGTCGAGGCCAGTTCATTGGCTATATTTAAGAGGGAGTTAGATGTGGCCCTTGTGGCTAAGGGGATCAGAGGGTATGGAGAGAAGGCAGGTACGGGATACTGAGTTGGATGATCAGCCATGATCATATTGAATGGCGGTGCAAGCTCGAAGGGCCGAATGGCCTACTCCTGCACCTAATTTCTATGTTTCTATGTTTCTATGTCATAATATAAAGTATGTATTAAAATGATACCAACAGATACAAATGCAACAGGGAGTTAAGTGTACAGTGAAATTCATTTCATTATTTTTTTTCCATTAGTCTACAATCCACATTATCTATATTTAACTAATTATGTAGTCTTTTAATTGACTGGATAGCATGCAACAAAAGCTTTCCACTGTACTTTTGTACGTGACAATAATAAACTAAACTAATATTAAGAGGTTGATTTTCCACATGGTTGTATTTTTTATTCAAACTAATGTAAAAATTAAGAAATCCAAGGGGATCAGGAAAAATGAACCTCACTTTTGCACTGATTTAAAGAAAACATTTGGAAGCCATCCTTTCTCATAAACTTGGCCACCTCATCTAAACAAATGTTTCCAATATTTTCAACCATATACAAATAAACTATCATAAACAATTAATAGCATCATACTCTACCCATTCAGTCTTTTCCCTTCTACTGTCAGGCAAAAGATACAAAAGCTTGAAAGTATATACCACCCGATTCAGGAGCAGATTCTTCCCACTGTTATCAGACTATTGCACAGTCCTCCCATAAACTAGGGTGTAGTCGCGATCTTCCAACCTATGGATCTTGGACTTTTTCTCTGGAACTGTAATGCTACAACATAATATTCTGCATTCTGATATTTTTCTCTATGCGTTACCGGTTGTAGTTGTGTATGGCTTGATTGTACTTAATTATAGCATGATTTGACTGGACAGCATGCAAACAAAGCTTTTCACTGTATTTTGGTACAGATGACAATAATAAACCAATACCATTATCCACAGATATCTGAGTATTGATGCAGATAATTTTAAGGTTTGTTCAAAATTTAAGCCCACTTTCAATTCCTGCTCCATTTACTCACTAATAAATAAACGTAGCTCATCACATAATAATCAGATAAAAATGATCAACTGAGCCAATAAGATTGGTGTGGGCTAATGGGAATAGGATAGAAAGAAGGGTTAAAAGAAACACAATTCTCTGACCTCTACAGAAAGATTAAAATGTTGACTCTGGCCAATATCACATTTGAATTTAGCTGTGATGTTACTAATATTGAAATATTTGGCCAAGAGCGAAGAATAGTCTTTTGGACTAGTTGCAGAGGGCAGACCACTTGAACAGTATTCTAACAAGTATTTCAATGTATTTAGAAAAGGAGAAATATTAATTGGTATTAAAAAAAAAATCAATATGCTCCTTTGATGTGTTAGACAATAGATGCAGGAGTAGGCCATTCGGCCCTTCGAGCCAGCATCGCCATTCACTGTGATCACCCACAATCAGTATCCCGTTCCTGCCTTCTCCCCATATACCTTGACCGCTATCTTTAAGAGCTTTATCCAACTCTCTCTTGAAAACATCCAGAGAATTGGCCTCCACTGCCTTCTGAGGTAGAGAATTCCCGATTTGAAAAATCAGAGACATTTTTAAGGTTTGCTTCAATTTTCTTTTAGTTTGCCAATTCCTTTGTGGATAAGTACACAGGCCCCATTGTTGGCAACCTTTGACACAATGCATTCTAAATCATAATTTTCTGGGTTACATGGAAATTGCTTTTTATTTCCGTTTATTTTTGCCTATTGTCTTCAATCTGTTCCTTCCAGTCATCCTTCTTCCGCCCATCGCTGAACATAGAATACAGCACAGGAGCAGGCCCTTCAGCCCACCTTGTCTGCGCTGATCATGACGTCAAATCTAACTGACCCATCTGCATACACATTGTTCATATTCCTTTATTCATCTGCCATTTCTCTGCCCAAATTTCCATCTGATATATGGTATGCCTTAATAACATTCCCCACTTTTTACAACTCCACCAATTTTCATGTCACCTGCAAACTTAAAAAACAAACCACCTACATTTTCATCCAATTTACTTATATATATTTCAAACAAGAGAGGTTCCAGCACTAATCCTTGTGGACCACTGATCACAGACCTCTGGTCAGAAAAGCACCCTTCTACCTTTCTAGTCTTTCTAACTAGTATTTCATGACAAGTCAATTTTGGATCCAATTAACTAAAGCGGCCTTTTCACGGGGCGACTTGACGCAAGAGTTAACCGGAGTTTAACATCGTGGGAACCTCGTGCGATAACAGTGCGGCATTCGTGGACCACCGTGGACCACCGTAGCGCTAACGGCAGGTCATCGTGTAACTTGGTCACTCGGGAGAAAATTCAAGAAAGTTTGAATTTCTCCAAGATTGACTTGTACACTTGTGGTTGAGTATTGCAACATTATATGAACGTAGTGGCCAGTGCGATATCCGTAATAACTCTTGCGGGTACCGTGGGAACTCCTGCGAACGGTGAACCCGGAAGCTGGACAGAGGGGACAGAAGGTGAGTAAAAATTATCTTATGTGGGATTGAATTTAAAAAATAAATAAAAATAAAGATTTGCATCCGCATATGGACATCAACTTATTCATGAGTTATGTTAATGAGATTCAAGAAAATAACTATAATCTTTAAAAGGGACTTTAAAAGGGACTTTACTGAAAGGTTACGCATTTTTATGGTCCGTGAGAAATTTTTCACATGTACTTCTTTGAGAGATACAGGTCGGAGTCCTCGGGTCCAGGGGTCCGGAACGCTACCAATCAATGTTGTACAGAGACCCGTGTAAGGAGTGAACTGCACATGCTGGTTTAAACCGAAGACAGACACAAAAAGCTGGAGTAACTCAGCGAGTCAAGCAGCATCTCTGGAGAAAAAAAGCTGATGTTTCGGGACGAGACACATCTTCAGACTCAATTCCGATTAGGCTGTCTGAAGAAGGGTTCCGGTGTTGGGGGAGTCCAGAACCAGGGTCCCAGTTTTACAGTCTACCGTGGGAACTCTTTAACTCAGTAAAGTAAAGTAGCCTTTATTGTCATATCAGCGCACAGGCAGCAGTTGACTGTTGCTCTATTCAGTTTCCCAGGGGGTCGGGACGGGACTGGAGTTGGGAGAGAAAGGTGGGGGAGTCGAGGGAGAGGAGGGGGAGACAGATGGGGGTGTCTTCATTTACTGACGGCGGGTGTCTGTCACTGAAACAGGCAGGTGAGATTTCACATCCACCTTGTGTGTGCCTCTCTCTCTCTCTCCCTCCCTCTTACACAGGCTGAGAGACTCTGCCTCTGTGAGTGTACGTCTCTTTCTCCCCCTCTCCCACACACAGTAAGACCGAGGTACTGTGCTCAGTCCATCTGTGTCTCCCACATACACAGTAAAATATGTCTCCAAATGAGCCAATTCAACCAAGGGAGGATATATATAGTGTGTGAAAAAAAAAGTTACATCATTTGTGTCACGTGTAGTTCACGATGTTCATTCAAGATTTAACGGGAAAGCTCGGGAAACGGACAAGTCACTCGCACAAATAGCAGAAATGCCGAGTACCGTGGGAACTCTTTATCTACTGCCGTTATATCGTGCGAGACTCGTGCTGGACCACGACCACTTCACTCTGGTGACATCTTGCATCAACTCGCCCCGTGAAAAGGCCGCTTAACTCTCTGAGATCCCATGTAACTTTTCTGGACCAGCTGACTATGAGGGACCTTGTCAAATGCATCCCAAGATGGCAGTAGTAGAAGATGGGGAAAGACAGCAGCAGTGAATGGTCTACGAATTTGCCCCCTGCACTCTCGGAAAGCGCCCTAAAGTTCCGTGATCATCTTGGGAGGTGGGACATGGAGGCCTCTGTGCATGGAAGAAGAGGGGCAGCTGCTGGAGGAGATGGACAGCACGTTTGCAGAGGTTGTAGGTTGTAGTATTGATTGGAGGCGACCCTATAGCAGCTGTCAAAGAATGAATCAAACGATAATCGCCTCCAATCAATTACCTGGGCGGGGTGCTACTCTGTGAGCGACTCGCGGCGCGCTGCTCACGTATGTTTGCATGTTTTCTGAGTTGTTTAGTGTTCTTCTGAGAGTCATTAAGTGCGGTATTTAACGACAGCAAGTATGACTACCACGGTCAAGTATTTAGCGAGGTTGTGTGTCCTACCGCCTTTCTGGAACCAGTATTTGCGATATGTATTACACCGGCAAATCCCATGACACGCCATGGAGGGAGGCTCATCTACTCACGGGACACTTTGCTGGACCTGCGGCCTGCTTCCCTGGTTCTACAAGCGACACCTTCTTCCCTGAATGGGATTCCTCAGCTACAGAGGAATCATTACATCTAGCGCATTCGTACATGTAGAGGAACCAACGAGAGAGCAGGCTATTCTAGACTGGGTATTGAGTAATGAGGAAGGGTTAGTTAGCAGTCTTGTTGTGCGTGCCCCCTTGGGCAAGAGTGACCATAATATGGTTGAGTTCTTCATTAGGATGGAGAGTGACATTGTTAATTCAGAAACAACGGTTCTGAACTTAAAGAAAGGTAACTTTGAGGGTATGAGACGTGAATTGGCCAAGATTGACTGGCAATTAGTTCTAAAAGGGTTGACGGTGGATATGCAATGGAAGGTATTTAAAGACTGCATGGATGAACTACAAAAATTGTTCATCCCAGTTTGGCAAAAGAATAAATCAGGGAAGGTAGTGCATCCGTGGATAACAAGGGAAATCAGGGATGGTATCAAAGCAAAAGATGATGCGTACAAATTAGCCAGAAAAAGCAGCATACTAGAGGACTGGGAGAAATTCAGAGACCAGCAGAGGAGGACAAAGGGCTTAATTAGGAAAGGGAAAATAGATTATGAAAGAAAACTGGCAGGGAACATAAAAACTGACTGCAAAAGTTTTTATAGATATGTGAAGAGAAAGAGATTAGTTAAAACAAATGTAGGTCCCTTGCAGTCAGAAACAGGTGAGTTGATCATGGGGAACAAGGATATGGCGGACCAATTGAATAACTACTTTGGTTCCGTCTTCACTAAGGAAGACATAAATAATCTGCCGGAAATAGCAGGGGACCGCGGGTCAAAGGAGATAGAGAAACTGAGTGAAATCCAGGTTAGTCGGGAAGTGGTGTTGGGTAAATTGAATGGATTAAAGGCCGATAAATCACCAGGGCCAGATAGGCTGCATCCCAGAGTACTTAAGGAAGTAGCTCCAGAAATAGTGGATGCATTAGTGATAATTTTTCAAAACTCTTTAGATTCTGGAGTAGTTCCTGAGGATTGGAGGGTAGCAAACGTAACCCCACTTTTTAAGAAGGGAGGGAGAGAGAAAACGGGGAATTACAGACCAGTTAGTCTAACATCGGTAGTGGGGAAACTGCTAGAGTCAGTTATTAAAGATGGGATAGCAGCACATTTGGAAAGTGGTGAAATCATTGGACAAAGTCAGCATGGATTTACGAAAGGTAAATCATGTCTGACGAATCTTATAGAATTTTTCGAGGATGTAACTAGTAGAGTGGATAGGGGAGAACCAGTGGATGTGTTGTATCTGGACTTTCAGAAGGCTTTCGACAAGGTCCCACATAAGAGATTAGTATACAAACTTAAAGCACACGGTATTGGGAGTTCAGTATTGATGTGGATAGAGAACTGGCTGGCAAACAGGAAGCAAAGAGTAGGAGTAAACGGGTCCTTTTCACAATGGCAGGCAGTGACTAGTGGGGTACCGCAAGGCTCAGTGCTGGGACCCCAGCTATTTACAATTTATTTTAATGATCTGGATGAGGGAATTGAAGGCAACATCTCCAAGTTTGCGGATGACACTGAGCTGGGGGGCAGTGTTAGCTGTGAGGAGGATGCTAGGAGACTGCAAGGTGACTTGGATAGGCTGCGTGAGTGGGCAAATGTTTGGCAGATGCAGTATAATGTGGATAAATGTGAGGTTATCCACTTTGGTGGCAAAAACAGGAAAGCAGACTATTATCTAAACGGTGGCCGATTAGGAAAAGGGGAGATGCAGCGAGACCTGGGTGTCATGGTACACCAGTCATTGAAAGTAGGCATGCAGGTGCAGCAGGCAGTGAAGAAAGCGAATGGTATGTTAGCTTTCATAGCAAAAGGATTTGAGTATAGGAGCAGGGAGGTTCTACTGCAGTTGTACAGGGTCTTGGTGAGACCACACCTGGAGTATTGCGTACAGTTTTGGTCTCCAAATCTGAGGAAGGACATTATAGCCATAGAGGGAGTGCAGAGAAGGTTCACCAGACTGATTCCTGGGATGTCAGGACTTTCATATGAAGAAAGACTGGATAGACTTGGCTTATACTCGCTAGAATTTAGGAGATTGAGAGGGGATCTTATAGAAACGTACAAAATTCTTATGGGCTTGGACAGGCTAGATGCAGGAAGATTGTTCCCGATGTTGGGGAAGTCCAGGACAAGGGGTCACAGCTTAAGGATAAGGGGGAAATCCTTTAGGACCGAGATGAGAAGAAACTTTTTCACACAGAGAGTGGTGAATCTCTGGAACTCTCTGCCACAGAGGGTAGTTGAGGCCAGTTCATTGGCTATATTTAAGAGGGAGTTAGATGTGGCCCTTGTGGCTAAAGGGATCAGGGGGTATGGAGAGAAGGCAGGTACGGGATACTGAGTTGGATGATCAGCCATGATCATATTGAATGGCGGTGCAGGCTCGAAGGGCCGAATGGCCTACTCCTGCACCTATTTTCTATGTATCTATGTATCTATGAAAAGGGGATCCAGTGGAGGAATACGGAACAGAATGAGGAGACGAGGTAGGAGGCTGCCACTACCTGCAATAACTCTCTCCAATGTGCGGTCACTACGCAACAAAATAACTGAACTTTCCGCACTCATCAAACTTGACTCAGACTACCGTCAAACAAGTCTCTTTTGCTTCACGGAGACATGGTTGTCAGAAGAGATAACCAATGTCGATATTGATGGATTTAAGATCATCCGTTTTGATAGACACTAGGATGACGCGGAAGTCGATTGGGGGTGGGCTCTGCATGGCTGTCAACACAGAGTGGGCTGTCAACTTCACTGTCAGAGAGACTGAATGCAGCAAACACCACGAAATCATGACGGTGTCGTTCAGGCCTCACTACCCTCCCCGTGAATTCACACAGATCACAGTTATCCTAGCGTATGTCCCTGGACCTGATAACGCATTTGCAGCGGAGCGCATTGCTGACTGGTTCAACAGAGCTGTCAATCAGAGCAGCGATCAGCCTGTCTTCCTGCTCGGGGATTTTAACAGATGCGATGTCACCACACTGCTTCCAAACTTGGAGCAGTATGTCACCACACCTACCAGACTTGACAGAACGCTGGATCTGTGTTTCGGTAATATACCGGGAGCCTATGTCTCAAAGCCCCGCCCACCACTCGGTCGCTCTGACCACAATGTCATTCTGCTGCTTCCAAAATACAGACAAAAACTAAAAACAGAAGATATACAAACAAAAACTATTCAAGTCTGGAACGATGACTCTGTCGATGCATTAAGGGGCTGCATGGAAATCACTGACTGGGAAATATTTTTCCAAAGTTGTGAGGGAGACCTAAATCTGCTGACAGACTCTATCTCCTCCTATTTGTCATTCTGTGTGGACGCTGTTATACCAACAAAACAGGTCAAGCTGTACCCTAATAACAAGCCTTGGGTTACCAAGGACCTGAAGCAGTGTCTTAACAACAAAAAAGTGGCATTCCAACAGGGAGACAAACACAGAGTAAAACAGTATAATAGTGAGTTGAGAAGGAAGACCAGGCTGGCCAAACTCCACTACAAAAACAAAGTGGAGGAAAAATCCACCACTGGCAATGCAAGGGAGGCATGGCAGGGACTTAACATCATGATGGGCAGAGCCCAGAAACCGGCCCTAATCCAATGCTCTGACCCCGCCACCTTTGCTGAGCAACTCAACATCTATTACAGCAGGTTTGACAGGACACACCCCCAGAATGACTGGACCCTCACCAGCAGTTCATCAATCACAGTGGATAAAAGGAAGGTTACATCTATACTGGGTCGCATCAACCCTCACAAAGCTTCTGGCCCGGACAGGCTCAGGGGCAAGGTGCTGAGGGAATGCTCAGTTCAGCTGGGTGATGTCATCACTCAGCTATTCCAGCATCTCCTTGACTCCAGCTGTGTCCCACGGATGTGGAAGGAGTCCACACTTATACCGGTGCCGAAGAAATCTAACGCCAGGGAGATGAAGGACTTCAGACCGGTGGCACTCACATCCATTTTTTCCAAGTGTATGGAGAGGGTGGTAAGTGATCACCTCACTGCTATGGTGGTGGACAGGCTTGACCCACTCCAGTTTGCCTTTGTGGGGTGGAGGATGACTGTTTGACTCTCCTGGACACAGTTAGCAGACAGCTGGACTCCCCACACCCCCACACACGGATTTTATTGATGGACTTTTCTTCCGCTTTTAACACAGTCAACACGGTCACCCTCTGCAACCGCCTTCTGGATCTACAAGTCAACCCATCACTTATCCTGTGGATAAAAGACTTCCTGCAGGACCGGCCTCAGCATGTGGTGGTAAATGGTTTTAAATCCAAGAACATGATTTTAAACACTGGTGTCCCCCAGGGTTGTGTTTTATCACCGATTTTATTTTCCATCTACACAAACAACATAATAAACAATAACAGTGACATTTTCCTTTTTAAGTATGCAGACGATATGGCCCTGGTGGCCCACATCAAGGATCACACTTCTCTGGCTGCCTACTATCAGCAGGTCAACACCCTGATGCTGTGGATCAAAGAGAGCTCTCTGGAGCTTAACATTTCCAAGACCAAGGAGCTGTGTTGTGGGGGGGATGCGAACATCTTCCCCCCCAACCTCTCTTTGAACCTCTGAGGCTGAATGGGCATACAGTTGAGCAGGTAGAGGCCTTTAGATACCTGGGCACAGAGATTGACACCCGCCTGTCCTTCTCCCAGCACACAGACTCTGTGTACAAGAAGGCACAGCAACGCCTGTTCCTGCTGAGGAAACTCAGGAGCTTTGATGTCAGACAGGACATTTTAACAGCTGTCTATAAATCACTTACAGAATCTATACTCACCTTTAACATCACATCCTGGTTCACCCTCACCTCTGTCAAAGACAAATCAAAGCTTTCCCGGATCATCAATCAAGCAAGCAAAATAACTGGCAAAACTCAAAATCAATTATCAGTACTCCACACCCAGGCAGTTAAAAGGAAAGCCAACCTCATTACACAGGATCCCACCCACCCCCTGCACAAGTCCTTCCAACTTCTGCCATCAGGCCGCCGATATAAAGTCCCCCTATCCAAGAAAAACATCCACAAAAACTCATCCATACCCATTGTCATAAACAGCTTAAATAAAAAATGAACAAGGGACAAATTAACCCTGACGCACTGTCACTTTACACGTATCCACAACTTTTATCTTGACTATTTTTTATAGTTTCTAATCTTTATACTTGCTTTTAAGATCTATTACCACGGTGTGTGCTCACAGAAATCTGTGTTGTATGACTGCTTATCAGTACATTGTCCTGGTTGTATGTTGAGCCACGTCAAAGAAGATTTTCTGTTACGACAGACAATACAGTTTTCTGAATCTGAATCTGAATCTGAATAATCGTATAACCCTATCGTAGTCATTGCACTTTTCTTATTCCTGAAATTCTCTCTTTACCACTTGATTAAAATGCTTCACTTTTGGAATGTTCTAATTAAAAGTTTTAACCTCTACTTTAATTAATGTAACCCAAGGTTTCTAATCTCAGTCTGTCATACTTTATTGAATACAAACATAAAAAATAGGTGCAGGAGTAGGCCATTCGGCCCTTCGAGCCTGCACAGCCATTCGATATGATCATGGCTGATCATCCAACTCAGTATCCCATCCCTGCCTTCACTCCATACCCCCTGATCCCTTTAGCCACAAGGGCCACATCTAACTCCCTCTTAAATATAGCCAATGAACTGGCCTCAACTACCTTCTGTGGCAGAGAATTCCACAGATTCACCACAAAACATTACTGCATTAACTGCTGAAGTCCAGCAATTCCTTAGAGACTAATTAAATAACTAAACACGGAGATTTGTCAGATAAACAAACAATAAGCTGCTTTTAGATGCCATATTGAGAAATTAGTTTGAATATTCTACACTAGATTTCAGTCATAGAAAGATACAGCACAAAAACAATGGGCAATGCGCCACTGAATTGGTGCTGATAATCAAGCACCGATTATTACACTAATCCTACTTTGAGCCGTTTAACTCTCCCTGTTCCATTTGCTCTCCCAACATTATTCCACTCACCTGCATGAGAGGGGGAATTAACGATGGTCAATTATCCTACCAACCTGCACTTTTGTGAAAGAAACTGGGGTGCCCCAAGGAAAGCCAATTGGGCACAGAGATTGTGCAAACACGCAAGATCTAAATTGAACTGAGGTCCATGGAGTTGAGAGGTAGCAGCTCGAGCAGCTGCACTACTGCATCACCCAAAATCTATTACTCTTGGTTGCAGAGCACGTTGTATTCTCAACTACTGCTCTTATTGTTACACTGTCATTGACATGATTGGCAGTCCCAAAATCCAGACAATTTTAATTTGTCCAAGTGCAATAATTTGGGAGACAGCAATTAGTTAATTTGAGTTACAGGTCAGGTAGTATACAGCAAAATACTGATAACATTTAGCCCTGCAGACTTCCATTAGAAGCGTCTTTCAAATCAAAAATAACGAGCCAACTCTTTGCTTTACTTTGCCAGACTAACTTTGAATTTAACTTGTCACTTTCTCTTGTATCACAAATATTTTTCTTTTAATGAATATTAATAATTTTACTAAAATTCACATTACTAAATTATTAAAAGCCTCATCAATCTGCCTGCAAAAATTGTTAGTTTGCCATAATCTTCTCTAAACAAATGTATGCTTACTATTCTTACTGAAATTCCACCTTTATAAATGGTTAATACTGTCCCTCCGATTTCTTTCAAAAGGTTTCCCCTTCTCTGAAACACAGGAACAATGTCAGAATTAGTTAAATAAAATTGTAATTCCTCTTTAAAATTTGCTCTTCCTCACAAAGCTTCTTCCAAAGAAAAATAGGGAGTAAAAACTAATTTATTACTTGTGTTGGGGCAGATATAAATATGCAGTGTATTTCATTCAATACGATTTAGATTCTGTGAACTGTACAATAATTTGTTGTTGAAAATGCACACAAATGGCCTATACTTAAAAGTTAATACTCCGTGGCATCCATATGCATATGCTAATAAATATCCGATCTGAGATTCCCCAGAAATATCCGATGATTGGGAGTAATGGTCTTTAACGGAAGAAAAATGCAGTGGAATATTATGACCTGGAAAGTATTGCAGAATTCAACCTTCAATTCTGCAAGTTACACTCAGGATACAAATTTTCTTTGTGGAATAAGAGCTGTCCAGCTTTCACAATTGGTAAGCAATCGGAAACTCCAGTTTAGCTTTGTTTGTAGGCAGACAAGACAGAAAAAAACCCCCATTTAATACTAAATTCAACTGTATAAAACATTTAACGCTAAAAAAAGCTATGTAATAAGCAAAGACTCTGAAATTAGAGGACAAAAGCAAAGAACATTAAAAAGTAATGACATCTCAGAAAGAAGAAATCAAGTGACCTAATGCGTGTATGTACACACACCCAAGTCAGACAAGACAAAATGTTTTTTTGTTTTTTTTCCCAAATCAGGAGGTCCTGCAACTACGTTTTCCACTTTGTGGTCCTATGGACTTCAAGTGACTTACCTTAAGTGACTAGTGTTCAGTATCTCAATCCACTAATTCTCCATCTAAATAGCCAAGTAAGTAACTGAAACTTCCTTCAAGATTGAAAATATAGCCCAGAGTTGGGAAGATGCCTCCACTGCACTTATTGCTTATTACTTTGAAATTTAAGGCTGCAAATTGTGTGAATATTAAGTCATCAGGATAATTTCATTCTCATTATGGAGACCTTTTGCAGAATCTGGGTACTGAGAAACACACAAAATAAAAACCATGCAACCACATAAAAAGCACCAAGTAAACCTACACATCAACATGTTTACCAATGGAAATGTGGCATTTGCCCAATGAGAAAATGATTTAATTCACCATTACAAAATAATATTAAAGGGAAGATTATGTAAACAATTAACAAAGAATATGAAATATAAACTTCGTCACAGGTTGTGAACTTTTCTGCCATGACTATCGCTGAAGCAGAATTTAAATATATGTACAAGATACAAGCCACATTTATTTGTCACATGTACCAATTGGTACAGTGAAATGTGTGGTCGCCATACAACCATACAAATAATAAAGAGCACAGAACACAAAGTCTTAACACAAACATCCCCACAGCGGGATCAAAATTTCCCACTGTGTGGGAAGGCTCCAAAATTCAGTCATCCTCCTCTGCTGTCCTCCCGTGGTCGGGGGGCTCCCGAACCTCCAGCTGTCGCCGCTACGGACGGCCCGATGATCAGGCCCGCTCGCCGGGGTGATGGAAGTCCAACGTCGGGACGGGAGGACGTCCTCAGCGGCCTGGACATCCGAATCGGCCACCTCCTACCGGAGTCCGCAGCTCCCAGAAGTTCACAGGCGGCGCTGGGTGGAGATTCAATGCTGGCGGGGCTCGGCAAAGGGCCCCAGGTCTCCGCGATGTTGGTCAGCGCTGCCCGCGATGGGAGCTCTCCAAACCATGGCTCCGCGATGTTGGAGCAGCGGCCCAGCACTCTGGAGCTCCAAACGGCGATCCCAGGTAAGGCATCGCCCGCTCCGCGGTGAATCCACGAGACCAGAGCTTCCGCTGCTGAAGCTCTGGTTTCGTCCTCGGCAGGAAAGGCCGCTCCAATCCAGGTGGTAGGCCGCGAGGAGGGGGGCGAGGACTCTTCACGGAGAATAATCGCGTCCCTGCCAGGAAGTGACTGGGAAACGGTTTTCCTCTTACCCTATCCCCCTCCCCCACATAGAAAAACTAAATAAGCCTCCAACCCAAACTTTAAAAATGACTAAAAGTTAAAAAAAGGTTGAAAAACAGACAGGCTGTAAGCAGAGTGCCTTCAATGTGGCGCCTTGTGTGAGGAAACTTATGATTAGGTGAAGAGACATTAAAGAATCTGGAAACTGAAAGGATTTGGAGAGAGATTATTAAATAATTTTAATAGATCCCCATTTAATTTGGTCCACCAGAATTTAAAATAGAAGTGCCCTAATTGTGATACTCAAGTAAAAGTACTAATTTAATACTCAATTATTAACAATGCTTCACTAAGGGTCAAGGTGAAGTGGAAGCATGTGCCATACTTGAGAAATAGATTTCACCTCACTAATCCCACCCCAAATCAAATTTAGATTCCAGAAAAAAAGGGGAAAATCAATGTTCTACCCATTTGATTTAAATTTCTCAAATAATCAAATGCTCAGAGCTGGTAATGATTTAAAATGAATCATAAAATGAAGAGAGGTTCTTCTACATGAGTTGGTTCATCCTCACCCAGTTGCATGACTTCCTGCTCCAGAAACATTACCAGCACCAGAGGGACTCCGTTTTATTGGTGATCCATCTCGAAGTTTATTTTCATTGGTTGATGACAAAGTACCTTTGGCGGTAGGAAACGCTGCCAACAAAATATTTGATTATAACTTAATTTACTGCAGTTGTAATAGTCAAGTTATTTTGAAAAATGGATTGCACTTCCTCTACATATACAAGATGCAAACTGAAGACGTGGTTTTCATTAGTTATGTCAAAAAAATTTTAAGACATCTTTTGGAATAACAACACTACTTTCAATCTTTGATAATAAAAACAATATTTAGTCGACAAAAGGACTAACCATTCCTGGAACTACAGTACCATTAATAGAAGCAGATCACACAAGTATTTGTGTGGTGTTACACCTTGGCAGGACAAATCCAAATAGGACGTACATGATAAACGGTAGGGAATTGAAGAATACAGTTGAACAGAGGGATCTGGGAATAACCGTGCATAGTTCCTTGAAGGTGGAATCTCATATAGATAGGGTGGTAAAGAAAGCTTTTGGTATGCTAGCCTTTATAAATCAGAGCATTGCCTATAGAAGCTGGGATGTAATGTTAAAATTGTACAAGGCATTGGTGAGACCAAATCTGGAGTATGGTGTACAATTTTGGTCGCCCAATTATAGGAAGGATGTCAACAAAATAGAGAGAGTACAGAGGAGACTTACTAGAATGTTGCCTGGGTTTCAACAACTAAGTTACAGAGATAGGTTGAATAAGTTAGGTCTTTATTCTCTGGAGCGCAGAAGGTTAAGGGGGGACTTGATAGAGGTCTTTAAAATGATGAGAGGGATAGACAGAGTTGATGTGATCATGCTTTTCCCTTTGAGAATAGGGAAGATTCAAACAAGAGGAAATGACTTCAGAATTAAGGGACAGAAGTTTAGGGGTAACATGAGGGGGAACTTCTTTACTCAGAGTGTGGAATGAGCTTCCAGTGGAAGTGGTGGCGGCAGGTTCGTTGGTATAATTTAAAAATAAATTGGATAGGCATATGGATGAGAAGGGAATGGAGGGTTATGGTATGAGTGCAGGCAGGTGGGACTAAGGGGAAAAAGTTGTTCGGCACGGACTTGTAGGGCCGAGATGGCCTGTTTCCGTGCTGTAATTGTTATATGGTTATAAGTAAGATTGTGTTTCAGAACATGTACGAGAGAGGAAGCCTGGATATTTGTAGAATTAAGTAACAGGTAACCCACAGCAAAGTCATTTGTGATTAATAAGTAACAAGTATGTTTGAATATAATTTACCACATTAACCCAACCACAAGTATTTTTGATTAATATTTAGGTTTAAGTATTGTTTATTGACTGAAGACATGGTATCTACAGTCTCAATGTGGAAGTACCCCTCCGCACATTATCAGTGTAGGGATGGGATTGTCCAAGGAGATTTTTGAAGATTACAACCAACTGTGCACATTATTTAGGATGGCAATTAAACATTACCAGCTAGATCATGCTGAACACTGCCTGTTACCTGATTTAACTGGACCAAATTGAAAGATCTTATATATTCATCAGTGAAGCCACAGGCAGCATAACTAGGTTTCCGACTGCCCTTCCCCAGACAACATGTTAATTAAAAGCATTTAAAAATAAAACTCCCCACTTGGATAGGAAATGAAGACTTTCCCAGAAGTTAGGGTAGTTTCATTTCCTATGAAAGTTGGGAGTTTTATTTTTAAATGCTTTTGATAAATATTAGAAATTATTGAAGGTGACAGGGTTGAGGAAGATAACCATGATTGAATGGTATAGACTTAATAGGTCAAATGGTCCTTTTCGGGTCCAATGACATGATGTAAATGGTTAAAAATGAAAACCGATGTTATATACAACACATTCAAACATTTGCAAATTAATATAAATATGAAAATAAATTTAAAATTGGATTCTCATTTGCTAGACATAGTAGCAACTTGATGGCAAATGGGTTTCCAAAGTAAAATTGATAATTACAAATAAAAATTGTTATAATTTATACCTCAAACATAAGCTGCTCACAAAAGACAAACTGCAGAGAAAACTCAAATGAAACAAATATATGGGTAGCAAACAAGTTAAAAATTTCACTATGCACAAGCATGATTTTGAAAAATAATATAAAGAACATTGAAATCCTTAGTATTTTTTTTTTTCCCTTTCACAATTAGTTTAGCTGATTCAGGCTACAAGCTCTCATGTGGGTTCCAATCCTAGTCTAGGTAGCTGATATCTTCTATATTACTAAATCTCTGTTCCTGACCGCTTTTGGCCTTCTGTGCTGCGATTTCCGAGAGAACGCCGCCACCTACGGCCGTCATTTTTGGCCACCTCGCTCAGAGCCCCCCTCCGCCTCATGTGTGCCGAGGATTTTTCCCATTGATGAAAAATGACAGAGATATTAATGTTTTTACAAAATTCTCCATTCTCTCTGCTGCCCCTGCTGGAGGGAGGGGGAGGGACTATAAAACCAGGAAGTGGTGTGCCTCAATCAGTCTCTGCAAGTGGTGTGCCTCAATCAGTCTTTGCAAGTGGTGTGCCTCAATCAGAGCTCTGAATAACACTGAACAAATGTCTCCACAGCTGTGAGTACCCATAATGTGGTTTGAAAATGAAAATATGGTTAGTTTGAGGAAAAAAGCACTGCCTGCAAATGGTTGTTTGGGTTGAAGTAAAAATACACCCTCTCTCTCTCTCTCTCCCTACCTCTCTTTCTCCCTATCCCTCTCTTTCCTCCCCCCTCTCTTTCCTCCCCCCCTCTCTTTCCTCCCCCCCCCTCTTTCCTCCCCCCCTCTCTTTCCTCCCCCCCTCTCTTTCCTTCCCCCCCTCTCTTTCCTCCCCCCCCTCTCTTTCCTCCCCCCCCTCTCTTTCCTCCCCCCCCTCTCTTTCCCCCCTCTTTCTCCCTCTCCTCCCCTCCCCAAACCCCCTCCCCTCCACACACCCCTACCCCCTTCCCTCCATCCTCCCTCTCCCTCCCCCCCTCTCAGCACACCCTCTCCCCCCTCTCTCCTCCCCCCCTCCCCCCCCCTCCATCACCTCCCCCACCCTCCCTCCCCTAAACCCCCTCCCCTCCACACCCCCTACCCTCTTCCCTCCACCCTCCCCAGCTCTACCCCTCTCAGCACCCCCTCACTCTCACCCTCTCTCCTCCCCCACCTTTTCCCCCTCACCCACCCTCCCTCTTCTCCTCCTCTCCACAACCCCATCCGTCTTGCCCCTCTCTGTGTCTCTGTCTCTCTCTCTCTCTCTGTCTCTGCCCCTTCTCTCTGTGCCCTCACTCTCTAACCCCACCCCCCTCCCTCTCTAGATGTGACTGCAAGTTGGGGGCTATGCGTCAGTAGATAGGGTGGTTATGGGTTAAAAGGAGCAAATTAATAATATTACTATAATATCAAGGGGGGGAATTAGCGTGAGTGCGGGATAGTTAGTGTGTGTGACGCTGCATGCCGCCCCCCCCCCCCCCCCCCCCCCACAACCGCACGTTGGGGGAACAGACCCAGCGGGTCTGCACTTGGTCTAATATATTTTAAAACACTCCTTCGGTATAAATTGGCAATTACTTTGTTCTTTGTCACAAATACCCCAGTGGGCCACAATCAAACTGGTGCCACCACCACCACCACTCCACACAAAAAAATCCTTGGGCATCATTCACAGATTTGAATTTCTTTTCCCTGACATAAAGTAATGGAGAAAGCATCTGCATATCACATACCAGTTACAGTTTTTCCATGAGAAGGTTGGGGAATCCGTGTCAATGCATTAGGTGATGACACTGGAGAGTTAGTCTTCTTAAGCACTGGAGACTTGTGCTGCACAGGGATAAAGTCAAAGGACTAGTTATTCACAAATCAAAGAACAGTCCCACATAATGGCCCTGTCTCACGGTGCGAGTCCACCTATGAGTGATCCCGAGTTTACAACAAATCAAACTCGTGGTAATCACGTAGAATTAACGTAGCGGGAACGTCAGAACTCGTAACGCTAACGGCAGGTACTCGGGAAACTTGCTAACTTGTGAAAAGCTTTCAACATGATGAAAGATTTCCACGAGTCAAATTTACTCTTGAAGTACAAATAATGTCATACACAAGAAAGGGCAGATGCTGGTTGACAAAAAGTGAACACAGTGCTGGAGTAACTCAAAGACGCTGCAGAATTTTGGAAATGTCATCCCGTCACTCATTCCTTCTCTCCAGTGATGCTGCCTGTCCCGCTGAGTTAAAGAGTGCCCACGGTAGGCTCACGAGTCACTACGGTAAACTCACGGGCTACTACGTTCTTACAACGAGTTTAAAAGTTTAAAATTTTTACTTCAAGAGTAAATTTGACTCATGGAAATCTTTCATCATGTTGAAAGATTTTCACGAGTTAACAAGTTTCCCGAGTACCTGCCGTTAGCGTTACGATTTCCGACGTTCCCGCTACGTTAATTCTACGTGATTACTACGAGTTTGATTTGTTTTAAACTCGGGATCACTCGTGGGTGGACTCGCACCGTGAGACGGGTTTAAATAGGGAATTCATTGGGCCTCATTCAATTTACCTCTCACCCTTGATGTCCCCATAATATAACAATTGTTTGCCTTTTTCAGACGTGTCACAATTCTTTTGAAAACTACCGCTGAATCAATTTCCATCAGGCAATGTATTCCAGATCGCAACAATCCAATAGATAATTTGCTATTTTTTCCCCATTTTTACCCATGCTAAATGTAAGCAAGAACAATCACCCGGTTGCTCTTCACTGTCCTCTCCCAATACCCCATGGATATGGGAAGGTTCCCAGCATCTTTAAAAATCGATACATCACAAGATTTGGATCAAATCATGAATACACTTTTCCATTGAATTAATATTTTAATTTACATTTCCAATGTGAGATATTTTTCTTAAAAAGTATTTGGATGCACAACTTTCCCCCTTTTGCACAGTTACATCATATTTGGAAATAGCAGCATAAAAGCACACATAAATCTGTGAGGAATGTGCTGTTGGCTGCTGACCACAAAATCCTCACTATTAGCAACAAACCGATGTCAGCTAAAGATTTCCTTAGCTCCCAAACCTATCAAATGGAATTAAATCAACTTATTACACAAAATGTGTGTGCTTTACCTGTGTTACCTGAGAGCTTTGTTTCCCTTTGACAATTCCAAGTTTAGACTTGGTCAGACGAGCAGACTGTTCTTTGCAGAAAGAAATGTGCCTGTCAGCAGCATTCTCGTTAAATCTTCTCTAGCAATAAGGGCACTGGACATAATCTTTAAAATTAAAATTAATAACTGCATTAGGAGAATTGAGATTTATATTTGTCAATGCAGATCATATCCCTCCAGACCTTTCAGATATGAAGTCAAAGCTATAAATGCCCAAATATATACCATACAAAACAAATCTGTCTAGCTAACTAAAGCAACTATTTCACCAAACATTTGCACTCGGTCCACCAAGGTTTGCCCAATTTTCTGGTTGCTAACCATTTTAACTCTTCCTCCTATTCTCATACCGACCTTTCTGTTCTGGGCCTCCCCCATTGCTAGTGAGGCTAGTTCAAGTTCAAGTGAGTTTATTGTCATGTGTCCCTGTATAGGACAATTAAATTCTTGCTTTGCTTCAGCACACAGAACATAGTAGGCATTTACTACAAAACGGATAAGTGTGTCCATATACCATAATATAAATATATACACACATGAATAAATAAACTGATAAAGTGCAAGTAACAGATAATGGGTTATTAATAATTAGTTTTGTCCGAGCCAGGTTTAATAGCCTGATGGCTGTGGGGAAGTAGCTATTCCTGAACCTGGTTGTTACAGTCTTCAGGCTCCTGTACCTTCTACCTGAAGGTAGCAGGGAGATGAGTGTGTGGCCAGGATGGTGTGGGTCTTTGATGATACACCAGCCTTTTTGAGGCAGCGACTGCGATAAATCCCCTCGATGGAAGGAAGGTCAGAGCCGATGATGGACTGGGCAGTGTTTACTACTTTTTGTAGTCTTTTCCTCTCCAGGGCGCTCAAATTGCCGAACCAAACCACGATGCAACCGGTCAGCATGCTCTCTACTGTGCACCTGTAGAAGTTAGAGAGAGTCCTCCTTAACAAACCGACTCTCCGTAATCTTCTCAGGAAGCAGAGGCGCTGATGAGCTTTCTTGATAATTGCATTAGTGTTCTCGGACCAGGAAAGATCTTCAGAGATGTGCACGCCCATGAATTTGAAGCTCTTGACCCTTTCAACCATCGACCCGTTGATATAAATGGGGCTGTGGGTCCCCCTCCTACTCCTTCCAAAGTCCACAATCAGTTCCTTGGTTTTGCTGGTGTTGAGGGCTAGGTTATTGCGCTGGCACCATATGGACAGTTGCTCGATCTCTCTTCTATACTCTGACTCATCCCCATCAGTGATACGTCCCACAACAGTGGTGTCGTCAGCGAACTTGGAGTTCACACTGTGACTGGCTACGCAGTCATGAGTATAGAGTGAGTATAGCAAGGGGCTGAGCACGCAGCCTTGAGGTGCTCCCGTGCTGATTGTTATCGAGGCTGACACATTTCCACCAATACGAACAGACTGTGGTCTGTGAATGAGGAAGTCGAGGATCCAATTGCAGAGGGATGCGCAGAGACCCAGTTCTGCGAGTTTGGTAACCAGCTTGGAGGGGATGATTGTGTTAAATGCCGAGCTGCAATCGATGAATAACAGCCTGACATATGAGTTTTTGTTGTCCAAGTGGTCCAGAGCGGAGTGGGGGGCCAGCGAGATTGCATCCACCATTGATCTGTTGTTGCGGTATGCGAACTGCAGTGGGTCCAGGTTTTTGTCGAGGTAGGAGTTGATTTGCTCCACGATCAACCTCTCAAAGCAGTTCATCACCACCGGCGTTAGTGCCACTGGTCGATAGTCATTGAGGTACGTCACCTTACTCTTCTTGGGCACTGGTATAATTGATACCCTTTTAAAGCAGGTGGGGACCTCAGACCTCAGAAGTGAGAGGTTGAAAATGTCCGTAAAAACTCCAGCCAGTTGGTCCGCACAGTCCTCCACACATTTCTTTACAAAGTCTGTAACGACTGTGGCGTATTCGTTCAAGTCCGTTGCCGAGTCCTTGAACATTGCCCAGTCTACAGACTCCAAACAGTCCTGGAGTTGTTCCTCTGCTGCCCCCCCCCCCCCCCCCCCCCAGCCACACGTAAACTGGAGGATCTGCACCTCATTTTCCGCTTGGGTAGCTTTTACAACCTAATTTTTACAAACCACAAAGTACCTCCAATTTTAGGTAACCAACCCACAAACACCCCTTCCTCCTTTAATTTCCACCTCACTTTCCTGTGTCCAACCTAGAATACAAACCATTTCTCCCTTTCTCCTTCCCCCTATATTCCTTTCTCTGGCGTCATAATTCATGCCTCTTCTATCATTATCTTTATCTCACAGTTTATGTCTTTTTATCTCTGGCCTTAGTCCAACCATCTGTCTTTCAAGCCTTCCCCTCACCTGTATTCACCCATCACTTGCCCCTTTCCCCTTCCACCTACATCCCTTTCTCTGACCACATTTTCACCTCTTTTTTCCTTATCTTCATATCTCAAGCCTTTTCTCTTCCCCTCCCCCCCCACTAATCTCTGGCCTTGTCCGCCCTTCTGCCAATCAAAACTCTCCTTACTTATACCCACCTATCACCTCCCAGGTTTTGTACCGCTTCCACGTCTCTTCCAGCTTTCTCCCCCCCCCCAATATTATCAGTTTGAAGGGACCCGACCCAAAACATCACCTATCCACGTTCTCCAGCACTGTCTTTTTTTGTAAACCAACACCTGCAGTTCCTGGTGTCTAACACTAACTAAAGCACCAGTTTATTTCATAGTTTCTCTAAAAAAAACCTGACCATAACAGCAAAATATAATGGATAACCTGTACAGAAATTTCCAGCAAAAAGGTACCAGCCTTCAATTGTATATCAAACAAAATTACAAGCTGAATAAATAAAGCCCAGGTTATATTTTTGCTTGGTTGAGCAAAATGTTCATTGTAATTGGTTATCATCAGTTACCGAACAATTTTCACTCTCTCAAACTGAACCTGGTGCCAACAATTACTGACTCGCTCAAAGTTTCCTCTACTTCTTCAACAAATTTTTCTTTCATGTAATTGTTAAAACTATTTATTTATTACCACATTTCCACACACTTTTATGCTTTTGGTCTTTCTCACCACTGACATGCCAATTAACATATCTTACAAATAATGGGATTGGACCATGGGCAATTGCAACATTCTAAAATACTACACTTGGCATTCCTGATGCAAAATGAATGACAAAATACATGAAAGTAAAGAAATGCAAATGCTGAAATTTTAAATTATAGCAGATTGGAAATGGCGAGTCACACAAGCACCTGTGAAAAGAGAAACAGGATTAACGTTTCAAGTCCTAGACCCTTTGTCAGTTTTTATAAATTCACAAGCTCTAAGTCTGGAGCGGTTGTCCCATCGACTATACTTTTCCCACCACCAAACTACTCTAAAAGTCTTTATGCGTAGTCATGTATTGATTGTTTACTTTGACCTTTGTCGGAAAGTCTTCCTTTCCAGACCCACCGTTTGTAGCGTAGATGCAGCACACTCCAAGTTCATCACTCTCTGACAGTTCTTCGAGGTTATGAACCCCACGTGTTCAGTTTTGCCAAGCCGTTTGTTTTGCTTTGACCTGCTTTGGTGTTCTACATGCTGATGCAATTTGGCCTTGTTTTTTGACAATTGTAGCATTTTAAGTATTTGCTTTCTGAGGCCATTGCATCGATAGCATGTGTTTACGCTTTTACCAGAACCCCGTTGTGAAGGCCTTTTCCCTTTCTTGTCATGCTTGTGTTTTGGAACTGCCTTTTGACTGTGCCAGCATGTGCTGGTTGAAACTCCCGTTCACTTTGAGATGCCAAATCTATGGCCAAAGCAATTTTGCATGACAAATCGCTGGTGTGTTCAGTAATTTTGATTGGATTTGCTCATCCAGTAATCCATAATCGCCCCATTGCAGGAAAGTTGTATAAGCTCAGGGGAGGGTGTAGAGGTGGGTTAACAAAATGCTACCTTGTTTATAGGGGGTTATAATTTAGAATTTCTCCATCAAGCCCCATGCTTGGTAATGTTACTTTCTGGATAGAGTGGATGTGCAGAGGATGTTTTCACTAGTGCCTGCTTGAGAGAAACTGCAGGCACTAGTGCACAGATATTTCACACGCTGCCTGCTTGAGAGAAACCGAGAGAGAAAGAAACGAATTATGGATACGTTAACAGATTAATTGAGAAACAGAAGAAACAAATGGAATCAGAACAGAACGTGATTAAGGTGAAATCTAATATGAGCCAACTATGGGACCTTACCCAGGAGGTTGGCAATAAGCAAGATGTACTGCTGTGTTCAGAGCCGTCTTGGGAAGAACGCAGAAGTCATACCCAGTGGGATGAAGACAAGAAGATATTCAATGGTTTCATGAAAAAGTCAGAGAAGTGGTTATCTGAAATTATGTCACAATTTACGAGCTTAGTAGCTGGAAGTGTGAAGCAACAAGATGCCAGAATGGAAGATGAAATTACGAGATAATATCTCCAATATATCTTCATGATGCATTATATGCAGCTGGGATATTCATTGACATAAAAAAAGCATTTGATACAATTAATCATTATATTTTATTAAAAAAATTGGAGAGGTATGGAATTAGAGGAATAGTACTGGACTGAATTAAAAGCTACTTAATTAACAGGCAACAGTTTGTAAATCTGGGTAGTCATAATTCTACATGTTTGGACATTGTGTGTGATGTACCACAGGGGTCAGTGCTGGGCCCAAAATTATTTATCATGTACATAAATGATATTTGTAATGTGTCCAATGTCTTGAGGCTGGTTTTGTTTGCAGATGATACAAATATTTTTTGTTCTGGGGAAAATTTAAAACAGCTATTGGATAAAATAATAAAAGAAATTGGTAAATTGAAAATATGGTTTGATAGGAATAAAATTTCATTAAATCTGAGTAAAACTAAAATAATGTTATTTGGTAATTGTAGAATAAATACACTAGTAAGTATAAAGATAAATGGGGTGAAAGTTGAAAGAGTGCATGAAAATAAATTTATTGGGGTTATAATTGACGATAAAATAAGCTGGAAATCACATATTAAACATGTAAAATTAAAATTGTCAAAAAGTATCTCTGTATTATACAAAGCCAAGCAAGCTCTGGATTACAAATCACTCCGTATTCTTTATTGTTCATTAATTTTACCCTACTTAAATTATTGTGCAGAAGTCTGGGGTAATAACTATAAAAATTCGATACACTCATTAACCATGATGCAAAAAAGAGCAATTCGTATTATCCATAATGCTAAGTATCTGGGTCATACGAATCCATTATTTTTAGAGTCAAAATTATTAAAATTAGAAGATTTGGTTACATTCAAAACAGCTCAGATAATGTTTAGGGCCAAAAATAAAAATTTACCTGGAAACATTCAAAAATTATTTAACGAGCGTGTGGGGGGTTACAATTTAAGAGGAATATTTAACTTTAAGAAACAAAAAGTCCGTACGACTAGAAAAACCTTTTGTATTTCGGTTTGTGGAGTAGGAGTGTGGAATAAATTGAACTGGGAATTAAAGCAATGCACAAACATGAATCATTTTAAAATGATATATAAAAAAATAATTTTCAAGGGGTACAGGGACGGAGGGGATGGTTGACAAGTGGGGGTTAATGTTTATTTATTGCTTTACTATTGTTTACTTATGTTTGGGTACTTCAGATATGAAGTTTGTATGTGCATAATAGTTGTATGTATATATATGTCTGTAGGTATTATGGGAAATTGCCTAGGGTAGTATTATTATTAGTAATTAATTGATTTTTAAATATGGTAGAAGTGTTGGGGAAAAGGGGTGAGATTTAATAAGTTATTCTTCTTCTCACTCCTTTTCGAGCTTGTACAGACACAGAGTTGGACATTGGAACTTTGCTTTTGTTCTTTTCATTGCTTTGTAAATATTGATTGTAATGTCCAATTGTTTGATAATTTCGAGTTTGTTACTATTAATGTCTTTAATGTCTTTACTTGTTCGGAATAAATAAATAAATAAACAAATAAATAGACAGATAAATAAATAAATAAATAGGCGGGGATCAAGACATAAATCTGGTTCTTCAGCCAGTTCGGTTTCGAGGGCTTCTGCTCGATTGGGAGCTAAAGCTGAGCTAGCTGTTCTCTCAACAGAGGTGGATGCCATGAAGAAGAAACATGAGATTGAGGAAGAACAAGAAGAGATGACGCGACAGATGACGCTACAGCAAGAAGAGATGAGACAACATAAGGAGATGACGCAACAGATGACGCGACAGCAAGAGAAGCTGAGGCGACGAAAGGACCAACTGGAATTAGACACAAAGATGGCGGTGGCCAAAGCAAAGGAGGAGCGACTGAAAAGTGAGGGGTCAAGATACAGCTCTAGATCATCGAAGACGATGAGCTCTGGGCCAAGAAGAATGATTGCTCGAAGTGAATTAGCAGTTGGATCAATTCCACAATCGAGGTCCACCGGATTTCATGGCTTTGAAAATCCATTGGAACAGAGGAAGATGGCTGAAATTTCATCTCAGCAAATGTGTGCTAGATTGAAACAAACTACTATTGGAGCGTCTGTAGATGCTCGAGACAAACCAACAGCGGACCACACTTTTTCGAGGCCTGGTGCACAGGCTCGAGCAAGCCAATTTGAATCACAAAGGCCTGTTTATCAACAGGTGGAGCCAAGCCAGAGTTATCAGGATGGATTATTGGCACTGTTGAATAGGCAAACTGAATGCAACGAGATCATAGCTCGACAACATACCTCTCTCATTTCTACCACCAGCAGAAATTCCTACGTATGGTGGAGATCCTTTGCAGTATGAAGCTTTCGTAAGGGCATTAGAAGAAATATTAGAAACAAAAGTTACGGATGAAAAGGAGCGTTTATGATTTCTGGTGAAGTACGCAAGTGGAAGTGTGAAAGTACTTGTAGAAAGTTGTCAGAAAGAGCAAGGCAGCCATGGTTATATAAAGGCAAGATTACTTGAAGAATGTTTTGGTGATGAACAGAGAATTGCTAACGCATACATGGAGAAGGCCCATGCTTGGAAAGGAATCAAGCCGTTAGATGGGGAAGGAAGCATTATGCAATATTTCTGAGAGATTGTTACAGCTCGATGAGAAATCTCGGCCACATGGAGGAAATCTTGTGAGTAATACGAGAATCATCTTGAGCAAGTTGCCCAGAAGACTGAGAGAAAAGTGGAGAGACGAAGCAGGCAAAATAAGAGATGAGAGGAAGCATGTAGCCAGGCTACCAGACTTGGTGAAATTCTTAGAAAGAGAAGTATGGAACATGTTAGAGCCACACTAAGGGACTATTGAAGATTACCAACCGATTCCAACTAACAAAGGTTCTACTTTTACCAAAACTGAAGAAATATCAGAACCTAAGAGAAGTAGTTTTGCTATCACAACCATACCTGTGGAAAAGACTGATAGAATGAAAGGAAATGTATATACTAGCAAGCAAATAGTATTTTGTTTGTTATGTGATGGTTGGTCACACCATAAGATGGTGTCGAAGATTCAAAATGAAAGAATATGAAGAAAAGATTAATTTCTTGAGCCAGAAGGGAATCTGTTTTGGATGTTTGAAAAAAAGGATATATGGTGAGAGACTAAGAGTCCTATGATTTGTTCTAAGTGCAAGCAATATCATCCTGAAGCACTTCACACTGAAGAAGAGCTACCAGAGCACCGGGAAGAGGAAGAGCTGGAACAAACGGATGATGAGCTACCAGAGCAAATAGAAGAAGATGAACCGAAGCAAACAGAACAGGCCGAGAAGCCAACTACTAGAAATGCTATCACCTCGACTGAAGTAACTGCTCATATTGGGGCCGGGGTAGAAGTTTGTAATTTTTCTATCTTACCAGTACAGGTAAGGAATAGTAAGACGAATACAGTGTTGCAAACATATGCTTTTCTGGATCACGGAAGTTCGACAACATTTTGCACAGAAAGCCTGACGAGAAGACTGAATATCACAGAAGAAGAGACTAAAATTCGATTATGTACCATGACTAAAGATAAAGAGAGCAGGAGTCATTACATTATGAGTATGGAGCTATTCAGTTTGGATGAAGTACTGATATCTGAAGTGTTTACACATGGAACTATGCCTGTAGGTCGTCAAAATATACCAAGACATGAAGACGAAGCAATGGCCTTACCGGAAGGATGTCAAGATATCTGAAATCAATTCTAGTGTTGATCTACTTATCGAAATGAATGTTTTGAAGGCTTTGGAACCTATACAGATTGTTAGGAGCCAAGGCGATGGACCGTATGCTACAAAAACCTGACTTGGATGGGTTATCTATGGCTCCTTCAGAAGGAACCATGAAAACAAAAATCAGAGGAACTGTCCTGCCATTGCTGTTAATCAAAAATCTACTGATAAATTAGAAAAGTCAGTGATGAAGCCATACAATCATGACTTGAATGAAAGTACCAGCAAGCCATCTGAAGAGATGTCGAATGAAGTGTTGAAGTTCATGGATATTATGAACTACTCAGTGAAAACTGACGGACACTATTGTGTGGAATTACCTTTCAAACAGGAAAGTGTTAATCTGCCGAATAATCGTCGTATGGCTGAGCAACGTACCCAGAATTTGAAACGCAAGTTTGGCGAGAATAGTAAATTTCATGAAGTAAGAATCTATTTGAAGAATAATTTCTACAAGGATGATTGCTTAAAATCCATGTCTACTGAGCAGGAAGCGATTCTACCAGTAGAACATCTGACTTCTCTTTACAATAAGGGAGGATTCATATATTCTAAGTGGAACAGTGACAATGGTGAAAGCATTCCACTAGATGACAGAGCCAAAGAAACCAGAGAGTTGGATTTGGACAAAGACGATCTGCCAATGGAAAGAGCATTGGGAGTTACTAATGTTGTACAACTGAAATATGTTAACACAGAAGAAAATTCTGCGAATGAAGCATCCAGAGAACTGACAGTGAACCGTTTCTTAAGCGAGATGAGATGGATCAATGAACTAAAATCTCTCTGCAAGCCAGACAGAGAAGGGCCATAGCTTGAACGGGGATTTGAAATCTCTGCTAATGATCCGGACATTAAATCAAATCTAATGGTGAACTTTATTGCTAAAGATCCTGTTATTCTTTTGAAGGATTTTCACACTTTAACATTGCTGTTACAACACATCCATGAATTGATCGGACATGGAGGAAGACGTTTCATGCTGTCAAAGTTTTGGACTATTATGTTTTAGACTATATATTGGGTATCATGCCTGATTTTAAGGGTTTGGTATGCACGGTACAACTTTGAATTAAAACCAGTGTTTTAATAAGATTAATAACCAAGAAGGCGAAAGTGAAGATGGAAGAGTCGATGAAGAATTCTGATTGCGGATATAGTGCATGCTATTTTTTCCTCGTTCGTATAGTGTTTAGTATTCCCGCCTGACCGGGGTTCAATTTCCCGACGAGGAACCACAGGGTTTTATTCCCTTATTTTTGCATTTGATATATGTTAAGCCTTTATGACCACATTTTTATAATGTTTATTAGTAATTGTCTCGTAATATACTCGGAACAATTGGGGGCCGGTATGTAGTGGCCATTTGGCCTGTTTTGCATGTCATTGATGATGGCACGTGCCTTTCAATTTTAGACTGCCCGTTATATAGTGGGTGGGATTTATGACATGTTTTTGGGCGTGTTTGGAGCTAAGATGCTTGCGCAGAAGTTTAGTTTTTAGATTAGTTTGGAGCGAGTAGGGAGAAGGTTAACCCTTCAACCAGGCAAGACATAAAGGAGATCATGCCAGTGTTACGGAGACACGAGGAGTTTTCTAATGTTTAAAGTAATAAGCTGGAGTTCGATGAAGAGTGCAGTAACGTCAGAAGAAGTTTGGATGTATCTTACTGTTTTCTATCAACAATAAAGAATTTATTCATCAAAAGAGTGTTTTTAAACCATATCTGTGAAGAAGCTCTGAGGGTCTCTGTGAGCCAGCTCGCATGCGTATCGAAGATATCACTTACCATGCTCATAAAGGCGGCTAGGGAGTTAATTTCTCAAAAGGTATGAAAATCTGCCGCTACACCTTCAACACTCTACCTACATAGTCCACAAAATATGATCATTTGCCATAGTTATGTACAATGTTGAGCCATTTTTATTTAGTACCTAATAAAATTAAAATTTTATCTGTACATACATGATGAAATAAATATCTATATTACTAAAAGTCTGATCTTGACCGCTTTTGGCCCACTGTGCTGAGATTTCCGAGAGAACGCCACCACCTACGGCCGTCATTTTAGGCCACCTCGCTCAGAGCCCCCCTCCGCCTTCCTGGACCGGAGGATATTTCCCATCGATGACAAATCAGAGAGATATTAATGTTTTAAAAAAATCACCATTCTCCCTGCTGGAGGGAGGGGGAGGGACTATAAAACCAGGAAGTGGTGTGCCTCACTCAGTCTCTACAAGATGGATGAAGCCAAAGGGTCACATCTCTGAGCTCTGAATAACACTGAACACATGTCTACTCAACTGTGAGTCCCCTTAGTGTGGTTTGAAAATGAAAATATGGTTTGTTTGAAGTAAAAAGGCACTGCCTGCAAATGGTGGCTTGGGTGCTTTGGCTTGAAGTTGAAAGGCACTACTTACTGCAAATGGTGGCTTGGGTGCTTTGGCTTGAAGTTGAAAGGCACTACTTACTGCAAATGGTGGCTTGGGTGCTTTGGCTTGAAGTTGAAAGGCACTGCTTACTGCAAATGGTGGCTTGGGTGCTTTGGCTTGAAGTTGAAAGTCACTGCTTACTGCAAATGGTGGCTTGGGTGCTTTGGCTTGAAGTTGAAAGGCACTACTTACTGCAAATGGTGGCTTGGGTGCTTTGGCTTGAAGTTGAAAGGCACTATTTACTGCAAATGGCGGCTTGGGTGCTTTGGCTTGAAGTTGAAAGGCACTACTTACCAAAGATCCTATAGCGGAGCAAGATGGATTACTCTCACACAAACGTGTAGTACGCTCATGGGCGGATTCATGGGCGATTTTATGACTCATTTTAGCAACCTGCCCCCGCCATCTTGTTCCGCCATTTTGCTCCGCCCTCTTGCTTCCGGCCAAAGATTGGATCCGCAGCGGGGAGAAGGAGTGCGGGGCAGCGGGGAGAAGAAGTGCAGGGCAGCGGGGAGAAGGAGTGCGCGGCCCGGGGCAGCGGGAGAAGGAGTGCGCGGCCCGGGGCAGCGGGGAGAAGGAGTGCGCGGCCCGGGGCAGCGGGGAGAGAGAGTGCGGGGCCCGGGGCAGCGGGGAGAGGGAGTGTGGGACCCGGGGCAGCGGGGAGAAGGAGTGCGGGGCCCGGGGCAGCGGGGAGAGAGAGTGCGGGGAGAAGGAGTGCGGGGCCCGGGGCAGCGGGGAGGAGTGCGGGGCCCGGGGCAGCGGGGAGAGGGAGTGTGGGGCCCGGGGCAGCGGGGAGAAGGAGTGCGGGGCAGCGGGGAGAAGGAGTGCGGGGCCCGGGGCAGCGGGGAGAAGGAGTGCGAGGCAGCAGGGAGAAGGAGTGCGGGGCCCAGGGCAGCGGGGAGAGAGAGTGCGGGGCAGCGGGGAGAAGGAGTGCGGGGCAGCGGGGAGAAGGAGTGCGGGGCCCGGGGCAGCGGGGAGAAGGAGTGCGGGGCCCGGGGCAGCGGGGAGAGAGAGTGCGGGGCCCGGGGCAGCGGGGAGAGAGAGTGCGGGGCCCGGGGCAGCGGGGAGAGAGAGTGCGGGGCCCGGGGCAGCGGGGAGAGAGAGTGCGGGGCCCGGGGCAGCGGGGAGAGAGAGTGCGGGGCCCGGGGCAGCGGGGAGAGGGAGTGTGGGGCCCGGGGCAACGGGAGAGGGAGAGGGGCATAGGAGGGGGGGGGAGACATTGTAGTGAGGGGGCAGGCGAGGGAGTGCCGGGGGGGGATAAGGCCTAGTGTGTGTGAAGTTGCGGGGAGGTTTACAATGTTTCTTATTTACAATGTTTCTTATTTAATGTCCCTTGTCTAGTCTGAAATAAAGTTCATTATTGGATCAGAAGAAATATAATTGTGTGTGTTATATGATTATATACATTTATATAATTTTCATGTATGTGTGTTTATAAACATTTTATTCTTTAACAAGAATTAACAGAATTATGAACTAACAGAATTATGAATCTAACCCTATATCACGCACAAAAAGTTCCGCAATGTCAATCACCCTGCGAGTCGGGTCGGTTCCGGTTACTACAAAATCAACTCAAACACTGCTTGTGAACCATTTAAAAAGAAATGATTTAAAAAACATTAAAAAAGACAATTACCAGAATCAAATGTTATTGTTGACAAGAAGTATGAACTGACAGATTTATGAATCTAACCCACACAAACTGTTGCCCCACAACATTGATTACACTGCGAGTCGGGTCGGGTCAGGTAGGCTCAGGTTACTAAAATGGGCGTGGAAAAATGCCCATGATCCCCTCCCTAGCGTACTACACGTCAGTCCATTGCATTTCGCAGGAGTAGCCTATCTTGCTCCGCTATAAGATCTTTGCTACTTACTGCAAATGGCGGCTTGGGTGCTTTGGCTTGAAGTTGAAAGGCACTACTTACTGCAAATGGCGGCTTGGGTGCTTTGGCTTGAAGTTGAACGGCACTACTTACTGCAAATGGTGGCTTGGGTGCTTTGGCTTGAAGTTAAAAGGCATTACTGCAAATGCACTTACTTCCTGTTTGCACTGCATATTGATTTTAGATAAAACGCTACCACTTACGGCTGTGATTTTTGGCCATCTTACTCAGTCCCCCTTTGCTCAGCAGGTGCAGAGAATTCTTCCCATCAATGAAAAATAAAAGTGTTATTAGTGTTTAAAAAATGTTGAGAATCTCTCTCCTGTCAATCAAGTGCTTGAAGTGGTATGAAACTGCACTTGAATTCGGTGGCCTTGCACCCTGCTTGAAGTGGTAGGAAACTGCACTTGAATTTGGTGGCCTTGCACCCTGCTTGAAGTGGTAGGAAACTGCACTTGAATTTGGTGGCCTTACACCCTGCTCAATGTGGTAAGAAACTGCACTTGAATTTGGTGGCCTTGCACCCTGCTTGAAATGGAATTTCAAGGAATAGCCACGAGTCAATTGCCAGCCCACCAGCCGTGAGTGAGCTGCCAGCAGATCAGGCTTGAGGGACTGAGCTGTCACCCCGAGAACCCATACCAGCACTCCAGAAAGCCCCTCCACTGGCCACTAATATTGGAATTGGTGGAGAGGTGGAATATTGCGTAGTGGGACCAGCCCTCCTGTGTGAACATGGGACCCAACGGGTCCCACTTAGTCTAGTATATCCTAAAACTTGAGTTGCACTGAAAAAAAATAAATCTATGAAATGGTCATGAAACAACGGCGCTATTTTGAGGAGACGGGATCCAACGGGTCCCCCTTGGTCTAGTATAATATAAAACTCTGTGTGGGTGTTTGTGTGTCATTTCGTGTGCGATTCACATCTCCTCGAAAACCCGACACGGTAACGGTGAAATGCTTACATATTCCGGTAGAGATTTAGCTCATGATTTCAAAAATCCCCTCATCTGTAAATTTGATTCATATGTCACCAATCTGACATATTTTTCAAATCTAACTGCTGAAGCGAGCTGATGAAGTCACAATGCCTTTGCTCGTGGTCCAGACCCCCCCCCCTGCTCTGGATTAAAGCAGCTGACAAGTTACTTTAAACCCCCCCCCCTCAACTTTACAATCTGACCTCTTTAAAATCTAACGAGCTGGATGACGTTACAATGGTACCCCCCCCCCCCCCCCCCCGGCTCTCGATAAAAGCAACTGACAAGTTACGTTAACCCCCCCCCCCCCCCCCCCGACAGTCATTTTGTCGCCTCCCGACTCGCACTCGCCCGGCCGTCTGCAGCCCCGCCCACAGCCCAGCTGCTGAACACGAAGTACACTCGTGCTTCAGCTTGGGTTCTAGAACATGGCGGCTGTCTTATCGTCGCGCGGAGCAGCGCGATGGAAAGGTGACCCTGGCGGCCATTACTCCCTCTGGGAGAGGCCGTCTATGGAGACCTGCGATCGCAGTGACACGGAGAATCATGATGCCTTTTCCTTGCTGGTGGTCCCGATCCCACCTGGCTGTCACAGGGGACGACCTCCTCTCCGTCTCCCCACCCGATCGTCTGTCACGCAGGTGGGTGGGCTTTCCCGTCGCGGAAGCCACAATCGGCCGGCCCTCCACTGCTTTTGACTGTCCGCCCGCTCGCAGCAGTAGGGCCACCCACTCAAAAGATGCCGCAAATCGGAAACTCCAGCTCCAAAAGGCAGCAAGCTCCCCTGCCTGTGTCCCTCTCTGTGCCCCTCTCTACGCCTCCATGCCCCCGTGTCCCTCTCCGTGCCCCCGTGTCCCTCTCTCTCTATTCCCCTACCTCTTCAGCCGCGCCTGCGAGTTGAGAGCTAGGCGTGAGTGGATAGGGTGGGGCATGGGGTAAAAGGAGTGAATTAATAATATTAATATAATATCAATTGTGGTGTGTGTGTGTGTGTGTGTGTCTTTACATCTTTTCAGAGACACTACGCGGTGTTATATTTTTACAAATTCAAGTAGAGATTTACCTCACGATTTCAAAAACACCCTCATCTGAAAATTTGATTAATTATTTATTTCGTTATTTCTTCAAATTCTTCACCAATCTGAAGCTAAAGCTAACTTAAGCTGAAGCTAACCGGCTGAGACGTCACAATGCCTCGACTCCTCGCGGCTAGCTGCGCAGATTTTTCAAGGCGCAGCCTGCTGGCCACTCTATTCCACGAGCTACCGCCCCCCCCCCCCCCAAAAAAACTCGCACTCCAACGGCCAACCCGAGAGGTGCCGACGAGCACCAGAGTGCGGCCGGCCGTAGTGCCCCGGAGGTCACCGGCGTTCACGAGCACTTACGAGCTTTCCGGCTTGCTTTTGAAGAAATTTCCCCTCTACGCCTGCGCAGCGAGTGAAGTCACGCCCTTCCGCCACCCCCTCCCGCGGGTTTCCCGAGAGATGCAGAGAGTCAGGCCCTGTACTCTCTCTCTCTGGGCTCTCTCCGCTTTTCGCAGCCCACTCACTTGCCCGGCTCCCCTCCACCTCTCCCCATTCTGGTTCTGCCCCCTCCCCTCTCTCCCCCCTACTCTCTCCCCTCCACCACCCCAACCCCACCATTACCCCCCTCTCTGCCCCCCCCTCCCCTCTATCCCCCTCCACCTCTCCCCCCTCCTCATTAAAATTAGAACAAGTAAAAAAAACTGTTAGCACTGTCATCAAATAAAGATATAAAGATTTAAAAAATAAAGCCGTCTTTACACTCATAACACTTCCTGTAAATGCCATACCTGGATCATATAACGGTGCAGGTGGAGGTGGAGGAGTACCCCCTTCATTAATTATTTGTGTAATCTTTTTGGCTGTTCTGATGGTAGCAATAAAGTTTTCATGTTTCTGTCTCCAGTTTGAGGGCTTTTTGGGAGGTTCAGGCTAAAGGATATCAAAATGAATTAGATGTTATATATTGCATGCAATCCATACATTATTCTATTTCCTGTTCATACTTCAGTAGAATATAATTATCAACATGTCAAAATGAAAAGTCAAATTTCAATATGGATAAACAAAGTGACCACAATTTCCAATGAACTAATCAATCTGAGAAGGAATTTTAAATTCTCTTGTTGTTCGCAACATGACGGACATTTATAATCCACTTTCTTTTCATGATTTTCTTTAAAGCACTAAGGTTTTCATTTGTCAAGTCAATAAAAGATTGTAAGACAATGTTATTTTAATATCCGAAATCAATTCCTCCAATTGTAATTGTTCACAATGTATCCAAAAACAAAAGTGCAGAAACAGCAATGAATACAAATCGTGGAATACAGCACAAAAGAAAACAAATTAGCTCAACTTTAACTGAATAGACTACCCCATTAATCTTTTACTTTACATTTCCATAAGTATACTAATCTTCCCACCAATCATTATCCAATTCCCTTTAAGTTCATATTGAAATTGCTTCCGCTGCACGTCAGGCAATACATTCCAGTTAGGTAAATACTTGCTTTTACTGCCCCAATTCCTCTGTTTTTTCTGTAACTAATACCTTTCCTAGCTTGTTACTGACTTCCTGTTAGTGGCTTTTCACTCAATCCAAAATTCTCAACTGTGTACACATTGACTGTCTTTGGCCAGAAGCTAGAAATTTTGAACTGAGCATATGGCTAAAATAATTTTGCATTCAGCAAAATTTCCTCTGAAAACTCATTATATTCTATCATGTCACGAGATTAAAGTACTATTCTTCCATATGTCATCTCCAGGTTCATTCACATAAACCTCCTCTGGACCCTATCCAACGTCAGCACATCCTTCCTCAGATATGGGCCCAAAACTGCTCATAATACTCCAAATGCAGCTTTATGTGAACAAAGAATATCAGTGCACCCTAGTGAACAAGACAATAAACTAAACTGAACCTGAATAATAAAGTAGGCACAAAGAGCCTACTGCTATTTCTAATTTTTTATCCTCTTAGGTTTATGTTTCAAAAGATATATCTTAATCTTTTTCTTTTTATCACATTTTCTTTTAACTATCTCTATATTATTAGAACTCTCATCTCGTTTGTTTGTCCGTTTGTTTGCCCGGTTTGTATTTGCACGAAAACGGTACACGATAGCGCTACAATTTTTGATCCACCTTACTCACCATTGTCCTGTGATGTAAATGAAACAAGTTTAATTCAGATTGATGGTATATTTTACAAGTTAGTGACGTTTAATACTTTAAAAATAAAACAGCGCCCCCACTTGCCCTGCCCCCACCTGCCGACTTTACTTGATAGACGTCACAAAGGACACCTCATGGGTCCTCAGCATGCCTTTACAGGCATCACAAAGGACACCCCACAGGTCTGGGTGCGGGGAGAGGCCCGGGAGAGTGCTGGGTACCCTCGGCCTCTCCCTCCCCTTTCCCCGGCTCCAGGATGCTCCACCCTCTCCCCAACAGCCCCCGCCTCAAGTCATCCCCGGCTGCAGGACATTTGCCCCCCCCCCCCCCGCCTCAATCCCTCCCCCTCCCACGGCTCCCGAACGCTTGCCCCCCCCACCCCCAGTCTCAAGCCCTCCCCCCTCCCCGGCTCCAGGATGCTTGCCCCACCCTCCCCCGACAGCCCCTGACAGCCCACGCCTCAAGTACAACTTCATCGCCACCCTGCTGGTGATGGTTTACATTGAGATCCTGGGGAGGTGAGGAGAGAGAGGGATTGAGGGAGAGGGAGGAGAAACTGGGGGAGGTGAGGAGAGAGTGTGGGGGAGGAGGGGGGTAGAGGGAGAGGAGGTGGGTAGTGAGGGGAGAAGCTATCACTTCCCTTGAGAAATGTGGCAAAACATTAGTGACTAACTTGCAGGTTTTCGACAAAGTAACTGACGATATTCGTAAAGTTCCTGGCGATGTAGGTAAAGACATACCAGGAAAATGCGAGAGAGTGATTTTAGCTAACAAAGATCTTGAAAAAATGCAAAACATAGCTAAAGTTCTCAAAGGTAGTTGTAATGCACAAGATATCGACATGAATATAGAGTCTGTAGCTTGTTTCGGGTATGCACCAGCTGAGGTAGAAAGAAGTTTTTCACAACTGAGCATATTCTGTCTGACAGACGGCATAGTTTAACACCAGATAATTTGGAAAAAAATGCTAGTAATTATGTCCAACCAGGCAACTTTGGTCATATAATGCAGTATATTTTTATATTATAATTTGTAACCATATTTTGGTAGTGGAAATACATGCCTTTTTATGCCTTTGTCAATAAATGCCTTTTCCGTGCCTTTTTTGTAATTTTATTGTGCCTTTTTGCCTGCCTATTTCAGAGTTTTTTAGCGCCTAAACATGCTGGCTCTACTTATGCGCATATGAGTACAAAGTTTATAACAATAATGAGAAATACAAAAATAAATACAAAGACAAATGCAAAACAGCAGAATGGTGCAAAGATTGTGGTATAATAGTAAGATTAAATGAGAACTTACCAGTTTGAAGTTTGATCTTGATTTTATGAGGAGTTACGATGAGCGATTACGTGAAGAAGGGCCGTCTGTCTGCGTGCGCGTCAATCTTCAAAGCAGCTGTGTTAAATCACAGATAAAAAGAAGACCTGAGAATAGTAAGATTGTGAAGAAACTAGAACTTCCATATGACCTTGATAGTATGAGGGTGGGAGCGGTGGGCACGTAATCGCTCATCGTAGCTCCTCATAAAATCAAGATCAAACTTCAAACTGGTAAGTTCTCGTTTAATCTTACTATTTAACTTCGGAGTCACGTGAGTGACTACGTGAAGATTTCAAAGCTCTGTGATTTTACGCCGGTTACGAATCCAGGCGTCACACACTGAATGGATTGACCATGGATGCGTGTAATCATTAAAGCATTCAGACATTACGTAGTTAAGTAAAGACACTGATGCTTTAAATGAAAGAAAAGTTAAAAAAAAAGTTACCTCTCCCAACCTTGGGGGGAAACTAAGGGACAGAACTTAAAATGGTACGTGCAATCATCCCCAGTCCGGTTATGGGTTTGTTATAAAACCAGTGGACCGTTATTTCATTCGTCCATCCTGCAGCCACTAGGATGTCGTCAAGGGGCACGTCCATAGCTCTTGCTGCCGACGTAGATGCAGCCCTGGTGGAGTAAGATTTAACCATATAAATGTTTACTCCTGTTACCGTCATTACCTCTTTTGACCATCTGGAGATGGTTTGAGTTGACACCTTTTGGTGTGGTTTTTTATGGCTGATGAGGACCGATTGTTCTGAGCCTCTGAGGTTCTCCGTAACTCTCAGATAGTGGTGTTAGTATGTTACCACACACAGAACCGTTGGTCCTCTGGATATGCCAAGAACCGGTTCTCCATCCCTGGCATTTCTGGCCTGCTCTGTTATTATCAGGTTACTGATTAGGAAAGTTATGTTGTTCATATTGGTGGTCATGTAGTCCAACCGTAGCTTTTGCAGTGTCTGGACTCTTTGTCAGCATACCACCTTCAGGGTTAGTTATGGGCGGTCCCCACTGTCAAAGTAGGGTTAGTACCACGCTCACATCCCATGTGCCCGTGTACCTTGGCCTTGGAGGTCTTAAATTGTAAATTCCCTTCATGAATTTTGTTGTAAAGGGGTGCGTTCCTATCGAACCGTGCCCTGCTTCTGGCATCAGATAGGAGGAGAGTGCGCCTCTGGCACTATAGATTGCACTATAATTTTGTTTATAGTTATAGTACAGAGTTGATAGGAACTCCAAGACATCCGTTATCCGAACTGTGTTGTATTTGTTCGGACAGTCCTATGCCTTGAAATGGCCTCCTCAGAATCTGCAGACCAACAAGTTAATACGTTCATGTAGTGGATGATTGCTCCCTGTAACTGGGTTCACTAGGAGGTCCCTGCTCTTGGGTACAGCCATAACTGGCTGGACTATAATTTCCAAAATTTTTGAGGACCAGGCTTGAGTAGGCCAATCTGGCATTACCAATATGCCTGTGGCTTAGTCTTGCTTGATTTTTGTCAAGCATCAGTTTGTGAGACAAATTGGCAGAAAGCATACATAAACATTCCTCCCCAATTGAGGGAGAAAGCATCCACTGCCTTTCTCCTGGATCCAGCTCGCAGGACACATATCTGGGTAACTAATGGTTTAGTCTAGATGCAAACGGATCAACATCTGGTATGCCAAATCGTGTAGTTATTTCGTTAAATACTGTCGGATTCAACATCCATTCTGTGTTGTTATTAAACATTCGTGATCCAGCATCTGTCACCGTGTTATATCTACCTCGTAGATTTCCCAAATATTCCTCTCGATACACCAGTGCCAAATGAGGTTCGACAATCTGTCGTAAGATACAGATTTTACACCACCCTTGTTAATGGATATATGCCACCGCAGTGGTGTTATCAATCTGAATTTGAACAAGCACCGGTTGCATATCGTTACAGAGAACCTTGAGTCCATATTGTGCCCCCAACAATTCTGGGTAATTGATTCCATGTGTTGGGGAATTACAGACTCCTGCTCATTCCATCTGCCCCCACAGCTCTAGACTGTGTTGATGGCTCCCCATCCTTAGCCGCTTGCATAGGTCTGAAGAACCCCCGATGGCTTTCGAGCAAAATTTCCCTTGAGCCGTCTCCCATTCGTTATCCACCATAGTTATTCAACAATGGCCTCTGCTGGCAATCCATAGTTTGCCAATTTGGCCTGCATGGAATCTGAGTGTTCGTTCCTTTGCTTGCTGTAAATTCTGGTAATGCAAGGGCCCGTGACGTACTGCTGGGAATGCAGCTACTATTTGCCAATTACACTCGCTGTTTGCCTGATAGATGGCTAGCATTTGACTATCAGGTCATAGCAGGCTTAATTAATATTGTCGTTTGCCCCTAGGCAAAGTCACCAACATATTTACTGATTTTGATAGTAAATTCTAGGTAATCAATTACCCTTGTAGGTGTCAATTTTGATTTAACTGGATGGATGAGGTAACCAATTCTTTCAAACAGGGTTTTGGTTTGCTTTGACTGATGCTTCTGCCAATTCTCGGTGACTCCAAAAATGAAAATGTCCTCCAAATATGCCATTACTATGTGGATTGGAGACCTTTGTAGTCCCAGAATTTGTTTCCGTAGCTTAGTCAATAGTCTAGGAGCTGATGTCAACCCATTTGGCAGAGCCATGCCATTCAGTTAAACTTCAAATATCTCCTGTTCTTAGTGAATAGACACCGAATAGTATGCATCTTTAAGGTCGATGCATGCCATGTGACCATTTTATAGGAAGCTCCTATAAAACAGTAGTTAGACCGTAACAAAAAATTGCTGTTTCTGAAAATCTGTACTGCACAAATGAGTTAAACCTGGATGAAGTGACATCCTCCATCCGTCACCTGTCCTGGAAGGCAATCCTGCCCAAAATACTGGGCCTGCCTTGAAGACAACTCCGGTCCGAGTTCCAAGTCTGCTTGGAACCTATGTATGTTGTGCAGTAAAAAATAATCACATGTTATCTGTTTTTTAAAACCAGATCTGAAATTCATGTTATTGTCATTTTGAACAAAAACACAAGAGTAAAATTACCAACATGTAACTGGTCCACAATCCCTTGTTTCAGTAAACCCAGACCCACCTACCTCCATGGCTACCAGTGGTCTTGTGGTAAGCCCAAAGGCCCCTGATGCGGGTTCCTTTTCTCTCCTTGATTGGGAGTAGGACTGGTAGGGAGTGTGGATTCCATGTTTCTCCTGACCTCTGCTTGGGTCATGGTCTGAAAATCTCATCATACTGAGCCTGCCCTGTAGGACAATTCTGGCCATAATTCTGAGTCTGCCTTGAAAGACGACTCTGATCATATTTCCGTGCCCAGCTTTCAAGCTACCACCGGCTTCAGTGAACTGCTTACCCCCTATGGAGGTGTGGGGTGTGTTGCCGCCTACTGATGAAGTTTTGCTTGTTGTTGGTACCTTGATTGGTCCGACAGCTTTTGCTTCCTTCTTCTGGTCTTACCTGAAGAGAGGATTCGGCGGCTGGTTTCTCCAAAGTCACCCCGATAGCGCTGTTCCCTTGTCGGCATTTGTGCGAATATTCTGCCAACTGCTGTCTCTTGAGGCCATATGTATGTGCTTCAGTATGTTCACACTTTAATTCGAGATCAGTTACCTACTGATCACTCACACTCCCCTGCACTGAGAGTGAGATTTGTAGGCAGCTGCCACAGGCCCCTGAGGATACCTGCGCTGACATGGCCCCTCCAGCGGGCCTAAATGTGATTCTTGCTTTGGGTCAGACTGAAACTGACCGTGAATGCTCCTCTCCTCATAGCAGGAGACATTTGCTAGATCTCTATCCAGGGAAGCACCCAGTGGAACCTGGATGATTGCAGAAGTATTTCTTGTCTTTTGTGCTTATTATTTATTTTTTGTAAAGCACTTTGGTGTCAATGCAAGTTAACTTAAACAGTGCTATATAAGTAAAAGTTACTTACTTACTTCCTTTCTTCTGCTTGTCCCTGGGAAGGTTTCCCCCCCCCCTGCTTTTGTACTCTGAATCAGAGTGGTTTCTTCCATATGTACTTCCCCCTCCAATGGGGAAGACATTGGGCTGCCCCATGTGTGCCCCAGGCTCCCGGTACTGCCTGCTGTAGGCCCCGGGCTGACACAGCTCCCTCCTTTAGAGCAGGTCATTGTTAGAGCAACTTCTCCAAAAAGTTGCTCCATGTGGGAGAGTCGTCCTCAGATGCTCTCCGTTGAGGGAGGGTATCCCTTTTTCCCCCCGGACTAATCTGAGTCAATGGGTTTGTTTGACTTGCGGGTGGTTTTTCCCGTACTGCAGGACCACCAACGGAGCTCCTCCTGCAACAAGTCTCCTTTTGGACAGGTTCTGCCGGCGCTATGTCGGGAAACACCGTCGCCCGCTACTGGGAATGCTGCGGTCTTCGGCAGCCGACTTCCCCGCGGACCGTCTCCTCGACATCTGGGCCCTGAAACTACAAAAAGCTTCAAGCCCGAAAGAACGCAGGTAAGTAATTCAACTTCCCTTACCTGCCCATCCGGACGGACTGGGAGGACACAGTGCCTCTGCCAGTCCGTCGCGCGTTGCGTTCAGACGTAATGACGCGCACGCAGACAGACGGCCCTTCTTCACGTAGTCACTCACGTGACTCCGAAGTAAAATCATAAGTAATGAAAACACTGCTAAAGTGCAGCCATGAAACAATCGAATTAGGTGGAGATAACAGTAGAGGTACATGGCTGTACCTCTGGGATGGGGGCGTGGAAGGGGCATTTGGTTCAGGGGTTGGATAGCAGAAGCTGCTTTTTAGGCCTAAATTCAGGGCTGCCAAACTCCTGTATCTTCTCCCAGAAGGTAAAAAAGAGAAGCGGGAATGACCAGGATAGAAGACATTCTTGACGATAATTCCAGCCTTCCCAATGCGATGATGGACTGGATGGAAGGAATTGATTAGCCTGTGATGGACTGGGTTGCATTCACCGCTCTTTACAGGTTCAGACAGTCAAGAGCACATGCTATACCACGCTGAGATGCATACTGTTAGAATACTCTCCACACTGCATCCATAGAAGTCTTAAGAGAATCTTCATGGAAATGCCAAATCTTCTCAGATGCCTAAAGTAAATTTGCCAATGCAAGTTCTAGATCACTGCGTCAGTGTGAATGGACAAAGATTTCAGTGTGAAGGGACAAAAATTTGATTGTAGGCCATATGGATGCCTAGAATTTTGAGGCTGTTAACAGCAGCTTTATGGATGAAGACATACTTGCATTCATCTCCTCGCTTCCTTAGGTCACCAACCAACTCTTTAGTGATGCTGACATTATGAGTTTGATTATCCTCACCTTCGAGTCCCCCTTGTCCTCACCTTCCCCCACTCGTGACATGGCAGAGTTCCCCTTGTCCTCATCTTCCACCCTACCAGCCGCCACATACAACAGATAATCCTCCGATATTTTCGCCACCTCCAATGGGATCCCACCACTGGCCACATCTTCCCATCTCTTCCACGGTCGACTTTCCACGGAGACCGGTCCCTCTATAACTCCGTAGCTCCCTGGTCAATTCTTCCCTTCCCACCCAAACTACACCCTCCCCTGTACTGTCCCTTGCAACCGCAGGAAATGCTACACTTGTCGCTTTATCCCCCTCCCCTTGACTCCATCCAAGAACCTAAGCAGTCTTTCCAGGTGCAGCAGAGGTTCACCTGCACCTCCTCCAACCTCATCTATTGCATCCGCTGCTCTAGGTGTCAGCTGTTCTACATCGGTGAGACCAAGCGTAGGCTTGGCGATCGATTCGCCCAACACCTCCGCTCAGTTCGCAATAACCAACCTGATCTCCCGGTGGCTCAGCACTTCAACTCCACCTCCCAATCTGAATCCGACCTTTCTGTCCTGGGCACCCTCCATGGCCAGAGTGAGTCCCACCGTAAATTGGAAGAGCAGCACCTCATATTTCACTTGGGTAGTTTACACCCCAGCGGTATGAACATTGACTTCTCCAATTTCAGGTAGTCCTTGCTTTCTCCCTCTTTCCCCTCCCCTTCCCAGCTCTGCCACAGCCCACTGTCTCCGCTTCTTCCTTTCTTCTTTCCCCCCCCCCCCCCCCCCCCATCCCCTCATCAGTCTGATGAAGGGTCTCGACCCGAAATGTCACCCATAACTTCACTCCACAGATGCTGCTTCACCCGCTGAGTTTCTCCAGCATTTTTGTCTACCTTATGAGCTTGATGTTCTGATTGCATGACATTGGGTTCCCTATTTCTTTCCAGTACTCCGGTTCATCATTGTTGTTGATCTGGCTGACTACAGTGGTATCATCAGTAAAATTAAAGACTGGGTTGGCATTGTATTTAGCCACACAGTCAAGGGTGTACAGGGAGTAGAGCAGAGTACTGAGTGCAGAATCCTGTGGCGCGTCAGTGGTGAGGGTCAGGGTCAGAACGGAAATCACATCCTGATCATCAAGCTCCAGAAATAAATGAGGGAAGTAAACTTTTTTCTACGCAAAACATAGCCAGTCACAGGATATTGGACTCATTTGATTTAATGTAGATACAATGACCAATTTAAACAGAACATTTATATAACTCTCACTTGCCAACTCTCACTTCAATTCATCCCGTTAATATCCATGATATTAACCATTGGTTCATGATACAACATGTATACTAAGCCTTCTATAATATACATATTGCCTATATATTCCCCCAATTCAACTATACATTTAATGAATATGCATCCCATTATATATTATGCAAATACAATACAATACGGGTTTATTCGTCACATTGCACATAAAGTGCAAGTGAAATGAATTAAATCCAGTCTGAACGTTTCACTTCATGAGCATGCAAAATTGTTAACTCAATTCGAGTTTTAAAACATATTTACTTTTTTGGCAGAAATAAACAACACTTTATAAAGTTTTGTAAGCTTTAAGTTTACCTACCCTGGGCTTTAGAGGCTTTAAATTGGGAATATCAGTTCCTTCGGCTCTCTGTCTACTGGAGTTAAAGGTCTTCCTTTTCTTGTTTGCATTTTTTTGACAGACGGGTTCATGCTTTAACTGCAAACAAAATTTTAAAACAATTAATACAATCTTGTAAGTATTATTGGTAAAAACTCATCGCAGATCATTGAACTTCACAGTATTAACAAAGTCCAAGTAAATTTCTACCTGGCGGTAAATCGGAAAACGGGAAATATTGGGAATGGGGGAAATCCTAGCTGGCTTCCATGGTCCGTATTTCTAACTGCAATCAGATTTCCCTATTGACTGACTTATTCTCATGATTTTTCTGTTGTGTACAAGTGTATCTAAAAATAGCAGCTCCCTTCTGGATATCTGCAATGTTGATCTTAAATTCATGTACAGGTGCACAACCTTTTATCCGAAGATCCAAATAACGAAAACCTCCGAATAGCGGCCATTTTTTCGGTCCTTGAAGAAAGGTCCTTGAAAACGTTCACCGAGGGCGGCCCGCAGAGGTGACAGCGGAACCTCCGGTCGGTCCTCGAAGAAAGGGGAACTAAATCCCCATTCATAAAAGAGAAGATGAGGGTATATTGCGCGGGAGGGTTAATAATTGACAATATGCTGCTGCCTGCCCGCTGAATTAAAAAGTTCCCACGGTAGACTCATGATATACAGTGTTTCGTGAGTCTTGCGTGGGAACTTTTTAACTCAGCGGGGCAGGCAGCAGCAGATTGTCGCTCGCTTCAGTATCACCCCACCTACACCCCTCTGCTTCCCGGCCATGTGTGTGACCCCTTCCCTCCCCTCTCCAGCTCCCCGCCCATTGCACCGGCGCGGGGGCTTTGCACTGTCTTCACGTCGGCGATTGCAGCAGGACCGTGTCAGGACCAATTGGACACCGACCACCAGGCCCACCGCAAGCACGGAGATCCCAGAGACCCACAGCCAGCAGCAACTCCAGCCCAGCCCCGCTCCAACTACAGAGGAACACGTAGGGGCAGAAGCTGATGGTGTGCAAGGTACGTCTTGTTCTTGGGGTGGCGGATGAGGGGGCGCAGCTCGGGCTGTGGGCGAACTGCCACTTGTCGCTGTAGCGGCCAAAGATCATAGAGGAGCTACTCTATGATCTTTGGTAGCGGTCCATCGGGGAGCGGATTCCTCTGGAGTTGGAGGGGGAGGGGGGTATTGTGCTGTTTGATCGCCCCCTGCTATCCCAGGGACAGGGAGACACAGCGGCTTTTTAGACTGGTGGGCAATCACTTCCAAAGTTCTGCCCACACAGTCAGTACACTTCTCCTACACTGTATTTCATACAAACATTTATTCTGCAAGAAAAAACGACATTGAAGACTCAAACTCGCGATCGAGTAACTGCCAGGATCAAGGCGCAAACTCGCGACCTTGCGGATATGAGCCGAGCACTCTACCACTGAGCCAGCCATTAAAATCTACGCTAAAAAATTTCCATTCCGAAGACCGACAAATTCTGAATTACGAAAAGTGTCTGGTCCCAAGGCTTTCGGATAAAAGGTTGTGCACCTGTAATACAAAAAAGTCAAATATCTTTCCATTTACAAGCAAGACGGGAATTAATTACCTATTAAAATTGTAAATCTGAATGGAAACATTAAGTTCTCGAAATACATAAATGAGGACTAACAAACAACATACTCATTTTCACAATTTGAAAGATGTGCTGTGAAATGAGATTATCTTATTTTTCAGTTTTGCTTTCTTTTAAATACTGGGAATGAATTTGAGAATTAGTTTGGATTCAATTCACTTCAAAAAAGTAATACATTTTAACTATTCAAATTCATTAATTACACAATCTGAAAATGGCTATTTACAAACTTCTTTAGTAGACACATGCGTTCATAACAAATGATGGTAAAATTATGCAAGTGTCTTGCCATCCAGTGCAAGTTTTTTTAAATCTAGGGGCTGTCCCACTTGGGCGACCTAATTAGCGAGTTTAGAAGAGTTTAAAGAGAGTTTGAAAAAATGTCATGTTAAAGACCTCCTTCGACTATGTAGACGACCTCCTCGACTACGTTGAAGACTAGCTTCGACTAACTTCGGGAAAATTGGACACCGAATAGTGGAGTGAAGACGACCTCCTTCAATCTCCTTCGACCTCCCTTCGACTATGATGAAGACTATCTACGACTACCTTTGACTTCGATTACCTACGACTACCCTCGATTACCTACGACTAACATGCCGACCTACTACGACTGAACCTACGAGTAAAAAAAGTATAGATTTTTTCCATGGCTACCTTTTTTTACTCGCAGGCATTTTTCAACATGTTGAAAAATACGCCGCGACCTAGCTGAGGCCTCGAGTACACGGGGACTGCTCTCGAGCATAAAGGAGAGTTACAAAAACCTCCTAGGACCTTGTGTCGACCATGCTGCGAGTACGAGTCTAGGGCAAACTCGCCAGAACTCGCGGATTAGGTCGCCCAAGTGGGACAGCCCCTTAACGTTCTCCTTCTGAATAAAATGGCTCAACCCCATTTTCAAACCTGTATCAGTGCGAACATTTAACTTGCCCGCATCGACTTCTAGCTTTACAAAAATGAGAGTACGGTACTAAACTGGACCCAATAAAAATTGGCTATGTCACCATTTTGATAAAAGGGTGGGTTTAGATAATGGTAACTTAAACACAATTCTTGAGGGACAACCAGCAGAATTTCTCACATGAACAGGAGCAGGATTCTAATCCAGAATCAGGAGGTGATGTTACTACAAAATATCCAAATGGTATATATTTGCAAAATCACAATCTCATATCCAGATTACTTATAGCAGCCCATTGAGTAAAACCTTTTGGGAGGTCCGATTTGAAAAAAAAATCAAGTGCAATCTTTTTTATATTCTGTGTCACAATATACCAGCAATTGAACAGTTAATTAATATAAAGCTGTTTCACCAGCACACCCTTGCTCTGACTCTCCATTTTAGCATTCTAGGCTGGGCATTCAAATGTTGTTGATCTGTATCGGTATCCGGAAACCAGAATGGCCAAGTTAAAAAGGGATTGAAGTATTTTACATAAAAATCAGTATCAAAGTCTCCTCTTTTTTTACACTCCCACACATTAAATAAAGAAACAGTGGCCTGAATTAGCTCGAAAAGACACACACAATAAAATCCACTCATTTCATACTAATTGAGCATCAATTGATTGCATAAAATTCACCCAAATGCTTTATATAGGCTGTGGGCCGAGGTGCTTTTTCGTTTGTTAGTGACCCAAATCACGTAACTACCCGAATTTTTAACAAATTGTGTAAAAATATTATTAATCATACCTGAAACCTGTCAAGAAGAAAACGTCACATATTTTTAAAATATGAGAAATACCTCCAATTTATCAAGTAGTAATTGTGTAATCAATGCACGTTTAACATTGCGTCAGATGCCAATTGACCAATTAAGCACTTTGTTTCATGGTAGCTAGGCAGCGAGCACTGGGATCATGGCTGCCTCCTAATTACATCAAAACAATAGTAAGGTTTCAAAGGAATAAAGGTAATGCTAACCTTGCTGATAATTATGTTTTACAATTGATTTATCTTTGTAAAGTTATGAAGTGAACTGTTAAATAAAAATGATAAATAAAAATGTAGAACTAGGGTCAGGATTACGATTAGGGTCGGTCGGGCTGTCAGCCGGCGGTGAGTTCTGTGAAGGATCGGTCGGGCTGTCGGCCCGCCGGTTAGTACTGAGAAGGATCGGTCGGGCTGTTGGACAGCCGGTGAGTGCTGTGAAGGATCGGTCGTGCTGTCAGCCCGCCAGTGGATACTGTGAAGGATCGGTCGGACTGTCGGCCGGCCAGTGAGTGCTGTGAAGGATCGTTCGAGCTGTCGGTTGGCCGGTGAGTGCTTTGAAGGATCGGTCGGGTTGTCAGCCGGCCGGTGTTGCAGCGAGCGAGCAGGCGGCCTGACGGAGCCGGCGCTATGGGGGTGCTGAAGGGGCCCGCTCCCCACCATCATCACCATGAGGATCCAGAAGGGCAGCTGGCCGAGGTGAACGAGTGACGTCACTTGCAGCGTGTGGAACACAGTGCAGGCTGCGCGAAGCAGGCCCGTTGTGACATCATCAGCGAGACCATCTCGTTTCAATGAAAAGTTTTTTCAGATTTTTGAACATTTCGATTAATAACTCGAGAAATAAAGCATGAAATTTTCAGATAAGGTGATTTTGGACTCGATGGGAAAAATCTCTACCAGAATATGGAACATTTTTACCGTTAGTGTGTCGTTTTTTTTAGAAGATGCGATCACACACAAACAAATAAACACACAAATTCACATCCGTCACACACACACTAACCACCCCCCTCGATATTATATTAATATTATTCATTCGCATCTTTTACTCCATCCCCGCCTTATCCACTCACACATGAGAGAGGGGCAAAGACAATTGAGAGAGAGAGAGAGAGGGGCAAAGACAGAGAGAGGGGCAGAGACAGAGAGAGTTGGAGGGAGAGGGGGGGGGGGGGGGTGAGGGGTGGAGAGAGGGGGGGTGAAAGTAATGACTTCCTTTCAATTATATTTTATCTAATGCTGTTCCAAATTTCAAGTAGATCCCAGAGATGGGTCACGAAAGTCAAATTCTAGATACATTTTCGATGCACGGCCCACAACCCAATAACAGATAAGTGAACCATCTTAAATTTTTACTTAAAACTAAAACAAATGTCAAATATTTCCCCAAAACATACATAATTTCTGCATCATATTCCGAGTCCTAAAATAGTTGAATCGTCTCACAAAAAAATAAAGAGGTTAGGAAAGAATATGGGAGATATTATGACTTACCCGTGTTGCTGTCAAAAAAGTTCTCCCACAAATTCGGCAAGGTGACAAATTAATGTCAGCTGATCCACCTTCAGATGCAGAAAAAACCCAGCATTAAACTACAATTTAATAAATACTTAGTGTTAGTTAGTTTATTGATTATTAATTTATCTTTTAATACTGCATATTATGTGTATTATTGTTTTTACAAGTCTGTTAAGTTACAAGAAGTAACATTGTTCTGTTGTCCGCACATATGACAATTAAACACTCTTGACCCACTCTTGAGATGACGTAATATTTGTAACATTATGTTTTCCATGTCCTTTGTCATTAACCCAGCTGCTTTGTAGTCTCCTGAAGCCTCTGTATCTTCTTCAAAAGCCAGTCACCAGCAAGCTTGGATATATTGTGTGCTCCTTTTTAAGTAAGTAAGTTTATTGGCCAATTATTCACATACAAGGAGTTTGCCTTGGTGCTCCGCACCCAAGTAACAACATGACATACAGTGACAGTTACGAATGACTCAGAAAACACTAAACATTAATAATAATAAAACATTAATGATAAAACACCATTGATCAAGTATGTGAACCAACAAAATACCAGATCAAAGGGAGGCTACAGATTTTTGGTTGTTGAGTAGAGCAACTACTCGTGGATAAAAACTGTTTTTATGTCTGGCTGTGGCAGCTTTGACAATCCGGAGTCGCCATCCAGAGGGAAGTGATTCAAAGAGTTTGTGGCCAGGGTGAGAGGGGTCAGAGATGATCTTGCCCGCTCGCTTCCTGGCCCTTGCAGCGTACAGTTCATCAATGGAGGGAAGGTTGCAGCCAATAACCTTCTCTGCTGATCGGACGATTCGCTGCAGCCTCCAGGTGTCGTGCTTGGTGGCTGAGCCAAACCAGACCATGATGGAGAAGGTGAGAACAGACTCTACGATGGCCGTGTAGAATTGGACCATCATTGCCTGTGGCAGATTGTGCTTCCTCAGCTGTCGTAGGAAGTACATCCTCTGTTGTGCCTTTTTGACTGTGGAGTCGATGGTCGCCCCCCACTTAATGTCCTTGGAGATGATGGTTCCCAGGAACTTAAAAGACTCCACAGATGTGACTGTGGTGTTGTTGATGGTGAGTGGGGTGAGGGGAGGGGGAGCTCCCCTAAAGTTTACAATCAATTCCACTGTCTTAAGAGCATTGAGCTCTAGGTTGTTGCTACGGCACCAGGACGCCAGCTGCGACACTTCCTGTCTGTAGGCAGATTCCTCCCCATCCTGGATCAGTCCAATCAGGGTTGTGTCGTCCGCAAACTTGAGAAGCTTGACAGAGGTGTCTGTGGAGGTGCAGTCGTTGGAGTAGAGGAGAGAGTACGCAGCTTTGCGGTGCTCCTATGCTGAGCGCTTGCGGGTCCAAGATGTGCTTTCCCAGCCTCACATGCTGCTACTGTCAGGAAGTTGGTGATCCACTGAGAGGGGTTCAGGCACAGTCAACTCGGAAAGTTTGGAGTGTAGTAGCTCTGGCACAATGGTGTTGAATGCAGAGCTAAAATCAACAAACAGGATATTCGCATAGGTCCCCTGGCAGTCTAGGTACTGTAGGATGAAGTGCAGGCCCAGGTTGACTGCATCATCCACAGATCTATTGGCCCGATTTGCAAACTGCAGAGGATCCAGCAGGGAGTTTGTGATATTTTTCAGCTTGGCCAGCACAAGCCTTTCGAGTGTCTTCATGACTACAGAGGTCATCCAAATTACCAAATTACTGGTAGCGTTTGCAAACAGTTACAGCTCTACCACAAGCACTTAGGCTGTCCAAATATGACCCATTTATTCCTATCCTCTGTTTACTGTCCTTTAGCCAAATGTCAATCTACGGCCACAGATTTCAACAGAACTTGTTTCATATTCTTGTGTGTTGGACCTTATCAAAAACATGCTGAAAGTTCAAATACACTGCATTCTCTGCTTTTTCTCTCATTTGTTCTGTTGGTTACTACCTCAAATCAAAACGAAGGCTCGTTAAACATAATTTCCTTTCAATAAATCAACGTTGACTCCACCCACTCTAATTTTCCAAGTGTCCTTCCTTAGTAACAGATTACGACACTTTTCTCAATTACTAGAGAACAAAACAAATCCAATTAACTAAATCTACCAGCAATGTGATGGCTGATGTTATTTGCGCTGCAATCAAATACCACTAATAATGCTGGGCTTTCAGTCTCACACCAGCTGACACACGTGATTGCCCTCGTCATTAAAAACCCCTAATATGATGTTAATAAAAATGAGAAGGAAAACTCACCACAGCCTGAAATGAGTTAGAGCACAAAGGAAGATGTTTGTAGCTCTTGCCAGCTGTGTGTTATTTAGTAGTACCGAGTTTGCTAGTTCCAGGTTCAACTCCTGCTCCAAAGATTTCAGCATGCAAGTCTGGGCTTCCACCAGAGCACCAAAGGAAATAGAATATAAGAATATAATATAACAATTACAGCACGGAAACAGGCCATCTCGGCCCTACAAGTCCGTGCCGACTACCAACTAACTAACAATTGGCTATGCTGTTTTTTTTATGGGCCTGATGCTAAACTGAAATGGGTATCCCCAAAATGTCAGTGCACCATGTGAAAAGACAGGGCTGTTAAAATTGGGATACTAGCCAAACTATTTTTTAAGGCAGTCTCTCAGAATCAAGGTGATTGTTACCACTCTCATGTTGAGGTACTGCTTTTCTTATTTCCTTGCAATGTTTCAATATTAGAGGTCTTTAAGCCCATTGAGTCAATGCCAGCTCTCAAATAAATGCCATTAATGCCACTCATCCACATTTCAAGAACCTTTTGGCACAATTTTGAACCTTTCTCTCTGATCATCTGATACACCTTCCAAGGCAGAGTGCGGAATAGAGTATCTACTTCTCGAGTCTGATTCAGGCATGTGAACCACATGGCCTGCCCAATGGAGCTGACAGAGTTACTGAGGCTTCAGTGATGGGAATATTAGTTCACATCCTTTCAGTAAAGTTTGATGATTTTGTGGAGGCAGCAATGATTACATTTTTGCAGTGTCACGGGTGCTTGCTGTAGGTAGCCCAGGACCTTGGAAGTATATAGGAAGTGAGGAATCGCAGCTTCTGCCACATTATGAGTTTACTGTCATGTGTCTTGATCTTTAAATACCATGTTTCTCTCAATCGATCAAAACTCCCTCATGAAAGGCAGTGAGTTTCATCACCGGTGTCTGCCTTCATCAAAGGAGGTTCGAGATATGAGAAATGGTCTAGATTTTCCAGAGTCCCATTAAAAACTTTAATTTCTGCATTGTAGTATAGAATCTTGATCTTGCAAATGTTTAGTATCAGGCCCATCCTCTCATGCCTTCGTGAATAAACCAATGAAAATGGTTACAAAGATATAGATGGAGCTTTCATCAACACAAGCTAAAGCAGAGTGTTGGCAGGGAGCTAGGTGCTGAATAATTATATGAATGCAAAACATAAATTTGAGATCACAAAAACCTTATAGATTGTAAAGAGACAGACTCACTTTCAGGTGGTTGCCAGGGAGAGGGATACATAGTTGCTACTGAAATAAAAGAACCAGGAAGTCTACTGGATGGAATTTGAAAATAGCAACTAAAGATTAGCCCCATCTTATGGCCCTGCCTCACGGTGCGAGTCCACCCACGAGTGATCCCGAGTTTAGATTAACATAGCGAGAAAGTCGGAACTCGTAACGCTAACGGCAGGTACTCGGGAAACTTGTTAACTCGTGAAAATCTTTCAACATGATGAAAGATTTCCACAAGTCAAATTTACTCTTGAATTAATATTTTTTAACCTGTTAAACTTGTTGTAAGAACGTAGTAGCCCGTAGTAGTTTACCATAGTGACTCGTGAGTCTACCGTGGGCACTCTTTAACTCAGCGGGACAGGCAGCATCTCTGGAGAGAAGGAATGGGTGACGGGATGACGTTTCCAAAATTCTGCTGCGTTTTTGTGTTACTCCAGCACTGCGTGTTCACTTTTTGTCAACCAGCATCTGCCCTTTCTTGTGTATGACATTATTTGTATCCGTGGCAGTTGATTGTCGCTCATTTCAGTTTCCCAGGGGGTCGGGACGGGACTGGAGTTGGGAGCGAAAGGTGGGGGGGGGGGGGGGGATGAACAAATATCTGAAACACCAAAAACGGACAGCAGTGATGTATTTGCTATACCGCTACAATAATCGGACTATTGGTGCGCTGCTGTTTCCTTGACTACGGTCATGTGAAACGACTCTTGTACATTTAATATACCGACAATGTCTGGCAGTGAATCTCACTCTCTCAAATCCGTAGAGACACGAAAAGCTGGAGTAACTCAGCGGGTCAGACAGCATCTCTGGAGAAATGGACTAGGCAACTGCAGACTGCAGTCTGAAGAAGGGTCTCAACCCGAAATCTCGCCCATTCCTTTTCTCCAGAGATGCTGCCTGTCCCGCTGAGCTACCCCAGCTTTTTGAGCCTATCTTCGGTTTAAACCAGCAAATGCAGTTCCTTCCTGCACCTCTCAAATCTGTGCCATTATTCAGTACTCCAATTTTAGTTTTATTTTACTAATTCTGGATAATATCGCCGCGTTCGTTGGTCGTACACCTCTACCCCACCTCTGGTGCTTTAAGTGCATTTGTTTTTTCTTTTACCTCCGGGAGGAAAAAAAGTAAAATCCAATTCATCTGGAGCAGTTCTCGGATATAACAGCGAATGAAGAGAAATTGGCGAGTTATTTAGAAATTAATCCTTAAAGAGAGCGTAACTCGTTGGATAAATGAGATTGTCACTAGGCAGCATCTCCCCCCCCCCCAGTCCCGACCCTCTGGGAAACTGAAGGGAGCGACAATCAACTGCCACGGATACAAATAATGTCATACACAAGAAAGGGCAGATGCTGGTTGACAAAAAGTGAACACACAGTGCTGGAGTAACACAAAGACACAGCAGAATTTTGGAAACATCATCCCGTCACCCATTCCTTCTCTCCAGAGAAGCTGCCTGTTCCACTAATTTCCCACGGTAGACTCACGAGTCACTACGGTAAACACACGGGCTACTACGTTCTTACGAGTTTAAAAGTTTAAAATTTTTACTTCAAAAGTAAATTTTACTCGTGGAAATCTTTCATCATGTTGAAAGATTTTCACGAGTTAACAAGTTTCCCCGAGTACCTGCCGTTAGCGTTACGAGTTCCGACGTTTCCGCAACGTTCATTCTACGTGATTACCATGAGTTTGATTTGTTTTAAACTCGGGATGATTCGTGGGTGGACTCACACCGTGAGACAGGGGTTTTAACATTACTCTCTCTCTTTTAATTTGCGAAGAGCATCAGAATAAATATGAAATATATTTGGCAGAATAAATTGAACATGCATGTGCAAGAGTGTTGCATTGCATGAGAGCTGCACAAAGGAGGCAGCATAATTAGATACTATCAGCTCATATAGCTTTTGTAATAAATCCAAAATTAACAGTAGCTTTACAATCAGCAGATTATCTAGGTGAAATAACATATGTATAATATTGTCTTAAATAAAAAGTAGTTTTATCTTGGACAGAGCACAGTGACCATCTAAGTGAAACTAGACCAGTTCATACTTCATTGTGCTTGGAATTATTGTTAATCTACTCTCCACTATTCAGTGTGTGTTCAGCTACTGCTGTTGCACTCTGTAATGAGCAAGGACAAAACATTCTGGATGCTCATGCATTGGGCACAACAACTAATCCAACGAGGCACCAGATAGTACTGATTTAAGGGCTTGCAGGGAGTTGGTCCATTTATTACGGATCTCTCAGAGTTGAACAAGGTCTTGGCCCAAGATGAAAAAAGTAAATGAAGTAAGTGATTTGATTTGGGCCATTGGTTTAACTAATATAAAATCTTTTAAATATTTTTCTTTTCATTTTATAATACTTGAACTGTCTTTAGAGTTTCATGATTATTGAGAACTATCAGGCTACCAAATGCAAAATCTCAGGTCCAGTCACTGCTTGTGGGACAGCCACATTGGTTTGAATTTAATTAGACCTCCAGGTCTGCATAAAGTTAATGTGATTGTGGTGGTGACATGCTGCTAATTATGAACATGAACAGGTCCAGGATAATCCAGTCCATTAAATACAACATGGACATATTTAGTTTGTTTTTGTTTCTAAATCAACTGTAACAATGTGGTTGTAGCGTTTGTTATTTGACTAAAAATTAGAATAGGATTCATTAAGAAAGTGCTTAATCGGGCAGAGTAAAGCAATCTATGGTATAATCTGAAATGGTGGAGATGAATTGGGTAAAAGAAAAACAATGTGCTTGGAGACACAATGACCTTGATTTTAACTCCCTCTATCTTGTGAGTCAATAAAGTGAATAGTATAGCACAAGGACCATGATTTATGTTTATTATAGTTCTGTGATGTATTTACTACTGCAATCTAATTTTAAATAATGCAACATGCATTTCACCAGGGCTGGCATAGTAGGGCTTATCTGTTAGAACTGAATGCTGATTGATCCGTGTCAAATAGAAGATAATACGAATAAAACTAGTATTCATGTGACAATGTTAATTGTAATGGAGTAATAATCATAGTTTGCCACTAATTAGAGAATCGTTTATAAATCTAATGTAGGGTGCACCTAGAGCTCTACTTACATATCACAGCCTGAAGTAAACACTGGAGAAACTCAGCAGGTGAGACTTTCTTCTTCCCGCCCCACCCACCCCCACATCAGTCTGAAGAAGGATCTCTATCCGAAACGTCACCTATTCCTTCGTTCCTTATCCGCTGAGTTACTCCAGCATTTTGTCTACCTTCGATTTTTCAAGCATCTGCCGTTCTTTTTTAAATATCATATCCTCAGATCAATTTATTTGATTTCTTGAAAGAACAATCCTTTATGAGACTCACAATTAGGTAACAAGTTGGGGTTAACTACAAGTAACTGAATGACGACAGTCGAAAAGCTGGACTGGAGAACAATATAAGTTGCAGCAAATGGATATTAATTGGCATCAAGGTTTGTAGCAATGGATTATTTAAAACTCTCAGTGACAGATAATGTCACAGTTAACAGAGCTAAAATGCAGCAAGTATTGTAGATATGCAAGACAATATCTGTCAACATACATCAATAGATAAATTGAAAGGTCACCATGGGCTTCTCAGGTTAGCTTTCTATAAATATAGGATGCAATAGACTGTATTCATCAGGGCAACCGCCAGTCAGACAGGAGAATTTCGTCAACAAAGGGCTTCCATTTTTATCAACGTTCGCAAAACGAGATTTGCGAATTTTTGTTTTTTTTAAAAAACTTTCATGCATCTCGCCCATCAACGTAAACGCTATGTACAATGACAATATTTTTCAAATATTACTTTTCATTTACACTACTTAATTGATCGCCGACGTGATAAATGCATATGGAGGTTTTATAACTGTAGTGCTCGGGTAACTAAGCTAAACTAATGGTATTTGTTTCTCAGGGTAATTTGGTAAATTGCAGATGGTTCAAGTTTGCTCTTTCATATATAACAATGTTTATTTTGTATCTGTGGGTCTGGCACCAGATCAAAAGAGGCTTTATGTGAATCTCGCCAAATGGATCGATACAGCAAGAATGGACAGAGAGGATGCGACATCAGCCCGGCTATCGGTTAAGTGTAAATACTTTCAAACACGGAACTCACGCTTTTCAATAAGGTGTCTTTCTTTTTTTAAGTGGGTGGAAAATAACCTGGAACAGTGATTGAAAGCTCTTCCAGAGAGCCATGGACAAGCAGCAGGGGAGAGAGAGGGAGTATCGGCCAGGAGCCCAGGCACAAACAGTGCGAAACCTCTTGGCTCCTGACTGACTGGACGCCACCCGGTAAAAAGTGTGAGCCCAGCCCAGCCCTCTCCATGTTGCTCACTCATTCACCATCCTCACCAAGAACACCCTCCATCTTCACGTCAACGGCAACACGAAGTGCGTCCGCACCCGGCCCAGTCAAGTCCAGCCCAGTCTAGTCTAGTCCTGAGCTGAGCTGCCCATCCTCTACTCAATGTCGTTATTCACTCACCTCCCTCGCCACCATCACCCTCCATCTTCGCGTCAATAGCAACACAAAGTGCGTCCGCACCCGGCAACACCGAGCCGCGCCATTGGCCGACGTCCCGAATCCGCCCACTCGGGTCTACGCACCACTGGACCTTTTATCATTTAAATTTAAACGGTCATCTCCAAAAACATTTGGACATCGTCGCTGAACACCTCCGCCCAGGCCTGTGTGATCTCCCGCTTGCTAAACACTTGTTCTTTATCTCTCTTCATCATCGTCTATTATCCCTCGTTTCCCTTATCCCCAGCCAGTCTGAAGAAGGGTCTCGACCCGAAACGTCGCCCATTCCTTCTCTCCAGAGATGCTGCTGCCTGCCCCACTGAGTTACTCCAGCATTTTGTAGCAATGTTACAAAATTTAGAGATTTTAAAAATCAAGTCTTTAATTTATCCCATCAGATAAAGCATAAAAATAAGTTTAATTTGACACCCAATTCACTTTCATACTTTCAGTATTAAAAAATGTTATGGCCATTTTCATACTCGGAAATTGGCATCTTGTTCCCTATTGCTTTTTCATTGACTTAACGCAAAAGCTGTGATCGAGAACATTTAAAGGCCGATAACTTTCTCAAAAATTTAAGAGCTGAAAGAAATGTTCAGTTATTATAGATTGAAGCATTCTGAAACAAATATGAAATAATCTTACTTAGATGACTTGAAATTAAAGCATATAATTAGTTAGTTACCTAATTGTAGCTAATTACAAAATTCAATTACTAGATCTAAACATCTATCCATTTCTTAAGAATAGATTAATATTTTTATATAGCCTAAGTGTCCAAATAACATTCACACAAGAATTCAGAACATAACATAATTTTTAAATCTCATTGTCATGGGTTTATAGGCCAAATGGAAGGAATTTAATGTTTAATACCTGTAGATTAATGGCCATTTAAATCAGCTTGCGAGTGGGATTTACTGGAACGGGACCATTTAGGAACGTTCAGATGCGGTGATTTTAGTCCCCCATATCTGCAGCAAAAACACTGCCGGTTGTTCGGGGGAAAAAAGCACCTTTTCGCAACTTAAAATATAAATTAAATACATCTTAAGAAACACTTTTATACATTAAAAATAAACTTTCTTTTACCTGGTCCTGTATAAAATTCGTCCCAGTTGTCGGCATTGAGGGCTTCAGAAGCTGCTTTTAAAATCATTCCAGCAATTAACTTGTCGGGTGAATTAAAAAAAAAAAACACACAGAATGGCCGTTGGAACGATTCTTTAGCAAAATCTTGCACTCCAACAAATATAATTCAGGACCAGGTCGGGAAAAAATACCGTTTTAACCCCGCCCCCCCGCCAAAATCGCACACATGGCCAGAGGCAGAATTACATCGCCGATGAAGGTAAATTTTGTAACATACCTACATTTTGTGTCCTATCTACTAAACACTTTACCACCCTTCCCATTCCCACACTGACCTTTCTGGCCTGGGCCTCCAACATTGACAGAGTGAGTCCCAGCGCAAATTGGAGGAACAGCACCTCATATTTCGCCTGGACAGCTTACACCCCAGCGGTATGAACATTGACTTCTCTAACTTCAAGTAACCCTTGCAACCCCTCTCTCTTAGTTCCTCCACCACCTTAGTCATTGTACTAGTTTCATTGTCGTCCTGGTGAGTTTCATTTTAACTCATTATCACCTAGCCCATAGCTAAACCTAGCCCATAGCTAAAATGGACCGTTTCCTTTATCATTGTTACTTCTATGCATATCTTTCATTCAATTGTTATATTTCTCTCTATATCACAGTCTATATCTCTTGTTTCCCTCTCCCCCGAATCTCAGTCTGAAGAAGGGTCTCAACCTGAACCATCACCTATTCCTTTTCTCCAAAGATGGAGTCTGACCTGCTGAGTTATTCCAGGTTTTTGTGTCTATCATGAAATGGCTCTGGTCCTTGGTTCAATCCTGACTTTGGGTGCTGTGTGGGGCTTGCATGGTTTCTTTGTAATCTAGTAGTTTTCCTCCAGGTCTCCCAACTAATTGTCCTTTGTAAATGCCCCTTATGTGTAGAGTGGATGTGAAAGTGGGATAACATAGAACTAGTCTGAACGGTTGATCAACGTCTGTGTAGACTCGGTGAGCCGAAGGGCCCAGTTCCATGAGGTAAAACCAATAGATCAAAAAGGTCACATTAGTGCAGCCCCCTCCCATTCGATTGAAAATCAAATACTGGAAATCTGAAATAAAAACAAAGGTGCATGAAATTCTCAGCAAGTCAGACAGTATCCATTGAGAGCAATGGTCATTCACCAGAGACACAAGAGGCTGCAGATGCTGAGATCTCAAGCAAATAGAGGAAATGCTGCTTCCCCCCCCCCCCCCAAATGGAAGTCTAAACATTTAGGTGGATCTAGTTCAGGATTTCAATGTACCAGCTGTCAACATGAGGAACTCAACAGGTCAGGTAGCATTTGTGAAGGAAAATGGACAGTTGACATTTTGGGTTGAGATTCTTCAACTGTTTACTGGGTGGGGGGTGTCAGGGGGTGTCAGGGGGTAGGACTTTAGATTGGGAGAGGAAGGTTCAGTTTTTGTTATCCAGTTAGAGATCAACGTTACTAACAGTCCAAGGAAGGTGCATGAGCATATAATGTCTAATTTAAAAAGATGTTTGTTAATATCTAAAGAACATCAAAATGTCATTGGGTAAGAAGATTAGAACATTGAAAACATAATTCAGTGATAAGTTTGAAAAAAATAGATGTCTTCATGTGGACTGGAGACAATACCAGGGAAAGAGCAAGCTTTTCCTTTGGGACTACCTTGACTTGAATTAGGCTGGGACCTTGTCCATTCTCTTTTTATTTCTAACATCCCCTTCACCAAACCCCTCCTGCCAACCTCTACTATTTAATTCAAAGATTTATGTACAGCTCCAATTAATCAATCAATCCAAAATTCCATTGGTTTTTGAATGATTCCAGGAGGTTGAAAGATATGAAATTTAACTTCACTACATCAGCAAGGAGGCAGAGAAAAACAGGGAACAGTAGACCAGTTAGCCTGACATCAGGAGAAAGGAAAAAACAGAAATGGAAATAGGTCACCTGCAAAACAAAACAGATTAGGATAGAATCAATATGGATTTATCAAAGAGAAATCATGTTGGATAAATCTGATTGTTTTTTTTGAGATTGTAAAAGCATGATAAATTACGAGGACCAGTGGATTTCTTAACTTTGAACCTTCAAAAGACTTTGCACATAAAAGGTTATGAAACAAATTTGGAGCACATGTTATATTCTGAAGTGGGTTGAGGATTAATTAAAGGAGAGAATAAATGGGCCTCTTTCACTTTTGGAGGTAGAGACTAGCAGGGTTGGGATCCCAGCTGCTCACAAGCTAAATGATTCATTGAGGGAATTGTGTAATATATCCAAGTTTGTTGGTTCTACAAAGCTAACTAGTCATTGTGATTATTAGGAGTTTATAGAGTTGTTTCAGTTGGTATAAGTGAATGGGCAAAGACATGGCTGATGGAATATAATATGCTCTAATTCTCTTTAGAAAAATGGAGGATTACTAAAAGGTTTTGGTTTGAGTGGGACCAGGATGTCTGCACAAAATCACTGAAAACTAATGTGCAGATATGGCAAACAATTAGGAAAGCAAAGGGTATACTGGTTTTTATTATATGAGGATTTGAGTGAGTACAAGAATAAAGATGTTTCACTGCAATCATCGAAGGCTCTGATGAGATGGCATCTAGACTTTTGTGTATAGGTCTGGTCTTACCTACCTACAATTCCTAACAAATGTTCAGCAGATGTACTACTGAAATGTGAGGAGAGATCACGAGATATGGAGATTGGTTAGGCAAAGGTAGTGAGGTTGAGAGCAGCTGGTCTGCGGGGTTGGGAAGAAGGAAAACCGAATATAGGTATGCTACAAAACTTACCTTCAGCAGCGCTGCAATTCTGCCACTGGCCGTGTGCGTGATTTTGGCGCGTTTGAGGGGGCGGGGTTAAAACGGAGTTATTTTCCGACCTGGTCCTGGATTATATTTGTTGGAGTGCAAGATATTGCTAAAGAATTGTTCCTACGGCCGTTCTGTGTGTTTTTAAAAAAAATTCACCCGACAAGTTAATCGCTGGAATGATTTTGAAATCAGCTTCTGAAGCCGTCAATGCCGACAATGGGGACGGATTTTACTGAGGACCAGGTAAAAGAAAGTAGTTTATTTTAATATATAAAAGTGTTGCTTAAGATGTATTTAATTCACATTTTAAGTTGCGAAACGGTGATTTAGTCCCCGAACGAACCGGCAGTGTATTTGCTGCAGATATGGGGGACTAAAAACACCGCATCCTGAATGTTCCAAATGGTCCCGTTCCAGAAAACCCCACTCGCAAGCTGATTTAAATGGCCATTAATCTACAGGTATTAAACATTAAATTCCTTCCATTTGGCCTATAAACCCATGACAATGAGATTTAAAAATTATGTTATATTCTGAATTCTTGTGTGAATGTTATTTGGACACTTAGGCTATATAAAAATATTAATCTATTCTTAAGAAATGGATAGATATTTAGATCTAGTAATTGAATTTTGTAATTAGCTACAATTAGGTAACTAACTAATTATATGCTTTAATTTCAAGTCATCTAAGTAAGATTGTTTCATATTTGTTTCAGAATGCTTCAATCAATAATAACTGAAAATTTCTTTCAGTTCTCTTAAATTTTTGAGAAAGTTATCGGCCTTTAAATGTTCTCGATCACAGCTTTTGCGTTAAGTCAATGAAAAAGCAATAGGGAACAAGATGCCAATTTCCGAGTATGAAAATGGCCACAACTTTTTTTAATACTGAAGATATGAAAGTGAATTAGGTGTCAAATTAAACTTATTTTTATGCTTTATCTGATGGGATAAATTAAAGACTTGATTTTTAAAATCTCAAAATTTTGTAACATTGCTACCGAATAGGTAAATAAACGCTACTTAGTCGAGTCTCAATTCTACTATTCCAAAAACAGTTTCACAAACACTTTGGGAATAGCCTTTGGCTGGGGTGAATCTCTAATGCAAAATAAATTGTGAAACTGGCCACAATGCCTGTCTGGATCTCGTTTTGTGTTTACCAGCATGCTGCCTGGATTAGAGGGTATTATCCATAAGGAGAGTTTGAATAAACTTGGATTGGTTTCTCAGCAACATCAGAGGTTAATGGGAGATCTGATAGAAGTATACAAAATTATGAGAGGCATAGATAGGGTAGACAGTTAGAATCTTCTTCCCCGAGCGGAAATGTCAAAGACTGGAGGCCATAGCTTGAAGGTGATAGAGGCAAAGTTTAAAGGAGATGTGCGGGGCATGTTTTTTAAATAGAGAATGGTGGGTGCCTGGATCGCACTGCCAGAGATAGTGATGGAGGCAGATACAATAGTGGTATAAAAGAGGGTTTTAGGAAGGCGGGTGATATGCAGGGTATGGAGACATATGGATCAAATGCTGACCAAGGAGTTGAGTTTTACTTGAATCATGTTTGGAATAGACATTATTGCCCAAAGAGCCTATTCCTCTGCTGTCCTGTTCTATGTTACATCGAGAAGAAATCTGGAACACGTCACAGTCTTAATGTTCCATGAACTGCCCGATGTTCAATTGTGTTTTATCTTTCATACAAATTGAATGACATGATAATACATGAAATGGATATGCAGGCATCCTCTGCATATTGGTGGGGGTGGGGGGGTTGCATTCCTTGAATGCATTCCTAGAAAACATTTTGTTTCATGATTTTCCATAAGATAATGCTGTGACATCTATGTATGCAACAAGAACTGCAAACTGAAATAAAAGTGTATACTTTTTCTACATAAATTTCATGAGAGTATTTTATTCCATATATCAAACTTGTGAATAGTGATTTATGAATTCTATCAGGGTGAATTTCCATTACTCAAGCGGCTGTAACTTCGGGTTGCTTGTAGGTACTGCCAGGGCGGCAGTATTTCACTTACACGCTATCAACTAGCCGCATACAGCCAGAAATGGTGGTGCTTATCTGCCATCTAATGGTAGTTGAAAAAATCACATCCACAATTACACCACCACCCAGAAATTAATCTTTGGTCAGATCTGCTAAATGTATTGAATCACATGTTCTAATCTTCTGAGATTACTAATTTTGCTGGAATCGAAGTAGGTTGTGTAGCCTGTGTGGATAGCAACAGAATCAGCATCAGGGATTCATTTCCTCCTCACCCCTCAACTCACAGACCAACTTATCATTTCTTGTGAAGACACATAATGCTGGAGTAATTCAGCAGGTAAGGCAGCATCCCTGGAAAACACGAATAGATGACGTTTTGGTTCGAGACCCTTCTACAGACCGATTGCAAGAGTCCAATGCAACTTATCCATATTTCCAGCGATGCTACGTGACCCGCTTAGTTACTCCAGTATTTTGGTCTTTCCTTGAGTCTTTCTTTGCAGTTCCTTGTTTCTACATAATTTTTTATACTCTTCATGAGCCCACAGCATTTCCCTGGCCTGGATTTACCTTTGGTGGACAGTTTGGACAGCTGACAAGTTTACCTGTACAAAGGTAAATGAACATTCTTAACTTTGGTTGCAATAAGATTGCATGTTCTTCCTCACCCCATATCTCCATAAGTTACAGAAATAATCATAATTAATAACATTCTGCTCCACGAATTGTAGCAGAAAACATATTTCCAATATAATTAATCTTTGTCAACATCTTTCATGAAGTCCATTTACATTGAACCCAATTATTTGATTTCATTAAATTGGATATGAAGACATGAAGACGTATTGCTTCCCTGTTGAAAATAAAAGGTTTAGGTTTAGTTTTATTGTCACGTGTAATAGGGTACAGTTTCGTTGTCTCTGTACTGTACACTGACAATGACAATTAAAATTGAATCTGAATCTGAATCTGAAGCACTGGTTTGCATGCTATCCAATCAAATTACATAATATACATACAATGAAGCCAAACTCAAGTATAATAGATAGAGCAAAGGGAAAGATAAAGAGTGCAGAATATAATTCTCAGCATTAAAGGAAGATATTCTGCCATAAGTACAACTTTATTGCAATTTGTCTCCCTGAAAATCCATGAACATATTGTAATGCAGCCTCTGACAATAGACAATAGGTGCAGGAGGGCCAAATGGCCTACTCCTGCACCTATTGTCTATTGTCAGAGGCTGCATTACAATATGTTCATGGATTTTCAGGGAGACAAATTGCAATAAAGTTGTACTTATGGCAGAATATCTTCCTTTAATGCTGAGAATTATATTCTGTACCCCAAACTGTTTAGGGGACCAAAACTGCACACAATACTCCAGGTGTGGTCTCACTAGTGCTCTGTACAACTGCAGAAGTACCTCTTTGCTCCTATATTCGATTCCTCTTGTTATAAAGTCCAACATGCCATTCGCTTTCTTCACTGCCTGCTGTACCTGCATGCTTACTTTCATTGACTGATGTACAAGGACCCCCAGATCCCGTTGTACTTCCCCTTTTCCCAACTTGACGCCATTTAGCAAACAAGTAATCTGCCTTCCTGCTTTTGCTACCAAAGTGGATAACCTCACATTTATCCACATTAAACTTCATCTGCCATGCATCTGCCCACTCCCCCAACCTGTCCAAGTCACCCTGCATTCTCATAGAATTCTCCTCACAGTTCACACTGCCACCCAGCTCTGCTTTCTAGCCTCGCTCATTGTGTTTAATCTCTTATCCATCTTCAAGCCCCCTTACACCTTTGAAATGGTACTAACAGGTTTTGAATGACATAATGGTGAAGGTGTATTATTTATCTTTACCTTCCGTGAGAGTATTCTATACAGTCCAACCTCCTTCATAGTCTCTCTATCACTTCATGCCACTGTCACAGGTTTCTGTCCTGTCTCTGCATCATCACAGGAATTTGCAAAGGTTCTAACCCCAGTCCGCCGCTTCACCTCTCCTGGTTGCATCACCTTTGTAAATTCACCTGCAAGATGCAGTAATTTTACTTCGGAGTCACGTGAGTGACGACGTGAAGAAGGCCGTTCAGCCGCACGTGCGTCATTACGTCAGACGCATTGGTGCAGGTGACCGTTGGGGAGCAGGAGCTCCTCCAACGCGGTAAGTTTAAACTCAAGGTAAGCTTGTTTCTTACCTGTTTTATTCCCTGCAGGAACCTCTTGTTCCAGAGGCTTTCTGCCGGAGGATTCGCGAGGCCCGACGAGGGAACCAGCTATGGGCTGTGGGGAAACCCCGGTTCTTGCCGCCACGAGCGGGTGGCTGGGTTGTCGGGTGTCGTAGAAGACGGTCGCTGACGGGTGGTCAGTGGCTTCTAGGTGCTCCGGGTGCCATAGGCACAGAGACGCTGGGGTTCCCAGGGAGGGGACCTCGAGTAGGCCGGGTGCCGGGAGGGGGTTTTCCCTCCGACAATAAAATTTATGCATGGGTGTCCCGAGGAAGGGGACTTCCAGTAGGCCGGGAGGGCTTCCCCCCGAGATAAATATGAATACTGTGGTTTCCCGGGGAGGGGACCTCCAGTAGACCAGGAGTCGGGAGGGGTTTTCCCTCCGACAATATGGAGGGCTTTTCCCTCCGATATGAATGTTAATCCTGGGGTTCCCGTGGACGGGACCTCCAGTAGACCGGGAGTCGGGATATAAATATATATGCCGGGTGTCGGGAGGTTTTTCCCCGATATATAGATATAGAGGCTGGGGTTCCCGGGTAGGGGAATCCAGTAATTATGCGGTTTTCAGACCGCAGGGGTCCCCAGGAAACGGGTTAAACGGACCGAAACGGTCAGCCCTGGTGCCGGTAGGGGTTTTCCCTCCGGTAATATATAAGGGTGCTGGGATTCCCGGGGGAGGGGAAATCCACCAGCTATGCGGTGCTCAGACCGCAGAGGTCCCCAAGATATGGGGTAAATCCACCCAAGTGGTCAGTCCTGGTGCCGGGAGGGTTCCTTCCGGGGGTAAAAAATTAATAATGTGGATTGCCAGGATGGAGCCTTAGTGAGAGGAGGCTCAAGATAGATACACCCTAACATCAAGAGATATGGCAGTGTTGGGCAGATGGGAGAGCCCTTGCCAGTAGCGCCTTGTAACAGGGCTGCATAATGGGGATGCCGAATCTATGGCAGTGCCGGCCTATTGCTCTTGTTGCATACATAGATGTCACAGCATTATCTTATGGAAAATCATGAAACAAAATGTTTCTAGGAATGCATTCAAGGCCGTGTCAGCAGTGCCTTGTATAGGGCTGCTTAAATGTACGGCAACAGCACCTGTAGGCTGCATGATGTATCCCTCATGGAGGAGCTGAGATTATATTTTGGTGCTGTATTTGGCTAAAATCCACTCAGTCTCAAGCTAATTGAGGAATTGTTCTCTCCTATCCAGTAAATTAGGTTGTTATCAAATGGATAGTTGGTCTGTGACTCCGCCTGGGCAACAGATTGGAATCAATAGAAACCTGGAACAGCCTTGTGGTTATAAAGGAGTTTCTATTCATTAGACTAACTGGCAATGTAATAGATGTGATGCAGCTGTGCAAGTGGGAGAACTGACAGCATGCTTAATGACAAACATTAAGGGTTATGAAGGTCATTGATAATACAACTTGCTATTGACAGCTGAAGCTAATAAAGCCACTATGATGGACAAACAGTATTCAGCATTGCTCCAGTAGTTGATCAATAAATATGTCATTATATTGCAAAAAGGATGCTATGGCTTAAGGTGGGAACATGCGAATGTCATCTCTAGTTGGAGGTGCAGGAGATTTGCAATGAGTTATTAACTCTTCAGTATTGGTATCAACTATCTATAGACCCTAAGTGCATTTATGGGTTAAAGAGTGATTGAGTGAATATGCATAGGTGCATGCTCAACTTCATGTTGATACACTAAGATTTGGCATATGATAAGCATGAGGGTGCAATCAGTAGCAATGTTACAAAATTTTGAGATTTTAAAAATCAAGTCTGTAATTTATCCCATCAGATAAAGCATAAAAATAAGTTTAATTTGACACCTAATTCACTTTCATATCTCAAGTATTTAAAAAGTTATGGCCATTTTCATACTCGGAAATGAGCATCTTGTTCCCTATTGATTTTCTATGGACATAACAAAAAAGTTGTGATCGTGAACAGTGAAAAGCCCATAACTTTCTTAAAAATTAAGAGAACTGAATGAAATTTTCAGTTATCATAGATTGAAGCATTCTGAAACAAATATAAAATAATCTTACTTGTATGACCTGAAATTAAAGCATATAATTAGTTAGTTACCTAATTGTAGCTAATTTCAGACTTCAATTACTAGATCTAAACATCTATCCATTTCTTAATAAATGATTAACATTTTTAAATAGCCTAAATGTCCAAATAATATTCACAAATAATTCACAATAAAACATGATTTTTAAATCTCATTTACATTAATTTATAGGCCAAATGGAAGGAATTCAGTGTTCAATTGCTGTAAATAAATGCCCATTTAAATCTGCTTTCCAGTGGGTCCCTGTGGAACGCGCTGGTTTAGAACGTTCACATTGCGGTAGATTTGTGCCCCAAATGCCCAGAAAAATACTGCGCGATATAATGGGCCCAAATTGAGCTACTCGCAATATTAAACTTTGTATAAAGGGTTCTTTAGAAGCCCTTTTTAATGTAAAAATATACAACCTACCTTCAGCTGTCTGCTTTATGAGACCCTGCGGTTGCTGGCGGTCGCGGGTTTAGAGATTGATTTTTAAACTACTATAACTATTATTCAAGGCCTTTAAACCTAATAATAGCTTTTGCGACGGGGTCTTCCAGCGATTTTTCGTTAATAATTAACTAGGCTGAACGTCTTCGATTTGAACAGCCTAGAGAAAATCGCGTTTTAAACCCGCCCCCTCTAAACGGCGCCAAAATCGCGCACACCCGCAGCGGCAGATTTTCAAAGACGCTTCAGGTAGGCTTTGCAACATACCTACAATCAGGGAAAAGATCCTGTAAAAGGTACATAATCTAATTTGCCACTGGAGTATCATTAAGTACAGATCAATGACAACACAGAATGGGTGTTGGACCACGCAGTATTTATGAAATTCTGATTTAATGCAACACCGAATATAGATATATTGTTTTCATGCTAATTAAAGGTTGCAAAATGTGTGGCATAATAGTGGCGAAAGATACAGTCTCCCTACATGCATGAGGAATGGTCTTTTATGTCTTCCTCCAATTTGCTTTATGAGTCGGGTCTTGAAATAGTCATCAAGAGTCGCTTTAGGTTCCAACTGTGGAATTGGCCTATGCAGTTTGATCCCTGATTTGTCGGGAATAATAATAATGCAACATTATATGGTTATTTTAAACGTAACTTGCTGGTTCAGCCTGTGGCTTGAGAGATCAGCTGTTGCATGATAAAATTAATATATGTTCTACAGCTTCTCAATAGACTGCTTACGGCTTGGGTTGTCACGCCTATTTTTGTATGTATTCACAGTGCTGGAATGGTGCCAAAAAAGCGGTACTTTGCTGTTTCAGATGGGAAGCGTTTGTTTAATGCTCATGTTACATTTAGAATGGTACAGATCCTGAGCTATTGCAGATCATTTAAATGGTCTTTGACAATATTGAGTTATAGAATCATTAACAGTGCCAAGGTGCTTTCCATCAGACTTACTGCAGCTAACAAGGTCCAAGTTGTTGGGTTCACCTCGGATATCGAGTTAGTAAAGGATATCTGTTACACAAGGTTCCCAGGACAAGTACAATGCAGTATGGGAGCTTGACATTGTGTTAACACTATTTCACTAGGGGGTTCTTAGCTACATTCTTAGCTTTGATCGGACCTCATTAGGTGGTTATCCTCCTGGCGCTGGTTAGCGCAACAGGTCACTCGTTACATTATTGTGACAGGAGAGGATGGTATATCTGAGAATATATGCATAAGATTTTATGCTATAATTAATTTAAGCAGAGCAGTAGGGGTGTCAGGTCTCAAGATAGTTCAAGACATACACAGGGACCTTTCGTTATGTGGGGACACACATTTACAACAATACGTCAAGGTCACCAAGAGCATTTGAGACTGAGCTAACTACGATTGTTAGTTACAAAAGACGTTATAAGGACCTATCTGCTCAGATATTGCCAGGTGTTAAAACTGAGTTGAGTTATGCAGGAGTAGATACTGAACCGGATCTCACTCCACCAGGGCTGCTATAACAGCAGCAGCAAGGGTTAATTACGTTCCGCTGGACCACATCCTAACGGCTGTAGCGTAGTCAAATGAACAATTTTTTTTCAAACATGTTATAATAACCCGTTGCCAGATCAGGGGTATTTCTCAATTTATTTTATGTTCTGTTATGTGTTTCATCCGTATGAGCGATGTGATTATTGTTATTGCTTATTTAACAGCATCAGCATGTTTAAATCTATGTCATGACTGTATGCATTATGAATGTTTTCCCTCATTTGTCAATGAGGCAGTTGTGGTTGTGTAGACTTGTTTTCTCACGGCATGAAATCACAGAGCTTTGAAATCTTCACGTAGTCACTCACGTGACTCCGAAGTAAAATAGTAAGATTAAACGAGAACTTACCAGTTTGAAGTTTGATCTTTATTTTATGAGGAGTTACAATGAGGGATTACGTGCCCTCTGCTCCCAGCCCTCATTAAGGTCATCTGGTAGTTCTTGTCTTCTTTCATCTTACTATCATACTTCAGTCACTATTATTATCTGTGATTTCACACCGCTGCTTTGAAGATTGACGCACATGCGTCTTCACGTAATCCCTCATCGTAACTCATAAAATAAAGATCAAACTTCAAACTGGTAAGTTCTCGTTTAGTCTTGCTATTTTCTATGTGTACTCTAATAACATCTTTTGTCATTGCCTTTTACCCTTTCATCATCCGTCAATAAGCAAACAAAGCTCCATCAAGGTGCACCCCACACCAACCCAGGTCCCCACTGGCTCTTTTCAAAACATCACAGTGGCACAAATCAGAACCACTTTTACAAGGGTAAACTCTCCGAAAGTAGCCAGTTGGATGGAATGCCTGGATGAATTCTGAAATTGTGTGCGAATCAACTGGCCACTGTCTTCGTTGACATCTTCAACCTTTCACATCAACAGTCCCTTGTTCTACTCCCTGTATCCCCATGGCTATGTGCCCAAGTTAGATGCCAATTTGATCTGCACTCCATCCTAATTATGGTTCAGTCTTAGCTTTCCTGTGTGCCATTATGATTTGTGTCACCTATTGAGTTCCTTATTTAAGTGCTGTTTCTGTCTTTGCTCAGTCTTGGTCCCCCCCCCCCCCCCCCCCCATGCTGAGCCTTGTAAACATGTTGTTCCGGATTTTCCCATGTTGAGCCTCCAGTTTATCGGGATCCTAAGTAAAAGCCTTTTTTGAGTTTAACCCACTCCTTGCTCCTGTGTCTTCTCTGCACATGGGTCTACTCCTCCCTTGATATTGTTACAGCAAGGCTGAGCATAACATGGACTCAGTAAAGATGAACTACTTCTATTGTGCTCTGACCTATCTAGAATCCATGATTGGGAGGCATAAACAGGTTCTTCATGACATTCTGCATTCTTTGATTGAAGCTTTCAAGCAGAATGAGTCACGGGTGAATTCAACATCAGTTGCCACTTCCATAACAACACTCGACTCCAGTGTTTCTGTTCCCCATTCCTGCACTGTGCCTCAGCTACCTTCACTGAAGCATTACAGTGGTCAAGCCATATACTGATCGGCTCCATTTGTGGAGTCGCCTCCAGTACCGGTGGACTGGGAAGAGTACGGTCCTGATGAGCGATCATGGGTCCTTGCTTGAGACATCCTGGACCCTAACCTTGTCAGAGACATTTACCAGTTTCTTTGGGTGGAATGTCAGGTGCTGTTCCTGGGAGGTGGGGTGGGGGTAAGGTGGAAGCACTCATGCACATAGGTTCCCCATTCATGTATAGTTGTGTGCAGCAGTGCAGAATGAACATTTGAACAGTATATTTCTTAATCATGCATGTGTGTCTCCCAGGACCCATGCTTGATCCTCTAGATAACCCAACTGTCCTCCTATAGCTGTGATTTTCCCACCCCACAGCTATAGGAGGGCAGTTTGGTTATCTAATCATGAACCTACAAGAGATCCTCTTCAACTGCCTAACCTGACCTCAAGATACAGAACTCCTGCCCCACTAAAATGCAAACCCTCTGAGACATAAAATCATGAGGAGAATAGATAGGGACACAGTCTTTTTCCCATGGCTGGGAAATCAAGAATGGTAAGAGGGGAAAGATTTACCTGAGGGGTAACCTTTTCACTCAGAACATAATACGTATATTGAACGAACTGCCAGGGAAAGTGGTTGAGGCAGGTACAATAATGACTTAAAACACTTTTGGACAGGTACATTAATAGGAAAGGTTTAGAGCAAATGGGACTATCTTAAATGGGCATCTTGGTCAACATAGACGAGTTTGGTGAAAGGGCCCGCTTCTATGATGTACAGTGCCCTCCATAATGTTTGGGATAAAGACCCATTATTTATTTATTTGCCTCTGTACCACAATTTGAGATTTGTAATTAAAAAAATCACATGTGGTTAAAGTGCACAATGTCAGATTTTATTAAAGGGTATTTTTATACATTTTGCTTTCACCATGTAGAAATTACAGCTGTGTTTGTACGTAGTCCCCACATTTCAGGGCACCATAATGTTTGGGACACATGGCTTAACAGGTGTTTGTAATTGTTCAGATGTGTTTAAATGCCTCCTTAATGTAGGTATAAGAGAGCTCGCAGCACCTAGTCTTTCCCCCAGTCTTTCCATCGCCTTTGGAAACTGTTATTGCTGTTTATCAACATGAGGACCAAAGTTGTGCCAATGAAAGTCAAAGAAGCCATTAGGGGACTGAGAAACAAGAATAAAAATGTTAGAGACATCTGCCAAACCTTAGGCTTACCAAAATCAACTGCTTGGAACATCATTAATAAGAAAGAGAGCACTGGTGAGTTTACTAATTGCAAAGGGATTTGAAGGCCAAGGAAGACCTCCACAGTTGATGAAAGAAGAATTCTCTGTATAATAAAGAAAAATCCCCAAACACCTGTCAGACAGATCAGAAACACTCTTCAGGAGTCACGTGTGGATTTGTCAATGACCACTGTCCGCAGAAGACTTCATGAACAGAAATACACTGCAAGATGTAAACCACTGATTAGTCGCAAAAATAGGATGGCTGGGTTACAATTTTCCAAGAAGTACTTAAAGGAGCAACCACTTGGACATCCGGTGGCACTGTTGCTAGCTGCCTCCGCCTACGGTCTGGCTGTCTTTTTTTTATTTTGTTATGTTTAGAATGTGTTTTTATAGTTTTTTTCGGTTTTCTTCGGTATTTTATATGGGGGGAAGCGGGTAGGGTAAGGGGGAAACCGTCCTTCACTCGCTTCTTGGCGGAGGTGCAGAACCTGGCGGAATGGTGCTCATGTAACAACTTGTCCCTAAACACCTCCAAGACCGAGGAGCTGATTATTAACTTCAGGAGGACACATAATGGGGAATACGCTCCAATCTCTATCAACAGGGACAGTGTGGAGAGAGTGGCCAGCTTTAGGTTTCTGGGCACACACATTTCAGAGGACCTCACCGCTGTGCTGGTCAAGAAGACACAGCAACGACTGTTCTTCCTGAGAACATTGAAAAAGACTGGTCTGCCCCAACAGCTGCTGACAACCTTCTACCACTGCACCACAGAGATCATACTAACATATAGCATCTCTGTGTGGTATCTCAGCTACAAGGAGGCGGAGAGAAGAGCTCTTCAGCGCGTCGTCCACATAGCGCAGAAGATAATTGGGACACAGCTGCCAGCCTTGGAGAGTATCTACTATACACGGTGCTGCAGGAAGGCCGTCAGCATCCACAAAGACTCCTCACACCCTTGTAATAGTCTGTTCAAACTCCTACCTTCCGGCAGACGTTTCAAGGCCTTCTACGCCTGCACCACCAGACTCAAGAACAGCTTCATCCCCAGAGCTATAGCTGCTCTGAACCGACCCTGCTGAGTGCCCCCACCCCCAAGAACTGTCTCCCTCGGATGGTCACGTCGCACCTCGACCCGGCACAGACATATTTGCACTTTAGACTATTTTTCTGTTTTACTGTTCTTTTTTATGTCATGTTTCTCTGGGTATCTAAATTTGATTGTTTAAGAAGGAACTGCAGATGCTGGAAAATCGAAGGTACACTATATAGTATACAAAGGTATACGAAGGTCTGAAGAAGGGTTTCAGCCCAAAACGTTGCCTATTTCCTTCGCTCCATAGATGCTGCTGCACCCGCTGAGTTTCTCCAGCTTTTTTGTGTACCATCTAAATTTTATTAGTTGTTTAAGTTATGACATCGGATGGAAGCTGCATACCAAATCCCATTGCACCTATGTGCAATGACAATAAAATATATTATTATTATTATCCGAGTCGCGTCCTCACCCCCCTCGCTTGCCTATGAACTGGATTGTCACGGCCTTTCTTGCCGGGACCGGACCAGCGGTTCAGCAGCGGCCACGAGGCGCTGGCAACATAGCGGAGCAGGCGAGGCCTTTCTGGGATCGCCGCTTGGAGCTCCGGAGTGCTGGGCCGCTGCTCCAACATCGCGCAGCTGTGGGTGCGGAGCTTCCAACGCGGGCGGCGATGACTTTAATATCGCAGAGTCCTGGGACCCTTTGTCGGGGGTCGCCAGCGCGAATCACCGCCCAGCGCGGCTTGTGGACATCAGGAGTCGCGGACTTCGGTGGAAGGTGGCTGACGAGATGTTCCCAGCGAGAGGGCCTGAACATCGCGCCGCCCGTAGCGGCGACTACGGGGTGCTCGGGAGGCACCGACCATGGGTGAACATTGGAGAACATCGGCGAGGTGGTTGACTGGATTTTGGTTCCTTCCCTCACAAGGGGGGAACTTTGGTGCTGCTGTGGGAATGTTTGTTTTGTGGACTACTGTGTTCTGTGTTTTGTGTTTTTTTGATTTGATTTTTTTTGTATGACTGTAAGGGAAAAATAATTTTGTTGTCTCTTCATTGAAGACAATGACAATAAATTAAATCAAATCAAATCAAAAATCATAGTTCTGGAAAAAGGTCTTGTGGACAGATGAGACAAAGATTAACTTATAACAGAGTGATGGCAAGATCAAAGTATGGATGAGAGAAGGAACTGCCCAAGATCCAAAGCATACCACCTCATCTCTGAAACATGGTGGTGGGGTGTTATGGCCTGGGCATGTATGGCTGCTGAAGGAACAGGCTCACTAACTTCATTGATGGTACAACTGCTGTTGGTAGTACAGGTGCACAACCTTTTATCCGAAAGCCTTGGGACCAGACACTTTTCGTAATTCAGAATTTGTCGGCCTTCGGAATGGAAAATTTTTAGCGTAGATTTTAATGGCTGGCTCAGTGGTAGAGTGCTCGGCTCATATCCGCAAGGTCGCGAGTTTGCGCCTTGATCCCGGCAGTTACTCGGTCGCGAGTTTGAGTCTTCAATGTAGTTTTTTCTTGCAGAATAAATGTTTGTATGAAATGCAGTGTAGGAGAGGTGTACTGACTGTGTGGGCAGAAATTTGGAAGTGATTGCCCACCAGTCTAAAAAGCCGCTGTGTCTCCCTATCCCTGGGATAGCAGGGGGCGATCAAACAGCACAATATCCCCCTCCCCCTCCAACTCCAGAGGAATCCGCTCCCCGATGGGCCGCTACGGCGACAAGTGGCAGTTTGCCCACAGCCCGAGCTGCGCCCCCTCATCCGCCACCCCAAGAACAATACGTACCTTGCACACCATCAGCTTCTGCCCCTACGTGTTCCTCTGGAGTTGGAGCGGGGCTGGGCTGGAGTTGCTGCTGGCTGTGTGTCTCTGGGATCTCCGTGCTTGCAGTGGGCCTGGGGGTCGGTGTCCCGTTGGTCCTGACGTCTCCAGGCCACCCCCCTGGACTGGAGCTGAGACTGGGAACTGTACCGCCCTTGCCCCCTCCCTCTGCAACTGCAAACAACCCCACTCTCCTGCAAGGGCGGTACAGTTCCCGGAGGATGGCAGGTGGCCGGAGACGTCAGGACCAACAGGAACCCGCTCGCCGATGGGCCCCTACGACGCCCCGAGCTGCGCCCCGTCATCCGCAACCCAGGTTCCTCTGTAGTTGGAGCGGGGCTGGGCTGGGCTGCTGTTGGCTGTGGGTCTCTGGGATCTCCGTGCTTGCAGTGGGCCTGGGGGCCGGTGTCCCGATGAGGGGGCGCAGCTCGGGAAACGGCTTCTGGTGGTCCTGACGTCTCCGGCCAGTTTGCAGTTTTCCTCTGGAGTTGGAACGGGGCTGGGCTGCTGCTGGCTGTGGGTCTCTGGGATCTCCGTGCTTGCAGTGGGCCTGGGGGTCGGTGACCCGTTGGTCCTGACGTCTCTGGTGACTGGCACTGACCTGCTGGTATCGCCGACGTGAAGACAGTGCAAATCCCCCGCGCCAGTGCAATGAGCGGGGAGCTGGAGAGGGGAGGGAAGGGGTCACACACATGGCCGGGAAGCAGAGGGGTGTAGGTGGGGTGAAACTGAAGGGAGCGACAATCTGATGCTGCCTGCCCGCTGAGTTAAAAAGTTCCCACGCAAGACTCATGATACACTGTGTATCGTGAGTCTACCGTGGGAACCTTTTAACTCAGCGGGCAGGCAGCAGCATATTGTCAATTATTAACCCTCCCGCGCAATATACCCTCACCTTCTCTTTTATGGATGGGGATTTAGTTCCCCTTTCTTCGAGGACCGACCGGAGGTTCTGCTGTCACCTCTGCGGGCCGCCCTCGGTGAACGTTTTCAAGGACCTTTCTTCAAGGACCGAAAAAATGTCCGCTATTCGGAGGTTTTCGTTATTTGGATCTTCGGATAAAAGGTTGTGCACCTGTAGCATAATGAATTCTGAAGTGTATAGACACATCCAATCTGCTCAAGTTCAAACGAATGCCTCAACTCATTTGCCGGCGGTTCATTCTACAGCAAGACAATGATCCCAGACATACTGCTAAAGCAACAAAGGAGTTTTTCAAAGCCAAAAAATTGAGTGGCCAAGTCAATCACCCAATCTGAACACAATTGAGCATGCCTTTGGATTGGATTGGATTGGATTGGATTCAATTTATTGTCATTGCACTTTTCAGTGCAACGAAATGGTTTAGCCTGCAGTCATAACATAGAATAAATAACAAACACTCAACACAGTTTAAAGTCCCAAAGTCTTCCCTCTTTGCTCTCCCTCTGCGCTGAGGCAATCCAAGCCTCCGATGTTGTGACCCCGCCGGGTGATGGTAAGTAAGTCCCGCGGCTGAATCCGTGCTCCGCAAACGGGCCGGTTCAAACTCCGCGGCCCGGGGCGGTCGAAGCTGTAGTTGCGGGAGCTCCGGAAAAACAGGTCACCACCTGTGACCTGCGAGCTCCCAACGATGTCATCCACTGGCCTGCGGCAGAGCCTCCGAGGCTCCAAATTCGGGTCGGAAGTTGGGTCGCACCGCAACCACAGCCCCGAAGTCGGCCAGCCTCGCATTGATATACTGAAGAGAAATCTGAAGGGGACTTGCCCCCAAAACAAGCATAAACTAAAGTTGGCTACAATACAGGCCTGGCAGAGCATCACCAGAGAAGAAACCCAGCAACTGGTGATGCCCATGAATCGCAGACTTCAAGCAGTCATTGCATGCAAAGGATATGCTAAACATGACTACTTTCATTTACATTACATTGCTGTGTCCCAAACATTATGGTGCCCTGAAATGGGGGGACTATGTATAAACACTGCTGTAATTTCTACATGGTGAAACCAAAATGTATAAAAATTGCCTTTATTAAAATCTGACAATATGCACTTTAAGCATATGTGATTTATTTTCTATTACAAATCTCAAATTGTGGAGTACAGAGGCAAATAAATAAATGATGGGTCTTTGTCCCAAACATTATAAAGGGCATTGTATCACTATGATTTTATGACTCTTCTATCCTTTAACCTTTCTCCTCATTCCACTTAACCCCTTGAAAAGTATTTCCTTTGCATGCTCTGCCATTGTCTATTTCATGAGATTTAATGCACAGTGGCTGTAGTGTGTACTCTACAAAAAGCACCGCAGTTGCTCTTTCAGATTGACTACTTAATGTGAAACAGTTGCAATGGCATGGATCTGGATAGTAGGTGTATGACCTGCTATCCGTGACACGCAGTTAATCCCCCGATTCAAACACCATTCCTCTCTTGGAAATTCGACGCTTGTGATATGCTAACACCTGACCCACCAGCATTGTATGATCGCCTTCATTATAAGGGCTACTGTGGCATAAGAAGGTGGCTCCTAAATGCGTTCGCATACCAAACAGAGGTCGGGGAGCCGATGATTCCTACAATATATCAAACATTTATAAAAGGTTTAGAAAAATTGCCTGTGCAGTATGATAACACGTCCAACGATGGTATCTTTTACTTGTGTTTTATTTATTTGGCAGCAAAAAAACCCCAATTACCGGCAGCTAGAAGCTGTCGTTTTAAGGGCACAATATCGGCGACTGGGAGAGTGACCAATTATTTAAAAAGTGACTGTGTTACATGTTAGGCTTATTGGCCCTTGGAAAAAACAGTGATATTTTGAACATTTGTGAAGGAAGAGGCGTGTTAGGAACTGCTAGGTGTCAGCAGAATTGTCTGCTTGCCCATAACTTTCATGCTCTGAGGATGTCTGGAAAAACTAACACTGTTCTCCAAACCCAAGGTAGAAATCTAATGGGAGGTGGCAAAGTGGTGGCGATTTGTCAGGAAATAGACAGTTAATGTCCAAAATGAACTCTGATATTACATCCCACTGCATCGATTGTATTTATTACGTTGCATGCTTCACTTGTATTCTGGTCCTATAATCGTACTTTTAAACAGTAATTTTGATGAAAGTTTCCAAGGCTTAAATACTTTAATTGTCGTACGATACAGTTTAGCTGCTGCCGAAGCAGTTGGTTTGGGGACTCGAATTGTCTGATGGAGTAACCTTTACTCCATAGTTTTAATTTTCTGGTGAATTGTTGGGAGCCGATGTTTCCTGTTCATCAAATGCCAAAGTCTGAATTGATCCACTTGAAAGTGCAGAACATGCGCTTTCTCTAGGAGCTTGTTCCAGTATTATAGTGAGATATAGATCGGGATTAAAATAAAGTTAAGAGTTTCAAGCTAATGGAGCACGTCCTAATTGCCCATAAAAACTGGTATGAAAATTCATCTGTATTTTGCTCAGCGGGCCAAGCAACATATCTGGAGGGAATGGATAAGCGACGTTTCGGGTCTGAACTCAGGCCTAGCCATAGATGCTACTTGACCCGCTGAGTTATTACATGACTTTGTTTTGCTCAAGATTCTAATATCTTTGTATGCTTGCATCCTTTGTTAGTTGTATCTCAGCACTTTTACACAGGGACAACCCTTTAACTGGCCCTTTCAGTGGGCGGTATAGTAGATAGAAAAGATGGTTGTCAAAATTGCTGGATCTTGATCAGTTGGGCTGGTGGGCTGAGGAATGGTTGATGGAGTTCGATGCAGAGAAGTGTTCGGTATTGCATTTTGGGAAGTTTAATCAGGGCAGGACCTACATAGTGAATGACAGGGCTCTAGGGTGTGTTTGTAGAGCAGGAGATCCAGAAGTGCAGATGTAAATCAGTCACCGTGTTCACAGTCTGTGTTGAGTTATTGCAGACGCCGTACCTGGAGGAGGTTAACCTGCGCATGCGGGGGTTACCCATGGTGTGGGAGCGTTAACAGGTGTTTTTGGTGACGGCGGCTTTATCTGTAATGTTGCATCCTCGATAGTTATTAAACCAGGTTTGAAACTAAATAACTTGACATTATTTATGAAACCACAAACATGGTGCCAGAAGTTTTATTCTGGAACTTTCAAGGACTGTGTTTTTTCGACCAGGATTTGTGTTTTGCAAGCGAGGCCTGCTAGACGACACAGCTAGCAGCTTAACGGTCAACATGGCGGATGGGTTCTGCAGGCTGGACCCACTCGTCTTTGACGGTAACATCGGCGAAAACTGGCGGATTTTTGAACAAGAATATGACATTTTCACTGCGGCGGCACACTCTAATAAGCCAGCCCGCACTCAAGCATACGTTCTCCTCAATCTAGCGGGACCAGAGGCCATTGAACGTGAACAGTCCTTTGTGTACGCTGGGGAAGTGAGGGAGCCCGGCGACGGAGGAGACATCCTTGTTCCCACGGAATCCAAAGAGGATCCTGAATGCCTGAAGAGGAAATTTCGGGAGATATACATCACTCAAACCAATGTTACTATGGAAAGGCACGTTCAACACACGGAATCAAAAGGCTGGTGAGACAATTGAATCATATGTCAGTGATTTAAGGATGAAAGCAAAAAGCTGCAAATTTGGAGATCTCTATGAGGAGCTTATTGGAGACAGACTGGTCTGTGTTATCAATAATGACAATTTGAGAAAGGTGCTACTGTGTGATAGTAATTTGGCATTAGTTAAGGCTGTCTCCATCTGTCAAATTCATGAGATGACTGAAGAGCACAACAAAACGCTGGCTTCCCCACAGCACTTTGTCACAAATGTTGATGCAGTCCAGGCTAGGTTCATGAGAAAACAAAAGCCTGAGATAAAAATGAAAAACCAGTCTGAAAAATCTGGGACACAGTGTATAGCCAACTGCAACAACTATGGAGGTGGTCATGTAGCTAAAAGAGACAAATGTCCAGGTTTTGGTCAACAATGCCATGCCGGTAAAAAATTGAATCATTTTAAAAGGTGCTGCAAGTCCACACAACAAACCTACTACAGGCAAAGACCTAGGATGACTGTTCACCAGCTAAAACCTGACCACACCGACAACAGTGCTGATGAAACATTCTATATTGGTGGAATAACACTGCAAATGACTGTTGATTCAACTGTTGCACAGATAGAAAAAAAGGATGAAGATCAAATAAGAGCATGCATTAAAGCTATACACCTTGTTGCATATGGGGGCAGTAAGATCAAAACTGTTGGCATGGTTAAGTTGCAGTGCCACCTAGAGGGACCGCCATACACATTGCCATTTTACATTGTCCAAGAGGATGTTCTGCTACTGCTAGGGCTACGTGCATGCAGAAAAATGGGGCTGGTCTCATTCCGTAAAGGTGTTCACCAGCTGAGCCCCACTGAAGATGATCTGTTACATCAAATTCAAACAGAATACAGCGATCTCTTCACTGATTAGCTTGGAAAGCTGCCTGTAACCTATCGCATGACACTTGACCCAGATGTGAGACCCGTTGTTCGTCCTGCACATCGCATTCCTGTGGCTATGGAGGATAGGGCCAAAGCTGAGCTAGACAGGATGCAGGAATTGGGTGTCATCTCTCTTGTGTCTGAGCCAACTGATTGGGTGTCATCTGTGGTTGCCACCAACAAAAAAGGACAAACAGGAAATCAGAATATGCATTAATCCAAAAGACCTGAACACTGCTTTAAAAAGGCTACATCACCCTATGCGTACTGTGGAAGAAGTGGCTGCACAAATGTCAAATGCAACTGTGTTTTCTGCCTTACATGCTAAGAACTCCTTTTGGCAGATTGCACTTGACCACACATCTTCAATGCTAACCACCTTTAACACTTCTTTTGATCACTACAGGTTTTTAAGGATGCCACTCGGACTCACCTCTGCCAGTGAAGTGTTCCAGCGCTCCATGGAACAGATTTTCGCTGGATATCCCTATGCGTTCATAGTCGAAGACATAACCCTTGGAGGTAAAAACGTGGAAGAACGCAACGCCAACATGAGAAAAGTGCTCAACCATGCCAGAGAGGTACTCTCAAGTGCAGGTTCCAGCTGAACCAGGTCAGCTATGTTGGACACGTATTCACAAGTGAAGGACTCAAAGCCGACCCTTCCAAAACAAAAGCAATCAATGAAATGCCAGTGCCAGCAGATGTCCCAGCTCTGCAAAGATTTCTGGGGATAGTTAATTACCTTGGAAAATTCATTCCATAATACAGTCAGCTGACGGCTCCACTGTGACAACTCACACACAAAGACTGGGAATGAACAGCAGCAAAATGCTTTTGAGACACTAAAGCAACACGTGTCCTGCACACCTGTTCTGTCGTACTATGCCGTCAGCAAGCCGGTGACAATTACCTGTGATGCTTTATAGTATGGATCGGTGCAACATGTTTGCAGGAAGGAAACCCCGTAGCATATGTTTCACAGACTCTAACCGACACCAAAACCAGATATGCTCAAATTGAAAAAGAGCTGTTGGAAGTGGTTTTTGCGTGTAATTCAATGATTACATCTATGGCAAGCCAGTGACCATAGAAGCGGACCACCAGCCCCTGGTCACCATACTGAAAAAGCCCATACATGCAGCACCGGCAAGACTTCAAAGGCTGTTGCTAAGACTTCAAAAGTACAGCATCACCCTCATCTACAAAAGTGGAAATCAGCATGCTGATGAAGAGGACAGTTTTGATGTCATGACAATCAACTACATATCCTTTTCTTGCTTTGAGGAGTTAAAGAGACACACAGCAGATGACATAACCCTGCAGACACTCAGCACTTTCATCAGACATGATTGGCCCAGCAAACAGCGCAATCTTTCACATGCTGTTCGCCCTTATTTTCCTTTTAGAGAAGAACTATCTATTGAAGATGGGGTCATCATGAAGGGTCACAAAGCAGTCATTCTTTTGTCACTACAAAAGAAGTACATCAGCATCATGCACAGAGGGCATCCTGGTGCAGAAGCTACTAAACGGAGAGCAAGAGACATAGTTTTCTGGCCGACATTGACAGACGACATCAACAAGGAGATACAGTCATGCTCTGTGTGTAACAGCACAAAGTCGCACCAGCAGAAAGAACCACTCCTGCTGCATCCAGTTCCAGGGGAAAACAGTTGAAAAGGAGAGGCAAAGCACAGGCAGACTTTACTTAGAGCTCCCGTGGATTTGGAAGCAACAGCAACAAAGAGAAGCAGGAGAAAACACTGATTGGCTCTTGCCCGTGTGGGAGGAGAGTTAGAAGTGAGTCAGAGGGGGAAAACAGTTGAAAAGGAAAAGGTGTGTGTGTGTGTGTTCCTCGAAAACCAGACGCCGAAATGGGAAATTGTTTACATATTTCAGTAGAGATTTTCCTTGCGAGTTTAGAAATCCACACCTCTGTACCGTTGGCACATTATTTTCCTGACTTTTTTATTAAAATTGTTGACCAATCTGACCTTTTTTTTAAATCTGACCGTTGCCCAGCTGCTGGTAGAAAATTTCCTTATGATTTCAAAAATCCAATCCTCTATAAATTTGGTCGATTATTTCCAGAGATATTTACTAAAATTTATCACCAAACTGACATTTAAAAAAAATATTAAGGTGGCCCAGCTACTGACCTCACAACGCCTTTGCACCTGGCCCAACTGCTTCCTGGCCCCGCCTGGTCTGGCACCCAGACTGCCAGGTTGTTGATTCCATTGTTTTTCATTGAATTGAATTGAATTATTTCTCACTTAACATCACTAATTAACGTTTAATTTCAAAGACAGTTTTTAAAATATAAGATCGGTCCCGCTGTGTGTACGTGTGTGGGGGGTCCTCCCCAGAATTCCATAGAGCTGCCGACAGCTTTCGTGCATGAGACGCGGCCTCTTCATTTCCAGAACATTAAAGGGGAGAGTTTTAAACCAAGGGTGGTCACAAGATATAGGAGCCGAATTAGACCATTCGGCCCATCGAGTCTGTTCCGCTGGTCAAGTGGGCGGTGGGGCTCCTGGAATGCGCTGCCAGGTGTGGTGATGGAAGTAGATAGGCGCATGGATATGCAGGGGTATAGATCACGTGCAGGCAGAGGAAATTCATTTAATTTAACTCTTACCGGTCTTGCTGTTTCCACAACAACGGTTCGCGATAGCGCTACGATTTTTCGCCAGTTCACTCACCGTTCTCCTATGCTGTGAGTACGCCTTTTCATTCAGATCGGTTGAATGTCGTAAAAGTTAACGAGATTTAAAAATCTTAAAAACCGCGCGTGCGCTGATCGATTTCTCCTCCTGCCAGTCAACGTCGCGCGGATTAGTCTCTTCCCCTGTCACCCCCGGGACGGCCAGCCCCTTCCTGCGCTATCGCGTCTTTACTGGAGCTGAGGATGGCCGGCGGAGGATTCCAACCAAAGCAGCCCAGCAGCAAGCAGCCCAACCCCAAGCAGCAAGCAGCCCAGCCCCAAGCAGCAACGCGCCCCAAGCAGCAGCCCAGCATCGGAAAACCCTACCCAGCCCAGTGTGGGAGATCCAGCCCAGAGTCGGAGACCCAGCCCAGTTGGAGATGTCGCCGATGTTGCCAAATGGAAAGCGGAGACAATGATCCCAGCGGAGGACAACGAGCAGCGACCAGTGCCCGCTGTGAGTCCCTATCGCACCATCAATTCCAGCCACTACCCCTCTGGTCCCCCTCCCTGGCTCCTCCCACTGTACCCCATGATTTCCCCCCTCTCCCCCATGGCTCTTCCCTGTCTTTTCTCTGAGCTCACTCCCCCCCGCCAACACACCCCTTTCCCCCCACAACTCCCCCACGCCCACACGCCCCTCCCCCACAAGCCCCTCTGCCCACACACACACATCCCAGCCCACACACACCCACCCCCGTGCCCGCACACCCCCGCCCCCACAACCCCTTCCCCCCACATAATTTTCTCTGGAGTGTCAGAAGTCCAGGAGAGAGCTTATAAAAGTATATAAAATGATGAGAGGCATTGGTAGGGTAGACTACCAGAACCTTTTTTCCCCAGACTAGAGGGCTTAGGTTTAAGGTGAGAGGGCGAAAGTTTAAAGAAGATTAATGGGGAGAGTTTTAAACCAAGGGTGGTCATAAGATATAGGAGCAGCATTAGACCATTCAGCCCATCGAGTCTGTTCCGCTGGTCAAGTGGGTGGTGGGGCTCCTGGAATGCGCTGCCAGGTGTGGTGATGAAAGTAGATAGGCACATGGATATGCAGGGGTATAGATCACGTGCAGGCAGAGGAAATTCATTTAATTTTACATTATGTTCGGCCCAGACCTTATGGGCCAAAGGGCCTGTTCCTGTGCTGTACTGTTCTTTGTTCCATGTTCTAACCTAGTTAGCTTTCCATCTCACCTCTGAAATTTGGCAAGTTCTGTATCTTGCACTCCCTTGGAACTCACCCGGTTCTGAGAACCACACTTACTTCTAGCACATCTGGATCAGTGTTCGGTTCTCCCTTAAATCTAACTCTGCTTATTATGGGAATATTTAACAAAGTTTATTGAATAACAAGCTGGATGTTGCAAAATAAAAACAGAAAATGCTGGAAATATTCAGCAGGTCAGGCCACATCTGTGGCAGGGAAACAGTTTACAGGAGTTCTCTTCCTACACACGCGGCCTGACCTTTTGAGTATTCACAGTATTATCTGTTTTTATTTTACATTTCCAATGTCTGCAGGTATTTTCACATGTTGCTTGATATCAGATTGTGAATGAAAACAAGTTTGTCTAATCGTTTATATGCCATTTGCCAACTGCAGTTGGAAGATAGTGTAATTTTGGGTACACCACGTTACAGAGAAAGACCTAAAATAATCAATAACAATGTTTATATTGCTTAAAGCTATATTATAAAGAAAGTTTTCAATGCCTTTGGCACTGTTTCCACTTCCAAACCCCCCAAACCCATTGAAGCAATATAACTACTGTGGTAATTCACTAAATATATAAAACACTTAATGTATAATAAGCTACATAAACAACACTGCACTCAGGTCAGAGAATCTGCATATTTATTCTTAATTAATGGATAAAACATGAGCATGAAAACTGAGGATAACTCACTTGGTTTCCTTCAAAATATTATCTTTGTCACCTTCCTAAGAGCAGACACTGCCTCAGTTTAGCATTTAATTGCATGTGAAATAAATTATCAATGAGAGTGCAGCACTGCTGGTGCACTGCTTAAATTTTATCCATGGGATTTGAACTAGCAACCTTCTGACTCAGGCAAGCGTGCTGCCAAAGGAGCCAGAGTTGTAAAATGCATGTTGAGAGTGTGGCAGTCAGGAATGCATTAAATAATCAGAATTCAGGACCAATATCTTCCTGTAAGGAGGAGGGATAAGGGTGGCAAAGTAAGGGGATTTTGGATGACCAGCGAGGTTCTACATTTGGTCAAAAAGAAATAGGAAGAACATGCAAGGTTTAGGAAGATGAAATCAGTCAGTATCCTTGAGGAATATAGCGCAAGCTGTACAGAACTCAACCAGGCAATTAGAATGGCCAAAAGGGATAATGAGCAAATTGGATTAAAATAAATTCCAAAGCTTTTAACATGTACATAAAAAATAAAAGGCTAACCATGGAGAAGGTGGGCAACTCATGGATAAATGAAGCACTTTATGGATATAGGTGAGGTACTAAATGAGTACTTGCAACTGTATTCAACAAGGTGAAGGGTAGGATAGTGAGATCTAGTAGGCCCCCTCGGTCATGACTGACCATGGGTGATGCATCCTGGTCGGATGTAAGCCTGGGCGATGTCATATGGAAGACAGGCTGTTGCCCATGCAGCACGTCCCCCTCTCCATGTCGCTGATCGATCTAAAGGAACAGCAGGGCCGTTACAGTTTGGCACCAGCACCATCGCAGGAGCTGCCAGAGCGAGGTTGTAGACAACGGCAAACTGCCTTAGCGGCTCCGACTCCAGATTTTCTTGAGGTTTACTCCAGGAGCCTTTTCTGACTGGATATTGCCACAAGGCAGTGGAGGTTTTAAATCAGAGTTTTCCCTCTCCAGGATGGACTGCCTTCCCAGGCTGAAGAGCCCCATCTGCCCGAGACTCGTGGGGGCTGGAGCGTCTACCTTCCCGTACAGATCTATAGCACCTGCCCACTGCCCTAGTGAGATCAATGCGGGGTATATTAATGTGCTAGGGGAGTTTGAGATTGAGTAGGGGGTGGTGGTGAAAGCAGATATAATAGTGGTGCTTTGGAGGCATTTCAATATGCACATGGATATGTAGGGAATGGTGGGATATGGATCACGTGCAGGCAGAGATTAGTTTAACTTGGTATCATGTTCGGTACAGATATTGTGGGCCAAAGAATTTGTTTCTGTGAAATGTTCTAAAACTACATTCTATATAATAATCACACAGTACAATTATCAGCTAAATTGAAAATTAAAAGAAAAGCTACAGATGCTGGAAATCTAGAACAAAAACAGAAAATGCTGGCAATACTCAGCAGGTCAGGCCACTTCTGGAGGAAGTGAAACACGGGGTTAAGGGTTCTGATAGAGTGTCCAGCCTGAAACAACTATTCTCATTGCACGGTGGCCCAGCCTGCTGTAAACGTACTGCATTTTCTGTCTTGGTTTTGATAAAGGTCAAGTGTATTACTAAAAGGTGGTTAAGTGTCAGCCTTTTTGATATATTACTGGAGTCAGGGATGGGCCAGTTTGGAATTAAAATGCCCATTTCCTTTCTTAAAAGTAGTCAGGAAATGCCACATGTCAGGTTTTTCCAACTTCACAGCCGTCATTGCTGAGACTAATATTTTAATTTCAGATTTTAAAACTGAATTCATCTCCAGAATTACAGTAAAACGATTTGAATACCATTTGCCACATTCTGTTCCTCTCCAAATTCAGTACACCCTGTGTTATGGAAGGGCTGTGTTCCTCGAAAACGGTCCATTTTGCGATTTTCCACACTTGATAAAACTTGACAAAATTTGCTGTGATTTTGTATTTCACATTTATTTAGTTATTTCATTTGTCACATAAGTGTAAGGGTAATATGGCATAGCTAAATGTTTATGGTAATTGTGATTTCCATGAGGGAGAATTTCTATTGCCTGACCTGTAATAATGTGGTGATACACTGTGTTCCCCAATTACAGTGCTCTTTTGGTTGGCTTTCTGCTTTCTACCTGCCTGAAGTTTAAGCTCATCAATTATACAGGGAACACACGCTGTCTCATTGACCCTCTAACAAACCATTTTGGCTTCAGCCTCGTTGACAATTTGTTTTTAAAGTTTTCCTCTTTATTTTCAAATCCTTCATAATCATAAGTGATGATTTTAACAGCTTATTGCCTGGTTGGAAGTGTTAAAATGGTAAAGGCAGCTTAGATTGCTGAAATTGTGAATGATCTTGGACATCCATATGTTGTCTATAAACTGTGGAGATCGTTGTTGGGGTCAATGACGATAGTGTCGGCTTTTGCAGTGTTTTTAGTTTACGTTTAATTTAGAGACGCAGTGCGGAAACAGGCCCTTCGGCCCACCGAGTCCACACCTGCCCAGCGATCCCTGCACATTAACACAAGCCTACACACACCAGGGACAATTTACACTTATGCCAACTATACAAACCATACAAACCCAAGCCAATTAACCTAAAAACCTGTATGTCTTTGGAGTGTGGCAGCAAGCACTGTGAGGCAGCAACTCTACCGCTACGCCACTGTGCCACCCATGGTGTTGCCTGATTTCCAGCCGGATCTCATGGGTTGTTTGTACTAAATGTGCAGCAGACTGGTTGGTGATTGCAAACGTTGAACCTCTTAAGTGGAGCTCGTGGCATAGCCATAATTCTATTGTGCACTTATTTCAAACAAACAAGGACATTTCCATCATAGTTGTTTCATCTGTCATATGTTCACTATCCCTTTCTCATCTGTGCAATAAGCCTTCAAATTAACCAGCTCCACCGCTTCATCATCATGAACAAAAGTAAAATTCAAGGCTTTCTTTTCATTTAAAGGTTTAGTTTTAATCAGAATATTAAATGTAATTTGTCTCCTAGGGGTGATGTAAGTCCAGATGAAGTTGTTAAGATCGTCAATCAAGGATTTTGGCATCAAAGTGTGATCAATTCTCTGTTGCACGGAAGGTTTTTTTTCCACTGAGATGTTTCCACTATATTGTTGCAATTTGCAATAGAAACTCATGAAATGTAAATGCAGAAATGTCCTTGTTTTCCCGACAGAATTTCATTGTCCTATCAGTGACACATGACAATAAACTCACTTGAACTTGAACTTGAACAGTGTAAAATCCGTATGATCTAGTTCAAAATCAGAGTGAATAAATGGTTAGTTGTTCAGAACTTTGATTTTGGCCTTTGCTTCTTCAGCTTGGTCCACTGAAGTTGTGGAGCTTTGTAAGAAGTATAAAAAAGGATGGTGTGGTGGGAATTGACCTAGCAGGAGATGAGTTATTGAACTGTGATTCCTCTCCAGGCCACATACAGGCATATAATGTAGGATGTCCATATGGATTTCACATTGCAGTTTATGCTTTCAATCACGATCAGTGCTGTTCCTGCATAAAAATATGTAAAAAGAGAGACAAATACTATTTATATGTTGTTCTGTAATGCCTCCACACTATTGGAGAAGCACAGTGACCTAGCTAGAAGGGCTGCTGTCTCATAGGCCCCAGTGTCCTAGGTTTAATCCTGACCTCCGGAATGTGGGAGGAAACCGGAGCATCCAGAGAAAACCCACGTGGTCACAAGGAGAATGTGCAAACTTCACACATACAGCACCCATAGTTGGGATCAGGTTTGAGTTTCTTGCGCTATAAAGAAGCAGCTCTACCGCTGCGCTACAGTGAAGAACTATATCATGAAATAAATAAAGCCAATAAAGCTGGGCAAATAACTGGAAATCACATTTACCCTAGTTCCATATTGCCATTTTGGTCAGCCAGCTCACAGAGAATCTCATTCCTCACTAATTGTTCTGCATTAGTGGGGAATGGGATTACTCTACATGTAATCAATGTACTACATGTGCTCCATTCTCAGGCCCATCAAGAGCTCCCAGATTCAGTGATTAATTTACACACTTATGTAAGCGTGAAAGTGTGAAAACACCCACCACCAGATTTGGGGACAGTTTCTTCCCAGCTGTTATCAGGCAACTGAATCATCCTACCACAACTAGAGAGCAGTGCTGAACTACTATCTACCTCTTTGATGACCCTCGGATCATCCTTGATCGGACTTGCTGGCTTTACCTTGCACTAACGTTATTCCCTTATCATGTATCCATACACTGTAAATGGATTGATTGTAATCATGTATTGTCTTTCTGCTGACTGGTTGGCATGCAATAAAAAGCGTTTCACTGTGACAATAAACTAAACTGCTGAACACTTGGGGGCAATTTACTATGGCCACTTCATCTATCAGCCCGCACATTTTTTGGATATTTGTGGACACTGCAGCATCCAGAGGAACTTTGTGCGGTCAAAGTGAGAACACACATATTCCAGACAACACCAGAAATCCGGTCATTGGAGCTGTGCGGCAGCAGTTCTAGTAGCTACAGCGTTCTACTGCACTGAAAAAGTGGAAGGGAGATATCACATTGTTGGTCAATATATAAAAGATGACATAGCAAAAACTGAATTCACAGAAGTAGGCTCCTATATAAACTGTGGGCAAGGAAACCCACATCGCAGTAATGTAACACTAATTTATATCAACTTGGAGCTGACTTTGCGCATTTAAAAGCAGAATTGTAAAGCTCTTCAGATGATCTTAAATGTACCTCTGCCTATCATAAGTTTTCAGGCCAGCAAACTGAATTCTGCAGATTATCTGATTTCATCTAGAATATCAATTGGATACAATTAGTTTTGGAAATCTAGATTAGCACAAATATAAATCAGCAAAGGATTACACTCAAAGGATTTTGATAGGATATATTTGTGTGCAGGGAGTCATAAATTTGCAGTGTTCCGTTGAAGGATAATCTAGGATTGCATATTTATGTATGTGAAAAATGCATCTTTGTGTTTCTCTTAGGATGCCAATTGCTAAAAACAGAATACAAACATGAGGCATTATAGAGAGGATAGAAAAGGTGCAATGTTAAACATAATTTCCTGTAATTTTGATTTTATTTCTAATCCCATCTCCAGATGGCTGTGAAATATGATGTTCATCGTACTATCCATGCTGGCGAAGTCGGACCTTCAAAAGCAATTTGAGAGGTGAGGTTATAGAGGACGAGTTGTGCTTTTTAGTAATGGATATGGAGGGGTGAATGGAGAGACCACTGCTCATGCACAGTGATGTCAAACACCATGCAATGCTTGTTTCAACATCACTTAAGTGGCATGATCTATGAATAATGAAGTTGAACTCAACTTGATGATTGAGGCCATTCTTGATGTGGGCTAAGAGACCCATATTTAATTGGGTCACTACTTGGGAGTAGGAATATTCCATCTTCTTCAGGAAAGGTTTCTCAAATGTTCAAATTATTGATCATTCACCATCCATTTGAGAGACTTTTGAGTTGGCACATCGATATGCAGCGAATGGAGGGATATGGATTAACTGCAGGTGGATAAAAGTTGGCCTTGGCGTCATTTCGGCAAAGGCATTGTGGGCCAAAGACCCTGTTCCTGTTCTGTACTGTTTTATCTTCCATGTATTCACCCTGCTGCTAATATCCTATCGCTGATCACTTTTCCCTTGAACCCACACCCCAATCAGTCAGCTCCAGAGAAGGATCATCACCCCCCCTGCTCCCACCACCACCCTCTGGCACTCACACTCCAGGTGAAGTTGGTCAGATACACAGTCAAATGCAGGTCATCATCCATCTTCTCCCTTTGCTGGCCTTCTCCACAGAGGTGCAGGTCCCTCTTGAGAGTGTCAACTTAGTCAGCAGATCATCCTGCAGGATTGTATCATATTTGTACCAAAGCAGATATTCCCCGGCATAATTCAGTGTCAACCCCAAATCCGAATTATAAGTAGGAATAGGGGTTAACACTGATATATATGTAAAAAATTAAAATCTATACATTATTTTCTGCAGTCAGGTGGGAAAATAATATAGAGGAGATTGACCAGTCAGTCTGTCTTAATGAAGTACCAATTTGACTTTGCATACATGACATTGCTTTTACATGCATTCCCTATTGCGACATTGGCAACGTGAAGTAGCTGTTGCAAGGAAATAAAATAAAAGATAAATTAATCTATTTTTCAACCTGTTGGCGTAAAACATGGGGATGGTGTAGTTACTTTGAATAGTGTCCTAATTCTAGACACAAATGCCTCACTGCATTTCAAAAATATCAACCTTCATGCTTTGATAGACCTGGCATGGGGGACCGCCGTGGGGGTGGGGGAAGAACAATGGACTGCTGTGAGGGGGGGGAGGGGGGGGGGGGGGGGGGGAGAATTTTTAACTTTGTAAGCGCCCTTTGTGGATGACCATTTGCAACCTTGGGTGTGCAAGCAAAGAATTTCACTGTGACTTGTCACATGCGACAATAAAGTATTTAATTCAATTCAATGTTTTCTCTGATTCCATGCATATGTGCTGCTTGCAAACAATTTTGCCAAGAAACTTTACAGCACTTAATAAAATGCACTAATGGACAAGCAAGTGGGATGCTTATGATCACTTCAAGTGTTGACTTTCTGTTGTAGAATTCAGTTATTCCCAAGTCTTTGGATGGTCCTTTGCACATTTTTGAATTCAAGACTTTTCACAGCCTTGGCTTAGGAAGGCTCAAAGTACCAAGGCCAGTTGGGTGGGGGTAGGAGGGTGAGTGCGATTGGAGTCACTGGGATCATTGAATGATTTGTTGGTGTGGTGGGGAAGATGTTGTCTTTATCTCTTTTGATTGCAGGGTCAGCATATTTCGGGGTTGGGCTCTGAAATTCTTTTGACTGAATGTGGGAGATCTGCACATGAGGTCATGAATGGCCAGTCAAGGGTTAGCAGATTGGAGGTGTGGGTCATGACCTGAGACTCAAGCAATTGCAAGGGCAACATACTGATGGGACTGTTATTTCACGCAGGTGATCATGATTGAGTGGCAACACAGAGATTAGAAATTGAAATTTTAGGGAAGATTTCGATGTAGTACTGGGTGGGGCAATCAGATAATCTGTTAGGAGTAATTGCTCTGCTCTGCATTTTGGAGATCAGATGGCCACTGCTGGGCATTCTTAAAAGTAAGAGACCAATTCCATTGCAATGCTCCAAAATCACACCAGGTCATCAGAACACCAGAATAGCTCAACCCCAGAACTTTTTGTCGGAAAAGTAGCTTACCTTCGTCATCAGTCCTTTATCTGTTTCCTGTCTTGCTGAATTTTATACATAATAAATGAATAACATATTGTGTAGGAAGGAATTGCAGATAGATACAAAGTGCTGGAGTAACTCAGAGGGTCAGGCAACATCTCTGGTGAAAAGAAATAGGTGATGCTTCGGAATGAGACCCTTCTTCAGACCCTCATTCTACAAACGGCATTGGGGGTTCAGTATTGATGTGGATAGAGAACTGGCTGGCAAACAGGAAGCAAAGAGTAGGAGTAAACAGGTCCTTTTCACAATGGCGGGCAGTGACTAGTGGGGTACCGCAATGCTCAGTGCTGGGACCCCAGCTATTTACAATATATAATGATGATCTGGATGAGGGAATTGAAAGCAATATCTCCAAGTTTGCGGATGACACTAAGCTGGGGGCAGTGTTAGCTGTGAGGAGGATGCTAGGAGACTGCAAGGTGACTTGGATAGGCTGGGTGAGTGGGCAAATGTTTGGCAGATGCAGTATAATGTTGATAAATGTGAGGTTATCCATTTTGGAGGCAAAAACAGGAAAGCAGACTATTATCTAAATGGTGGCCGACTAGGAAAAGGGGAGCTGCAGCGAGACCTGCGTGTCATGGTACACCAGTCATTGAAAGTAGGCATGCAGGTGCAGCAGGCAGTGAAGAAAGCGAATGGTATGTTAGCTTTCATAGCAAAAGGATTTGAGTATAGGAGCAGGGAGGTTCTACTGCAGTTGTACAGGGTCTTGGTGAGACCACACCTGGAGTATTGCGTACAGTTTTGGTCTCCAAATCTGAGGAAGGACATTATTGCCATAGAGGGAGTGCAGAGAAGGTTCACCAGACTGATTCCTGGGATGTCAGGACTGTCTTATGAAGAAAGACTGGATAGACTTGGTTTATACTCTCTAGAATTTAGGAGATTGAGAGGGGATCTTATAGAAACTTACAAAATTCTTAAGGGGTTGGACAGGCTAGATGCAGGAAGATTGCTCCCGATGTTGGGGAAGTCCAGGACAAGGGGTCACAGCTTAAGGATAAGGGGGAAATCCTTTAAAACCGAGATGAGAAGAACGTTTTTCACACAGAGAGTGGTGAATCTCTGGAACTCTCTGCCACAGAGGGTAGTCGAGGCCAGTTCATTGGCTATATTTAAGAGGGAGTTAGATGTGGCCCTTGTGGCTAAGGGGATCAGAGGGTATGGAGAGAAGGCAGGTACGGGATACTGAGTTGGATGATCAGCCATGATCATATTGAATCATGAACCCTCGAAGGGCCGAATGGCCTACTCCTGCACCTAATTTCTATGTTTCTATGTTTCTATGTTTACCCGACTCAATCTTTAGAATGACATGGAACAGCTTTGAAATAGAAATAATTGCATTTTGATTATCTAAGAAATAATTGCATTTGAATTTCTAAGAATTAAGGTTCTCGATTGATTTGGAAACTTTGAGTGTATATCTGTTTACAGTTCTAAAGTGGGTATTTTGAAGGGTAACATTTTTTCCTCTTGAAATTATTACTGTGATAGGCTGTGGAACTCTTAAATGCTGAAAGAATTAGCCATGGATACCCAATCATTAAGGATCCTGTACTACTTCTCAAGCAAATCCATATCGAGGTAAGAGAAGAGACATTTAGACAGGCATAGAAGGATACAGAACAAATGCAGGCAAATGGGATTAGTGTTGATCGGCAAAACAGTCCACTTGCATATGGTGAGCCAAAAGGCCATTTTCAGCGTTGTACTTTTCTCTGACACTAAAACATGCTTCTGGCAAGGGTTGCCAGTTATTTACCATTGGTTCAAGAAGGAACTGCAGATGCTGGAAAATCGAAGGTACACAAAAATGCTGGACAAACTCAGCGGGTGCAGCAGCATCTATGGAGCGAAGGAAATAGGTGACGTTTCGGGCCGAAACCCTTCTTCATTGGTTGACAGGATTGACCCATATGCAAATTAAAATGGTTTACACCTCATTAATTGAATGGATACTTTAAATAAAATAAAATTGAAAATAAGTGCATATTCGATTCTGTTTTTAGCAAAGTAATTCATTGCTTAAAATATTTGTAACAAAGCAGCTGGCTAGAGATTGAAATACACAGACTGCTCATTTGCAGTGAGCTCTGACATTCAAGGTTCCTGAAAGACAACTCACGCTTATGGTGTATGCAAAGATTAAACTATGACTCCTTGCATCTGACAAAAAGCAGTCTGCTAATTGTAGGGTGATAACATGTGCCGGCCTTTTGTGGCCGAAACGGCCGATTCGGAACTCCAGGCCGCTGAGTGTTCTTCTGTTCCGATGCCGGAGTTCCATCATCCCGGCCAGAGGGCCTGAAACATCGGGCTGCCGTTGCGGCGACTGCGGAGGCCTCAATAGGCCCCGACCACGGGTGAACAAGAGGAAGAGGACTGAACTATGTTGCCTTCCCTCATTCCGCTGTGCGGGGATGTTTTTATGTTTTATGTTAAATTCTATAGTGTTGTGTTTATCTTATTTGTGTGCTGCATGGTAACTCAAATTTTACTGCACCAATTGGTGTATGTGGCAATAAATGTCCTTTGTCCTTTGTCTTATGCTTCTCCATACACCCACTCCACCTCCTCTTCCTGTCAGGTGTATTGGGCTTGGAGTCAAAGTAAGAGTCACGGCAGCAGGGAATTTTTACCACATTACCAGTCTCACAATGTCTTTGTGTATTATCTATGGCTAAGGCCCTGGGATCATATTTTATTTTAGATTCCTTCTACATTCTGAATTTTAAAATTGTGTCCCTGTGATTGGAACCCTTTGTTGGAATGAATAATTTGCCCTTTTCAGTCCAACTCTACTTGAAAGCTTCAGTTACATCAATGACAGAAAAAAACATACTTCTTGACCACAGCCTTTTAGCTCCTCGTCCCAGAATTTCCTTACATTATGTGTATTTGATTTTCATGAATAATAATGATTGTTCTGTGATACAAGGACAAACAATGGGCGCCATTTGAAGAGACAATAATCAGTGGCACAAAATAATCAAAGTATGTTATTAGAACCCATAGATGCAAACCTATTCCAATGAATTATTCAAAAATATTGGTATTCCGTGGTTTGACAATGTAGTGATTAACTCACAATTATTTATTTTCAATCCCGCATTGAATTGGTTGGCTGGCTCTACTATCAAATAAAATGTTTATAAATATTGCAGCTGTACTTGAATATTTTCCTATACCCTCACTCAAGTGTGCTCACAGGAGCTTGTGATCCTGACTATGCAAATCACCCAATCGTTACGTAAGTCTTGTTTATTCAAATGGTAGCATTTTAAAACATTCAGAAGTATTATGAATGCAGAATGTGTCCGTAATCCATTTCTTAGCATCGCAGGTGGAATAGATGCGTTTATTTTGTGCTGTTGGGCAGCAGATTCATGGTCACAGTTCTGTGTTTTACCTGTTCACATGAGGCAGACCTGGTTACCTTCTTGAAACAAGGTCCTCTGTTAGTCTGGCCATTACGGTTCATATTCAACCATAAAAATCCTTTTCCAAAAAAATATCTTGTCCACAGCACGGTGGCGCAGCAGTAGAGTTGCTGCCCTACAGTGCCAGTAGACCCAGGTTCGATCCCGACTACAGGGGCTTGTCTGTACGGAGTTTGTACGTTCTCCCCGCGACTTGCGTGGGTTTTCTCCAAAATCTTCGGTTTCCTCCACATTCCAAAGATGTACAGGTTTGTAGGTTAATTGGCTTGGTATAAAAATTTAACAAATTGTCCTGAATGTGTGCAGGATAGTGCAAGTGTGCAGGGATTGCGGGTCGGTGCGGACAGTGGGCCAAAGGGCCTGTTTCCGTACTGCATCTCTAAACTAATACTAGCTCCTCATGCATGCTACCAGCATGCACAGTAGAGAGCATGCTGACTGGTTGCATCGTGGCTTGGTTTGATAACTTGAGCGCCCTGGAGGGGAAAATACTTCAAAAAGTTGTACACACTGCCCAGTCCATCATCGGCTCAGACCTCCCTTCCATCGAGGGGATCTGTCGCAGTCGCTGCCTCAAAAAGGCTGGTAGTATCATCAAGGAACCACACCATCCTGGCCACACACTCATCTCCCTGCTACCTTCAGATAGAAGGTACAGGAGCCTGAAGACTGCAACGACCAGGTTCAGGAATAGCTACTTCCCCACATACATCAGGCTATTAAACTTGGCTCGGACAAAACTCTGAACATGAATAGCCCATTATCTGTTATTTGCACTTTATCAGTTTATTTATTGATGTATTACGTATATAATGGTATATGGACACACTGATCTGTTTTGTAGTCAATGCCTACTATGTTCTGTTGTGTTGAAGCAAAGCAAGAATTTCATTGTCCTATCAGGGACACATGACAATAAACTCTCTTGACTCTTGACTTGAGTCTTGACTCTTTAATATTTTGCATTATCAACAACTACTTAATTACATTCTAAAATTATTCACCAGCTCTTAGGTATATTTCATAGTACAGAATTTCATATTCTAATCATCATTGTGTAAATATGGAGTTTCCAACGTCTTGTGTAATTATTTTATATGACCACCCTAATGTTGTACCTTGCCTTTCTCTCCCCTTGAAACTAATGTTGACCGAAGTTTATTATTTGGTAAATGGATATTGCAATATAATAAAATCTATCTCAGTGTCACCTTTCTGGAACTAAAATTTATGTGAGAAAAAAAAGAGTAATTTACATTGATGTTAAAAATCGAGATGGTGGTGCACTTGCGTGTGCATCAGCCATCTTGTTCATTATGACAATATGCAGGGGTTGTAAAGCATTTTTCTCCCATTGCCTTCACTTAAAAACATAATTGAGAACATAATGGCCACCTCTATTGTCAGAGTGAAGCCCAGCGCAAACTGGAGGAACAGCATCTCATATTTCACTTGGGCAGCTTACAACCCAGCGGTATGATATATTGACTTCTCTAACTTCAAGTTACACTTGCTTTCCTTCTCTCTCCATCCCTTCCCCTTCCCAGTTCTCTGACCAGTCTGACTGTCTCCCTGATTACATTATATCTCTGTTTATTTTGTTGTCACCTTCTCCTAGCTAACAATGATCTATTCTACATTTTCCTTGAGCCTCATCTCTTTTGATGCCTCGTTTTGACACCTTCCCCTTCCTTATCTCTGTGCCTCCCTCTCTCCTGACTCTCAGTCTGAAGAAGGGTCTCAACCCAAAACATCACCCATTCCTTCTATCCAGAGATGCTGACTGTCCCGCTGAGTTACTCTAGCGTTTTGTGTCGATCTTCATTAGAAACATGTCAGCCACCCAGCTCCTTGTATCTGATATTCCATTAAAATAATTGCTGATCTTCTATCTCAGTTTCACCTTTGTACACTAACCCTATATAAATTCCCTTAATGTCTAAAAATCTGTTAACCTATTTTTTGAGTCTACTCAGCAGCTGAGCTTTAACACCCTCGTCGGTAGAAAATTCCAAAGAATCATCACCCTCCAGGTGAGAACATTTCCACTCATCTCTGTCGTGAATGGCTGGTACCTTGATTTGACATGTCGATACTATCCTGTTGAGCATGAACCCTGACCTTGCTATAAACATCAAGCACTGTTTTTTCGTGTTCTTCAGCCACTGTTGCAGATGCAGCCTGTGTAATATTTTTTCAATCTTAGTTTCTTGCTTGATTGTAAAACTTACAGTACTCATACTCCCTCCATCAGAATAGCACTGAATTTCATCTTTATAAAATAGCCCATCTTTGCATCTACCTCATCCATTAACGGGTTCCTTGAAATCAGTGGAGCCAAATTTTAGAAGCAGAGTATAACACACATAAGGTTATTTAATGTTTCCTGCATGTAGCCTTGGTGAATTGTGGCAGACAAATCGGAACCATGATGATGAGACACGATTTACTAGATTTTTTCAGTTGTCCCCATTGGTGAAAGGCAGAGAAAAAATGCTTTTGGGAGGTGATGGCATGATGGCCACACTAGTGGAACCTATACATTGCTGCACCTATAGTACACTTATGCTTTGCACCTTCCTCCTGCAGGTTCAGTTGCATAATGTTGTGTGAAGCAGAGCATGCAATGGCCATTCCGGAGACTCTGGCTATTACTTTCCCAGATCTCTCCAGTTACCCCAAATGCATTTGCATTCTGCCCAAGGCTTTTTTGATGATATATGTGATCTTTGTTGCCATTGATTGTTTCGCTACCAAGAATGATTCCTTAGTTTCATCAGCCATACTTTAAATAGTCTCCCGTTGTCTCGGAGCAACCAAGTAATATTTCTGTTTTGAGTATTGTATTGTATTGTATTGTATTCAAATTTATTGTCATTGTCTCAGTTAGAGACAACGAAATGAATTTCCCTTACAGGCAGTATCATAAAAATAAAAATAAATAAATAATATTAAATAATAAAACATATTAAAAATAAAATAGAATTAAAAAAAAGCACAAACAGTGAAAGTCCACGACACAACATAACACAGTAGCACCAAGGTGAGGAAGGCACCATAGTCCAGCCAGCCTCCACTCCGTTCTTCCCAGATGTTCACTCGTGGTCGAGGCCTTCCTAGCACCCGCAGTCGCGGCCCCGGGTGGCCCGATGTTCAGGCCCTCACGCCGGGCTGGTGGAACGCCGACGCCGAACCCCGACGGTGAACATCCTCCTCAGCGGCCCGGACCTCCTGATCAGCCGCCTCCCGCAGCCGGAGTCCGCAGCTCCCGTGTCCGCAGGCCGAGCCGGGCAGAGTCGCAGGACCCCGCGCTGTCCATCAGCGTCGCCCGCGTTGGGAGCTCTGCAAACGGCAGCTCCATGATGTCGGTGCCACAGGTCCAGCACTCCGGGCTCCAGACGGCGATCCCGGTAAGGCATCGCCAGCCCCGCGATGTATCAGCGCTGTCCCGCCGCTGCTGGAGCTCTGGTCGATCCCGGTCGATCTGGTCGATCCCGGCAGGAAAGGCCACGCTAATCCAGTAGGTAGGCCGCTGGGGGGGGGAGGGGAGCGAGGACGCGACTCGAATAATAGTCGCGTCTTCACCAGGAAGTGGCTGAAGGACGGTATCCCCCGCACCGTACCCTCTTCCCCCACATAAAAACACAAAAAACCCACAAAAAAACACACTTTTACATAACTAAACGTAAAAAGATACCGGGCTGTAGGTGGAGGCTGCTGGCACCAGCGCCACCGGAAGTACAACATTACATTTGAGGCATGTAGAGATCAGGAATGAATACCTCGTCGTCATTTTTCAGGAATCTCGCACATTTTTATGATGCAATTTTGGTGACGTGGAAGTACTTTGCTGTACGAAAACACTCATTAATCATCTCAAGGTGTTGCTTTTGTCAGATGCTTACATTTTCTGACATCTTGTGTCTAAGTGGAACCAGTTAGAGCCACAATCTTCAGAACAATTTCCTTCTGGCTGCCATCAGTTGGCACAGTTTCCAGCCCCAACAAACACATCGTCATGTGTCCTTGGCATCTGTAGCTGCCGATTAGGAGAACACGTCAAAAGCATCTTGCAAATCCCAGCAGGAAGCTGAGGTTGTAGTTTGGATGGAGCTTTGAGATACACGGCTAAAGTGGAGTCATAAGGCGTTGTTTCAAAGGCAGCTAATGTTTGCCACGACCTGCAATGACATTGAAAGCCATCTGAGACAATGGTTTTCCATCATGTTGAAGCACATTGTTTGATTGTTGACTGTGTATGTCAAGCATGACTTCCCAGGAGCCATACCCTCTGTTGTGCTGAAGAACAGTTCTCCAAACCAAAGCCTTGGGGTTAGCTCCTGTTTCTGCTGCTGGTACACTTGATGGATCAGCTGGATTCCAAACTAATTCAGAAAAAGTGTCAGCCAGGCTGATGTGATATATTAATTTTCTAAAGTACAAATCATGCTTCTGAATCTCCAGCATGTAGATGACATGCTCCAAGCTGCTGCTGTCAATAAGCCTTTTAATAAAATAGGTAGAACAACAGTACAAGGTACCCTATTGCATATTTCCAACCCATGGCATCTGATTCTTCAATTTCTACTTTCTTTTCACCTTGCTTTCACCAATGAAATCCGAGACCTAACATTAAATCCCCAAACCCTCTTGATGTTACTGTAAATGGAAGATTAACAAGTCTTTAATTTTCCAACAATTAACAATCACTTGCAGGCACAAAGTCACACTTGACATTCACAGTTGACAGTAGGAGCAAAAAGTAGAATTTGGCAGATTGGCAGACAGCTTCACAATGTATTTGTATATTTTCCTGATTTCTTTCCCCATCCACATTGAAACCCACCCAATCAGTCATATAAAAACTCACTCCTCATCAGATTATTCACAAAATTAATCTGCTTAGTTTAACAGTCTAAAGTAAAGTCTAAAGTCTTGAGAAATATTACGTATGTGCTTGAACTTTTAATAGTCTCGCACAGTAGCAACCTTACTTAATTATTGGCACACTTTGCAGTTTCATCCTTTCGCCTTTCTGAATGCAAATATTGCACGATAATGGTATTTCTTCATTTTCTTAATTTTCTCTTACTTTTGAGGCAAATCTGGCGATCGTCATTTTTTTAGGGAATGTTACATAGAAGTTTGTGTGCCTGGAAACATTACCTTTCTAGTAGTTGGAAGCAAAACTGATATATTTTCACATATATTTACCATTGGAAATCGCAGATCAGGTTTATCTCTGCAACGTTCCTGTTGAATTGGAGGATGTAATGAAATATGCATTAGGAGGCTTCCATCTTAGATATTTCATTCCATTACATAAGCGGCGGCTCAGTTTAATTATGTCTCCCCTGCATGATACTTTAGTATAGATAGAAATATTTTATCTGCTGGTAGCAGCATCCATGACGGGAAGCACTACCATAAAATCAGAGATAAGTTATTAAGTTGAGAGATTAGGAACTATTATTTTTATAAGGGCACTCGAATAATCGTTTTAAGTCTTTGATCAGTGGATTTTGGCTACCCAATGGAATTAATGCATAATTAGGTAGAGTTTGGTTACAGATTGGTTTTTGGACAAGGCACAACTTGTAATATTCCAAACAGAATTGAATTTTAAAAACAGAATGTCAATATAAATTCTTTAAGATGCAGTCTGCGATGCAACCAAACAGCCGTACTTTACCACCAAATTAATTTTGAAACAATACATGATGAAATGTTCACAGTATGTTAATTTTATGATGCTGCATTTATTTTACAGATTCATAAAAGATAAAGCAAACTTTTCACTCAATACAGATGATCCATTAGTTTTCAATTCAACAATACACACTGATTATACTATAGCAGCAGAGTACATGAACTTTTCAGATGCAGAATTCATGACAACAGTATGTGGAAAGAAATGTCTCTTATTTACTGTTGATGGAAGTTTATTCCGTTACTTATTCATGGGCTCAGTGCAGCCTTTATTGATTGAAATGTGCAGCTCAAATAAGCCATCCTCGGGTAATTAATGTGTTCTGTTTTTATAGACATTCATAAGTCAATTTTACCCATGCCAGAAAATACACTTGATATGATGACCACGCCTCCTGTAACGATTGCCACCAAAGATTCATAAGGCAAACAAGAAAGACCAATTACTAAAAATGGTGAGGAAGTAAGAGAGAGAGAGAGACAGAAAGAGACAGGAAACTAGTGCTGCTCTTTTTATGAATGAATGTACATTGTTCATGTACATATGACTGACTTTTGAATTTAATAATGATATATAGGAGTTTGTATGTATGCATGGGGTGTCCATAGATCAGGTGTTTCTAACCCAGGTGTGACCTGTAATACCAAATGTCTTTCTATCAATAAATGTTAACATTATTGCAGTACTGCTGATCTACTTTTTGATATTTGACTTTGCCACAACAGCTAGGCTCATTCAGGAAATGTGCAAACTCACACATTATTGGCATTGAGAAACAAATCAGTGAACTCATTTATTAAATCATTATTTTGAAAAGAAAGCCATTGCATTCATTGTTACTTCTGGTGTCTCTTAAGGATTTATTCTTTCCTTCCCTATTACTCATCTAAATGCTGATTCTTGGCAACAGTTTCCAAAACATTATGGCTCTAAGCACTGTGACTTGGGATGTCTTGATTAGTTTAGTTTAGTTTAGTTTAGAGATACAGTGTGGAAACAGGCTCTTCGGCCATCAAGTCGGCACCAACCAGCGATCTCTGCACATTAACACTGCCCTACACACACTAGGGACAATTTAATATTTATACCAAGCCAATTAACCTACTAATGAGTACGTCTTTCGTCTTTGGGAGGGAACCGAAGATCTCGAGGAAAACCACAGATTAGATAGATTAGATTAGATATAATTTATTGCCACACAGCCAGGCTGGTGGAAATTTGGGTTGTCTGCAGCGATACAATAATAAAGAACACACAACCACAATAAAACTGTAACACAAACATCCACCACAGCATTCATCACTGTGGTGGAAGGCACAAAATTTGGCCAGTCCTCCTCCATTTCCCCCCCGTGGTCAGGACCAGAGTCCAGAGTCAGTCCAGGATCGGCTCTTCCTCACCGGAGACCGCGGCTTTAAGTTGTTGTAGGCCGCAGGCCGGCGGTCAAGATTTAAAGTCCCCGCCGCAGCCAGAAGCACCGTAGACTGCAGGGCCGGTGGTCGAAGCTCCCCTCCAGGGGTGATGGTAAGTCCATGCCAGACCCGCGGTAGAAGTCGGCCGCGGGCCGGCAGTGATGGCTTCTTCTTCCCCCGGGTCCCCAACGTGAGATCCCGGGCTGTAGACGCCGCACCAGCTGGAGCTCTGCAGACCGCGGCTTCAGGCTGCGACTTCAGGCTGCCGGCTGCCCCGAGTCAGCGAAACGGAGCGCTCCCCTCCAGCGAGCCCCAGCGAGGGCTCACCCGCTCCACGCCGAGAGTCCACGCTGCGCCCGCCGCTGAAGCCCCGGGCGCGTCTCCGGGAAAGGCCGCGTCGATCCTTGATGTTAGGCCACGGGGGAGGCGACCTGGAAAAACTCGCCTCTCTGTGGAGGAGGCGACCGAAGCGGTTTCCCCCTCACCCCCCCACACCACCCCCCACATAAAACACACAAAGAAACATTAAATACAGACTTTAAAACATACTAAAAAAATAAAAAAAGGTTGAAAAACTGACGAGCTGCATGACATGGCTGCTGCCAGAGCAGCGCCCCCTACAACAGATGCCACAGGGAGAACGTACAAACTCCACACAGTCAAGCACCCGTAGTCAGGATCAAACCCAGGTCTCTGCCACTGTAAGGCAGCAGCTCGACAGCTGCACCACCGTGCCGCCCTATCTTGATGCAGCCAATAGCTACTTTGGGAATGGACCTGTTGCTGCAACTTCTGTGGCTCCCAAGATCAAAGGCCTACAGTCCTTGACCAGCGTCAGTTTCCACATGGATGTTGAAGATACTTGCTATTGTTTCTAAATACAAAAAAACTATTTTGTAACATGGTTGAGCAGAATTTTCCTCTTGTTTAAATGTTGGGAAAAGTGTGGCCATTGTTTGCAGTCCCTGCCACCGATTCTGTTCCCTGGGCATTTCCTAGTCAATTGTCTGACACTGTTGTCTGAAATATTTCAGAACTGATATTTAAAGTGACTCTGAGAAGAGTTTGAGAGCACGTCAATGCCATACAAAGACTGAGGTATGGCTCCTTGGCATTACCTGACACAGTCCACCTTCATCAATGTTTTAATATCTTTAATCTTTGTTATTCCAGGGCAGTCTTGAACAGCAGTGATTCAAATGCTTAGACGTAATTCAAATGCTTAAACCTCTCCATCTTTTTCCCGTGTTGTTCCTTGGAACCTATCATTTTCCCCAAATTTTGTTTATCTGTTCAGACTTCTTCTTTATGGCTCAGTGTTATGTTATTTGATAATACATCTACCTCATGGGGCATTTCCCTGTGTTAATGGCATCGCAGTTGTTGAAACCAGTTAGGAAAATGCATATGATGAAAGCTATGGCTGAATGAATAACCTCTACTTGAAGACTGACTTTCTGTTGAGCACTAAGTTAATGAAGAATGCAAAGAGCCTTTTCTTCACGAACATGATTTGCCAGATGCATAACACCGGTCGTACACTAAATGTTATTCCCTTATCATGTATTTATAACTGTAAATGACTTGATTGTAATCATATATTGTCTTTCTGCAGACTGGTTAGCACACAACAAAAGCTTTTCGCGGTACTTTGGTACACGTGACAATAAACTAAACTGAACTGAATATTACAATATTAAACAGGCCAAATACTGTACTCAAAATGGCCATACTTCATCTGGAATTTCATTGTAGACTTCCTCTGGTTGGCTGCTGTTTGTGTAACTTGTCCAGAGTTTTACTAGATTGGTGCATCGATGGTGCTTAAATTGCAGAGCATCCTGGACAATACAGCTTGCCCCCTCCATGACAGACTAGTTAAACTGAGGAGTACCTTCAGCAACAGACTTGTTCCACTAAGATGCTGTACAGAACACTAGAGGAGATCATTTTTCCCTGTGACTTTCAAACTGCACAACTCCTCCCCCTTCTGACATGGGGTCGACTGACTCCCCTCCTCCCCCAATCTTTGCACATCCTCAAATCTGGACTTTCCACTCACTCATCGCTTTAATTTCACGTTTCATGTATCTTGTTGTGCTTTATGACGGTTGACAGACCAATTTCCCTCCTAGGATAAATACAATTCTATCGTATCGTATTACATCGCAATGCCTAAGGAAATTCCCTGCATAAGTTCAGCCACTGGTGAAATTGGAGATTGTGGTGTTACATTTTACAATGAAAGAACTGTGGAAATTATGTTACTTTATTATATGAGGTATACATTCACGATCAAAATTAGTTATATGGAGCAGACTGCAGGTGATTACAATAGAAATCAGAAGTATTTCATTTGATGGGTGTAACCAATGATCACCCGCTACCTTACATTGGAAGAGACCTGGTTATTCACACATAAAAAACATTGTAAACAAGTTAAGTCCTTTTCATACAGAACTGCTTGCTTGAAATATCCATGAACAATAGTTTACTTCGCCTCACAGTGCATCCAGTGAGATGTCTTTACAGCTGAATTCATGCCGGCTGTGTCCTTTGATATGTGCAATCATTAAATCTCCACTAATGGCATTATTTAAGATGCCTCAACTTCTACTTAGCTAATTGATCTGTAATTGCCATAGTTGCTCCTAACCCCTCATTATAATGCATTTATGTTCTCCAATTTTCAATTCTGTCCTTCTTCAGATGTTTATCTTGTGCTTATGGAACTCTTAACATCAAAAGCATTTCTAATCACTAAAAAGCATCACTAATTTCCACATATAATTCCTTGAGGATTCTCAGATGCATGAATGTTAGCTGGTCCTAGTATCTCTTTATTAACCTCAATGTATCATGGAATAGTGAATTCCATTTTTAGATTAGATTAGATTAGATTAGATTAAACTTTATTAATCCCCTTATTCAGGGGAAATTCTGATGTCCTTGCAGCACACTAATAAAAATACAACATAGCATTCAAAAAGAAGTTCAACACAAAAACATCCCCCCACAGTGATTCCCACTGTGGGGGAAGGCACAAAGTCCAGTCCCCATCCTCTTGTCCACCCAAAGTCGGGCCTATTGAGGCCTCCACAGTCGCCGCCACGGCGCCCGATGTTCTCGCCGGGTGATGGTGCTCCGGCGTCGGGAGAACCCCCAGCGGCTTGGGGTGCCAGGAACGGCCGCCTTCCCACCGGAGGCCGCGGCTTCCAAGCCAACAGACCGCGCCAGACGGAGCTCCGCACACTGGCGATCTCGGTGAGAGATCCCAGGCTCCGGGATGTAAAGTTCAACGCCGCAGCTGGCCGCTCCACAGAACCGCGGCTCCACAATGTTCTTATCGGCGGTCCCAGCATACTGGAGTTCCAGCGCAGCGACCCAGGAAAGGCATCGCCCGCTCCGCAATAGCGCTCCAGCGCTGCGCCGCCGCCAAAGCCGATGTTCTGCGCCGCCGCCAAAGCCGATGTTCTGGCCAGGTCCCCTCAGGGAAACGTTGCTCCAGGACCCGCTGGTAGGCCGCGAGGACAGGTCGAAGACGCTGCTCGGAGGAAGGCAACCCCTCCGACCAGGTAGGGACTTGAAAAGCAGTTTCCCCCTTCCCCCCCACCACCCCCCACACATAAAAAGATTAGGCCCCCTGACTGTACACTTAACGAACTAAAAATAATAAAAAAGAAGGGAAAAAAAACGGACAGCTGCAGGACAGGCAGCCGTTCAGGACAGCGCCTCCTCTGGCTTATCCAGGGCAGAGTTTTACATTTTACAAGGTATATTACGATAAAGTCTGACTTCTTGAAATAGTGAACTATTGACAGGGCTGCCAACATTGGGTGAGAGTTGGGAGTGAGAAAATGCGAGAGACCAAGCCCGAGGGAGCGTAGCAACCGAGGGAGGGAGTGGGGGATGGTGTGGAGCTTTTGCTTTTGCATTTTTCAACTTAAAATTGTGCAATCTGGTGCATACTATAGCAAGTCTTTTAACTTGCACTTGAATGCAATATTTATGCTTTAAATTGGATTAGCCATGAATAAGGTTAGGCTAAAATACATTCCTAATTATATTCCACAGTAGAGCCAGGCTCTGATCAACAGGTGCAGCACATGAATGATCTTAATTTATTCATGTATGGAAATCAGATTATAATCAAGCACTTGGCCCATGTTGACCAACCTGGGTCTCACTGCACACCTGGTACTACTCCTGACCCTGACTCCAGTTGCGTACCTTCTCTCATTTCTGACCCTGGGTCCAGCCTTACACCTGGCCCGCTATTCTACCCTGATCATAGCTGCTTACCTGCTTAAGTTTTCAGTGCTGAACACTCCCATTGTCCGAGCTTTGACTGCACACCTAGTACTATTACAGACCTTGACTCTGGATGCACACTTGGCCTTGCTCCTAGCCCCTATACACTGACAATATATCTGGCCCACACATAAAGCTCCCTATCTGACCCCTTGGACCTATTATGTTCAAGTCCACAGGTGCTTATCTAATGCGGTATGGGGCACTTCATGGGGCAAATTTATGGGGCACTTCATGGGGCAAATTTTGTATAAGCATGTATAACAAAATTTGCAACATCCATTGGCTTCCTTGTTATCTAACATGCTAGTTACTTTGTCAAATGTCATCAATTTGTTGAACACGATTTCTCATCCATAACATTATAGTTACTCAGCTGTATAAGTATTCTGTTACCATTTCCTTCATTTTCCTAACAAACTGTCCTGGTCATTTTCACCCTCAATATTTTCAGTAATTTGTTGTCTTCGTCTAAGCTGGGACTTTTCCGAAATGCAAAGTGCAATAACTATATATTTAAGCAATAATATTCAATTTAATGTGATCTTGAGAGTACATAATATTTTCTGTGGTATTCACAACAATGATAAAAAGATCTTTGTTTTGATTGCACCTACCAACAAGCATACATTATTATATTACAGTATATATGTATCAAGTGCAAATTTTTGTTCCAATGCTCCGCATTCCCAATTACTTTTACATTGAAGTGATTGAAATCCAAGTGAAGTTTAAATGGCATCAGAAAAATAAAACCTCTGGAATGGATGATATTCATTACATGGTTGGATGGAGTCAGTATCAGCACAATTACTATATTAAACATTGAATCTTCAGCTAAAACTAAAGACAAATAATAACCTCCTCACACATTCTCCTGCAAGTATCTTTGTCACTCCTTTAAAATATGTCCCATCTTTGAACAAGCTCTTAAACATCGCATCTGAATCAGTTTCCATCTGATTACACTGCTTGAGGATGTTCATCTATGTGTTCAATTAATAAAACAATGAGATTGGGGACATTTCAATTCAACCTGTCAAAGGAATTTGAGGGGGGGGGGGGGTTTTAGAAATAGTTGGTGAGGTAAACAAACATAATAGTTGAGTGGCAAATGACAATAGTGCTACCTTCCCAATATCTAACTGAAGGAAATAATGGGTTATCGGGGCAGTATGTTGTGACAGACAGCCTGACACCTTGCATGTCATTTTAATATTACACTTATCCCATCCTCCTGGATATTCCGGATTAATAAATTAAGGTTTTGTCAACTAATTACAAATCAGGCTAATTACAAATCAATAACATTAGCCAACTCCGAAATACGAAGCGCTGAGCTTTGGGATCCAGACATCACGGACAACTGGCCTCAGTTCCCCGCTCACATCTGGCAGTGCTCTCCGTCTGAACCAGGGGCAGCGAAGCGTTTTTGAAAGTGGGGGTCCGAGCGATCACTGATCAGTGGCCTTGGGGGTACCTGGCGAGGGAGTGGAGCGACTGAGTGGGGGGAGGGTGTGGGAGGGACTTTTTGACTGATGTATTAAAATCATGTTTTAGTGCATTGTAGGATTTCCATGTTTTTTGTTTGAAGTACTTTTAAGAGGTAACTTTTTAAGGGGTAACTTTTTCCACACAAAGGGAGGTGGGTGTATGGAACAGGCTGCCAGAGGAGGTAGTTGAGGCAGGGACTATCCCAACATTTGAGAAACAGTTAGACTGATACATGGATAGGACAGGTTTGGAGGGACATGGACCAAAAGCAAGTAGTGTAGCTGGGACATGTTAGCGGGTGTGGACAAGTTGGGCCGAAGGGCCTGTTTTCACACGTTATTACTCTATGACTACATCATACCTCCACCATGCATGAATGCTTCAAATTCAAGTGGTTGAGTTTTATTGCCATATCTTCAGCATAAAAGTTGAAAATGATCGAAATCTGAAATAAAACAGAAAAAGCCTGATACACTGAACAGATCAGACAGTGTCTGCAGAGAAAGATACAGAATTATCACTTTTCACAATAACCTTTTATCAGAATTGAAAAGTAACAAACATATTTCAAATTGCAGATGGGGAGGGTTAGAGAGAACAAAGACAATGTCTGTGGTCCCAAGTTTTGAACAAGTGGCACAAATGCAATTGATGCTGTGTAAAAGAGGGTGATAAATTCCTATAAATCAAATCAGTCTGGAGCAGAGGAAGTAGAGATGAATAAGAGCAATCGAAAAAAAGAAACAAAAATCAAACTGCAATTGTGAGATGCTGAGCATGGCAGCTTTGGAAATGTGATTCTGAAGAGAATACTCAACATATCAGGTAGCATCTATGGAGAAAGTCTGGATTTATGGAACACGAAGAGGAAAGATGTAAGATTGATTGGTGGTTTTATTCTTCGAGTTTAACTTAACCTGTACATTCTCTTGAATACTTGAGGAATGAAATTCGTGGGGGAGCTTGTATTGCATGAGTGTAAATAAGTGGACCCTCGATTGTTTGTTGCTCTTTAAATATCAGTCACAATGGACATAGCTTCTCATGCCTGGGACAATTCCCTTGACCTGTTCCTCCCCCACCTTTGATTTGCAGGGAGCATCGCACGAGGAAGCACAATTTGTTGTTTCAAAAGGAAATTTATTTTTGGAAAAGTCAGCACTCAAGTTATGGCCTGCTGCATCAGAAACTAATTACACTTTCCGCAAACTTCAGGGTTGTTGTCCAGAAAAAGTTGATTGAAGAGACAAGAATCTCACAGAGAATCCATCCAAAAAGACTATTTTGATTGATGTTGAGGACTCAGTAAGAGTTATTAAATATTCAAGAATAAAGTATTTTGTTATTCAGTTGGAATTTATGTTTGATTTTCTTTCCCCTGACCTGGACAGGAATGGCTGCAGGCTTGTTTAGGATGTTGGTCTGCTAATGGTGTGATAACGATGAGCATAGGTTGACTCCATACTGTTCATCAATGGTATCCTTTAGGAAATGCTGGAGGTTTATTAGTGGTGGAACATGGTGCCAGTCTCTCTCACCAGCCTGTAAAACTAAAAAATCAATTACATTAAGTAGCAGACTTTGATGATATGTTGGTTAATATGCATATCTCCGTTGATTCATTAGTGCAAAAATATTTTGAAAGGCTGACGTTTTGAATGTCTTATTATTTTTCTGTGCTTAGTTTTTATATTGACTGGTGACAATTTACAGTGTCTAATTAACCTACCAACCTGCACATTGCTGGGATGTGTGAGGAAACTGGAGTATCTAGTGGAAGTCACGGGGAAAATGCAAATTGCACACAAAGCTGCGCCTCTGGCAGCTCTCCCACCTGTGCTACTGTGCTGCTATTAATGCTTAGCAACTTTACTAAGAGTTCTTGATGTTAAAACAAATTCAAGGAATGCAATATATATTTAGGTTCCTAGATGTATAGTGTACGTTGAAATAGAACTGTTTGTGGTCTATCTTAGTGTTCTAATCATTGTTGTCATTGCAATATTTGAATAGATTGTAAAATTATGTATATTTTCTCATTAATATTATTTAAGGTCAAACAGAAAAGCATGATGGTCAATTAAATCTAAAATAATATAATCTGCACTAAAGGGTCAAAGAAGGAATTTTTAAAAGTTGCACACAGTGAATATAGGATGATGTATTGGGGAAATATTGCACTTGAGACAATGGATGCTGTGGACAAAATATTAATTCAAAACAAGGAATGGAGGACAATATCTTTTACAAAAGTGAATTAAGCAGGGGACAATGGGGGATGAAGGCCTCACCAGTGAAGCATGGATATTTACGGCAGAGTATGTGACAGGTTATGTGACAGTCCCAGATCAAGGTTAGCCCAGCCTAAGAAAGAAGGACCAGGGATAATGAATAAAACATAACATTTAATGAATTAATGAATAAAACATTAAATTCATTGAATAAAACATAAAGATCTGCAGTTGAGTGGTAGGATAAGATAGCTCAGGAGACCATTACAGTAAAATCTTTTTTTTTAATTCAAAAAATGTATTAAATTATTTAAAAAAATAATATTACACTGCAATAAAATAAACCAAACCCACCACCATAATACAATGCAAACAAATATCCTTAATAAACTACTATACAGCTATCTTACACTCCTTGTCAAGGATGCATTCAACACCCTGCGGAGTTAAGAGTAAAATCATTTCAGGTAACAAACAAGAGAGAGCAAGAGTGCCAAAGAGACAAAGAAGCTACAGTCACTGCACAAGGTTAAGGGACCACAGTATAGTCACTCAGAGGACAAGCCTCTAGAGTTACAAGGAACAGACAGAGGTTATTTAGTTTGCACTGGATGAAATTTACCTGTTGTGCTTATAATTAATACACCTGCATCCAAGAAGCAAAAACTACTGGAAATCCAAACCAAAAATCGTAAATGTTGGAGGTGCTGAGCAGGTCAAGCAGTACCAACAAGTGGAGAAAGAATGGATAGTTATCTTTCATCTGAACAAATTTAAACCTGCACCCATTGAGGTTTTTGTCACCAGAAACAAGCCTATTGATTTGGTTTAAATTAACTCGTGGACGTAATGCAAAACTATGCATTGGCAAGTCTTACAGTTATGACCCCATGTATGACTTGACCAATGACTGAAACCAACTATTGATATTTATTGATATTGGTAAATGGGCTTCTGTGCTTTTGAAGCATTTTTGAACCCTTCGATGAGATTTGTTTCTTGTAATGGTTCATTTTATCTACATGTTCCCGTGCCCACATGTTGCCCACGCATTTCTGTTTCCATAATTTTGAGTTTGGCAATTTCTCTGACAATATATTCACTGTTGGTGAAGTTTAGTCATCGTTAGTTATTCTTCCTCCACCCACTAATAAATAGCAGGAATCGCAGATAATGGAGAATGGCAATGAAATAATGTGTAATTATATGAGGAATATAACACAGTTCAATATATATTGATGTTTCTTAATGTATGTAGTTTATTAGTCAATATATTAAACCATGCCAATTTTAGCAATTTCCTTGCAACTGGTCAGTCCACGAATTGTAACAAAAAAATCCCCAGCAGAGAAGTGTGTGTTTTTATTGCGAGCAAGATTATATAAAGGAAAACATGTACTTCCATTCCTGTACTGATCTTTCTGTCCTGGGCCTCCCCCATTGTCAGAGTGAGACCACACGCAACCTCATATTCCGCTTGGGTAGCTTACAACCTAACGGTATGAACAATGAATTTACAATTTATAGTTAACTAACCAACACCCCCCCCCCCCCCCCTTCCCCACCGTTCCTTGTGCTCCTCCTGAACTCACACCCATTTCTCCCCTCCCTCCATCTATATTCCTTCCCTTTCACCCTTCTTGAATCCCCATCTCACACCTTTTGTCTTTTCATCTCTGGCCTTTGTCCAACCATCAAAACCCTCCCTCACCTGTGTCCTGTCTCCACCTTTCACTCGCTGGACTTTGTTCTTCTCCCACCCTAATCAGCGTGAAGAAAGATCCTGACCCGACATGTCACCTATTCATGTTCTCCAGAGATGCTGCCTGACCCGCTGAGTTACTCCAGCACTTTGGATTTTTTTTTGTAAATTAACATTTGCTGTTGGTTGCTTCTACATCTACTTCCTTTTATGGTTTAGCCACATCTCTGGCTGAACAGTTAAATGAACTATTTTTTTGTGCCTGTCAACAATGCATGGCAGAGTGTTTCAGAATAACATTGGAGGTAGAAGGCATTTTTTATCCAAAAGTATGACTTCATGTTTGTATCTTTCCACTTGAACAATCCAAGGTAGGCAGCTTGTTGTTGAAGGAAAAGAGCCAGATTCCACCAGATCTCACAATGGTAGAGTTGGGAGAATTGCAGTACTGCAGTGCCTCCCAATGTACAACAGACCATTATACTAATGCCTTCCTTTATAATGCTGAGGTCACCCTGTAAAAGATTTTAGAATATTGTCATATTACCTTTTAGACTTTCGAGATACAGCATGACAACATGCTATTCGGCCCACTTAGTTTGCACTGACCAGCGATCACCCGTACGCCAGCACTATTCTACACACAAGGGACAATTTACAGAAGCCAATTAACCTACAAACCTGTATGTCTTTGGAGTGTGTGAGGAAACCATAGCAGCCAGAGATAACCCATGCGATTACAGGGAGAACGTACAAAGTCCGTACAGATGGCGCCCACAGACAGGATCGAATGTGTGCTCTGGCACTGTAAGGCAGCAACTCTACCGCTGGGCCATTGTGCCGCCCTCACGAGTTACTTTTGCAAGATGTTTTCCTGAGGCAGAAAGGCAATGGCCACCCAAACTGGTTAGTGGCATAATACGGGCATTGCTTAATGACGCCAACACAGGCCTGCAATATGAAAAGCTCACAGTGAGAACATTGTGCAGGTGGTCTGGAATCCATAGTGCAGAAGATTAATTGCTGAGCACTTAACATGCTCAGAAGAAAAATAACTCTCTTATTCATAGATTTACTTGTGGAGTATAGTTTTTACTGCTATGATTAGTTTATGGCAATATATTACCAATAATCTCTGAGCAATCTGACAGATGTTTGAAGTCTGGCTGCCACAGTGTGTAGGGACTGAGATGTATGTCTGCTACAGGAAGGTGCCAATTCATTCACATTTATAAGCACAAGTGCAAATTTATTTCATGAAAATACATACAGAATACTAAACATACAATCACCAGCAGCTGGTAACTGCTTTTTCCAACCACTTTTTCTCATTTCACATGGTTCAAATTCATTGAATAATGCAGGACACCAATGATCATTTTAACATTGGCAACGTGATATCAGCTGCCCCTTACACATATCTTTCAATTTTCACTTCCATTGACTTTAGTGTAAATGAAAATCAGGAGAAATGTGTAGCAACGGGTTGGTCTGCAATTTGTCCACTTTACACCACCTTGTCTGGCTAATTCTGATCCTGTTAAAAAGACTGAATGGAAATGTACATCCACTAAAAGACTTCAAAAAATATTTGATATGTTCTCTGGATCACAATTACACGTGGATTTTATTTGAATTGTTTAAAAGAACATTTTAAAATACAAAGGGGCACTAAAAATATATACAAAAGTGAGTCGAACATTGGAGGTTTCACTGATAAAAACTAAACTAGAATACCAACATGTTAGTCATTGTGGGAAATCATAAAAATACAAGTTTTATACTGACAAACAATGTACTTCAAGACCTTGGGACTTAAACTAGCTCGCATTTAAATTGCTTATTTTCATTAATCGTCTGAAGCTTCCTCCTAACAGTCATACGATAATTATTAGGATAGCAGTGCAAAATTAGCTTATACAACTACTAGGCTTTAAAAAATAATCAGCAATCAAAATGTTAATAGAAGAATTAAAACTATGCATTATAGCCATATGTTTCACAAAATGATGTTTGTTCAAGGTTAACGGACACTTAATTTGCAAACAGTACATGGTTAGCTTTTCACAATCTTCAGTAAAACTATATTTCATAATCTCAAATGGTCGACAGATAAAAAAGAAATACAGAAAGTGTATCAAAGGTTTACAAAGCTCTAAAAGTACATAATAATTACTTGCTTCTTGGAAAAGAAAGATCTTTAAAAGTCTAGAAATGTGATGTACGTTTTCCTTTTAAGTTTGCTGGAGAGCAACATATTTACTTTACACGGAAAAGTTCCCAATTTTGCAGCAGAATTACCAGTAGAAATAATAGAGTTTAGTTCAAATATTTTGTTCAACAGGCTAGTACATTAATCAACAAAGGTGTAAAAAGGATGACAACTTGTATTGTTGGAAGCAAGATTAAAATAGCACAGTACATTGTAGGGTGTTACTGGGAGACATTCCATTGAAAGCATATACAGAGTTCTGCCAACTTAAGGAGTTAATCCTGTGAAAACATCTATAAATACACATGCAATGTTTAGTTTATAATATCGTTACTTTTTAATATTTGAATTAACGCTGACAAAAATCATCATGGACAAAAGGAATTCTTCCAATACAGTTTTGCTCTCCATAAACTCTGGTGTTAATTGAGATGATGGAATATTTTACAAATTAAACAATTAGTTATGTGTGTCTCTGGGAATGTTTGGCTTATAAACATGACAGTTGCTATATAGTGAACTACAAGATCCCAAGAACCAGACACTCCCAGCAAGGTGTACTTTGAGATTTTAGTAAGCTAATGGAAACTGTACAACATCAATGACTTTAAAGCAAATCTTTACAAATAATTACTGCAAGTACCATGTAGGTCAGTTATATTACAGAAGTTCTATCCTTTTCACTACATTTGACCAAACACACTTTCTAGTTGACATGCATTCCGTTAAACAGGAGTGAGAGCACTCGGGCATCAGTAGAGCATTACTTCTGGTCACCTCCAAATATCAAATGAAAACCGTATCATAATTCCCACTATAGAGCTTATTGTCCACTTGGTATTCCCTTTATGAATCACCAAATCTTTTTTTCCTTAAATCTGATAGGTTACTCTGTCTTGACCAATTGACATACTGTAATAACCAGAAAGATTCTCAATTGGTTAGATCATCCTTCCAAATCTAGTTGCAGATGTAATTGACCTATAAATCACATTATTTTGCTTAAATAGTTCAGTTCCACAACTCTTCAACCATTGAGGAAGAGAAAGGTAGAATCCAGTTTGTATCTTGTGTTATATTCAGTCCACACACTACATTGTCTATAAACTGAATGCCCATCTTTGAAGGTACTCATTTTCCAAATTCTTAAGCTCTCTCCTTGTGATCTCTGATGACGTTAGGAAACTCAAGTGCTGAGCAGAATCAACAAGTTCCAGAAGCGTTTGACAGATTAGCTTTTGACCTTTTCTTGTGTCTCCTGAGATCCAGAAGGTTGGTTTGTTGTTGTCTGTGTTTCCTTCTCAGCATCCCCTTCTAATAAAAAGGAAGAAGAAGTTAGAAATATTTATAAATGCTGCTGAAAAGATTTAGCTGAGAAGAATGATTTTACCATTTCTGCGGGAAAATAGTGAGGGGCAAAAACAAACCTTTCTATGTAACCTCATGCAGTAAGTAGACATCACAATGTCCTAATAAACACAGTCTGTCAGTTTCACCACTGGTGGCCATAGAAAGTGACCAGCGAGTGTTTCTATTAACACTTGTGCAGGTATACTGCATCATACCGTTTTATTAATTATAGCTAGCTAAATACAGACTTTACATATTCTCTTCGGTACATAGTCTCAGTAATTTATCCGATACATAAAATACTACAAAATTAAAAATTTATCACAATAGTGAAAAACTAAAGGATTTTGAATATTTAGGTACATGCCAATTATACATCACTTATGATATAACATTCAGCCTTTAGTATTTTTTGCTTGCAATAACAAAACTAAACTTAAAACAACTAAAGCATCCTTAATTTTTGAATATCCTGCAAGGAAAAAAAATGTTATTGCAAGTCTAAAACTCTCTCACCCCTAACCCTTTCCCTTACCCATTGACACAAAAGCTGTTCTAACATAATTTTCTATAATGCATGGCTTCTTAGCAACGCAACCATTGCATTATTGCAGAACCACCTGTATAATAAATAAAAGAACAGTATGGCAAGGTGTATAATAGGAACGGGAGGAGGGGCACTTAAATATTGTCTCTATCCCAGTCTATAGGACTGCAGCTTCCAATCACAGGGAGGTGTGAGCCGTCTCTTGGGTTGAGGACTAATTTGACCCCATCGACTGGCAAAGAAGACAGTCGGACTCAATCCGTCTGCAGCACACTAGGTGGTAGCATGATCCTAACTTGCATGGAGTGTGAACGTGGACTTAAAGAGCCAATGCGAAACTCCGGCAAAACCGCAGGGGAGAAGTTCTTCAGACAGCTTCAAGCGGTTAACAGGGGTTTTAATTTCTTGCAGATAACAAGCTTTCTTGGACAGGTTTGTTAAGGCTAGAAAGGAAGTGAGGGCATGGTAAGGAATGGGGAAAGGGTGGGAATAGGCGATCCGAGAAGAGACAGGGGTCCAAAAAAGGAAGGAGGAAGCCAAGGAAGTAAGCAAGGGAGGATAGGTAGATGGATGGGGTTTGATGGAGGGCAAGAAATATCTGGTAGAATATCAGAGGGTGGTGAATCTGTGGAATTATTTGCTACAGAAGGCTGTGGAGGCCATGTGCATGGATATTTTTAAGGTAAAGATAGATAGATTCTTGATTAGTACAGGTGTATGGGGAGAAGGCAGGAGAATGGGGTTAGGAGGGAGAGATAGATCAGCCATGATGGAATGGCAGAGTAGACTTGATGGGCCAAATGGGCTAATTCTGCTCCTATCACATGAGCTTATAGAATGGCCAGCTCAAAGAACAAAGTAGTGGGTACACCCACTTCTGTAAAGGAAAGCTGGGAGGGGAAAGCTATCTTTACACGGTAAGTTTTACTGTCAAGAACCCTACCCCTTGTGGGATGTGAATTTCTCATGACCCTCCACCTCTGACATATAACCAGCACACTATGGTCATTAGTATCAGAATGTAGGCAAGGAGGTCTTCCAGCCTGAAAAACACTCAGCCCACCCATGGGAAGATAAACTGATTCAACTGGGCAACTTCAATGCCAGGATCGGAAAGAAAGGAATCCTCTGGGAAGATGAAAGGTATGGTTGGGAAGGAGTAAGGATAACCAAGTCCAATGTCTCCCAACATGGAATACAACTTTGGAGTGAATAATGATAAATCAGTGGATGTAGCGTACTTACATTTGCAGAAGGCATCAGATAAAGTACCACAAAGATTATTGCAGAAAACAAAAGTTGATTGTGTAGGAGGTAACGTACTAGTAGTGTGCGCAGATGATTTGCTATCTAACAGGAAAAAGAAAGTAGGTATAAATGGGCCTTATTTCAAATAGCATGGTGCAATGAGTGGAGTGCTACAGGGTCTGGTGCTGGGTATCAACATCTTACAATTTAATGACTTGAATAAAAGCTCTGAAGGCATGCTTGCCAAATGTGGCATTGACACAGAGATAAGGGGTAAAGTAACGAGGTCATAATGTGGTTACAAAGGAAAATAGACAAATTTAAGTAAGTGGATAAGGATCTAGCAAACGGTATATAACGTGAGTAAAATGTGTGAGTGTTTATTTTGGAAGAAGTAAGAGGCATATTATATAAATACAGAGAAAGAAGCAAATAGTTCCAAGTGTCCTGGGGGACATAAATTGCAAATGATTTAGATGCTGCTACAGCAAGTAATTTGCAAAGCTCATGGAATATTATGAAGGGGCATTCAAACCTTGGATGGCATTGAGAGCTCATTTATTCACGGGAGCAGGTGGAAGTCCAGCATTCATGGAAGGAGTGCACCACCTCCACAAACTACCTACAAAGTAGCCCTTCAGTAACCTCCTACCTAATCGTTGGCAGCATCTACATGTCCTACATTGGGCTCATTGCCCAGGTCACAACATGCAAGCCTAGAGTGGAAGCATGAAGAAGGGTCTCGACTCGAAACGCCACCTATTCCTTTTCTCCAGAGAGGCTGCCTGACGCTCCAGCATTTATGTCTATCTTTTGCTTATTATACCATTTATGTAAGTTCTCTATACGCGATATCCTTGCCCAATGGTTGTGTCTAATCACAGGGTTAAATTCTACAATTAAATCAACATTTGCATAATATAGTGTGCATTCATGTATTGAACAGTTGAATTTAATTAGTGGCTTCTAATGGCATCAAAGATTGGACTTTCAAATTACAAGCACCGAAGTAGGTTATTTGGAGAAGATGAGCAGATTTGTTAAATTGTTGTCACACACACACACACACACACACACACACACACACACACACACACACACACACACACACACACACACACACACACACACACACACACACACACACACACACACACACACACACACACACACACACACACACAAACAATTCAATCAGGAATAAAAATAGAAAATCTAAGATGGCGCCCTACCCAGGCGACTATTTGTGTGTTAGCCACAGAACCAGATCTATAATCATATATTACAATTGCCCCACACTTCTAAATCTATCTGGACAATGTAAATGGCTCGATTGCAATCATGTATTGTCTTTCCGCTGACTGGTTAACATGCAACAAAAGTTTTTCACTGTACCTCGGTACAATAAACTAAATTAAACTCAACGAAACAAAACTAAACTGTAGGAAATATTCAGCAGCTCAGGCAGTATTTATGGAAAAATCAATAGAGCTAATGTTTCCGGTCAAAACTTGATTAGGGGTTCGTAACTGGAAATAATACACTATTAGTGTTTCCACAGATGCTGCCTGACCTGCTGAGTGTTTTCTGCTTTCCTTTTTTCATTTCAATATTTATTTCCTAGTTTGTTTATCCTCACAGTGGATTTAGAGGATTCTGCACTGATAGTCCTGGCTGTATTGTTCCAATGCCTTGAGGTGCCTCCTGCAGCTAATCCAGCCCTCAAAAACACAGTAGATCGTGAGCAAATTGATTGAGAATCTATTACAATCATATTAAGGCCCTGCTGACACTTAGTTGGCACTAGTGGGTAGGCCCAGCATCAGGCTCCTGAAACATAGCATATTTCAAACTCCATCATGGCAAGGGATGGGAGGAAAATGCTTGGAAGGAAAAGATAAAGATCTTGAAGTTTCTTCCAATAAAAAAATAATATGCCCACTAACTTCCAAGAAGGCCTGACCCATGTCTACTCTGGGTAGAGAAGAACGGAATAACATTGAGTATCAGCAGTCCGTACATTGGGAGCACATGGAAGCTTAACATAGACAATGCCAGGAGTGCAACATCTTACAGACTGCCCAGTTATCCCTCCGCCCAGTCCTGTCTGTGTAAGAATCTGAGCCATCACATTAGATTCATTAGCCACTTCAGAATCTACAGAACTAGAATAGGAGGAAATTATCTTTAAAGTCAGGAAACCAACCCAGAAAAAAATATTCCTCTCAAGGCTCAAGAGTCCATAACTGAACAGGATGGGATCAAACCAGAGCTTCACCCAACTATAAATGTTGAAGTTTTGCAGTCTGAAGAAGGCTCCTGACCCGAAACATCACCTATCCTTTTTCTCTAGAGATGCTGCCAGACCCGCTGAGTTACTCCAGCACTTTGTGCCTATCTTTGGTATAAACCAGTATCTGCAGTTCCTCGTTTCTGTGAATGCATTTCTTTTAGCTCTTTTATATAACCCACCCAATACTGAACTTACATCGATCACTCTACACCCACCCCCCCCCCCCCCCACCCCCATCTTCACATCAGTCTGAAGAAGGGTCTCTACCCGAAATGTTACATATTTCGGAAATGTTACCTATTATAGATGCTGCCTCACCCGCTGAATTTCTCCAGCATTTTTAGCTACCTTCAATTTGCCAGCATTTGCAGTTCCTTCTTAAACATTCCGATCACTTTACATGTACCTTTCAATTTTTCTGCTCCTTCAGGGGCCCCATCTTTCTGCTACTGTGAAAGGATTCTGGTTTGTTTATCTCTCAATATATCTCTGATTTGGCACAATGCCCTCTTATGCTTTCATTCATATTCATTGGGAAAAAAATGGCGGTGGCAGGAGATTCAAATTAACAACGGTCCCTTACCGCGAATCGGCTTCAACTGCTTCAATTGCCGACTGCGGTTTATTTCCATCCCGGACGAGGTCTTGACCTACCACCTGACGTGGGACCACTGGAAGGTCGCTCCGGTTGCGGTGGTCTGTGGTGTTTTTTGGCCGTTTTCGGCCGTTGAACGATCGTCCCCCTGCGGCCTATATTGCTAGCTGCTAGCTGCTAGCCGCCAGAACCGCTAGAATCCCTGCACGCTGCCCGGAGAGGATGCTGGCGTTGACTGTTCGCCGCTTCTCCGCCCACTGTTCCCCCCCTCCCCCCCTGTCTGTTAACTACCTGTTACCTGTTACCTACCTGCCTGTCTGTTCCCTGCCTATCTGTTCCCTCCTGTGCCTGTGCACCATCGATGCTGGACGCTGGGCACCTCCTGTGCCTGTGCATCATTGACGCTGGACACCTCCCTGCACCAGTGAGGGAGCTGGATCCTCTCTGCACCCGCACCGCTGGACAACCTCTCTACACCTGCACTGCTGGACAACCTCTCTGCACCTGCACTGCTGGACAACCTATCTGCTCCCTCAATGCTGGACACCTCGCTGCATCTGCACTGCTGGTCAACCTCTTTGCTCCCTCACTGCTCGACACCTCGCTGCACCCGCTCTGCTGGACAACCTCTCTGCTCCCTCACCGCTGGATACTCTCTCCACCTCCACCTGCACCGCTGGACAACTCTCTGCACCCTCACCATCATGCTCAAATATTCAACTCTACAAATGACTGGTTTCTTCAACAACCACGTCCCATCCTGCATCCAAGTCATTAAACAGCTTAGACTTCTACGTCGACCCCGTTTCATCCACAGAAGCTCTCGGCGCAAGCTTGTTTACTTCAACCACGGACGTTCCATTCCATCCATCTGCTCACTACCACGCTCTACCCCCCCTCAACTGCGTCACCCCCCACCCCAGCTGACCGCACGCACTGTCAACCGGGAAACCTCAGATCTCTCCAGCCTGCCCCCATCCCTCCACCCTCTCATAATGCCAACTTTGCCCTCCTCAACACCAGGTCGCTCAACAACAAAGCCCTTGCCCTCCATGAACTAATCCTTGACTACACTCTGGACTTCCTTCTGCTCACTGAGACCTGGCAACAACCTCGCTGCACCTGCTCTGCTTCTTCTCCCTCAATCAAGCATCCCCACCTGGATTTAATTACATTTCCAAACCCCGCCCCTCCCGCCATGGAGGTGGCCTCGCTGTTATTTTCAACCAGAATTTTCGGATCACTGAACTCACCTTCCCCCCAGTAGCATCATTTGAATTCCTCGCCTTCAAAACCCTTTCCTCCATGACAGTCATCCTCATTTACCGGCCACCTAAACCAAACCCCTCCTTCCTATCTGAGTTCACTGAACTCCTCACACTTGCCTCATCCCTCTCCCCGCGTCTGCTGCTACTTGGTGACTTAAATATTCATATGGGCTCCCCACCTGCAAGCTCGCATCTGAATTCGCCTTTTTACTTGACAACTTCTCTCTCACTCAGCACGTCACCTTTCCCACCCATGACAAAGGTCACATCCTTGACCTGGTCTGCTCCACAAATCAACCGGTACTCGACCTCCATCCATGCCGCTTCCCCCTCTCTGATCATAAGCTTATACAGTTCACCATCCCTTCTCCGACACCTCGCCCCCGCTTCCTCCGAGAAATCACCTTCCGTAATCTAAAATCCATTGATCCCCTCCATCTCTCTGACCTCCTCTCCACCACTCTCCCCCTGGACTCAGCCCCCATCTCACCTGATGATCTCACAAACCATCTCAACTCCACCTTGTCTACCTCCCTTAACACTATGGCCCCCCTCAAAACAAGAACCGTAACTTTCAACACATCTTCACCCTGGTACACACCTGCACTTCGTAAACTGAAACAGACTGGTCGCTGACTTGAACGACTCACAAAGAAATCATCTCTCACAGTCCACCTTGAAGCTTACAAACTCCACCTCACTGATTACAAAGATGACCTCATTGCTGCAAAATCTGCCTACCTCTCCTCCATATTCACTGATCCCTGCCTAAACCACAGAACCCTCTTCTCCACAGTGGGCAACCTCCTCAAGCCTCGAGCAAACACTCTCCCTACCTCTACTCCGGTTCTCTGCAACTCATTCCTCCACTTTTTCGCTGATAAAATCAGCACCATCTATCAATCTTTATCCCCTGTACCCGACTCCCCAGCATCTACTCCACCACCTACCAAGGCCCCTCCTTTCAACATCTCCACTGACCTCCTTACCCCTCCTCCACACTGCTTCCTCTCCCAGTTTGACCTGGTCACCCCTATTGAAATCTCCAAACTCATCAGCTCTTCCAAACCCACTACCTGCTCCCTCGACCCTCTCCCCACTCCCCTGCTGAAGTCCTGCCTCCCCGTTCTCTGCCCCTACCTCACTAATCTCTTCAACTCCTCATTGTCCCAAGGAATTGTCCCCTCCGCTTTCAAAACTGCTGCTGTCACACCAATCTTAAAGAAACCTGGTCTTGATCCCTCCTCTCTCATTAACTACCGCCCAATCTCAAACCTTCCCTTTCTTTCAAAAACCCTGGAGCGTATCGTTGCATCGCAACTTCATTCCCACCTCCTTGCTTATAACCTACCTGAACCCCTCCAATCTGGCTTTCGCCCCCTCCATAGCACAGAAACTGCTCTCCTCAAAGTCCTCAACGACCTCCTCACCTCTGCTGACACTGGTTCCCGCAACATCCTCACCCTCCTCGACCTGAGCGCAGCCTTCGATACAGTGAACCACAACATCCTGCTCACCAGACTCAAAGACCTCGGCATTGAAGGCTCTGCACTCAGCTGGCTCCGTTCCTACCTTTCCAACAGATCCCACTTCATCTCTCTCCACAACCACACCTCTGCTACAGCCACAGTCACTCAAGGCGTTCCCCAAGGCTCCGTACTCGGCCCCCTCCTCTTCATCATCTACATCCTCCCCCTTGGTCAGATACTCCGCCACTTCAACCTGGACTTCCACTGTTACGCCGATGACACCCAGATCTACCTCGGCACCAAATCCCCCCACAACCCCCCCCCCCCACTCTCCCATATCAACTCCTGTTTGTCATCTATAAAAACCTGGATGCAACATAACTTCCTCAAACTCAACAGCGATAAGACAGAATTCCTCCTCATAGGCTCCAAAGCCACATTCAGCAAAATCAATAACCCCACTCTCACCATCGACGGCACCACTGTCTCCCCATCTCCCCAGGCCCGCAACCTTGGCGTGATCTTTGATTCCACCCTCTCCCCATCTCCCCAGGCCCGCAACCTTGGCGTGATCTTTGATTCCACCCTCTCCCTTGAGCCACACATCCGCCATGTCATTAAAACCTCCTTCTTTCATCTCCGCAACATCGCCAAACTCAGACCCTCTCTCACACCTCCCGCTGCTGAAAGACTCATCCATGCCTTCATCTCCTCCCGACTGGACTATTGCAACTCACTTCTCCTTGGCATCAGCTCCACCTACATCAACCGACTCCAACTGGTCCAGAACGCAGCCGCCCGACTCATCACCCACACCAAATCCTGGCATCACATCACTCCAGTCCTCAAACAACTTCACTGGCTTCCCATCTCCCACCGGATCAACTACAAAATCCTGATCCTCACCTACAAAGCCCTCCACCATCTGGCCCCCTCATATCTCGCTCACCTCCTCTCCCCCTACCAACCCTCACGGTCCCTCAGATCCACATCAGCCGGTCTCCTCTCCATCCACAAGTCCAACCTCTGATGTTTTGGGGACAGAGCCTTCTCAAGGGCAGCTCCCAGGCTCTGGAACTCGCTCCCCCAACTGATCCGCAATTCCGTGTCCCTCACCATCTTCCAGTCCCGCCTCAAGACCCATCTCTTCACCTCTGCCTATCCTTAGCCCCACGTCCCCCTCCCTTTTCATCTGTGCATTAATTGCCTCATATTGTGTTTTGAATTGTATTCTGTCTTTACTTTGTGTACTAGTCATGTCTCTACTATTTATTTCATTCCCGTTACATGTTTTTCCTCTACCTGCTAAATTTTTGTAAGATGTCCTTGAGACTCTTGAAAGGCACCCATAAATAAAATGTATTATTATTATTGTTATTATTATTATATTCAACCCGGAGTGATGATATTAGGACCACCTCCTCCCATTCGCCGCAAGTATCAGTATTGGGACGACAGATGGCACAATGGGCTAAGTGTTCGGCTGGCGACCGGAAGGTGGCTGGTTCGAATCCTGCTTGGAGTGCATACTGTCGTTGTGTCCTTGGGCAAGACACTTCACCCACCTTTGCCTGTGTGTGAATGTGTGTGAATGTGTGTGTGTGATTGGTGGTGGTCGGAGGGGCCGTAGGCGCAGAATGGCAGCCACGCTTCCGTCAGTCTGCCCCAGGGCAAGTTGACTAAAAATGTGCTATATAAATAAAGAAATTTAATTTAAAATTTAAAAAATTTAATTTAATTATTATATTCAACCCGGAGTGATGATATTAGGACCACCTCCTCCAATTCGCCGCAAGTATCAGTATGTGATGGTTTTGGTGCTCGAGCCTGGTCCATGCGTTATACAATGTAGAAAAGCAGCTATTCAGCTTCAATCAAAGTGAACTAGTGCAGAAAATATAACAAAAACCTGTCACATCCAGTAAAGATCCAAAATCTTTATCCAATTTTAGAAAAGGTAAAATAAAGCCTTGCGATCCTCCTAGAATACTCCAGTGCCATGTATTGTAAATAATATGGGTCAGTAGTCACTAATTAATAGATAATACCTCATACGAGATTAATAAACAGTGATAGGTTCAAGAACCGACACAACCCCCACCACACCTTGATCTCAGCACTGAACTACTGTGGACTTCCTATAAGGTTGCACTGTGTACTTGCACTATTAAGGTATTGTTACCTAAATTATCAACATAATTTATTGTAAAAGGCAGACATAAAGTGCTGGAATGACTCAGTGGGTCATGCAGCAATTTATTGTGTATTTATTTGTTATGTTGTGTTTAGTGCATCTGTAAAGCTGCATCAAGTAATACATTTTCATTGTATCAGTCCCGGTGCATATGACAATTAAACAGTCGATCACCTAAACCTCTTGACAGATTTACTGGGACAACCTTAGAAGGATGAGAGGAGAGATCTTATAGAAACATATAAGATCTTAAAGGATTGGACAGGCTAGATGCAGGAAAAATGGGGGAGTACAGAACCAGGGGTCATAGGCCATTTGGGACTGAGGAGGGAAAACGTTTTCACCCAGAGAGTTGTGAATCTGTGGAATTCTCTGTCACAGAAGGCAGTGGAGACCAATTCACTGGATGTTTTCAAGAGGGAGTTAGATTTAGCTCTTAGGCCTAAAAGAATCAAGGGATATGGGGAAAAAGCATGAACGGGGTACTGATTTTAAATGATCAGCCATGATCATATTGAATGGCGGTGCTGGCTCAAAGGGCTGAATGGCCTACTCCTGCACCTATTTTCTATGTTTCTAACCACTAGTTATATCCTAGCATAGTCCATCATATAAAAACAAGATTATACCTCGACAATGATTAATGAGCACAGCCAATTGAATGTCCGGTGGTAAACCCTCACCTTTTTTGTCAATACTCAGCTCTGCTAACTTAAGGCTTAAATCACTCGTGTTTACACCTGATGGAGAACCCAGGATGTCGTGCAGTGCATTTCTCCGGCCCGTCCGTCCTGAAGCAATGAAGTCTGCATACGAGGTTTCAACATCAGTCATTGCTGACAGGTTTCCACATAGCAATGCCTGAAAGTAAAGTGCAATAAAATATCATCTACATAAATCAATATATTAATATTAATATATATCAAATATATACAGAATACGCAGCACCAACAGCCTCACATTCCTTAAATGGAGCTACAAAATTATAAATCTCACCAGAGCCATAATTGTTCACTTTGTGACCACAAATTTGTTGCTAATATCAAGATATCATATTAGCTGAAACAGGTCAGCTTATGTTTTAAAGAGAACAGACATTTTATAATTTATGTTATAAATGCAATTTTAAATGAAAGAACTATAGTGTTCTGAAAATAATCAAAAACAGTAAGAATTTTTAGGCAGTCATTCTCTCATATATTTGGTCGCCAACTGCTTAATTGTCTCCGCCATAACATAATAGGCACGTTTTCTTCCATAACGCGTTTCATTTTCACCAAAATAATGATCCACCATAATGCTACTTCCCTGATCCATCACCAAGTTCCTCAATTCCTTGAAAGTTGTAAATCAATCAATCAGTTTTGAATCACAATGGTACTGCATCTCACACCACCCTGTGTGAAAGAATTTCTCCTCATCACAGTCCTAAACATGGAGGATCAAGAGGGGGGGGCACACACAGATATTTTGTTTACATTTATTGAAGGGATGTGGGCTGTGCAGGCTGAGCTAGTACTTGATTACCCATCCCTAGTTTCCCTGGAGAAGGTGGTGGTGAATTGTCTTCTTGTACTGCTGCAGTCCTCGAGGTGTAGATATTACCTACAATGCTGCTTCAGTTTTAGTTTAGATCTGAAGAAGGGTTTCGGCCCGAAACGTCGCCTATTTCCTTCGCTCCATAGATGCTGCTGCACCCGCTGAGTTTCCCCAGCAATTTTGTGTACCTTCAGTTTTAGTTTAGTTTGGTTTAGAGATACAACAAGGAAACAGTCCCTTCAGCCCACCGAGTCCACACCAACCATCAATCACTCGTTCACACTAGTTCTATGTTATCCCATGTCACATCCACTCCTTACACACTGGGGGCAATTTACCGAGGCCAATTAACCTACAAACCTGCATGCCTTTGAGATGTGGGAGGAAACCAGAGCACCCTGATTGGCGGGGAAGAGAGGAATGAGAACAAAAAGGGAAGTTCTAGATCAGTGTTGATGCCAGGTCAGGGGGGTGTTCCCCTCCGCCACGGGTACTATGTAATCCCGTGCTACCTGCTCCATGGTCAGATAATCGGCGACTTAAAGGGCCTGTCCCACTTTCATGACCAAATTCATGACCTTTTTTACTCATGGACATTTTTCAACAGGCTAGAAAAATGCCCCGACCTACTTGATGCCACGAGTACCTACGACTAGCATCACGACCTACCTACGACCTCCTACGACCTTGTGACGACCATGCTGCGAGTACGAGTCAAGGGCAAACTCGCCAGAGGTCGTGAATTAGATCGTGAAAGTGGGACAGGCCCTTAAACCGTCTCCCCCATCTGGTTTGCCAGGTGAGTAGAGGGCTGTGAACCCCCAGCAGGACCAAAAACAAGACCTGTCAAAGGGCGGATGAGCTCCTAGTGAGCCAATGCAGTAGAAGTTGCGATCACTGTCGTAAATAGCATTGTGAGGAATGCCCATCGGAAACCAGCTCCACTGCGTTGCTAAAGTTTTCAACGATTCAATAATAATAATAATACTAGTTGAAGGCAGGAGAGAATGAATGACACAAGGGAGTCTGTGAAAGAATAAATGACTGAATAACAAAAAGTGTAGAAGATGTGCAGATAGAATAATTAAAATTCATCAACAGATAGGACAGAGGGAAAAAGATGATGGATGTTGGAAACGGATGATGGAAAGGTTTGAATTTCTGATTAACTGATTCAACATTAATTCCCGAAGGGAGACTTCTGCTGGATGTACAAGGCCAGAAATAGGTCAGAGATGAGAGAAGAGGGAAGAAGCTTGAGAGGCTAAATCACTTGGGGTTGCATTCGTCGGCCTGCCCACTGGCCTATACAGGCGCTCCCTGACTTACACAAGGGTTACAACCCGCGGGCGCTTGCGTAACTCGAATGTTATGCAAGTCGGAACTGGAAGTGCTACTGTGCAGGCGTAAATGTACTGTCTGACGTGGAGACCACTGGGGAGCACTAACGCGGAGATCACATGGACGTTAGTAGCTTGCAGAATGCTCATGTAAGTGCGAGTTTACATATGTCGCATTACATAAGTCGGGGAGTGCCTGCAATCCCAGTTAACAAGTTGGGGAGATACAGCATAGAAACAGGCTTTTGTTCCATCATGTCGACGCTGATCTTCGACGACCCATTAACACTAATTTTGCATTCATTCTAATTTTTTAATTCTCATCACATTTTGCACGGCACAGCACTGAGTGGCCCGGTGGCGCAGTGGTAGAGTTGCATTCTTACAGCACCAGAGACCCGGGTTTGATTCTGACAACGAGTGCTGTCTGTACAGAGTTTGTACGTTCTCCCCGTGACGGCATGGTTTTTTTTCCAGCATCAAACATCTAGTGAATTGGTGCTGGAGTCCAATTCACTAGATGTTTCCAAGAGGGAGTTAGATTTAGCTCTTACAGCTAAAAGAATCAAGGGATATGGGGCAAAAGCAGGAACGGGGTACTTGTTTTAGATGATCAGCCATGATCATATTGAATGGCGGTGCTGGCTCGAAGGGCCGAATGGCCTATTCCTACACCTATTTTTCCATGTTCTATGTTTCTATGTTTTTTTAATACAGTCAGAAAACCGTAAAGTTTTTTAATAGAGTTTGTTATTTGGCTGTGATCTCCCAGGTGCTGGAAAGGTATATGAGATGCATTGTTTAAAATTGCTCACAGCATCGAGCTTTGTGATCAAAATTTGAACATAATTATTCTGAGCCAGAAGATTCGTTGAACCCGCTTTGACAATGTTTTCTGTATACCTCCGACATCCAACACGAGATTATTGTAACAGGCACGAGAGCAAGAAAGAACGATCAAAAATACATCTTTTAAATGAAGATTAGCGACTCCCACAAAAATTAGAGACATAATCAAATGGTGATGGAAAGTGAATACAAATGTATAAAGATAAATTATTTTAGAAAAAAAAATCACAATATTCAGAATATATTTATTTTGCCGTTCAAAAAAAAAAATCCGTTAAATGCTTTGAGAAGACACACCAGACTTTTAACGCAATTCTCATAGGATTACTTTCCTGTTGTTTAGTTTGTTACTCTAAAAAAAGATCCTGCAGCTCATGAAGTGTGGTCTGGAGATATTGATTTTCCAGCTTTTCAATGTGGCATCATGTCAGATGAAGAAAGAGAAAGTGCAGCGAACTAATAACTACATTCTCCTGACCTCTGCCCAGAAAGTAATGGTAATCGGTCCTGCGATAAATGAACCAATCCAGATTCATTTCTCATCCAGATGACAAAATGATCAATTTTCAACAAGCTTTTCCCAGTAGCAATCAGAACCTAGCACCCAGGCTGTTTTGGGTTTTACTGACTTTGGACTTGAGATTGGAGCTTCAACTGTCCACATGATGGCTTCATGGAGACACAAGGAACTGCAGGCATTGGAATTTAGTGCAGAACACAAAGTGCTGGAGTTACTCACTGGATCAGGCAGCATCTCTGGAGGACATTGAATAGGTGACATTTTGGGCTGGAAGAAAGTCCCGACCCGAAATGTTCCCTAACCATGTCCTCCAGACCTGCTGAATTACTCCAACATTTTGTGCTTTACATGATGTTTTCTTTACTCCAATAACCTCAACTCTTCAGACATAATTGGTCAATTAACCTTCTGACTTTGACAATAAGGTGGAACTCTGGAGGGGATCAATTATAGTTTGAAGCACCACCAGGTGGTCCTCAGAACCCAAGTCGGTCATTGCATCTCTTGCACATAATTGTTCTCCTTTCGCTCAATGGCCATGCTTGGCCAATTGAGCCTTCACGAATCCTAGGATCTTCATGTTATTTAGTGGTACTTGGTGTAATCCTGCTTACAAGCCATGTCCACAACATGCCCCCTCCTGCGCCCCAATCTCCTTATTATGGGTGCATAATGTTGGCAATCATGGTTATCATCAATATTCAAAAGAAAATAACCAATGTCAAAAATATATCGTCGGGGATGGTGTGTATTTGGGAACAGGTCATGCCTTGGGGAAGTCCAGAAGTAAGAGTATAATGAAGGAACAGAAGACATGGCCAAAGATGAGAAGATCAAGAGGAATGTAGTCAAACAAAGACATTTATACTAAAACAGATTACAGAAGCATCCTATTGAAAGATCCTTTGAGTGATCAGACTCAAAGGTCCTATCGCAGTCAAGGACAACGATGGGGAATAATGTAACGTGGTTACTGTCACTCAATTTCACTGATATTATAGGGATGAATAGTGGATTTGAGGCATTTAAACAAGGAATAGAGGGAAGCAGAGATTTGGAGGTATGAACAAATGTTCATAGTGAATTGTTAATTCAGAGGTCAATGATGAAGATGAGGAGGAAGGGAATGAAGATGAATTTGAAGTGTCTATTGAGGAGTGTTGGATCAGGAAGGAAGGTCAGTGAAGGACAGTTTAATGGCCCAGGCCACTGGAGGTAGGAACAAATTGATCTAGCAGAGAGTAGGGTTTGGAGGAAAAGAAAGTGGAATAAAAAGTTAGCTCAGGCTTGCAATTGTAAAGGGCAGATAATTAACAGGAAGTTTGGTAATAGAAGGAATGGGTTCGAAATTTATGAAATACATAGATTCATTGTGTTTGGTTTTAGATGTTTTACTGTGAAGGCCAAGCAAGGACAGGACTAGCGAAAATGAGTCTGGGGGTATCTTTGGTATACTTTGAATGGATTGCATTGCTGGAGGACCTTGGCACTATTTGATGTTGCTAATAATGAATGGCTGAGAGGAGCCTATTCAAGAAACTTCATGGAATATTATGAAATGGATTCAGCTGAGAGATACAGAGGCAACACAGACAAGGTAGATATGCTGTTAAGGTTAATTGATTCCAAAGGGGATGAAAAGATGATATCACAGTAATTTTGGTGTAATGGGTATTGAAACAAAATTGTGACTTTACTAATATAGATATGGGAAGGATTTTACTGAGGACCGCTCTTGTTGCACAATGCTACGTATAGGATACAGAATCGGCTTCATGCTGGATACAGAATTGGTTTCATGGAAGAAAGCAAAGGGCTTTTGATATATTGTCCTTTATCAGTCAGGGTATTGTCTATAGAAGTTGAGATGTTTTGTTACAGTTGTACAATATTTTATGTGATCGTTTGGAGCATTGTGTTCAGTTTGGCTCACCAATAGGAAGGATAAGCTGGAAAGAGTGCAGAGAAGATTTATCAGATGTTGCTCAGGACCTGAGCTATAGGGAGAGATTGGCCAAGATACAGCTTTATTCTGTGGAGCGCAGGAGGCTAAGGGATGATCTTATGGAGATGTAGAAACTTTTGAGGGGAATTGACAGAGTAAATGCAGAGAGACTTTTACCCAGGGGAATCAAGAACCAGAGGTCACAGGTTTAAGCTGAGAGGGGATAGATTTAATATCCCCAATGTGCAACTTTTTCATTCAGAGGGTGTCGGGTATATGGTATGAACTGCCAGAGGAGTTAGATGTAGCAGGTACAATAACAACACTTAAAAGATATTTAGACAGGTACGTGGATTGGAAAGGTTTAGAGGGATATGAGCCAAATAGGACTTGCTTAGATGGAACACTTTGGTTAGTTTGTACAAGTTGGGCAAGAAGGGAACAATGACAATGCTTCTGAAGAAGGGTTTCGACCCGAAACGTCGCCTATTTCCTTCGCTCCATAGATGCTGCTGCACCCGCTGAGTTTCCCCAGCAATTTTGTGTACCTTCAATGACAATGCTTCCTGGTTGTGGTCTCTGCGTCAATGTCTGCCCGGCCCTGAGCTCCATTTGGTGGGTGGTAGAGCGGGCACACAGAGATGACATGGTTGGCTGTCTGTGTTTCTGCTCCGCATTCTCAGGCTGGGCTCTAGCGGAGTCCCCATCTCCACATGCTGGCATTGAAACGCCCAACTCCAGTATGAAGTCTTATGACTCTATGATTGAATTGCTTGATGACATTCAGCCAACAATCTTCAACATGAAGAATATTGCTACAACAGTGCTGTTTAAAAGGGCAACTTACCATTGCTATTGATTGATTATAAATGAATATATAGAAATATATTTTTAATAGCTATTAAGTACATTTCTCTCCAATGCAGCTTATTTTCTGCAATGCAAATACCTTTAGGATTTTGTAGATTTTTGAAAAATTTATATAAGACATTTGGACAGGTATATGGATCGGAAAGGTTTTGAGGGATATGGGCCTAATGCAGGGCTAGTACAGATGGGTCATATTGGTCGGCATGGGCAAGTTGGACCAAAGGGCCTGTTTCTGTGCTGTATGACTGACTTTTTTGTGGGTAGAAAATATCCAATGTTAAAGCAACATTTAACCAGCAGAGGGAGTTTATTGCTGTTGCTCCTCCAGCCTCAATATTTCGGATGTGCAAAATAGGTGTACGATAAATCAGCAGTTCATTTAACCATGCCACATTCTCGCCACCGCATACCCCCCACTCTACTCCCTTCCTTCTGTCCAATTTCCTGAAGACAACAGAAAAATACACTGTCAATATATTGTGGAGAAAAATGCTGGAGAAACTCAGCAGGTGAGGCATCATCTATGGAGCAAAGGAAATAGGCGATGTTTCGGGTCGAGACCATTCTTCAGACTGATGTGAGGGTAGCGGAGGGGGGACGGGAAGAAGAAAGGAAGAGAGTGGGCTGAGGGAGAGCTGGGAAGGGGGGGGAGAAATCAGGGACTACCTGAAATTGGAGAAGTCAATGGTCATACTGCTGGGGTGTAAACTGCCCAAGCGAAATATGAGGTGCTGCTCCTCCAATTTATAGTGGGCCTTACTCTGGCCATGGAGGAGACCCAGAACAGAAAGGTCGGATTCGGAATGGGAGTTGAAGTACTGAGCCACCGGGGGATCAAGTTGGTTATTGCGAAACGAGCGGAGGTGTTGGACAAAGCCATGGCCAAGCCTACGTTTGTTCTCACCGATGTAGAGCAGCTGACATGGTGCACAGTTTGCATAGCTGCTAAATTGGCTTCAATATTTAGTATTCCCGTGTGCAGATTAAGTGGTGTTTATTTTAGAAAGAATTCTCAATAGCATGGCTTCAAGTGACACAGAATTCTAAATCAAGAACGAGAAAAGTACTGGTTTCAACTGATGTTGCTGGCTGCCTTTATGAGGCAGCGACTCCGATAAATCCCTTCATTGGTGGGAAGGTCAGAGCCGGTGCTGGACTGGGCAGTGGTCACAACTTTTTGCAGTCTTTTCTGCTCCTGGACGTTCAAGTTGCTGAACCAGGCCGTGATGCAACCAGTCAATATGCTCTCTATGAAGTTCAAGAGAATCCATTCTGACATACCGAATCTCTGTAATCTTCTCAGGAAGTAGAGGCGTTGATGTGATTTATTTATAATTGCATCAGTGTGCTGGGTCCAGGAGAGATCTTCGGTAATATGCATGCCCAGGAATTTGAAGTTTTTGACTCTCTCCACCATCATCCAGATGATATAAACAGGTTTGTGGGTCCTCATCCCACCTCTTCCAAAGTCCACAATCAGTTTTTTTGGTTTTACTGATATTGAGAGCCAGGCTGTTGTGCTGGCACCATTTGGTCAATCAGTCGATCTCACTTCTATACTCTTGACTCATCAACATCTGTAATTCGTCCAACAACGGTGGTGTAGTCAGTGAACTTGAAGATGGAGTTCGCACTGTGTCCGGCTATTCAATCATGAGTATAGAGTGAGTAGAGCAGGAGGCTGAGCACACAGTCCTGATGTGCTCCCGTATTGATTGTTAATGAGGAAGAAGTATTTCTGCCAATTCGAACAGAGTTCAGTGAGCTTGGTAACCAGCTTTTTTTATTTTTTTTATTCAAAGAATGTATTCAATTATTAAAAAATAATCTTACACTACAATAAAACAAACCAGAACACACCACCATAATACAATGCAAATAAATATCCTTAATAAACTATATCCAGCTATCTTACACTCCTTGTCAAGGATGCATTTAACACCCTGCAGAGCCCAGTGGTCCCGGAACTCCCCCAGGGTGCTCGTGGACAGGGCGTATTCCCTTTCTAACCCCACCCGGGCACGGACGTAACCCCGGAAAAGGGGCAGGCAGCCGGCTCGGGTACAGCCCTCCACCGTCTGGCACCATGACTCGCGATGGCCAGCTTGGCATGGTAACCAGCTTGGAGGGGGTGATGGTATTGAACACTGAGCTGCAGTCTATAAACAACAGCCTTACGTACTGTAAATGTTTTTATTGTCCAAGTGGTCCAGTGCGGACCAGTGGAGAGCCAGTGTGATTACATCTTCCATTGACATGTTGTGACAATAGGCAAACTGTAGTAGGTCGAGGTTTTTGTTGAGGTAGGAGTTGATATCCACCATAACCAACCTTTCAAATCACTTCATCACCACAGACGTTAGTGCCACTGGTCGATAGTCATTGAGGCACATCACCTTACTCTTCTTGGGCACCGGTATAATTGATGCCCTTTTAAAGCAGATGGGAACCTCAGACCTCCGTAGTGAGAGATTGAAAATGTCTGCAAAATCCCCAGCCAGTTGGTCTGCACAGGTTCAGAGAACTCGACCGGGTATAACATCAGGTCCAGGCACTTTCCGAGGGTTGAGCCCCACCCCGAAGAATCTTCTGACGTCAGCCTCTGTGACTGACTAATACCATCAGGGCATATGGGGACTCAGGAAGGACATCAGTGTTCTCCCTATCAAAGCATGCGTGGAACGCATTGAGCTCATCAAGGAGTGATGCTTCGCTGTTGCTTGAGCTGCCTCCTGGTTTCGCCTTGTGGGAGGTGATGGCATTCAAACCCTGCCACAGTTGCGAAACATCCGCCCCATCCACCAGCTTTGAGCGGAAGTCCCTTTTGATGGCCTTGTCAAGACCGTATCTGGACTTCTTATAGACCTCTGCATCACCAGACCTGAATGCCCAGGATCTGGTACTCAGAAGAATGCAGATCTCCTGGTTCATCCAAGGCTTCTGGTTAGGAAACACTCGGAAGGTTTTTGTAGGAACGCAGTCCTCCACACATTTCCTTATGAAGTCTGTGACGACTGTGGCGTATTCATTCAGGTCTGTTGCCGAGTCCTTGAACATTGCCCAGTCTACTGACTCCAAGCTGTTCCTCTGCCTGCCCAGACCAGCTCTGTGCAGACAACTGATCTATGCAAATACACTCAGTTAAAAGCAATTCCCATTATCCAGAGGATCTGGTTTCAAATATACATTCTGTAGGTTGCAGCATATTTCAGAAGGTAGGATTTATTTTATTGTAAAAGATGCTGGTTGCTATTGTAACAGATGCTATTGTAACAGATGCTGGTTTAAACTGAAGACCAACACAAAATGCTGGAGTAACTCAGCGGGACAGGCAGCATCTCTGGAAAGAAGGAATGGGAGACGTTTCGGGTTGCGACCCTTCATCAGACTGATACTCTCACAAATGGCAAGGCTAACAGTGTTACATTACAGGAAGAAAGCGGCATGCTTTCAAATCTCAGGTTCTCACTTTGGGTTCTTCCCGTATTTGAGCATATTAAAAGCATATTTTTTTCTTCATTTGATTTTATCAGAAGTATTTCTCCCTTGAGTGCAGTCTATCTTAGTCTGTGTTAGTTATCAGCTGCATCATTCAATTCTGACAACATTCACCCTGGACAAGGAGGTGTGCTGACGCTGTGAATGGGTCAACATTCATAATTGTGGCAAGGACATTGGATTTTTACTTAACTGTTGCACCCTGAATGAGTCCAAGGTTCATGTGCCTCTCTAATTCGTTGAGAATTAACTCTCAAGCACAGGAGGTCATTCAGCCTACTAACTTTGTGCTGATTCTTTCAAATGGCCATGCAGGTAGTCTTATGCCCCTGTCCTACTTAGGAAACCTGAACGGAAACCTCTGGAGACTTTGCGCCCCACCCAAGGTTTCCATGCGGTTCCCGGAAGTTGCAGGTGGTTGCAGGTAGTGGAAGCAGGTAGGGAGACTGACAAAAACCTCCGGGAACCTCCGGGAACCACACGGAAACCTTGGGTGGGGCACAAAGTCTCCAGAGGTTCCCGTTCAGGTTTCCTAAGTGGGACAGGGGCATTACTGCCCAATCACCCTGTAAATTATCTTTATGTGTTCATCTTACTGCCTTTCGGATCGATCCTAATTCCGAATTCAGGATCGATCCTAATTCAGGCAGAGCATATAAAACCCTAAATACTCATTGTACACAGCTTTATCCTTATGTTTTGGTCAATTACCTTAAATCAGGTGATTCTTTTGGTTATCAACTCTCCAGACATTGGTAAAGAAAAGCTACCAGAATCCTTGTGTAAGAAAGAACTGCAGATGCTGGTTTACACTGAAGGTAGGCACAAATGCTAGAGTAACTCAATGGGTCAGGCAGCATCTCTGGAGAAAAGGAATAGGTGACGTTTTGGGTGGTTTTGACACAGATTATTCCAGCATTTTGTGTCTACCATCAGAATCTTTTATAAAGTTAAGCACCTCAATTGAATTGAATCTTAGCCTTCTCTATCTAAAATCCAACCACTGCCCTAGCTTCCCTAATCAATACACGTAACTATGTAGTGTGCATCGCTAAACGATTCTGGCAAATTGCTTCTCGATTCTGTCCAAGATCTTGCCTCTGGTGCTCCAGTGCCCAGAAATATTTAAAATACTCTAAGTTGCACCTCAACGGTATTCACTGCTTTAGATTCTGCGTTTACCAGTCTTACCAAGTTCACATATCTGTGCTCAGTGACCCCAAGGTTCTGAAGAAGGGTCTCAACCTGAAACGTCACCTATTCCTTCTCTCTATAGATGCTGCCTCACCCGCTGAGTTTCTCCAGCATTTTTGTCAACCTACCAAGGTCATTGCCATCAGTTTTTAAATCATATCCTATCACGCATTGTCTCTCCGCTCCTTTTTACCCCAGGTATATAGAAATATGAGTGGAATAGATTGGGTAAATAGGCAGAAACATTTTTTCCCCCCTCCCCTTCGGCACGGAAAAGTCAAAGACCAGAGGGTATAGATTTATGGACAGAGGGGCAAAGGAGATATGTTTAGTTAGATTGCGATACAGCACGGAAACAGGCTCTTTGGCCTACCGAGTCTGCGCTGACCTGTGATCCCTGCACATTAACACTGTCCTACACACACTAGGGAAAATTTACAATTTTACCGAAGCCAATTAACCTACAAACTTGTACATTTTTGGAGCATGGGAGGAAACCAGAGCACCCGGAGAAAACCCATGCAGGTCACAGGGAGAATGTAGAAACTCTGTACAGACAGCACCTGCAGTCAGGATTGAACCCGAATCTCTGGCTCTGTAATGCAACAACTCTACCGCTGGCACTGCCCCAGTGTGGGTGTTATTTTTCCAGAGTGGTGGATGCTTGGGATGTGCACTGCCAGGTGCGGTGGTGGAAGCAGACACAATAGTGGCATTTTTAGGCTTTTCAATAGGCACATGGATATATAGGTTAAAGGAGGAATGTGCATCGTGTGTGGGAAGAGATTAATTTATCTTAGCATCATGTTCGACACAAACATTGGGAGCTGAAGGGCCTGTTTCTGTGCTGCACCCAAGTTACACTATTTCCTCTCATTTCCCAACACCGAATTTCCTCCGCCATGTTTGAACCTATTTAATTCTCCGGCATATTTTCCATTTATCTCTTTCTCACTGCCAAGCTGAGTCAACTGCAAATCTCAGAGCAGTGCCATACATCTTCATGCTTGAGGATGCAGAATCCAGCTTGGAGGTTTCTTAACGCCAACGCTGAGAAATCAGAATGATACAGGAAATCAACTTCCTAACCACTCCCCCTGCGCTGTGATAAAAATCATGTCCTTGTGAGACAGCAACATTGGCAAACAACTAAAACTACATTCAGGGTGGCGTCTGGTATTAATCTGGACACTGCCAGCTGCTACATCAACTTGTTCCTCAGAACTGCTTCTCTCCATTTCACGTTCCCAGCATCTCGCTTAAGAAGGTCATGTACTATGTAGGAAGGAACTGCAGATGCTGGTTTAAACCAAAGCTAGACACAAAAAGCTGGAATAACTCAACAGGTCGGACACCATCTCCAGAGAAAAGGATCAGGAGACGTTTCAATTTTTGAAGGGTTTCGACCCGGAACGTCACCTTTTCCTTTTCTCCAGAAATGCTGCCTGACCCGTTGAGTTACACCAGCTTTTTGTGTCTATCTTTTGGGTAAACCGGCATCCAAGCCCATGCACTAGATCACTCCTCCTGATCAGTTCCTGCACTTCTGGTTGAAGAAAATGGGAATGCAGGAAAAACAGTTCCAGCATTTTGCACAATTCTCAAGGAATATGTGGGAATTCATGTTAGCTCCCCTTCCCACTCCCATACTGACCTTTCCATCCCCGGGCTCCTCCATTGCCCGAATGATGCCACACGCAAACTGGAGGAGCAGCACCTCACATTCCACTTGGGTAGCTTACAACCTAATGGTATGAACATTGAATTCTCAATTTTATGTAATACTTCCCCTACTCCCTTTCCTTTTCCTGTGACCCCTTTTCCGCTCCCCTCTCCTGCAATCCTGCTCCTCTTTTTCCACTCCCCCCACCCACCCACCCCCTATTCCTCGCCCTTCCCCTTCCACCTATATCCCCAGCTTTGGCTTTACATTTCACTCCTCTCCTCTCATCTGACACCCCTTGGCCACCTCTAGTCTTTATCACTTACTCCACCCATCTACCAATGATCTCCTCATCTGCATCCACCTATCACTTGCTGTGCTTAAACACATCTCTTTTTCTGACCTCTACTATAAACGGTCTATAGAAGGGTCCCGTCCCTAAACGTCTATCTACCCATTCTTCTCACAGATGCTACCCGATCTGTTGAGTTCCTCCAGCATCATGTTTTGCTCATGATTCCAGCATCTGCAGTTCCTCATGACCCTGTGGAAATGCATCCTGTAGCACAGAAAGGCTAATAAATCATAGGTTAGGTGGGACGGTTTGATACCTTCTCTCCAATATTATCCATGGCTCTCTCAGCACGAGTCCAGTGTCATTAATCACTTCATTGAAAAAGGAATCCCGGGAGGCCATGGTGCCGCGTCTATTCCCACCCCAGGCCAGACTCACCCACCATGGAGTCGTGAAGCCTGACCTCGAGAGGGAAGCCGCTGAGCCCTGGCCCTGCCTGCCCCAGAGGACTGGAGAACCGGAGAGGAGGGCGGAGAGAGCGAAGATGGCGGCAGTGGCAGCAGATGCAAAGAACAAAGGGCGGGTAAGAACCGGGGTCTTACCTTCCGCACCCTCAAAATCGAGCACCGCTCCGAGACCGAGCGTGCAGACCGGACGGGGCCTGCATTGGTACAGAGAGGTGGAGCAGTGGTGGGAACACCGACAATTTTGCTTGGCCAGGCCGACCCTGCAACACCGCCAGGACAACGGGCCTTTATGGTCAGCTGCACTTAAAGCAAATTGGTCTTTGAAAATGGTGCCAAAACCTGGTGACTCTTGTATATTGTGTAGGAAGGAACTGCAGATGCCAAAGATAACCACTAAATGCTGGAGCAACTCAGCGGGTCAGGTAGCATCTCTGGAGAGAAGGAACAGCTGAAGAAGAGTCTCTCCCCAATACGTCACCTATTCCTTTTCTCCAGAGATGCTGCCCGACTCTGTTTATTGTCTCAGTGGACTATTTCTATACACTTTGTACCTAATCTAAAACTGGCTATGCTTAATAATACTTTACTGAACTGAATGCAAAAGAATTTCACTGTACCTCGGTACACATGACGTATAAACCACAATTGAAGGATAGCAGGAAAACGGCGAGGAAAATATTGCCAGGGACACGAGGACAATGAAACGGGACCTGAATGAATGCCTTACAAAGATGCCAATATTCGAGGAGGTATCTTCTACAATCAATGCAGATCCGAGCTTCTGAATCCCACTCAAAGGCAGGTCAAATATTGGGCAAATTCGTCACAATGCTTAGCTGTGGTTGCTAAGCAACGTCATATCAACCTACAGTTGCATCTGCAGAAGCACAAGGTGACAGTGTTTCTTTCTCACATTGCTCAGCTCCACTGGCAACTCCATACTGTGCCGACACAGGAGAGATTGCTATGCGTGGCAGCGGTTTGTAAAGCGTGAAATAGCTGGAACCATACAGCTTGACAGTGGAATGGCTCACGGCCAATTCATGCACACACAGGGCCCTTCTGTTAAAAATGTGGGTCCCAGCTTCCTGGCAACAGATTTTTGAAATGCTTATGAGTGGGAACCAGCTCCAGATTCTGTGCGCAGCAAAGGGCGAGTGGGTGGATTTTTTTTCTGAAAGTAAAGAAAATGACATTGTTCTTGGGCAGCTCCTAGAAGGTTGCACCAAACTCCACGGGAATTGCAATCGTGCTCTCTCCTAGCAGGCTGTTTCAATACACCATCCTCGACAGTGCCCAATCTAACATCCCCCCTCACACCTTCAGTGCCGAGGACCACTATCGGAGGAAGGCAGTCCAGGACTGATTCCTTGCCCAAGCACTTTCCCTATGATCGCTACAGTCCTCAGGAGCAATTGGCATTCAGAGCTCTAGGGGCTAGAGGAATCAAGGAGTATGGGGAGAAGGCAGGCACGGGTTACTGAATGTGGATGATCAGCCATGATCACAATGAATGGCGGTGCTGGCTCTAAGGGCCAAATGGCCTCCTCCTGCACCTACTTTCTATATCTCTGATTTTAGGCACTGCTGGTCATACAGTGGTAACTCTGCCCATAAAAAGTCAGAGTTCAAAATGTAGCCAAAATGTTACTGTTCAAGTTTGATCCTAGTCACTACATGAGGTGGGTGGGGAGAATATCTGAAACTTTTCCGACTCATCTCCGAAAACGTTGGCGGAAAGGCTGCAGAAATGGAAACACTGGGATCAACTCTCCTCCTGTCCTTTTCCCATGGATGCCCTGGCCCTTCAATTACGGATACAGCCTACAAGGTGGGAGGCACCTTTGGAAATTCAGCACATTCCCCAGGGAACAACTCGCGAAGGAATCTAATCTCCAGTAATGCAATGCTAAAGACCAATACTAAATATAGGAACAGGCCACACAGGAAGATAGAAAACAAAGATGATTTACGATCGGCCAAATGTTGAAGCAAGGCTGCAAAAAGTCTGTGTGATGAACGAGGGAAAGAAGTTGGAATAATTCAGTTTTCTTAAATGCTACAGTTGTAGTTGTACAAAATATTGGCGAGGCTGCATTTGGAGTGTTGTGTTCAGTTTTGGTCGCCTTGCCATAGGAAGGATGTTAAGCAGGAAAGAGTCCAGATAAGATTTGCGAGGGTGTTGCCTGGACTTGAGAGCCGGAGCTAAAGTGGGAGGTTGGGCAGACTAGGACTTTATTCCTTACAGCGCAGGAGGATAAGGGGTCACCTTATAAGATCATGAGGGGAATAGATAGGGTAAATACACAGAGCCTTTTACCCAGAGTAGGTGAATCAACAACCAGGGGACATAGGCTGAGGGGAGAAAAATTTAACAGGAACCAGAGATGTAATTTTTCACACAGTGGGAGGTGTATATATGGAACATATAACTACTTTATTAGCCAAGTATCTTTTGCAACATACGAGGAATTTGATTTGCCAGCCATACCAATAAAACAAACAAAATATATTTTAACATAAACATCTACCACAGTGACTCCTCCACATTCTTCACTATGATGGAAGGCATAAAAAAGTTCAATCGCTTCCCTTCTTTGTTCTCCCGCAGTCAGGGGCCTCGACCCTTCCGTTGACGAGATGATCTTGACTCCCGTAGCCGGTGGCGGGCCCTCAGTGTCGGGGCAATCAAGCTCCTGCATTGGGGGGGGGGGGGGGGGGGGTATCAGTTTCCCCGCGCCGGGCTATCTACCCCGTTCGGGGCTGGTCGAATCCTTCTGCGACTTTGAAGCTGCCCAACATCAGCCTCTACCCGAGACTGCGAGCTCATCGATGTTGGAATCCGCAGGCCGCGGTTGGAGCATCGATCCCAGTCAAGGGATCGCAGGTTCCTGATGGTAAGTCCACGTCCCCCTGGTGGGGCTCAAAGTCAGACTCGAGCAAGGCCTCCAGCTCCACGACGTTAGGCTGCAGGGCGACCGGAGATACGATCCGGAAAACAATCGCATCTCCGTCAAAGTAAGAGATTGAGAAAAAAGTTTCACCCGACCCGATCCCCCACCCCCCCACATAAAACTAACCAGAGAACATTAGCACATACTTTTAAAACACCCCAAAAATAACAAAAAAGACGAAAAAAACGACAGACTATTGGCGAGGCAACATTTCCTAGATCAAGGTAACATTTCCTAGATTTCTAAAATTTCTTAGATTTTAGAATTGTCCATCCTATTCAAGTAAAGAATGGAAGGGAACATTTGGACAAAATGAATGATCAGCCTGATAACAGTCGGTGTCAGAGCGCTAAACAGCATGGAAATGAGCCCAACTTGCCCATGCTGACTAAGATCCCCATCTACACCAGCACATCCAGCCCATGTTTAGCGCATACCCCTCTAATTCTTTCCTCTCCATGAACTTGCCCAAATGTCTTTTAAATGTTGGTAATGGTACCTGCCTCAACCACCTCCTATGGCAGCTCATTCCATATACCCACCATTCTGTGTGAAAAAGTTTCCCTTCGGGTTCCTATTATATCTTTCCCCTCTCACCTTAAACCTATGTCCCCTGGTTCTTGATTCCTCTGCTCTGGGTAAAAGACTGTGCATGTACACTATCTATTGCCCTTATGATCTTATACAACTTTTTTAGATGACCCTTTTATCCTCCTGCGCACCAAGGAATAAAGTCCCAGCCTGCCCAGCCACTCCCTAAACAATACTCTAAATACAGCCTCACCAACGAGGCCAAATGATTGAATGCATTACCAGTTTAAAAAAATCAGTAATAGAACAAATCAAAATAGATTCACAAAACTCACAATCCTATTTGACAAGACTAAATGTTTTTTTGAGGTAATAACCAATGGAACAGATGAGGAAGAACAAAAAATAGAGCATCTGACATTGGAACCAAAGAGGGTACTTCAAAAATATTAGAACTCCTAAGATCTTAAGCAATGCATTAGTATGGATTGAAAAATGATTATGAGATACAAAACAGAATAGGAACAAGCATCTAATTTTCAGTTAGAGAGGTTGTGACTAGTGTACTGAAGAATCAAGTGCATGGACCTTAACTATTTGTGACCCATATTACAAAATGACTGGGGAACTAGGGTGTCTAAAGAAGCTCTATAGGGGATGTATACACAGGTGGGTGCAAACAACTGCTCACGCTTGCTACTGACAAATGCAACTCGCTAGAACATACCTCTTACTCTTGCCTGAAGAATCACTGGCTGGCACGGACCCATTGGCAATCCACAAATGGTACCATGGCTTATGCAACATGATCCGATCGTGGATGGACCAGAACAAACCTTCCCCCTGAGACTGCTGAGATCATTGGCAGACAGCGCAACCATACAATTAAATATTGGGAAGATTGTGGGAACTGTCTAATAGGTCCCAAAAAGGATGGGCAACTGTGCAGTCTGAAGAAGTGTCCCTACCTGAAACATCGCCCATCCTTTTACTCCAAAGATGCTGCCTGACTGTGCTACGTTGCTCCAACACGTTGTGTCTATTTTTGGTATAAAACAGCATCTACTGGTTATTAGTTCTTTGTCATATGGTCATGAGTAGAATTAATCCATTTGGCCCATCAAGTCTTCTCTGTCATTCAATCATGGCTGACCCATCTCTCCGTCCTAACCCCATTCTGCTGCTTTCTCCCCATAACCTCTGACATCCGTTCTAATCACGAATCTATCTATCTTTGACTTAAAAATATCCACTGACTGCCTCCACACCCTTGTGTGGCAAATAATTCCACAGATTCATCATCCTCCGACTAAAGTTTCTATTAAAGTTAGGTTGACTATATTTATTAAGTACAAGAAGTTACCACTTTAAGAATAAGCAAAGATCCCTCTCTAAACATCAAGGGAAGCTGCTTAGAAGGTTTCAAATGAGGCTGACGTCACTAGATCACTGCAGAGGTTCTGCAGGCAAGTGTAAATATTTTTATCTTCAGACAAATCCTTCCCAGAAGCCGTTGTTCTATTTTAATTTATTAAGGTCTCACTGCCTTCCCTTAAATTCGATGCAGCTGGCTCCACTAACTTGCCAGCACTCATCTAAAATATTAGCATCATTGGATGACTCACTTCATTTCGTAAAGGTGCTTTCGACATTGAAAACTGCCATTTAATCCAAAAGATAGATTGCTTCACAGAAATTAAAACAAAACTGCTGAAGCTCCTGTTACTAATTCTACAAAAATATTCATGAATGGTGAAAGGCTGAAAATAGTCAACTCGTAGACAATTATAATCATCTGATACCATGTTCTATTGCCGTTCTCTGTATTTAATAATTTACTATGCAAACAGAGCCAATGTTTTTTACTCACTTTACTTTACAGAACTACAAGATAAATCCATTCTGGGAAATGGGGGCGTTAGCATGAATTGTTCACATACATCTGGATTAAATAAATATAAACCAATGTTACAAAAAGCTGTTTGATGTTGCATTTGTCACCTGGCAAAATGGTTCTGGTCAATATTAAACTTGAAGAGGTAGATTCTGGAGAAAATGTGTACTAAATTTTCCATTCTCAAAGTTTCTATGCAAGATAACAAGACAGACACACTTTAAAATTACCAGTAGAGTTTAAAAAAAAAGAGCAGCATTACTCATGTACAGCACTTTGAGCAGCAGTTCTCATGTACAGCACTTTGTGGCAACTGCAGTTGTTTAAAGTGCTTTATAAATAAAGTTATTATTATTATTATTATACTACAGCATGTACAACATAATAGGTTTACGTAGCAAGATGCAGCAAATACAATGGGTAAAAAAAAGTGTGAACATCTTTGGGATCAAGATCTGCCTATTTTCTGCTTTACAGAGTCCTCGTGATTCCAAAATGTGTATCAATAGCGCGTAACGATGATAAACGTGGGGTGTATCAGGAGCACACTGCACGGATTCCTGACACACCTGCAAAATTGCCCTGGTACCAAACCAGTGTAGCTCAAAATAAGATGTGACCCGAACGCATATCTGAAGGAAACTCGACACAGCTGTAAAGAATAATTGCCTTGGATCACGCTTGGGGGTTTGTTATTATTTTTAGCTACGATAAAATAACCTAAAATTCAGTGTAGGAAGGAAATGCACATGTTGGTTTACACCGAAGATAGACAAAATGCTAGAGTAACTGGACAGGCAACATCTCTGGGTAGAAGGAATGGGTGACGTTTCGGGTCAAGACCTTTCTTCATACCATTCAACCAGCTAATATACTTTAAACAGTGTCAGGTGATCAAGGAAGAACTCACAAGATTAATTTCTGAGATGCGGGTGGTTATTTTTTTTGAGGAGAGTGAATCACACTAGTGTATAATTACAGGAGAACAGATGAATTAGTGGTGTTCTCATAGAGATGTACAAGATCCTGGGCAGAAATTCACAGAGCAGATACAGAAAGAGCATTTCCTTCACCGGGGAATGGAGAATGTGATAGCCTGGTCTCAAGATAAAAAGTCAGCCCCAAAACAAGAGAGAAGGAGAACATGGATAGTGTATTGAGAATTTAACAAAGTGCATCTTCACAACTCACTATCCAAGAGGGCAATGGATAGTGGGGAGTTTAGCATTCTCAACATTGAGACTGACATTCTTCTGATCAGCAATAGAAGGAGACTATAGTAAGTTGACAGGAGAATTGATGAGGCAGATGAACAGTCATAATGACATTAAAGCAGAAGGTAATGGCTATCTGGCCCACTCTTGCTTCTACTTTTTCAATCTGCTTTAAATTAGACATTACTAGAGGTTATTGAGCTGCAATCTATAACCAGGAAGAATCCCAATGAAACCCTCATGAGTTTGGGTAACATATTTTGGAAACATTTGCTCAACATTTGCATGAAATGGTATAATTGATTTTGAAAGAAATGTTTTAAACTACTTCAATAGCACTGGAGGCAATTCAGTACCTGCAATGCTGGAGATGTTTCCAAACTGGCAATTTATTCACCTATAATATTTGATGTCAGAATCTTGTTTAATTTGTCACAGTCAAGGCTTCTCAGCCTAAAATGAGAGAAGTTTGGGCCATTTCATTTAGTCTATCCTTAAAATTGCAGCAATCCGTGACACAAGAATGATCCTAGGAATGAGTAGGTTAACACATGATGAGCGTTTGATGGCACTGGGCCTGTACTCGCTGAAGTTTAAAAAAATAAGGCCGGAGGTGGGGGGGGGGGGGGGGGGGGGGGGGGGGGGGGGGGGGGGGGGGGGGGGGCGGGATCTCATTGACAAATACAGAATATTGAAAGCCTTGGATAGTGGAGAGGATGTTTCCACTAGTGGGAAAATCTAGGACTAGAGATCGTAGCCTCAGAATTAAAGGATGTTCTTTTCGGAAGGAGATGAGGAGGAATTTCTTTAGACAGAGGATGGTGAATCGGTGGAATTCATTGCCACAGAAGGCTGTGGAGGCAAAGGCAGTGGATATATTTAAGGCAGGGATAGATAGATTCTTGATTAGCACGGTGTCGGAGATTATGGGGAGAAGGCAGGAGAATGGGGTTAGGAGGGAGAGATAGATCAGCCATGAATAAATGGCCTAGTAGACTTGATGGGCCAAATGGGCTAATTCTGCTCCTACCACTTATGACCTTATGATCCTATGATTCCAATTTACCTTCCCCCTGCTAATTGAGCCATTGTGACGTCATCAGTTGAAGCTGGTCGGTTTGAAATTCAAAGTATTTTGATTTTTTTAAACTTTAATCAGTAATAAGTTGAGAAATAAAGCATAAAATGTTCAGTGAAAGTGACCCCTGCCTAGAGGGGAAAAATGTTAATCAGAATGTAGAAATCTTGTGAAAGTTGGCATTTTTAAAGCTTTAATCGTGAATAACATGTCAAATATAGGATGAAATCTTCACTGAGGCTGTTCACTGCTAGCAGAGCCATTGTGACATCATCACTTGAAGCTGGTGGTTTTAATTTCAAAGTCTTTTAACTTTTTTAGACTTTTAATCAGTAACTAGACCAAGTAGGTCCCAATATTCCACCACTCACCCATAGCCGCCACGGGAGGCCTGGTCCTCCAATGCAACCCGTTCCCCAATGCAATATTCCACCATTCATCCATAGCCGACAACTGCGCAGGGGCTGCTCATTTCGCCTTATGCACCCTCCCTCATTTTTAAACTTTAAAAAAATGCATTTGCACTTGCTAGCTAGCAGAACTCAGTATACTATGACATAATAAAAATGCATTTGCACTTGCTAGGGCTAGCAGGACTCGGTGTACTTGGATAGCAACAATGTTGTGAGCAGGGCTACAATCCCATTGTGATGTCACAGTTGTAAGCACAGGGGAAAAGCAGTTATTTTATTCCAAGTCTCTTCAGATTGTTGACCATTTTGATTAATAACTCCAGAAATAATGCATGAATTTTTCAGATAAGGCGATTTTTGACTTCAAGGGATAAATCTCTATCAGAATATGTAATAACTTTACCATTAGAGTGTCGTTTTTTCAAGAAGATGTGATCGCACATGAACAAATAAATACACAAATACACAATAAATACACAAATACACACAAACACACATCCAAGATCAGAGTTTTATATATTTAGTGTGTGTGTGGTTGTCTTTATATCTTTGCGGTAACACTATGCGGTAGCGATTACATTTTTACATATTCCGATTGACATATTTCCCGTCGAGGCCGGGTTCATCTTATCTGAACATTTCATGCTTTATTTCTCGACTTATTCTCGACTTATCCTTATAACTATAAAACTATATATATATATAAATATAAAACGTACAAGATCAGACTTTTAACAAGTGTATGATAAGGGGGGAAAGGGTAACTAGAGAGAGAGCGGGACCTCTCAGGAATCAAAGCAAATCAAATGCCTCATCAGGAATCAAATGCCTCGTCATTTACCCATTATGGTTTGAAGTGTACATTCATTCAGATTTTTTTTCTGAGATGCCTCATGATCTATCTTATTGACAAGCATGTGCCTGGTATTATTTGTACTGCAGAGAACGTATACAGATGTCGTTATCTCAATCTTTCTTTAAAATTTATGCTCTTTTGATTTGTTACATGAACAATTCTTTCTGCCTCATCTTGTTCCAGCTGCTGATTGTTAAATTCATTGTTACCTTGACAACATTGATCTGTGTAGACATTCCCTCTCTCCTTCAAAAATAGACACAAAATGCTGGAGTAACTCAGCGGGTCAGGCAGCATCTCTGGAGAGAAGGAATGGGTGATGTTTTGGGTCGAGGCCCTTCTGCAGACCCCCTTCTCTCCATCACATCTCTTCCTTTCTGCAACTTAATGCACTTCTCACCTTTTCATTTCTGAGAAAGGGTCCCTGACCCAAACGTTAATCCTGTTTCTCCGCTTGCCCAGCCGATCGTTTCTGCCATTCGGTTTTGTTTCTTTAGCTATCACATTTTATTGAACTCTTTAAGGCTGCATCATGGAAGGAAATGAACGATCTTTGGTGAAAGACCACAGTGGATTTTTCTAAGACTGTGTGCTATGGGGTTGAGTTATTTTTGAGAAGTCACTTCATAGTTAACAGCCATGGTAAATTGGTGGCACTAAATACCTGTTTCTTGGTGGATAGAGGCTGATCAAACACATTTCTTTGTCCTGGATGGATAATATAATTTTTAGACAATAATTATACACCATGTTACTGCCAGGAGTGGAAAGTCTTGCTTGGCAACATTAATTAAAGTCTCTCAAGTATGACCTTAAGCATTGCCAAGTGTCATACATGAGGATATTAAACTTTTCAAGAGGATTATGGTTTATCCCTTCAAATATTAAACAGGAAGTAGCTGGGTTTCTTCCTCCTTTTTAATTAGTTATTTTGAATAAACTATCAACTATTCACAAGACATCTGGGATGCAGTGGATGCTCTGAAACCAGTGAGGCAGTCAGCTTTTAATTTCCTGGGTTATTAACACTTCAGGGTAATGCTGTTTATTAATTTGTACATTTGGTTGAAGTTGGCATTTGCACTGAATATGTTTCATGTATGAAATGGATACAACTTCGGAAATTAGGAAATTTAGCTCTGGGAAGGACTCGCGGCATGACAGGTTGAAGAATCCCAGAGCATGCATTCCCAGGTTTGTGGGGTTACAGTTTTATAATTTGATAGTATCCATTTGGAAAAAACCCACTGAGAAAGAAAACAGTCTCCTTTCATTATTATCAAAGAAGATAAACACGTCTAGAGATTCAAGTGCACGTTGGGCATTAATATCTAATGTTAATCATCGCATCATCATAGGTCTGCTGCTGTGAACATCAGTAGTGTGATGGTCTTGAATACACCGTAAAAGTACATTGCATTTGTATATAGTGGAACATTGCCACTGAAACAAAGGCTGGACCTACGAGCTGGATGGGTGATGGGAAAGGTGAGTTGGAGCAAACCAAAGTAAGTGGTGTGGATGATGAGGCCATCTGAATCAAAGATCAAAGCCAGCAATGAAATGGATGGGAGAAGGACTCAGTAAAAATGGTAAGGACTGAGCCCTATGATCAGGGGCCTGGGAATAGTGGAAAATCAGACATTGAATGCAGATCGGTGAAAATAGCAATGTTACAAAATTTTGAGATTTTAAAAATCAAGTCTGCAATTTATCCCATCAGATAAAGCATAAAAAGAAGTTTAATTTGACACCTAATTCACTTTCATATCTTCAGTATTAAAAATGTTATGGCCATTTTCATACTCTAAAATTAGCATCTTGTTCCCTATTGCTTTTCCATTGACTTAACACAAAAGCTGTGACCGAGGACAGTCAAAAGCCCATAACGTTCTTAAAAATTAAGAGAACTGAATGAGATTTCAGTTATTATAGATTGAAGCATTGTGAAACAAATATGAAACAATCTTACTTGGATGACGTGAAATTAAAGCATATAATTGGTTAGTTACCTAATTGTAGCTAATTACAAAAATTCAATTACTAGATCTAAACATCTATTCATTTCTTAAGAAAAGGTTAACATTTTTAAATAGCCCAAGTGTCCAAATAACATTCACACAAGAATTCACAATATAACATAATTTTTACATCTTATTGTCATGAATTTATAGGCCAAATGGAAGGAATTTAGTGTTTAATTCCCATAAATTAATGGCCATTTAAATCATCTTGCTGGAATCTTCAGCAAAAAAACATACTGCTGGAAGAACTCAATGGGTAAGGCAACATTTGTGGAGGGAATGGAGTAAACCCCCACCTTTCCTTTCCAGCTTTCTTCCTCCTACTGAACAAGAGTTATGACCCAAAACTTAACTGTCCAGTCCCCTCACAGGTGCTGACTGACCCACTGAGTTCCTCCAGTACTTTGGTTTTTCTGGTCTATTAAAACCAAGTTGTGACAGAAGTGGCCAATGATAGTCACAACTGGGGCAACATGGCAGATAATCTGACTTCCCCCAATGCTCAAATAGGAAGACATTCTGGGAATTCGTATGTAAAAGTAGTTAAGGGCAGAAGGGTGAAGTCTGGAAAATGTCCACATTTCTGATGTGATTTCAAATGACCAGAATTAGTCATTTATTACATTTCATTTTGCGAGTCATTTTTCAAATGCATAAAGCTGGGCAAAATGTTATTCTATTGAATTTAAAAGACCTTTGCATTATTGGATAGAATCCTTGAAATTTACAACAGTATTGGGTATCCAAACACTCACTCAGATATATAATTTGACTGCCAAAATGTCTGCAGATCAACCAGGTATCTCAGTCAAATGTCAGTATGAACAGCTAATTGAATTAATAGTAAATATGTGATATTAATAAATCTTGAATTTTTCCCACACTGTATTACAATTCATTTCTGTAAATTAGGTATTCCATATGAGTAAAGGATGATTTTTAAAGCACAATTCCTTCCAATCTGAAATATTGCACCCCCTATTCTCCAAGTTGAGTAATAAGTCAAAGCTGAGTTTAGTTTAGTTTAGAGATACAACGTGGAAACAGGCCCTTCGGCCCACCGAGTCCACATCAACCAGCGATCCCTGTACATTAACACTACCCTATACCCACTGGGGACAATTTTACACTTATACCAAGCCAATTAACCTGCAAACCTGTACGTCTTTGGAGTGTGGGAGGAAACCGAAGATCTCGGAGAAAATCCACGCAGGTCACGGGGAGAACGTATAAGCTCCATACAGACAAGCACCAGTAGTCAGGATCGAATCCAGGTCTCTGGCACTGTAAGGCTGTAGCTCTACCACTATGCCTTCTAGTTTAGTCACATGCACTCGGTAAATAACAGCCGTCCATCTACGATAGATAATGATGTGGCTTTGGCATTGTCCTACTTGTCGTGGGGAATGCTTTTGAAATTACCTTTGAATATACAACTTAATTGAGCTGCATTTGAAAAATGGTGCCAAGTTTCCTCAGAAACTAACAATACATTAACAATGTCAGTCATTCTGAAAAGAACATCAATTTGCAAACAAAAGAAGATATGGCACGAGTCGTGATTTGCCACTATTTGTTCAAATTGCATTGCTCTTTGCTTATCCTCATCATGCAGTATCTGTAAAGGGGAACGGACAGATGACATTTCGGATCGGGACTCTTCTGAAACTTTGCCTGTTTATTGCCCTCCACAGATGCTGCCTGACCCACTGAGTTCCTCTAGCAGTTAACTCAATTAGTTGGCAGATGCCCTGGTTTGCAATGCGTTAGTAAATCTAAGTGGTCCCTGAAGTACCTGGCAATTGCCATGCCGTATGATCCCAGCTATCCTGTGTTGCTCTAAAGGGACATTTGCCCAGGGAATTATGTCTTTCTGTTTTTTTGTCAGCTTGTGAGAGGAGCCAGGAGATACCTGGTTTTTTTGTCAGCTTGTGAGAGGAGCCAGGAGATACCTGGTTGAATTTCTGGAATAATGTGCTCCGAGTTAGAAATGGTTAATAGGAAAAGATAGAATAAATCTCTCAGCCCCTTCTACAATACAATTGACTTATTATAATGTGGTGACAAGAACAGCACACAATAATCCAAAGTTGTACTATAACCTCCCTGCTCTTGTATTCTATGTCCCAGCTAATGAAGGCAGGAAAGGACACAAAGTGTTGGAGTAACTCAGCAGATCAGGCAGCATATCTGGAGAACATGGATTGGTGACCCTTCTTCAGAAGGCAAGTATACTGTATGCCTTCTTCACCACCTTATCTATTTGTGCTGTTGCCCATAGCAATCCTTAGGCATGTACACCAAGGTTCCCCTATTCCTCAGTACATCCATGACATGCATCCTAATTTTATTAGTCCTTCCAAAATGTATCATCTCATATTTTTTAAATTCCACCTTAGCAGCTCATATCATTCTCTTGCCAACTTTTACACTTCTTACCATTCACACCATCGCCACTTTTTGTGGTATCTGCATTCTTACTAATCATACCTCCTAGGTTTACATTCAGATCATATAACAAACAGTAAATGTTCCAGCGTTGCTCCGTGTGGTATACGATGGGTTACAGGCTTGTAATTGCAAAAGCAACGCTCAACCATCTCCCATTACTGTCTCCCATTACCAAGCCAGCTTTGGATCCAAGCTGCTAAATTCCCCTTGATCCCAAGGCCTTTTAGTTCAAGTTGCTTTTTACAGTCGAGCAACAGCACTATATCAGCTTTACCCAAGGCTCATCAATAGCGGGATTATAGCAGGAGAACACAAAGTCAAAGGAATGGCAAATATTTGCAGTACATACTTAACATAGGAGAAATGAACAATGGAAGATAAGACACAAGATGCTGGAGCATCTCAGCGGGGCAGGCAGCATTTCTGGAGAGAAGGAACGGGTGACGTTTCTGGTTGAATTCTTCTTCAGACTGACAAATGAATAATGGCATGGCTGCATAATGGGGATGACAGGACCCGGATGAGAAAGGCCCAAAAGATTTAGGAGAAGCAAGAAGTTCCAGAGTGAAAGCATAAATTTACTGTTCATTAGAAATAACCTACATGGGCTCATTTTCCAATATCCTCTGCAGTGGGTGGAGCATGGAGTGCGTTCACATTTTCTGAGCTGTGAGAATTCCTTGCGGCAGCTGAGTGGTTACATCCTGGTGCTTTCCACAGGAAGAAAAAGGAAGTTGTATAATGAGTCAGGTTGATCTCAAACTGGTTAAAGTGCAGCACGGCATTAAATGAGCCTTCACATGAAATGCTCAAGAATTACAGTATGAACTAATTTCTTTCAATTTTCTCAATTTTTCCATGAGTGGGCATCTTGTAGTATAGAATATATTTGTAATTCAAACTCTAAGCTTAAAATGTAAATAAATTACAGCTCAGATATAATACTTCAATTAACATTATCACAAGTGATATGATTAATGTTTTTTAGAGAAAATACAATTAGTCTTTCACATGTGATCACATACATCCTTCCTCCTGTTAAATCTGCTACTTTCTTTGTAATTGGCAGAATGCACTTAGAACATGAAATCAGATGATACATGTCATTGTCTCCCCTTTAGACCAAGTGATCATGTGGCAATTCTTTCAGTGATTGAAACCGTACACTGCTGGGAGACATTAGCTAATGGAACTTGAATTTGTTATCTCCTGGTGAAAGCTACATTTTGGAATTCTAAAACATGCGTAAAGTATTGGGAAATATCAAGCTAATTGAACAAATATATTATGCTGACACAAATAACTTCAGATGCTGGAATCTGAACATAGATCAACTGGCTTGATCTCAGTGAATTCTGCCAATTACAGAGTTCGAAGAGGGGTCCCGACCATAAACATTGCCTGTCCATTCACTACACAGATGCTGCCTGACCCACTGACTTCCGACAGCACTTTGTATTTTTGCTCAACTATTTTATATTAATTGAGAAAGATGGAATCTTGACCTATAACATTGATTCTTTGATTTTTGGGGGGGGAATTCACTTTAACAAGGTAGTAAAGTTCTGAAAATGTATTTGAAAGCCTTTACAGATTATTAAAGCTGACTCTAGGTCCTGTTAATCTACAAATCTGTACGTCTTTGGAGTGTGGGAGGAAACCAGAATACCCACAGAAAACCCATGTGGTCCCAGGGAGAACATACTAATTCCCAGCAGCCAGCACCCATAGTCAGGGTCAAACCAGGGTTTCTTGCGCTGTGAGGCAGCAGCTCTACTGCTGCGCCACTGTGCCACCCGGCTGGCTGATACGTTGATATGTTGCTGTCTGCAAGCTCCTGCCTATGTGTTCAGTTCTGGATCTGCTTGTTACCTCATTGCTAGTCCAGTACTTATTGCCTAAATCATGTACAAAACAGATATGGTGACATACATAAAATACATGGGTCAGGCAGCATCTCTGGAGAATATGAGTAGGTGATATTTTGGATCGGAACTCATGTACAGTCTGAAGTCTGAAGTAAGGTCCCGACCCAAGATGTCATCAATCCATTTTCTCTAGAAATGCTGCCTGATCCGTTGAGTTACTCCACAATTTTCTGTCTATCTTTGGTATAAACCAACTTCAGCAGTTCCTTTTCCGCTCCCCTTACCTACGCTAACCTCACCCCCTCTGAACGTACAGCCCTCCACTCACTCTGCAGCAACCCCCGACATTATAATCAAACCCGCCGACAAGGGAGGTGCCGTAGTTGTCTGGCGAGCTGACCTCGACCAGGCTGAGGCCTGGTGACAACACTCAGACACCTTCTCCTACTTATCCTTGGACCATGACCCTACAAACGAGCACCAGGCCTCAATCTCACACATCATTTCTGATTTCATCACTTCTGGCTGTCTGCCTTCCACAGCGTCCAACCTTATCATTTCCCAGCCCCGCACAGCCTGATTATACCTTCTCCCCAAAATCCATAAACACAACTGCCCTGGCAGACCTATTGTTTCTGCCTGCTCCTGTCCCACTGAAATGATTTCCACATACCTCGACTCCATCCTATCCCCCTGGTCCAATCTCTCCCGACCTATGTCCAAGGTACCTCACATACCCTTCGTCTCTTTAATGACTTCCACTTTCCGAGCCCCCACCCCCTCATCTTTACTAAGGATGTTCAGTCACTCAACACCTCCATCCCCCACCAGGAAGGACATAAAGCCCTCCGTTTCTTCCTCGACCGCAAAACCATCTAATTTCCCTCTACTTTCCCCACTCTACTCCGCTGAGCGGAGCCGGTCCTCACCCTCAACAACTTCTCCTTTGACTCCTCCCACTTCATCCAAGTCCAAGACGTAGCTATGGGCACCCGCATGGGCTCCAGCTATGCCTGACTCTTTGTAGGGTACGTTGAACAATCCCTGTTCCAGGCATACACTGGCCTTATCTCCATACTCGATCTCCATTACATTGAGGACTGCATTGGTGCTACCTCCTGCATCCATGCAGAACTCATGGACCATCAACTTCACCACCAATTTTCATCCTACACTCAAATTTACTTGGACCATCTCCATCACCTCCCTCCACAGTCTCCATCACAGGAAATAGACTATTGACCAATGTCTATTACCAACCCACTGATTCCCACAACTAGATCGACTACACTTCTTCCCACCCTGCATCCTGCAAAGACTCTATTCCCTACTCCCAATTCCTCCGTCTATACCGCATCAGTGCCCAAGATGAGGAGTTCCATACCAGGACATCCGAGATGTCCTCATTCTTTAGGGAACGGGGCTTCCCCTCTCCCATCATAGATGAGGCCCTCACTTGTGTCTCCTCGGTACCCCGCAGCTCCGTCCTCGCAGCAGAGACAGAGTCCCCCTAGTCCTTACCTTCCACCACATCAGCCATCGCATACAACACATAATCCTGCAACATTTCCGCCACCTCTAACGGGAGGTGGTGGAAATGGAAATTTGGAATGGGAGGGGGAGTTGAAGTGCTGAGCCACCGTTGAAGTGCTGAGTCCCGGTGGCTCAACACTTCAACTCCCCCTCCCATTCCCAATCCGACTTTTCTGTCCTGGGCCTTCTCCATGGCCAGAGTGAGTCCCACTGCAAATTGCAGGAGCAGAACCTCATATTTCGCTTGGGTAGTTTACACCCCAGTGGTATGAACATTGACTTCTCCAATTTCAGGTTGTTCTTGCTTTCTCCCTCCTTCCCCTCCCCTTCCCAGCTCCCCCACAGCCTACTATCTCCGCCTCTTCCTTTCTTTTTCCCCGCCCCCATCAGTCTGAAGAAGGGTCTCGACCCGAAACGTTGCCTATTCCTTCGCTCTGTTGATGCTCACCCGCTGAGTTTCTCCATCATTTTTGTCTACCTTCGATTTTTCCAGCATCTGCAGTTCTTTCTAAACAGATGTGAAAAGCTGCTGCAGGCATTCTCACACACGTACGCCCACACTAACAAGCACACATATACATACATACAGCTGCACAAGCAGGTTACTGATCAGTTGGCCTGGCACAGTCAGGATGAAATTCACTGATGTCCCATGGACACTTCAATTCATGTATCACTGGCAATATGGTGTGGGTGCACCATATTGCCACCCCTTGCACCAAAATCCATTGTTGATAAAGAAAATAGGTCGTGCTTTTGATGACTTCAAACTGTTGATGATCTAAAGACTTATGTAATTGATTTACACAATTGGCCTCGGCAAGGCCAGCCGCATAATCCAGGATGTGTCACACCCTGGCCACTCACTCTTCTCCCCTCTCCCATCAGGCAAAATGTAAAGGTGTGAAAACACACATATCCAGATTCAGAGACAGGTTCTTCCCAGCTGTTAACAGGCAACTGAACCATCCTGCCACAACCAGGAGCTGTCCTGAACTACTATCTACCTCATTGGTGACTCTCGGACTATCTTTGATTGGACTTTATTGGTTTTATCTTACACTAAATGTTATTCCCTTATCATGTACACTGTGAATGGGTTGATTGTAATCATGTATTGTCTTTCCACTGACTGGTTAGCATGCAAAAAAAGCTCGGTACATGTGACAATAAACTAAACTGAAACTGATTTACTGAAAATCATGGCTGGAGCAAGGTGAATTGATTATGAAGTGCCAAGTCCTATCTTTCAATGGGCAGGAATTCACCCAGAAATTGGCGCTTCTATTTTAAACTATAATTGTGCATCTTCATGCACAATTTGCACTTAAAACATGGGACCAATAGGGCCATGTGATTAGGCTTCACAGCATGTAGCACGGCAAACCTGCCATTATTAAGGATGACCACATGAGAAGGCTCTCTCACTCTCAAAAACCTCAGACATTGGGCTGCACGGTGGTGCAGCGGTAGAGCTATTACATTAGAGTGCCAGAGACCCGGGTTCAATCCTGACTATGGGTCCTATCTGTACAGAGTTTGTATGTTCTCTCCATGTCCTGCGTGGGTTTTCCCAGAGATCCTCGGTTTCCTCCCACAATCCAAAGACATACAGATTTGTCTGTTAATTGGCTTGGTATAAATGTACAATTGTCCCTAGTGTGTGTAGGGTAGTGTTAAAGTGCTGGTCGGTGCGGACATGGTGGGCTGATCTGTGGCAACATCAGAAAAGTGCTGTTGGTAGCGCTAGTGAAGGTGATAATGGTCTTCAAAGTGTTTTGTTGCGGTCTCGTTCCAGGCAAGGATTTATTCAATGGTCACACAGGTCTTCATTGACATACATTTTACTTCGGAATCATGTGAGTGACTACATGAAGAACCCGCCAGTACGCATGTGTGTCATTATCGCTACACGCATTGTGAACAAGCCATTACGAGGGGAGGACGTTCCTCCCAAACGGCAGGGTTGAACCTGCAACAAGTAAGGTAGGAGAACTTAGTTTCTTGACTTACCTTTTTTACAGGCAGGCTGATGAAAACTGGCTGGGGAGAGTCTGCAGAACTGCAGGCAGCCAGCAACGGCCGGGGGCACCACTATCTCCCTTAAATGACCTCAGCTCCAGCAGGACGACGACAGCGGTGGAGCATTCTGGAGCCATCATTCCGACGGCTCGGACAACAGCCCACGGACCTATACTACATGGGTCCGAGGGGCTGGAAGGTGCTGGGTTTTTCCACAGCACTAAAAATAGCGGCAAGCGGTCAGTGCCCGAGAGCACCGAGTACGCGTTGGAGCCGCTGGGCCTGGGTCGCGAGCGGCCAGTTCCCCGAGAGGACTGGACCGCGTTGGAGCACCCCAGGCCCAAGTGGAGAAGGAGCGGCACAGTGCGGGAAGCACTGCACCACGTTAAAACTGCCATACCTGCGGCTGCGAGCGGCCAGCTCCCCGAGAGGACTGCACCGCGTTGGAGCACCGCAGGCCCAAGTGGAGAAGGAGCGGCACAGTGCAGAGCACTGCACTGCGTTAAAACTGCCATACCTGCGGTTTGCGAGCGGCCAGCTCCCCGAGGGACTGAATCGCGTTGGAGCACCGCAGGCTAACAGAAGTACGGGCGGCTCAGTGCTGTGAGCACTGCACCGCGCTTTGGAGCACCGCAGGCCAACGGGGATACAGGCGGCACAGTGACCGTGTACATTGCACCGCATTGGCACTGCGGGGCCTGCACCTGCGAGAACATACCGTTTTGCAGCGATGCAGGTCCAAGAAGAAATCCTCCAGTGGGTAAGTCCCATAGCAGCACCTTATACAGGGCTGTATTTCACTTCTACTATTACAGGGAAGTGTTTGAGGAAAAGACAGACTCAGGGAGAAGGAAGCAGCACCTTTTCTATAGGGTTATAATCATGCTTCTCTCTCCCCAGTAGACTCTTCTGTCAGAAGAGTGCTGGGGTCAAGTCTAGGGCAAACCCTGGACAGGTAAACAGATGTAAGGGCTGTAACAATGAGGTGATGCCTTTTCTAAGTCACAAAGTACATAGAGTGCATTATTGGTCCTTTCCTGATAGAAAACAGGAATACTTATGTTGTGACTGAAGGATTTAGCAGTCCAAAAATTTACTGACAAATTCCATTCCCATCTGGGAAGTCACACGGGAATGTCTGCCTATGTTTCAGGGGGAACAACAGTACAGCTGTGAGTAAAGCTAACTGGGAAAGATCTACAAACCAGGTAGGAAGCCAGCATAGACCATATGTTTTCTATCTACTGCAGGGGCAAACATTAGCTGACACCATGGCTGTCACTTGCCACCGGGGATTGTAAATCCCTGAATGTACTAAACTAATCAATTTATGCATCTGGTTACATCCAACCGGGATTGACGCGGGCCTGTGTAAACCCGAAATCTCCTAGCAAAATCTTTTTATTTGGGGGTGACCTATCTAGAAGGTCACGGAGTTGGACAATGAAGCCAAACTGGAGCTCATCTAAACGTCCAAACATCATCCTCAAAGGTATCGCCCCTATGCTGGAAGATGTGTACACCCACAACACATGGCCTCGGGGATCCAGAAGAAAACAGTAAAACCAGAAGGAAGCAAGGAGGTTGGTGCGAGAAGACATCGAATAAATAACTTTTTGACACTCATATCTTAAACAGTATCCGGGGATACACAATAGAATTTTACAGCACATAATCTTCTAGTCCAGCTGATATATCGAGAGAGGAATTTGGAGGAGAACACCAAATGGATATTGGGCTATAGTATTTGCTGATGTTTCTACACGATATGGAACACCAGATGCCAATCTACTCGTATCCAGACATAATCACCAATTACCAAATATGTCATATGGGATACGGACACTGGACATCAGCAACAGATGGGGTTTTAGCTGCATTGCAAGGGAAGAATTATTATCTACGCATTCCCTTCCTAACAAAATAGGATATGGCGCTTGACGCATCAAACATAGATCAGATCTCGGGTTTTTGGCTAAGATCAAGTATAATATCTGTTCTTATCAGTTTACATATCTGATATGTCCCTTATCTAGGGACCATATATTATAAAATTTAAAAAAAAGAAAAAAAAAAAGTAAAAAATAAATAAAATGATATATTCGTTTTAAGAACAGAAACCTTTTCTATTGTTAAGTATATTTGTTTTAAGAACGAAAATGGCAAGCATTGATTCAAAGGATGCTTACAATTTCAGTACCCATAACAGGTGACCACGGACGTTATTTTTATCTAATTGGATGGCTCAGCTCCAGCAGTATAGAGAACTACCTAATGTGTTTACATTAGCACCTAGGTTATTTACAAAATATGACAACCAGCCACACAATGGTAATGGCTTCTTTGGATGACATACTAATTGTGTGGAAACTTAGGACGGGCTGAACAAACGGTAACAGCCACTTAACAATTATTTGGAAACTAGGATTCATTATCCATCCAATTAAATCAAAATTTAAGCCTTCAAACTAAAGGGATTATTTGGGGTTCACCATCAACTCAGTTCCTCATGTCAGTAACTTTGCCAACAGAGGTTACAACCTTAATAGAGGCATACAGCAAAATCATTGACATGAGGATAAACCATCCATCAGACTGGTAGCAAGAATATTGGCAACATATGGTTTCCAGCCACATAATTCAGACCCTTACATTATAAAGATTTACAGAGGGCCAAAATATGAGCTCTTAAAATTAATGGTGATCATTTCGATAGAATGATGAAGCCATACAGAAGCCATATTGGAACTAAATGGTGGAAAGATAACATTGGGCATTGCTCCAATCCTATCATTGTCAGCAACCAGTCTATGGTCCTACATATGCATACTATGCACTAGGATGGTGTGTTACCAATTCCATCTCCAGCTGTGGAGGAAGATGGAATACACAGCAAGCATCATTATTACTAACACTGGGCATAACTACCTGGAAATGTTGGGTGTTTTTTCATGGCCTAAAGTCATGTTGCTCTGGAATATATTAAACAGGTTATTAGATTATAAATTAACAACACTACTGTGGTAGCACATATCAACCACATGGGTGAAAGGGAATCTACATCATGTAACAATCTGGCCAACACAATTTGGCAACCTCATCAGGGGGGGGGGGGGGGGGGGTACTAAGGGAAATACTACGAGACTCTGCGTCTGGTGTTTTAATAGTACCCGACTGACCTACCCAACCATGGTTCTAGGTGGTACTGGGAATGAGATTAGAACCATGCAGCACCATCCAAAACAGACGGCCAGAGCAATGGACATGATCACAGCGGGCCACAGACAATCAACCTAAAGACAATGTCTAAATACATAAACTAATGGGAGATGTGTTGCAACCATAATACATCATCCAGCCTGTTTGGAAGCTTTGTTAACCTACAGGGGCATAGTATTAGTGACATCAACTGTGCCAGAAGTGGCCCATCTACTTACCTATGGCAAGAGAACGGAATAACAGCTTATGAGGGGCACTTTTTATGGGAATTCCCCAAAGACCAGGTATTCCCAAATATGGGACATCAGCATCGTCTTAACGTTGTTAAAGAACTGGGCTCCAGCCACAGCGCTGTCATTACAGTTTTTGGCATTTTACAAAACTGTCATGCTGATGGCTTAGGTCACGGCACAAAGGACTCAGTCCCTACCAAATTAAGGCTGGATACCTTGACCAGTTCACCTGGCAACTTACACTTCTATATTCAGGAATTAGGGAACCAAACAGACAGGGGTCAGCAGGCCTTAAAATAACATTTATTTTTTTTAGAGCCTACCCTACAGATGATTGACTGTGTTGTGAGACATCTACAAATATACATGGAACAAACCCAGACCATCAGTGGCACAGAAGAGGAACTTCTCATCAATGACAGACAGCCTCATTAAAGAATAACAGGCCAGGCCAGCTAAATGGCTAACATAGTATTGACAAAAGTTGGTGTAAACACTAACTGGGTTAAAATCTCACTCCACCAGGCTGCAGCAACGTCGGCAACATTTAAATTGGAGGTTCCTATGGATAAAATCCTCAGGACTGCAGGATGGCCATCGGAAAGAACATTCTAAAGATTATAACTAACCAGTAATGGAAACTGGAATTTTTCAGAAACATTGTTAAGTTTCTGTACCATAATTTACCCCAAAAAACAGGGGCTATCAATTATTATTAACTTTATGGTTATTTATATATATCATATTGATGTTCAATATGTTATCACTATTCTCCCCAAAACCAAGGCAGACGTGATGATGGACTCGTTCCATGGCTTGAATCACAGAGCTTTGAAATCTTCATGTGGTCACTCACGTGACTCCGAAGTAAAATAGTAAGATTAAATGAGAACTTACCAGTTCGAAGTTTGATCTGTATTTTATGAGGAGTAACGTTGAGGGAATACATGCCCTCCGCTCCCACCCTTGATCATAAACACAACTGGTATCTTTTCTCTAATCTTACTATGCTTAAGTCATTACAGGTATCTGTGATTCACTCCGCTGCTTTGAAGAATGACACACATGCATACTGGCGGGTTCTTCATGTATTCCCTCAACTTTACTCCTCATAAAATACAGATCAAACTTCGAACTGGTAAGTTCTCGTTTAATCTTACTATTAGCGTGCATTTAATTGTAGCCACTGGGACTAGTCAATGCAACACATACAAACCTGCAGCCAGAAATATCAATATCATTCAAGCCTAAAGTATGCGTTGCTAAGTAGCCCTTGCATGACATAAGACTCTCCATTTGGATGTGCAAGGTACGAAGGCCTCAGAACAAAAATCAAGCGCCATGCAAATTCACAGTAAGCCCCCAATTTCCATTACCTTTTATTTTACCTCTGTATCATACAATGTAGCACTATGGCTAAGGGATTCTATTTTTAGGCAAGGACTATTTCAGGGCACGATGTGACGATTGACATTCTCTGCAACATTGACCGCAGTCAAAGAATTGTTCAAGTCAATGCATCATTTTTCTCGATGCTGTATGTTCACTTCAACAGCAAGTTGCAGAGAACATGAGGCAGTTTCCAGAAGTCATTCTAATGGGCAGCAGATGCTTGAGGGAGGAAGCAGAGTGCCTAGAAATTCAATCTCTCAGCACGTTTTATTTGAGCTGTAGGATTTATACGAAATCAAACGTAATTGTAAAAACCTCCTGTGCATACTGTACACAATGCACAACTGGAATGCAGACCTGCTGCATGAGACACATCTGTACATGGAGCCAGCAGTGGCACCAATTGCCAATTGCCTCGAAACATCACCTATTCCTTTTCTCCAGAGATGCTGTCTCCCCGCCGAGTTACTCCAGTTTTATGCGTCTATCTTCGGTTTAAACCAGCATCTGCAGTTCCTTCCTACACAATTGACGTGCAATGCAGGTTTGATATTACTGCTGCAAGAAAGTGTTAAAGATCTTGAATGGAAAAGAAGGCTTAATGACAGGAATACAGACTGCTTGCGAATGTTGGAACGACCCCAGTCTCATCTCAAATGTTGCCAGGGAATCCACAGCTGAAGCCAACTGCTATGATCATGGCCTACTCTTCTTACTCTGACGTGTTGGACGAGGGAGGTCGATAAATCCATAAACACTAAAGATTCCCAAGGCTGTCCACGTCTATCATTCCAATATCCAATAATTTGTGAGAGGCATAATATCTATTTCAGTCCTTAATGTTGCAGCAGTTCCCATTGATTCTGAAGAAGGGTCTCAACCCAAAACATCACCCAATCCTTCTCTCCTGAGATCCTGCCCGACCTGCCCGACCTGCTGAGTTACTCCATCATTTTGTGTCTATTTTCTCATTGAAAACCACCACTTTTGCATTTGTAAGGTCATAATCCTGGTGCAAACATTGAGATTTTGCGTAGATGCTGCTTACTTATGTGATTCCAGGCCCTGGTGGAGTCAGAGCCATACTTTTAGACTTGTTTTGCTTTTAGAGATACAGGCCCTTTGGCCCACTGAGTCCACGCCAACCAGCAATCACCCAGTATACAAGCACTATCCTACCAGCTAGGGACAACGTACAATTTTACCGAGGCAAATTAACCTACAAACCTGTACATCTTTGGTATGTAGGATGCAATCGGAGCACTCAGAGAAAACACATGTGGTCACAGGGAGAATATACAAACTCCAAACAGTCAGCACCCATAGTCAGGATTGAACCCGATTCCCTGGCACTGTAAGGCAGCAAAGCTACCGCTGCACCATCGTGCTGCTACAACAGCATACAGCATGGAAATTGGCCCTACGGTCCAACTCATTCATGCCAACAAAGATACACCATCTACTTTAGTCACATTTGCCTGCATTTAGTCCATTTCCCTCTAAACCTTCTACCTGTCCAAGTGTCTATTAAATGATGATATTGTACAGTATCAACCTCAACTATGACCTCTGGCAGCGCATTCCATATATCTGAGTGAATAAGTTGCTCCTCGTTCCTTTTAAATCTTTCCCTCTCTCTAAACCCATATCCTCTTCATTCCCTACCCTAGGTAAAAGACTGTGCATTCACCCGATCAATTTCCCTCAAGATTTTGGTCACCTTTATAACAACACCCCTTATGCCCCTGTCCCACTTGGGAAACCTGAACGGAAACCTCTAGAGACTTTGCGCCCCACCCAAGGTTTCTGAGCGGTTCCCGGAGGTTGCAGGTGGTTGCCGGAGGTTGCAGGGAGTGGAAGCAGGTAGGGAGACTGACAAAAAACCTCCGGGAACCGCACGGAAACCTTGGGTGGGGCGCAGTCTCCAGAGGTTTCGGTTCAGGTTTCCTAAGTGGGACAGGGCTATTAGCCTCCCATGCTACAAGCAATAAAGCCGTAGCTTGCCCAATCTCTCACTAAAGCGCAGGGCCTCGACATCTGGCAACATCCTCATGGATCTTCTCGGTGCTCCTTCCAACTTAATGGTATCCATCTTATAGCAAGGTGATAAAAACCGAACACAATATATCAAATGGGACCTCATCAATGTCTTGGACTACTGTAACTTAACATCCTAACTTCTATACTCAGTACCCAGACCGATGAAGACCAATGTACCAAAAGTTTTATTTAACTACCCCATCTACCTTTCAGGGAACTGTGTACCTGTACTCCTTATGGGCCTGTTCCATTTAGTGATTTTTTAGGCGACTGCCATAGTCGTAGCAGGTCGCCGAAAAACTGGCGACAACCTAGGTCATCCTGGCGACAACCTACGACAGCACCGACATCAGGAGAAGTCAAGCTACACTCATTGGCATCAAACCACTGTTACCGCAAATTTTTCAGCATGTTGAAAATTTAACGGCGGCCAGAAAGACGCTACGACTTTTTGCGCAACTGAGGAGACTACACCTGGCGACCACCGGCGAACATGTGGCGACAAACTGTAGTTGCCTAAAAAAAAATGGCCGAAGTGGGACAGGACCATAAATCCCTCCACTCTACAGCACACCCCAGGGGCTAACCATTCACTATGATGTTCCTGCCCTGGTTTGACTTCACCAAATGCTTCATATCACACTTATCTGCACGAGTTATTTGCATATTAATGTACTTAAAGAGAATTCACATGCTACAATTGATCGTCAGTGTGCTCTTAAAAATTAGAACTTGGTCTGCCTTTTATTATGTTTTCAGTTTACTTACGTCAAAAGCCAATTGAAAAATAAATGACTGCCTTGGTGTGCCATTGCTAAGGCATCCAATTATTCCTGGATTCACAAGAAAAAGAGCATCTGTTTTCTTATAGTCTATCACTCCTGGCAGGAAGCCTAGATACAAGGCCCAATCATACAGTACTTTCAAAGAGCCCATGAAAATCAGTCTACTAATAGAATCGCTAATGTGTTTATATCGACCAGGGGTGATTTGTAGACCAATGTTTTAAATCAATATTCTGTGCAAGCCTTTATATTAGGATATGTTTCATTCTATTCTCTAGATTTTCTTTAGATGATCATTCAACATTTATTTTAGTTATAATTTCAATAACAGTTACACATTGCATCACAGATGACAGATGTCAATTGAAGAGTTTTGCCAGTTCATATGCTTTACTCTCAAGTGTGGTCAGCAATAGAACAATGGTTGCCTTAAAAAATGGAACAACAGATACTTGCCCATTGTAAGAAATGACAACCACAAAAAAGACATGACAATTATTTGGCATCTCTTTGATATCTGTCAGGAATTAAATCAGCGAGTTCATAATGCACAAGTACCTTAATTAATATGCAAGAATGCATTTCATCGCACCAAAGATAGTCCTCATCACTGTGCATTGGTTTCCTTTTTTTTGGCTCATGATTGTCGGTTTTAGAACGCAAATGTGCAAAGAGTTTTGATATTTAACTTCAAAGTGATTACATGCGAGAGTTTAAAAGAATCAGTTGCCGCAGATGCTGGATAAGATTCTAGTCTAGTGCGATGTTTGGCTGTTTCGTACCACAGGACATTTCTACCCATTGGTAAACACAAGCATGATCAATGTGGTTCTCCAATATATATCCTGAAAATAAATAATTTGGAACACTATTGTACTACCTCCCTTGTGAAATGCAGTTCTCTTTACACTAATATGGTGACATGTTTTGAAAGATACCTCAATCACAGTGACATCTTTTGTCCTATTCTTAGTATTGAAATATCAGGATGACTAATCTATGGTAATCTAAATGCATGCTTTCACGACACAATAGAGATATTTCCCAAATGATTTTCAAATTTTCTCCTTTAGTTCCTGTTTCTTGAGCTTCCTTGCTGGAGTGCTAATATTTGACAACCTCCTGTTCCCTTAATGTTACCGTAAATACCATCCCACTGCATTTAGCTTGGCAATTTTCTCCCCTCATTTGCTTGCGTCCATTTGTTTGACTGCACAGGGTTGCAATTAGCGGTTGCCCGGTTGCCAATGGCAACCTAAAGTGCCGTCGGGCAACCTAACAGCCGTCCCATTTTGCCCGGCTTGGCAAGCAACTTTGAGCGGGCCCCCTCTCTATCTCTCTCTCCGTCATTCTCCTTCTCTGCCCACCACCCGTATCCGTGTCCGGGCCACCGGGTCTCCGTTCTCCATCCGCTCCTCATCCGCCGGCACGGCAGGCCGCATTGCACATGCGCACTGCTACGGCCAGCACATCCTTTCCCCTGCACATGCGCACAACCATGGCCAGCGAACCATCGGCCGCCCTGCACATGCATACTGCCACACAACTAGTCGGTGTCATAGAAACATAGAAAATAGGTGCAGGAGTAGGCCATTCAACCCTTCGAGCCAGCACTGCCATTCAATATGATCATGGCTGATCATTCAGAATCAGTACCCCGTTCCAGCTTTCTACCCATATCCCTTGAACCCTTAGAGCTATATCCAACTCTCATTCAGTGAATTGGCCTCCACTGCCATCGGTGGCAGAGAATTCCATGGATTCACAACTCTCAGTGTGAAAATGTTTTTCATTATCTCAGTCCTAAATGGCCTACCCCTGGTTCTGGAATCCCCCAACATCGGGACCATTTTTCCTCCATCTAGCCTGTCCAATCCCTTAAGAATTTTATATGTTTCTATAAAAAACCCTCTAATCCTTCTAAATTCCTGTAAATATAAGCCCAGTTGATCCATTCTTTCATCATATGTCAGTCTCACCATCCCGGAAACTAACCTGGTGAACCTACACTGTACTCCCGCAATAGCAATAATGTCCTTCCGCAAACTAGGAGACCAAAACTGCACATAATACTCCAGGTGCGATCTCACCAGGCCCTGTACAACTGCAGTAGGACCTCCTTGCTCCTGTACTGGTTAAAACAAACTGGTTCAAGAAAACGTCAGCCACTTTCTCCCTACCTTTGCATTGTGGGAGATCTGGCCGCCATTGCTGTCTGGTCGCCGCCTCGCCGTGACCATTGAAAACCAACGCAGAATCACTCCCTGGTGCTGGAGTAACTCTTGTTTCTTGGTTTCTTGGTCCACCAAAAATATTACAAATGGAATTTAACCCACCACCACCAGACTCCAAACTCTGAAAATTAACAGCCTATTGCGCTTTATCTGTTTATTAATTGTGTATATATGTATATATATATATATGGTCTATGGTATATAGACACACTAAACTTTTATCTTCTGTTCTTTATTATGTTTACATATTCTGTTGTGCTGCAGCAAGCAAGAATTTCATTGTCCTATCTGGGACACATGACATTAAAACTCTCTTGACTCTTGACTTGGACTTAAGCAAAAAAGGGTTCTTTCTGAAAAAAGAGCTACCTTAAATTTAGTTGCGTCTGGTTGGGTAACTATCGTAGGGTGAAGACTATTCCATGCTTTAATTGTGCGGGGGAACTCCATGGAGCAGCCAGCATCTCTGGATAGAATAAAATTGGGTGACATTTCAGGTAGAGACCCTTCTTTACATTTCCTCTGGTTTTAGTGTCTTTAGTTTAAAGATACAGCGTGGAAACAGGCCCTTTGGCCCACCGAGTCCACGCCGACCTCTGATCACCTGTACACTAGTTCTATCCCACACCTTAGCGATGTAAGTCTAGAGTCAAGAGTGTTTTATTCTTTCACGTCCCAGTTAGAACAATGAAATCCTTACTTGCAGCAGCACAACAGAATATGTAAACATAGTATTCTGTAAACAATGTTATAAACGAGAAAACAAAACAATGTATATTTATATATGAATATATAAGCATATAAATATATATATAGAATTTACCTCCTGGGATTAATGAAGTTATATCGTATAGTATCGTGTGTGTAGGAAAGAAGGAACTGCAGATGCTGGTTTAAACTGAAGATAGATACAAAAAGCTGGAGTAACTCAACAGGTCCGACAGAATCTCTGGACAAAAGGAAAATATTACGTTATAGGATGGGTCTGAAAAAAGTTCCTGCACAACCTTGGAATGTGGAATTAAGCAAGAGCAACCGGAGAAAACCCATGCGATCAAAGGGGAAAATAGCAAACTCCATCAGACAGCACCCATATTCAGGATCATTTCCAGGCCTCCGGCAATTTTAGGCAACAACTTTATGGCCAATGTGCCACCCCATAGCCTTGAACTGAATTAAAACATACAGTAGCTGTAGAGGGGGACATAGATCCGGAAGTGGCGGCGCCGGGAACGGCTGCGGCTCGCCTGCAGTCCGTTTGTCTTTTACTTTTTTGTGTTGTATTTTTTCGTTTTGTCTAGTTACGTTTTTGGTTTTTAGGTCGTGTTTATGTGGGGGGGGGGGGGGGGTGGGGGGTGAAACGGGGCTTGCTGTCTCTCCCTTCGGAGGAATACGACCTTTTTGTCGTATCCCCCTTCTCTGCCTCCGTCTACACTGAGGCCTAATGGCGGAGCTGGCGACCTCGGGACTAGAGGCAGCTGACAGGACTCGCCCTGAGCTCCCGTGAGGGCGGCCCAGCCCGGGGCCAGCCCGAGGGAGAACTGCGCTCTCGTGAGAGCGGCCTGGCGAGGGGCTGAGAGACTTTCCCGTGAGGGGCTGTGGCACTCCCGTCGGAGTGGCCCAGCCCGAGGGAGGAACGGCACTCCCGTCGGAGTGGCCCAGCCCGAGGGTAGAACGGCACTCCCGTTGGAGTGGCCCAGCCCGAGGGAAGAGCGGCACTCCCGTCGGAGTGGCCCAGCCCGAGGGAGTACGGCACTCCCGTCGGAGTGGCCCAGCCCGAGGGAGGAGCGGCACTCCCGTCGGAGTGGCCCAGCCTGAGGGAGAACGGCACTCCCGTCGGAGTGGCCCAGCCCGAGTGAGGAGCGGCACTCCCGTCGGAGTGGCCCAGCCCGAGGGAGAACGGCACTCCCGTCGGAGTGGCCCAGCCCGAGGGTGGAACGGCACTCCCGTCGGAGTGGCCCAGCCCGAGGGAGGAGCGGCACTCCCGTCGGAGTGGCCCAGCCCGAGGGAGAACGGCACTCCCGTCGGAGTGGCCCAGCCCGAGGGAGAACGGCACTCCCGTCGGAGTGGCCCAGCCCGAGGGATGAGCGGCACTCCCGTCGGAGTGGCCCAGCCCGAGGGAGGACGGCACTCCCGTCGGAGTGGCCCAGCCCGAGGGAGAACGGCACTCCCGTCGGAGTGGCCCAGCCCGAGGGTGGAACGGCACTCCCGCGGAGTGGCCCAGCCCGAGGGAGGAGCGGCACTCCCGTCGGAGTGGCCCAGCCCGAGGGAGAACGGCACTCCCGTCGGAGTGGCCCAGCCCGAGGGAGGAGCGGCACTCCCGTCGGAGTGGCCCAGCCCGAGGGAGAACGGCACTCCCGTCGGAGTGGCCCAGCCCGAGGGAGAACGGCACTCCCGTCGGAGTGGCCCAGCCCGAGGGAGAACGGTACTCACGTGAGGGCGATCCGGCTCGGGGCTGGAACGGTGCTCCGGTGGCTGGGACGGCGTTCTGAGGCGGGTTCAGCCGCGGGCCAGCGGTTGCGTGTGCTGGACTGGAGGGCGGCAGCTTCGACCACCCCTGGGCCGCGGTGTTTGAACCGGCCCGTTTGCGGGGTTCGGTGAGCCGCGGGACTGTTGTGCCATTGCCCGGTGGGGAATCGCCTCAGCACAGAGGGAGAAGAGGAGGGAAGAGACAGTAACCCTAAGATTTTTGCTTCCACCACAGTGAGGAGGTGCTTGGAGGATACACTGTGGTGGTGTTAATTTGTGTTTATTGTTGTTTATTATTGTATGATTGTATGTATGACTGCAGGCACGAAATTTCGTTCAGACCGTAAGGTCTGAATGACAATAAAGGTATTCAATTCAATCAATTCAATTCAATAGTGTCACTTGGAGATTTAAGACTGAAAATGGATAGTTTCTTTTTTTTAGTAACAAAAGTTATCAACGTATAATTGTTTGTGTGTTGGAAAATAAAATATAGTGGCACAGCTGATGGGCTTGCTGCCTCACACACCAGGGATCTGTGTTCGATCCTGTCCTCGGGCACTGTCTGTGTTGAATTTGCACATTCTCCCTGCAATCGTGCGGGTTTCCTCCCACATCCCATTGGCTTTGTAGGTTAACTTGTCTCTGTAAAATTGCCCCTAATGTGTAGGGAGTGGGTGAGGAAACTAGGAGAACAGAACTTGTGTGAATGGGTAGACAAAAATGCTGGAGAAACTCAGCGGGTGAGGCAACATCTATGGAGCGAAGGAAATAGGTGACGTTTCGTGTCAAGACCCTTCTTCGGACTGATGTTGGGGAGGGCGGGGGGGGAAAGAAAGGAAGAGGCGGAGACAGTAGACTGTGGGAGAGCTGGGAATGGGAGGAGAAGGAGGGAGAAAGCAAGGACTACCTGAAATTGGAGAAGCCAATGTTCATACCACTGGGGTGAAAACTACCCAAGCAAAATATGAGGTGCTGCGCCTCCAATTTGCGGGGGGCCCCACTCTGGCCATGGAGGAGGCCCAGGACAGAAAGGTCGGATTCGGAATGGGTGGGGGAGTTGAAGTGCTGATCCACCGGGAGATGAGGTTGGTTATTGTGAACTGAGTGTAGGTGTTGTGCGAAGCGATCGCCATGCCTGCACTTGGTCACACTGAGGTTGATCATACACTGAATAATCCAACCTGATTTTTGTTTGGACGTGGAAAGAAATAATAGAAATTGCATTTATTGCAATGTGTAAAAGGAGATGAGATACTGTATTATAATGTTGCTGCATGTCATTGTGGTATATATCATGTCTTGATTGGTGAATATGTTTAGTTTGTGACTTTATTTGAAGCAGAAATAATATGTGAATGCTTCATTGACCATAATTCCGACTGGTAACTACGCACTTCGTCCGAGCACATTATCACACGCGTCATGCAAGCCATCTTATATGACCATTTGTCATTTGGCAACCTAAAAAGCTGCTGAGGTTGCCCGGCTGGCAACAGGGAAAAAAAGTTAAGCGAGAGCCCTGCTGCATGTCAACTACTCCAGCACCTTGCTCAGACTCCATTATTACTGTGAATCAGGACTCTGAAAGCACAAGCATCCTGCACAGTCCTGCGACTTCAGATACTTGCTGTCTAGGCTGGCACAGAAATGTAGTACCAAGGACATGTTGGAAGTGCCATTATTCTGGTGCTCCATCTATGGTCTGTAAAATACTTCATGATGTTTTTAAAAAAAATATACAGAAGATATTTCAATAGACAGGAGTAGGCCATTCAGCCCTTCGAGCCAGCACCACCATTCAATGTGATCATGGCTGATCATCCCCAATCAGTGCCCCGTTCCTGACTTCTCCCCATTTCCCCTGACTCCTCTTTCTTTAAGAGCCCTATCTATCTCTCACTTGAAAGTATCCAGAGAACCGGCCTCCACCGCCCTCTGAGGCAGAGAATTCCACAGACTCACAATTCTCTGTGTGAAAAAGTGTTTCCTCATCTCCGTTCTAATGATCTGCTTGTGATATGAACAACATTGAACACTCCCACCTACCACTGTACATGACACAAGGAAGGTAAGGAGGTAAATGCATTGAAGGAGATCTTTCTAAGATGATTTCATAAAACAATTATTAGACCGGGTCAGCAAGCTCTCTTTTAGAAATGGATTATGGAGGCTCATGCAAATGCAAATAAAGAAAGTCAGCATGTTCTGATATTTACCTGCATGGTTCTCAGAGACATCTTAGAATACATTGATGAATTCCTCCCTCTAAAAGACCATTGCGCAGGGAACTGCAATATTAACTTTCTCTCCATCCACCCTTGTTAAACCAAAGCTTTCAGATATGGTTATGAAACACTTCAACACAGAGGAGGATGGAAATTTCAAGTTCTCTTTTGCAAATGCAAGGTCATTTTGTTTTACAAGTTAGAGAATTTTTTGTTAACAAAAGATCTTCAGGATAAAAGTAAAAATGTTGGGTGCAATTATTAATTATTTGAAGGACAGGAACTCAATGTCCAAGGCCACTTGCAGTAAATATTTTCAGCAGTGAGGGACATGCTAAGCTGCTGACAGCTTTCACAGGTAGATCCTGCAGTGACTCAGAAATCAAACTTTACTCCAAATCATTGTAGGAAATGTCAAATTATATGTTGTACTGTTCAAAAGAGCAACTTTATTATGCCTCACTGGACATAAACCATTTAACACATAAATATATATTGTTTAAAAACGTTATATCTCCCACTCTTTTTAAAGCTCTTGGCTTCAACCTTATAAAAAGATGACTCCATTTCTATAACTCAAATGGAACAAACATAAATGTAAGTTCTAATGAAGGGTACTGATCCAAAACCTTTCCATTTCCTCTAGAGATGCAACCTGCCTGAGCTGTTGAGTTACGCCAGCATTTTGTGTCTATCTTTGGTATGAATCATCATCTGCAGTTCCTTTTTATTACATTTAATGCATTTAAGTTCTAAATAGACTAAGTGGGACCCGTTGGGTCCCTGTCACATAGGAGGCCTGGTTCCCCAATGCAACCCTTTCCCCAACACAATATTCCACCACTCACCCATTCCCCCAATATTCAGGAATAATCAGCATGACTTTGCTCAGTGGAGATCATGTCTCACACATGTAATTGCATTTTTTGAGGTGACCAAAAGGATTGATGAGGGCAGGGCAGTGGACATTGTCTACTTGGACTTTGGCAAGGCCTTTGTAAAGTCCTACATGGTAGGCAGGTCAGGAAAGTTGGAATATGTGGCATGCAGCGTGAGACAGCAGACTGGATACAAAATTAGGAGGAATTGTATTTGAGGAAGTGTAGAGTTACTTTTCAGATTGGACACCTGTAGCCAGTGGTATTTCACGGGGATCAATGCCGGGAACTTTATTGTTCATTGTATATATTAGGTATTTGGCAGGCAATGTAGGTGGCATGATTAGCAAGTTTTCAGGCACACTAGAATTGGTTGTATAGTGCAGAATGGAGGTTTGGAAGGGTAGGGGCCAAATGTAAGACAAATGGGACTAGAGTAGATAAATCAATACAGATGATTTGGGCCAAAAGGCTTGTTTCCATGCTGTATTAGTTCATGAATCTATTTTGAGCTTGACCAACATTCCAATCCTGAGGGAACTATGCAGATATAAGAGGGTGGGGATACACATGAATGGTTCTTAGCAGTCAGGCAAGTGCATGGGTCTGGCTGGTGTAAATGGGAAATGGGCAGGAGTTTGGGTCAAACAAAATAGTAAGATTAAACGAGAACTTACCAGTTTGAAGTTTGATCATTATTTTATGAGGAGTAACGTTGAGGGAATACGTGAACACCAAATTATAGCCCCTATTTATGGGGTAAAATTATATTACAGAACTTTAAATTGTTTCTGCAAATGTTCCAGGTTCAATTACTGGTTTGTTATAAAATCGTTGGAAAGTTTTCTCCGTTGACCATCCTGCTGTCTTGAGGATTTGGTCCATAGGAACATCCAACTTCATAGCTGCCGATGTAGCTGCAGCCCTGGTGGAGTGAGATTTAAAAATGTTAGTGTCTACTCCAGTCTTTATTAGGACCTGTTTTAGCCATCTCGAGATGGTCTGGACTGTCACTTTTTTGTGTGGCTGTTTGTAGCTGATTAAAAGTGCCATTTCTTTGCCTCTGATGATCTTAGTATACTCCATATATAATAGCAAGTGTGTTACAATACAGAGACGATCATCTGTCGGGTAGGCCCTGAATTCTATTTTTAGGCCTGCTGACCCCGTCTGTTCTGTTTGACTAATTAATTGATGTGAAAAGTTAAATTTCCAGATGAAGTAGTCATGTTGTCCAGCCTTAGTTTCTGTAGCGACTGGACCCTTTGTGCCGTGACCAAGGCCATCAGCATGACTGTTTTCATAGTCAGTTTCTGTAGGGACAGCGCTGTAGCTGGAGACCAGTTTCTTAACATGGTCAGTACAATGCTCACATCCCATATTTGGGGGTACCTGGTTCTTGGGGGATTAACATTAAAAATGCCCCTCATGAGTTTAGTTACCAGGGGGTGTGTCCTAACAGAATGCCGCTCTGTTCCTTGCCACAGGTATGTTGATAGAACACTTCTGGCGCAGTTGATGGCACTATAACTGAGCCCCTCGTCGTAATGGAGGCTTGCCAGGAATTCCAGAACAGACGGGATGTTCATAGATCTGTGGGTGATGTTATTGTTGTGACAGTACATTTCCCATTTCTTGATGTACACCAAGTACTGTTTTTTGGTGGACTGTCTGTGGGCCACTGAAATAATATCCACTGTTCGGTCCGTCAGTCCCAGGTGTAGTAGAGGTGCTTTCAAACTCTACAAATTAATAGGTTTATATAATTATGACATGGGTGACTTTCCCTTGTTACGGGATGAACCAGTAAATTAGGTCTATGATGGATGGTGATACATGGTTCTAATACCATGTCGAGTATCACCGGGAACCATGGTTGAGTAGGCCAATCGGGTACTATCAAAATACCGGACGCAGAGTCTTGCTGTATTTTCCTTAATACCCGACTGATGAGGCAGAAAGGAGGGAATGCATAAATAAACAATTTCCCCCAATGCAGCGAAAATGCATCTGTTGCCGCTGCCCCAGGGTCTGCTGATAATGATTGGATTGGAACAATGCTTAATGTTATCTTTCCACCATTTTAGTTCCATTATGGCCTCTGTTGGTAGCTTCATTTGTCTGTCAAAATGACCACCATTAATATTGAGTGCTCGTATTTTAGCCCTCTGTAATTTCGATAATGTAAAGGTCCGAATTGTGTGGCTGGAAACGCAGCTACTATTTTGCCAATTATTCTTGCTACCAGTCTGATGGATAGTTTAGTGATGTCAATGATTTTGCTGCAAGCCTCTATTAAGGCTGTAACCTTTTCTTTCGGCAAAGTCACTGACATGTGAACTGAGTTAATGGTGAACCCCAGATAATCCATTGTGGTTGAAGGCGTTAATTTAGATTTAACTGGATGGATGATAAACCCCAGTATTTTCCCAAATAATTGTTTTGTGGCTGTTACCGTTTGTTTAGCCAATTCCAAAGTTTTGCCCACAATAAGTATGTCATCTAGATATGCCATTACCATGTGTTTTTGTTTCCGCAGAAACGCTAGGGCTGGTTTCAAAATTTTAGTGAACAGCCTGGGGATGATGATAGCCCATTAGGTAGTGCCCTGTACTGCCAGAGCTGACCCATCCAGTTGAATTTTAAATAACATCTGTGGTCACCTCTGATGGGTACTGTATAGTAAGCATCTTTTAAATCGATGCTAGCCATGTAGTAACCTTAGGAAATCAATTGCTTAGTAGTAACAAAGGTTTCCATCTTGAAATGAATATATTGTACGAAAGTATTCAAATTAGTCAAATCTATGATGATGCGGCACCCACCATCTTTCTTGTTTTTGATAAAGATATTGGACACAAATTCCTGTGATTCGTGTTGGGTTTTCTCAATTACTCCTTTTTTATAAAGCCGCTGTAGTTCAGCGTGTGCTTTTGATTTTTCTTTGCCTGTAAGCACGAACATTCGGTTCGGTACATGCTGAACTGGAGGGTTATATTTTTGTATAAATTCTATGGTATAACCCTGGATACTGCTTAAAATATAAGTGTCGGTAGTTAACTTATTCCATGCTTCCAGATAGAAGTGTAATCTCCCACCAACCTCCATGCTCCCTTCAATTCGTAAGGAACCATACCCACCTACCTCCATGGTTACCAGTGGTAGGTTTATTACTTTTTCGGTATCCTCCGTGGACGTTGAGGCGCCGGTGTCTGGGTCTGTAGTTGGGTCAGTGTTGAGGGTTTGCGCATTTTCCAGGAAAGCTGGTCTGGGCCATGGCCTAAAAAAGACCGATGTTGAGTGTACCTGGCCTTCGAGCTTTCACCAGTTTGTCTTGTCCGACTGGTGGGTGCGTAGGGGTGCTGTTTCTGGCCGAAGTAGTTTTTAGACGTTGCTTTAATGAGCCCCAGGGTTTTAGCCTCTTCGTTAAGTTCTTTTACCTGTTTGGATAAGTCACCTCCAAATAGTAATATTGGTGGTTTGGAGGTTCCAGGTTTGCACAGGCCTGCAAATTTGGGGTCTAAAGCCGGCTGGATGGCACGCTTCCTAATACTATTTAACTCGTATTGGGAGTTGAAAAATAAAGCCAGTGCATCCTGGTGATCTTGTGTCATGTCTTTTTCGTTTATTGTGCGGGCGAAAACCGTAATTCCCGCTGTTAGGACTTTCAGAACTTTTTGTAGTTTCAAGTCCCTGGCTCTGATTGATGCTCCGACATGTTTCCAAATACACTGGTTGACACTGGGAACATTCAGTGATTTGCAGTTCCCTGGTGGTAAGTGTCTTGCTGTGGTGTCCAGTAATGCCTGTCCTTGTAGCTGATTGAATGACATGTAGTCAATACTTGCAGCTATTTTAGGTTCCAGGTTTTGGCCAGTTTGGTCGGGTTGAATGAACCGGGACACCATATCCAATAGGTTTTCTTGCACCCCATGCACACTAGGAGTATGTTCTGCACACCCCTCTTCAGGGTCAGCCCAGAATTGACCCCCCGTACTCAACTGGATCAACAACACAGTATGTAGAAACACAACTAACTTATTTTCTCAACCATTTTTGGCATGTTAATTTCCTCTGGCAACAGATACTGAATATGTAATAATGTTAAAATGTCATCACTCAATGATATCATCAGCTCCAATGTCTGAGTCAGAGGATACTTGGGGCAAGGACTTCTGGTAAAATCCCAAATAAATGTGTTAACATCGATGGGATGATGTTTTCCCACGCTGGCTGCGGAACTCCCGACCCGACTGAGGATCCCAGGTACTGTACCTTGAAACCCCAGGATGACCCCCAGAGCCGACGGGCTGGATCTTCCAGGAACAACGGAGCTGGAGCTGCCGACTTTGAGGGAACCCTGTTCGTTACAGAGCTGGAGCTGCCGTCTGTGAGGGAATCCCCGTTCCAGCACAGGTCCGCAGAAACAGCAGGTACAGCACCTGGAAACAAAGGGGAAGCCTGCATTGTGTCCGGAAATGTGGCCGACGGGCAGGACTTCAGGTCAGAATGAAACGCAGGTGACTTCGGCCCCCTCTCCCTACTATCCTACTAGCTAATGTACAGTCCCTTGAAAACAAAGTGGAAGACTTAAGGGCAAGACTGCTTTATCAAAGGGAGCTGAGGGAATGCTCTGTGTTCTGTTTCACAGAGACATGGCTCACCCCCAGCTCCCCAGACTCAGCGGTCCAGCCTGAAGGGTTCTCCATCCACCGTATGGACCATACCCTGGCATCTGGGAAAGGGAGAGGAGGGGGCGTCTGCCTCATGGTCAACTCTGCGTGGTGTTCAGACGTGGCAGTCCTGTCCAACTCCTGCTCTCCACACCTTGAACATCTGACGGTGAAGTGCCATCCCTTCTACCTCCCAAGAGAATTCACCTCCGTTATCCTGACCGCGGACGACATCCCACCCCAGGCAGACGTCCGTCTGGCACTGGAGGAGCTGCAGGCCGTGGTCAACAGACACCAGACGTCTTACCCCGAGGCATTTACCACCATTGCTGGGGACTTCAATAAGGCGAACCTCAAGAAATCACTCCCCAACTTCCACCAACATGTCTCCTGCTGCACCAGAGGACCTAACACCCTCGACCACAGCTACACCACCATCAAGAATGCCTATCATTCTATCCCTCGCCCTCACTTCGGCAAGTCCGACCATACCGCGGTGCTGCTTCTTCCTGCCTACAGGCAGCAATTAAAGAGGGCACCCCAAGAAGTGAGGACAGTACAGAGCTGGTCGGGGGGGGGGGGGCAGAAGAACAACTACAGGACTGTTTGGAATCTGTAGACCGGGCAATGTTCAAGGACTCGGCAACGGACTTGAACGAATATGCCACAGTCGTTACAGACTTCATAAAGAAATGTGTGGAGGACTGCATCCCTACAAAAACCTTCCGAGTGTTTCCCAATCAGAAACCTTGGATGAACTTTGAGATCCCCACTCTTCTAAAGTCCAGACACAGGGCATTCACCTCCAACGATACAGTGGCCTACATGAAGACCAGATACGACCTTGGTAAGGCCATCAAAAAGGCCAAAAGGGACTTCTGCTCCAAGCTGGAGGATGAGACAGATGTTCGGCAGCTGTGGCAGGGCCTGAATGCAATCACCTCCTACAAGGCGAAACCAGGAGGCAGCTCGAATGTCGGTGAAACATCACTCCCTGACGAGCTCAATGCGTTTTACGCACGCTTTGACAGGGAGAATACTGATGTGCCTTCCCGATTCCCCATTCGCTGTGATGGCATTTCAGTCTCAGTCACAGAGGCTGATGTCAGGAAATCCTTCAGAGGGGTGAACCCCCGAAAAGCACCTGGTCCTGATGGTATACCCGGTCGTGTTCTAAAAACCTGTGCGGACCAACTGGCGGGAGTTTTTACGGACATTTTCAACCTCTCACTTCTGAGGTCCCGACCTGCTTTAAAAGGGCATCAATTATACCGGTGCCCAAGAAGACTAAGGTGACGTGCCTCAATGACTATCGACCAGTGGCACTAACGCCGGTGGTGATTAAGTGCTTTGAGAGGTTGATTATGGAGCAAATCAACTCCTACCTCGACAAAAACCTGGACCCACTGCAGTTCGCGTACCGCCACAACAGATCAACGGTGGATGCGATCTCGCTGGCCCTCCACTCCGCACTGGACCACTTGGACAACAAAAACTCATATGTCAGGCTGTTATTCATTGATTACAGCTCGGCATTTAACACAATCATCCCCTCCAAACTGGTTACCAAACTCGCAGAACTGGGTCTCTGCGCATCCCTCTGCAACTGGATCCTCGACTTCCTCGTCCACAGACCACAGTCTGTTCGTATTGGTGGAAATGTGTCAGCCTCGATAACAATCAGCACGGGAGCACCTCAAGGCTGCGTGCTCAGCCCCCTGCTGTACTCACTCTATACCCATGACTGCGTAGCGAACCACAGTGCGAACTCCATCATCACGTTCGCTGATGACACCACCATCGTGGGGCGTATCACTGATGGGGATGAGTCAGAATATAGAAGAGAGATCGAGCAACTGTCCATATGGTGCCAGCGCAATAACCTGGCCCTCAACACCAGCAAAACCAAGGAACTGATTGTGGATTTTGGAAGGAGTAGGAGGGGGACCCACAGCCCCATTTATATCAACGGGTCGATGGTTGAAAGGGTCAAGAACTTCAAATTCCTGGGCGTGCACATCTCTGAAGATCTTTCCTGGTCCGAGAACACTAATGCAATCATCAAAAAAGCACATCAGCGCCTCTACTTCCTGAGAAGATTACGGAGAGTCGGATTGTCAAGGAAGACTCTCTCTAACTTCTACAGGTGCACAGTCGAGAGCATACTGACCGGTTGCATCGTGGCTTGGTTCGGCAATTTGAGCGCCCTGGAGAGGAAAAGACTACAAAAGTAGTAAACACTGCCCAGTTCATCATCGGCTCTGACCTTCCTTCCATCGAGGGGATTTATCGCAGTCACTGCCTCAAAAAGGCTGGCAGTATCATCAAAGACCCACACCATCCTGGCCACACACTCATCTCCCTGCTACCTTCAGGTAGAAGGTACAGGAGCCTGAAGACTGCAACAACCAGGTTCAGGAATAGCTACTTCCCCTCAGCCATCAGGCTATTAAACCTGGCTCGGACAAAACTCTGATTATTAACAACCACTTTCTGTTATTTGCACTTTATTTGCAGTTTATTTATTCATGTGTGTATATATTTATATCATGGTGTATTGACACATTTATCTGTACTGTAGTAAATGCCTTACTATTTTTCTGTGTGCTTAAGCAAAGCAAGAATTTCATTGTCCTATACAGGGACACATGACAATAAACTCACTTGACTTGACTTGACTTGGGAGGAGGAGTGGGTGTGTGTTGGGGCATTGTAAAGAAATGATTGCGTTGTTGATATTTTAACCATTTGATATTGCATTCTCAGTAAGAATGCAGGGCAAAAATCAGCCCTTTGATTCGCATTGGAAGCAATTCACCCCTTAACCACTTGTTTACCCCTTTCTAAGTCTTATTATTGGCCTGCTGTCAATCTTTAAAAGACTGAGACATGATCAAATCCCAACCTACATTACAAACAATCATTTAAATTTAGCTGGAAGAGAAGATTAATGAAGTAATGTCAATGTTGAATGCATATCAAATATATTATCTTTGTGCCAAATGTGAATCGGTTATTATTATTATTTTTTTTTAAACGTTTCAACCTTAAATTCTGACCAAATTTGGAATATCTATTTCAAGCCACAAGTATTATACATTTAATTGTTTGTAAAATTGCATTTGCTTTATTCATAACAATATTAAAAGCTCCATTGTACCATTGCAACAAAATGGAAATGGAGAGAGAACAGCTGATCTACAGCAAACTCCGCAATTAATACATTTTAAGATTAGCTGAAAATATTAAAACTAACAAAATGAATGCATGAGTAAATTATCTATGACACAATCTGCTTTATAGATTTAATTACTCCCAATTTCTCTGAGTATTGCAGGAATTTTAGGATGATATGTGCGTCATTATACTCCAGAGAAGATAATAGCACTAAATGCACAGTTGCTTCTCAACAACATATTTACTATTACTGACCAGGAACAAATTTCGCAGCACCAGCATTTTGAATTAGCAGTTGGAATGAATAAACACATGGCACCCATGCATTTAAATGCAATTTTACTTTTGAGGTAGATTGTGGGTGTAATTTTTATTCAGTTAATGCTTATGCAATCATTGAAACATTAAGGGTGCGCTTTGTTTGAGTTCAATTGAAGTAACATGGAAATTTTATGACTCATTCAATACACCACTGAAGCTGTTTCATACAAGGACTTTTCAAAAATAACCCCCCCCCCCTCGTCTTAATAAACTAGTGGCAAAGTAAATTAACAATTTGTTCAATTTACGACATCTGCATAATTCAGGGTGATAATACATCCAATCTCACGGGGCTCTTGGTAATATTTCTATGGAATTTAAAATCACGGAAAATATGGCAGAAATGAATTAGTCAGTTTATTGTACCCATACTAAATAGGTATTATACTAGAGTTATAAGCTAATCCTATGTAGGAAACAACTGCAGATGCTGGTTTAAATTGAAGGCAGACACAAAAAGCTGGAGTAACTCAGCAGGACAGGCAGCATCTCTGGAGAGAAGGAATGGGTGATGTTTCGGGTCGAGACCCTTCTTCAGACTGATGTCAGGGGAGTAGGCGGGACAGCTATTATAAGCTAATCCTATTGGCCTGTACTCTCTCCCACATACTTTGATATTCTATCTTTTCAAACATTCATAATATAATTACATTATAACATCTTTAATTAAATGAAAAATCATTCCACATTCTCATAAACCTCTACATGAACAGATATTCTTGTCACCTTTTCCCTATTTTAATTTTGCATAATTTTGATTGCCACAATTATAGTTTAATTATTTTGCTTCTAACACCAATCTCAAAATCTCACTGCAGTAAAGACCATGCAGCACAAATTACTCTCAAGGAAGAATACTTGGCTTTCTATTTTGCTCAGTGTGCCAGAAACGGAGTGAGCGAGTGTAAATAATATGCACGAGACAACTAAACCCAGGAGTGCAGGAAATAAATATCATTGGTACTTTCAGAACTCAATTCTGAACATCTAATTTTTCTATGCCAGGATGTACTTTATCACTTTAACAGGGCATGACTTCTCATCGACGGCTGAAAGAATTTTGGAATTATGTGTATCACCGTTATTGATAAATTGATGAGATAATGAACAAACTCCTTCATGTAACGGCAGCTAGAGAAATTGAATCCCTGTAGCAAAAACACTCTTCACACAGCAGTATTGCATGACATAAAATATATATTGATCAAGGCCTGGTAGGATCCTTTTAAGTAAATTGAAAAGTCTGAACTTCGTTGACACTATCATATATGTCTTGGCTGGTAAACAACACAATGATTCATTCTTAAGTAACAGTAGATTAATGATAGAATCATATTTTTCCCCCCTCCTTTTTAACCCACTGAGATACAGTGAGGGAAATTCCCCTGAAATACCAGGCAGCCTTGTAAACTTTTTCCATATGATTGTTTGCTTAAAATACAGAAATAGTGGTATATAACTCCACCCAAACCCTCTCATATTCTTCTTTTCCTTCCAAAGCATTGCTAAATTATATTCTGTCTTGTGATAAAATTTGATGTTAAATAAGTGAAAATGCTTCTGCTCGCTTTCGCTAAATGCCTTAGCTTAGCCTCGGACATAGCTTCGTCAAGCATGGAAAATAATATCTCAATATTTATCATATCAATACATTTTAGAATTTTGGAACCCTCTATTAGATGATTACATTTTTTCAAAATCTGAATTTTTGAAGCATTTTTTCTCAACGAGCACATTCCTGGAATCATTGCAGGTGAACCTTTCTGGAATCCATCCCACAAATAAGTGACTGAAACTACCATAAAAATCCTCAGCCATGGTTGATCTAATGACTTGTACAGCTGACAATAGGCAGTAGACAATAGACAATATGTGCAGGAGTAGGTCATTTGGCCCTTCAAGCCAGCACCGCCATTCAATGTGATCATGGCTGATCATCCCCAATCAGTACCCCGTCCCTGCCTTCTCCCCATATCCCCTGGGTCCGCTATTTTTAAGAGCCCTATCTAGCTCTCTCTTGAAAGCATCCAGACAACCTGCCTCCACCGCCCTCTGAGGCAGAGAATTCCACAGACTCACCACTCTCTGTGAGAAAAAGTGTTTCCTCATCTCCATTCTAAATGGCTTATTCCTTATTCTTAAACTGTGGCCCTGGTTCTGGACTCCCCCAACATCAAGAACACGTTTCCTGCCTCTAGCGTGTCCTAGCCCTTAACAATCTTATATGTTTCAATGAATCTCCTCTCATCCTTCTAAACTCCAGTGTACAAGCCGAGATGCTCCATTCTCTCAGCATATGACAGTCCCGCCATCCCGGGAATTAACCTTGTAAACCTACGCTGCACTCCCTCAATAGCAAAAATGTCCTTCCTCAAATTAGGGGACCAAAACTGCACACAATACTCCAGGTGTGGTCTCCATAGACCTCTTTGCTCCTATATTCGATTCCTCTTGTTATAAAGGCCAACATGCCATTCGCTTTCTTCACTTCCTGCTGTACCTACATGCTTACCTTCATAGACTGATGTACAAGGACCCCCAGATCCCGTTGTACTTCCCCTTTTCCCAACTTGACGCCATTTAGATAGTAATCTGCCTTCCTGTTTTTGCTACCAAAGTGGATAACCTCACATTTATCCACATTAAACTTCATCTGCCATGCATCTGCCTACTCCCCCAACCTGTCTAAGTCACCCTGCATTCTCATAGCATCCTCATCACAGTTCACACTGCCACACAGCTTTGTGTCATCTGCAAATTTGCTAATGTTACTTCAAATCATTGAAGTATATTGTAAATAGCTGCGGTCCCAGCACCGAGCCTTGCGGTACCCCACTAGTCACTGCCTGCCATTCTGAAAGGGACCTGTTAATCCCTACTCTTTGTTTCCTGTCTGCCAACCACATCTCTATCCATGTCAGCACTCTACCCCCAATACCATGTGCCCTAATTTTGCCCACTAATCTCCTATGTGGGACCTTATCAAATGCGTTCTGAAAGTCCAGGTACACTACATCCACTGGCTCTCCTTTGTCCATTTTCCTAGTTACATCTTCAAAAAATTCCAGAAGATTAGTCAAGCATGATTTCCCCTTCGTAAATCCATGCTGACTCGGACCGATCCTGTTACTGCTATCCAAATGTGCGGCTATCTCATCTTTTATAATTGATTCCAGCATCTTCCCCATCACCGATGTCATGCTAACTGGTCTATAACATTTCATTAATTTATCTACTAACTAGTCTATGTAATGCAGAAAGGTTACACTGATTCTATCTACACTCCTGCTTTTAAAATGTCCATGTGAATATATTCTGCATACTTATAGATTGTTCTTGCGGCCAAACTACCGTACTAATTTTGACCAGCCCAATCTTTCCCTTCCAATATCATGCACAACTCTCATTTGGTTTACATTGTTTCATTAACCTAGTAATCTAGGTGGCAGGTTTCATTTTGGGCATCAACATTTTACAATTTCTCTTACCCATTTATTAGTGTTTCTAAGCGAAGGCAGAACTTTTGCCAATCTCCAGAGTAATTTTGAGATTAATACCAGCCTCGATTGACTCGATTGACACTCAGAAGCTTGAAAGCGTACACCACTGGAGTCCAGAACAGCTTATTCCCCTCCGTTACTACCATAAACTAATGTACCATCTTTCATGTATTCATCTCTATCCCATTGTGGACATTAGACTTTGTCTATGGAATGGGTGCACCACAATGCTGAGAGGAAGCTGTAGAAATATCCTTCAAATATTCTGCTCTCTGTATCTTCTCCTTTGCTCTATCGATTGTACTTGAGTTTGAATAGATTGTATTTATGTATAGTATCAATTAATCTCATCAGTAGCACACAAAACAAAGCTTTTTTTCAGTACAATAATAAAGCTAAATAAAATAAAGATTTGAACTTGTAACACCATGCTATCTCAAGCATCTAGCTTTCTGGAAAGGACATCAGAATGGTTAGCAAAAGACGTTTATTAAGTTAACCACTCTTACATCATAATTACTCTGTCATTTCAACATCCAGTTGTCAATTATTTTCTGCATTTTATAAGACCTCTACAGTGCTTTCTTGATCTTTTTATCCCGAAAGAATTAATTTAGAAATGTTTCCGCTTTTAGTGATCTTGGCATCACAGACGGTGCCAGCATTTATTGTTCATCTTTAATTGCTGACAGGAAATTGCCAGTCATTGACTCAGTGTTACAGAGCAATGAAACAGGCCCATCATTGCCAACTCGGCCATGCTGACTGAGATAGCTATCTGAGCTGGTACCATTTGCCTGTGTTTGGCCTATATCATTCTTTACCTTTACGATCCATGTAAATATCTAAATGTAATTAACACTATTTGAAGGACATTTCTATGAATCTATCACCATTTGTGTGCAAAAGTTGCCCCTCACGTCCCTTTCAAGCCCTGAACATTTGGCGGTAACCACGAATTGAACCACTGCAGTCCTTGCAGTGAAGATGCTCTCACAGTGCTATTGGAGGAGCAAGTTCCAGGATTTAGATCCAGCAACAATGACACTTCCATCTCAGGATGGAGTGTGACTTGGAGGAGAACCTGCAGGTGGTGGAGGTCCCATGCATCTTGAAACTTTTAGACATTTTAGACTTTAGAGATACAGCATGGAAACAGGCCCTTCGGCCCACCGAGTCCACACCGACCAGAAATCACCCCATACACTAACACTATCCTACGCACTAGGGACAATTTACAATTTTACTGAAGCCAATTAACCAACAAACCTGTAAGTTTTTGGAGTATTGGAGAAAACTGGAGCACCCAGGGAAAACCCACGGGGTCACTGGGAAAATGTACAATCTCCATACAGACAACACCCATGGACAGGATCGAACCCGGGTCTCTGGCACTGGAAGGCAGCAGGCCTACTGCAGCTGCTCCACTCTGCTGCCCTTATTCTTTTTAGCGGTAGAGATTTCAAGTTTGGGAGGTGGTGACAGAACAGCGCATGTGACTGACTGCAGTGTTCACCATTACAGAATGCACTGCGGGTATGCTGCACTGACGGTGGAGGGAGTGAATGCTTTGTGCAGTCTCATGCACAGAGCCAAGCTTATTGAGCGATGTTGAAGTTGCACTCATTCCAAAAAACTGTCATGACTTGTGCCTTGTGGGTACTGAAAAGATTGTGTGACATCAATAAGTCACTTGCTACAGGATACCAAGGCTTCATTCTGCCTTCATAGCCCCAGGTCTTAATGTTAAGTTTCTGGTCAATGGCGAGCCAAATTCTTTATTGTAGACTTGGATATTACTTTTCAAGTGCTTGGATCAAATCAACACATGATCAACCAGCTTGGCCAGGAGGCAGAAGCTTGATTTTAACTTATTCAACCTAGTCCCGTGGTCTGTCAGAATGAAGTAATCCATCAGACATTTCTAAGCAAGGTTGCCAATAGGGACAATGTGTTATGCTTGTATTCTTCTTAGTATTCAAGGAATGTTAAATAGGAACTGAAATCACGATAAAGTTTGATTATATCTGTTATCCTCCACATATTTTATCTGCTTGTAACCTGCGGCAATAAAAGTGCAATCTGCAGCATCTACCTTTCAAACTTTTTTTTCCATGATAAAGAAACATTTATCACAATTCTAGTTGTGTTAGGAATGTGAATTCCATTTATTTGATGTATTTAACATTGCTGTGGTGACAAGCTGAATTTCCAGTCCCATTAATAACCTAAGACATTTCAGTATGAACAATTAATTTATTCAACTTTTCAAGATTAAAGTCAGACATTATAGTGGTTTCTTAATTTTTTTTAAATTTTAAACCCGATGCCAGGGATGGGTGGAGGGGGGGGGGGTGGGTGGGGGGGGGGGGGAGGTATATCTCCATCTCCATCTCTTTTCTTATTTCTTTTCTTTTCTCTTGCACTTCTTTGGTAGCTTAGGGGTCTTTTTCTCACTTTTTCTTATTTTACTTCTCTTTCTTCATGTTTTTTCTCTCTTTTTTCAAATTTTTTCATTTTTTTTAAATTTAGGTTCTAACGTTAAAAATCAAGCTGTACAATAATTGTATAACTGTTATGTCAATCGCCATATCCTTGTACAATCGCTTCTAATAAAATAAATAAAAAATAAAAAAAAGTTTAGATTCATGATTGATATTCAATAATTCAACACTTCAGTGGAATACCGTCAGAGATTGCTTATCTGTTTCTTTCCCCAAGGAAACTGAGTGAGGAGTTAATGCAATCGGCTTTTTAATCAATGAAGTGCTTGAAATTTGTGCAAAGAAAGTTATTTTGCTGTATCTTATGGCGTTGACTTAATTTCTTGGGTACCATATAATCGCAGAAATTAAATCACAGGTGATTAAAACAAAAGAAGTGTTGTAAATTCTCAGCAGGCCAAGCAACATCTGTAGCAAGAAAATCAGTATCAACATTTTAGTTAGGTCAAAGTGCACTGAAATAGGCCCCTCGATCCAACAGCCTACTGTGTAGAAACATATCAAATGTCTTGCTTAAATTCGTATTAAAAATGTCTATGGCCAAGCCCTTGTCAACCTTCTTGGTTATTCCTTCAAAAACAATCAAATTAGTGTGACACAACCTCCCATGGGCAAAACCATGCTGACTATCCCTAATCAGTCTCTTTCTATCCAAATGCAAATACTGTATGTCTTATCCCTCAACATCTTCTCCAGTAACTTATCTACCACAGATGTTATGATCACTACATGTCTATAGTTCCCAGGATTTTTCAAGCAGCCATTTTTAAATTGAGGCACATTTGCCACCCTCCAATTGGCCTTACTCATGTCTTGCAAGGATTCATATAAACCAAGGAAGGCATCTGCAATTTCTTCTCTCATTTTCCACAGTTTCCTTGGATATCTCTGATCAGGCCAAGGAGATTTATCTACTTTGATGCAGCTTATGATGTTCAGCATCTCCTTGACCATAATATAGACTGCCCTCAAAACATCTCTGTTGCTTGACCCAAGTTCCCCGGTCTTCATGCCTTTTTCCACAGGCAAAACTAATGGAAAATACTAATTGAGAATCTTGCCCATGTCCTGCAGCTCCACACAGAGATAACCACTTTGCTTTCTGAGCGGCTCTATTCTCTCTCTCTAGTTACCCTCTTTTCCTTAATATACTTGTAAAATCTCTGGATTCTCATTAATCCTGTCTGGCAGAGCTATATCCTGATCCCTTTTGTTCTTCTGATTTCCTTCTTAAGTATGCGCCTCAGAACCCAAAACTTCTCAAGGAAGACAAAAATGCTGGAGAAACTCAGCGGGTGAGGCAGCATCTATGGAGCGAAGGAAATAGGCAACTTTCCTGGTCAAAACCCTTCTTCAGACTGATGTGAGGATGGGGGGCGGGCGGAAAGAAGAAAGGAAGAGGTGGAGTCAGTGGGCTGAGAAGGGGAGGAGAAAGTAGGGATAACCTGAAATTAGCGAAGTCAATGTTCATACCGCTGGGGTGGGAGGGGGAGTTGAAGTGCTGAGCCATCAGTAGATCAGGTTGGTTATTGCGAACCAAGCGGAGGTGTTCGGCGAAGCGATCGGCAAGCCTACGCTTGGTCTCACCGATGTAAAGCAGCCGACATTAGGTTGGAGGAGGTGCAGGTGTCAGAGGATTATTTGCTGTATGTGACGGCTGGTAGGATGGAAGGTGAGGACAAGGGGGACTCTGTCCTTGTTACAAGTGGGGGGGATGGGGAGTGAGAGCAGAGTCACGGGGTAGAGAAGAGACCCTGGTGAGAGCCTCATCTATAGTAGAAGAGGGGAACCCCCATTCCCTGAAGAATGAGGACATCTCCGATGGTGTGGAAATTCTCAAGGAATACATTTTATACCAGCTGCCTATACCTGTTCCACATCTCCTTCTTTTTCCTCAGCTTCACTTTGTGTTGTCATCTTCATTATTCACAGCTGCTTTTCCTTCACTCAAACAGGAGCATGCATGCTTTAAACTCTCACCATCACACATTCTTTAAAAAGCATCCCACTCTTTGTTCACAAATCTACTCCAATCAACTTTAGCAAGTGCGTAGGAAGGAACAGCAGATGCTGGTTTACAGTGAAGATAGACGCGAAATGCTGGAGTAACTCAGCGGGACAGGCAACATCTCTGGATAGGAATGGGTGATGTTTCAGGTCGAGGCCCTTCTTCAGAATGGTATTCAGTTCAGGGTTTACAAAAATCACTTGGATAACAGAAGAAGAATCTAAAGAAGGATCTCAACCCAAAAAGTCACCCATTAATTTTCTCCAGAGATGCTGCCTGACCAATTGAGTTACTCCAGCAGTTTATGTCTAACTTCAGCAAGTTCCTGTCTAATACCAAAGTTGGCCTTGTCTCTTAGCAGACCAGTCTTCAGACCAGTCCTGTCCTTATCCAAAACTATTTTAAAGCCATAGAACAATGGTCCCTGGTCCTATAAGGCACACCCACCAACACCGTCACTTCAGTTGATGACCTTCCTTTTTTTTTTGCACTCAACATTTATTAACAAGACAAAGTACACGTACAAACAAGATATACAAATCACACAGCGGCTGTCAGCATCACATCAGATCATCTTAGAGTTCTGTTGCATAAGCATCATATTCACAGGCACCCAAGCAAGCTCATCATATTTAATCCTACTTAATATATAATCACCCATTATGTTAAACCAGACACTTTTATGCCACTTGAAGAACTTATTTTGTCATTGATCGCCACTAGGTATTCACTTATACACAGTCACAATCATGTCTGTACATTTGGTTCCAAATACACATATCCAATACCAATCAAACTCCTCCCCTCCACTGGGGCTATGGCGAAATCGTGTCCTTAATCAGTCTTGGCAGTTGTAGTAATGCCGGTGTCCACATCCGTCCTTAACTGGAGTTTAGCTGTTATGCTTTCCATTAAATATATACTTTTCAGTCTTTCCCTCCACTGTTGAACATTTGGTGGCTTTACATTTCTCCATGACACTGTAATCATCTTCTTTGCAATCAACAGCAATAGCAACACCCCAAGCAAGTATGTCTGATTTTTGGTATCTATATTTTCTGGAGTCTCTCCAAGTATGAGGAATGCCGGCTCCAGAGGTAGATCCACTCCCAAGATTAGCTTGATCTCCGCCTGAATGCCTCTCCAATATTGATACAATTTGGGACAATCCCCAAAAATATGGGTATGATCACCAATCTTCCCGCATTGTCTCCAGCATAAATCTAAGGTGTTGCTGTATCTTGCTAACATAAGAAGAGTCTTAAATACTCCCATTCTAGTTTTCCATTCAAACTCCCTCCAGGCGGGGCTGTTTGTTAACTTATGACCCAAAAGACATGTATTTTCCCACATTTCGTCAGTAATAATAATATTCATTTCCAATTCCCATTTCTGTTTCGTTTCTATATTGTTTCCTATTACATAATCTTGAAGTCCTTTCTATGTGGGATATCAGATTCTTTTTTATCACTCCCTCCATAGTCACCAGGAAAATCTTTTCTAAATTAGAAGGTGATTGACCTTTCATCAGAACTGGGAAAAGTAAAGCAGGTACTGGATGCAAAGGAAATATCTGCTGTGTATGACTAGCCTTTGTCACTAACTCCACCCTTATATAAATCAAAACCGCCCTCATCTGTATCTACCCATCACTTGCCAAGCTTTGTCCTGCTCCCACCTCTCTTCTCCAGCTTTCTCCCCACTACTACTATCAGCCCGACAAAGGTTCCAGACCCGAAACATGGCATATCTATTTCCTCCGTTGCTTGACCCACTGAATTCCGCCAAAACTTGGTATTTTGCTCAAGTTTCCACCACCTGCAGTTCAATGTGTTGCGATTAGAATTGCCCTTTTCATATCAACATATATGATTGTCAATCGGCCGGTGTAGTCCATTCCATCTCTCAGAATGTTCCCGTTATTCTCATTTCCTCCACTTATCTTTTAAAATCTGTTTTCTCTCATGTGCTCATAGACTTCCCCGATCCTCCTGACACTTAACTACATTGTTGTAATTCATACAGGTAGCAGCTAATTCTCCTGCCACCTACCTACATTGTGGTGATTTATGGCAGCCAATTAACTTACCTGCACTTCCCTTGAATGTGAGAAAAAAGACAGAGCAATCTGGGAAATACCAATGCTCATGGGAAGTGTGTGTAAAAGGCCTGTCCCACTTGGGCGTCATTTACGCGACATCATTTACTCGTCACGACACATGCGTGATGAGCGCATGGTGTGCATTACGCACGCATGGTGCATGGTGATGTAGGTAGTGACGCGTGGGATTCACAAAATCTTCGCGCGCCACCTGCATGATGCACAAATGACGCCAAAGTAATTCACACAGCTAGCATCCAAAGTCAGAGTCAAACTCGGGTGATTGAAGTGGTGTTGGAGACGCACTATATGCTGGGCCACCCATTAGTTATTTTAGCTTGCACGAATGTGGTTTAGCATTTATAATGCATTAACAGTTGAGAGACTTAAATGAGGGGTGCTAACTTCATGTTGTGAGATGCATGTCGCCCTTCTGTTATCCAAATGATTTTTGTAAACCCTGAACTGAATACCATTCGGAAGAAGGGTCCCGACCTGAAATGTCACCCATCCTTTTTCTCCAGAGATGCTGCCTGACGCGCTGTTACTCCAGCACCTTGTGCCCACCATACTTCTATTCTCTGGTTGGTGTCAGGAGATCACTGTTGCACCAAATATTCATTCAAATCAACAAATATGCATAGACATACAGTAGACATCAAAAACATAAATGCATCAGCATTGTATACATTGGAAATGTAAATGTAGTGCTATGACTCCACTTCATTTAGGATATTAGAAAAAAAAAAAAATATTGTTAAAGGTATAGAATACAGATGACCATAAAAGCCAACTATTGACAACATTCATAAACAGGCACGGTGGCACAGCAGCAGAGTTGCTGCCTTACAGCGCTTACAGCGCCAGACACCCGGGTTCGATCCCGACTACGGGTGCTCTCTGCATGGAGTTTATACATTCTCCCCGTGACCACCTGGGTTTTCTCCGAGATCTTCAGATTTCTCCCACACTCCAAAGATGTACAGGTTTGTAGGTTAACTGGTTTGGTATAAATGTAAAACTGTCCCTAGTGTATGCGCAGGATAGTGTTAATGTGTGGGTCGGTGCGGACTCGGTGGGCCAAAGGGCCTGTTTCCGTGCTGTATCTCTAAACTAAGGTGCAATAGCATAGTGATTAACTTACTGTTTTGGATCCAGAGCCCTGACTACTAATATGGAGTCGAGTCTTTGAATTCCATCCATGAAGGGCAATTGGAGAATTAAAATCCAAAATTTATTATAGCAAAGATGAAACTACTGGATTGTTGTAGTAATCCATCTGATTCACTATTGTCTTTCAGGGCAGAAATTCAGCCATCTTTACCCATCTTCACCCAGGCTGACCTGCATGTGATTGGCTGCTGGCTGCCCTCAAAAGTCACAAATAACAGTGGGCAAGAATTAAGAAGCAAAACATCTGAAATAAAACATAGTGCTAGAAATATTCAACAGGCTAGACCGCATCAATACCAACAGTTCAAGTCAACCTCCTTTCAGCAAAACAGCAATTGCTAGCCTAACCAGCAATGATGTACCTGATTAATTAAAAAGACATTGCCTTTTGTGAATTTACGCAAGATCCTTAGGAAGGTAAGCTGCACATAAAAAAAACTTGATTTTGAGCAAACGCGGTGCAAGAAATATTTGAGGTAGTCTCCAATTTTTTTTCCTGCCCACTTTGTTCATCTCTGGTCAGCTACATGTCACAGATGACTTAATCTATCAAACCAGCAACGCAAAAAATGTAAATGTCTGTGTTGCTTTTGAACACGTTACTTTATCCTGTAAATATTCTAATGCATTCACAGCTAACTATTTATTCACCTATTTTTAAACAGTTATTAAAGTGACTTTCACAGTATGTTTCACAGGTATTTCTTCTGGCCTCCAGTTTTGAGATGTTTGCTGTCTTTCCATTAAAGTTATTTTTAACTTTGTATGACAAGTTCACGAGATAACCTGCATTGTTTGTATTTAAACATGATATGTTTGTCATTGCGGACCCTTTGTGTCCTTTTTAATTTAATTTTCTTGAAGAAATCAGGCTGCTCCAACCTCATCTACTGCATCCGCTGCTCTAGATGTCAGCTGATTTACATCGGGGAGACTAAGCGGAGGTTGGGCGATCGTTTCGCCGAACACCTCCGCTCAGTCCGCAATAACCTACCTGAACTCCCGGTGGCTCAGCACTTCAACTCCCCCTCCCATTCCCAATCCGACCTCTCTGTCCTGGGTCTCCTCCATTGCCAGAGTGAGCAACACCGGAAATTGGAGTAACTGCACCTCATATTCCGCCTGGGTTGCTTGCGTCCGGATGGCATGAATGTTGAATTCTCCCAGTTTTGCTAGCCCTTGCTGTCTCCTCCCCTTCCTTAACCCTCGAGCTGTCTCCTCCCATCCCCCCGCCCTCGGGCTCCTCCTCCTCCCTTTTTCCTTCCTTCTCCCCCCCATCCCCCATCAGTCTGAAGAAGGGTTTCGGCCCGAAACGTCGCCTATTTCCTTCGCTCCATAGATGCTGCTGCACCCGCTGAGTTTCTCCAGCATTTTTGTGTACCTTCGATCTTCCAGCATCTGCAGTTCCTTCTTGAACAGGCTGCAAGCATTGGTCATTTACATGGAAATAGATGTCATGAAGCCGTGCTTTTGTGCTACTCAAAAGGAACCTCTCTAACTTGGTCCATGGTTATGGAGTCCGGAACATGGGTGCTCCTCTTGGGAGATTCCTTTCAAGGTTTTCTACCAGATCTTCACTTTTAGACTCCATCCTAATCATGTCCTGGCCACTCTCCAACTGATTCCATCTCCAATAATTCCCCAATCTGAACATTAGGTTCCTGCCCATCCCTGTTAGATGAACCCTGAGGTTCTCCATCTCTCACCACCACCCCCACAGCAACCCAAAAGGACCTTCAATGATATCCACCCCCTCTTCTGCTCCAAAATGAACTACTTAGGATCATCTAGAAGGTCTGCAATATTGGAGCTTGTAGACATGAAGACTTTATGCTCGTTCACATCCATAAGCACCTGGGTGGGGAGGAGGGATGGAGAAGCAGAAACTACATATAAATAATGTGATTTATTTCTCTTTACTGTACAATGCACATTAGCAGCTAAACACACCTTTAGAAATGCAACATAACTTTTGGGCCAATGCACAACAAGGGGGTGCCCAGAACTACACACATTAATCTGTATATGCGATAAGGATAGAGTTGTACAGGGCTAACGTGACCTCTGTTAAAGTATAATTAAAATTAAATGCATTGCTGTGTTGCAACATGCACTGAATTGAAGGGGGGGGGGGGGGTGTATGGGTTGATTGCAGCTTTGCATGCGGAGATTGTTTAGGTCTCTAAATAATGGGGCGAGGGATGTTCTTGTGTCTTCAAAAGATGCGTAGTGCTTTGGCAGTAGGGTGGTCTGATGGTGGTGTGGGGGTGTTGTCACAAGCCCTTTGGGGGCAGGGGTAGGTGTGAAGTCTGCATGGTGCAGGGGTCTTGTTGGAGGTGACAGTATTGGTCTGTTGGGAGTCGGAGATGGTGGTGTGGGGATGGGGGCAGGGCGGAGGTCGAGTTGGTTGCAGTATCCTTGTTCTGGCTGACTGCCTTGGGAAGGTAATCTGGTTTCCTGGAGCACCAGTGCCTCACAGCTCCTGCGACCCAGGTACAATGCTGATGTCCAGTGCTGTCTGACTGAAGCTTGCACATTCTTCTCCCGTCCAAAGGTCTCCTCCAGGCCCTGATAGGTTAACCGGTTACTGGAAGTTGCCCCTTATCGTAAGTACATACTAGAAGAATCAGAAAGATCAAAAAGGGCAAAGTTTGTGGGTATATAGGAAAGTAAGTTGTGGGGCTCCAGGAGAATCAGATGATGGGGAATTGGGCTGATGGAGCTGGATGCATTTGTTGGGCTGAATGGTCTCCTTTCGTGTCATTGATAATCAGTACTCTATTAATTGGAAGGTAGACAAAAATGCTGGAGAAACTCAGCGGGTGAGGCAGCATCTATGGAGCGAAGGAAATAGGCAGCGTTTCGGGTCGAGACCCTTCTTCAGACTACCTTCGATTTTCCAGCATTTGCAGTTCCTTCTTAAACACACTATTGATTGGAAGACTATTTAATACTGTCAATTCATAGTAAATAATATTTATTTTCATTTTCTGCTCCTGTGGCTAGAAGCACATGCACATGCACAGTGCTTAAGCATATATTGCCTTCAACAAATACGTCAAAATATATTCACCATTTTATAGATTTTCATTGAAACTGTAAATTAAAAAATTGCAGATGCTGACAATCTGAAATAAAAATGGAAAATGCTGAAAACACTAGAAAATGTTTCCGCCTGAAACATGAACTTTTTCTCTCTCCACGGATGCTGCCCGACCTACTGGGTGTTCATTTTCTGTTTTTCTTTTAGCTTTCAGCATGTATTGACCTTCCTCTTGAAGCTTGGTTTTACAAGCAAATACGTGATTTTAGAAATACTTTTCATGCTCACCTTCAAAATAATTGATCACAAGCACAACAAGAATAGTTAACATACCCTACCTTTTAACAGCTGGGATTCTAGAACAGTTGCACTGCAAGTCAGTGGCCAAGGACAATATTTTACTTTCTCATTACACTCTACTGCCAAACCAGCTGCGAGAGTTAATTTACCATTAAGGTCCACTGCCCTTAAGATCCTCCAGAAGATAAACACAAATTGCTGGAGTATAGTAACTCAGTGGGACAAGTAGCTTCTCTGGAGAAAAGGAATGGGTGACGTTTTGGGTTGAGACCTTCTTCAGACTGAAAGTTAGGGGAGAGGGCGTCTAGAGATATGGAGGGGTAAGGGGTGTAAATGACAGATCAAAGCAGACAATGTTAAGGAAATGTAGAATGGTACATTTTTAGCTGAGGGGAAGGTGACAGAACCAGGGGCCACAGTTTAAGAATAAGGAGCAAGCCATTTAGAACGGAGACGAGGAAACACATTTTCTCACAGAGAGTGGTGAGTCTGTGGAATTCTCTGCCTCAGAGGGTGGTGGAGGCAGGTTCTCTGGATGCTTTCAAGAGAGAGCTAGACAGGGCTCTTAAAAATAGCGGAGTCAGGGGATATGGGGAGAAGGCAGGAACGGGGTACTGATTGGGGATGATCAGCCATGATCACATTGAATGGCGATGCTGGCTCAAAGGGCCAAATGGCCTGCTCCTGCACCTATTGTCTATTGACAAGGAGGCATACAATCAGTAAAATTAATCAGGACAGTGAAACTAATCAGAGAAATAGGTTGGGGGAGGGACGTAGAGAGAGGGAAAGCAAGGATTACTTGGTTAGAGTAATCAATATTCATTGATTATAATGTAAACTGCCCAAGCAAAATATGAGGTGTTGTTCCTCCAAATTGTGTTGGGCCACTCTGACAGTGGGAGAGGCCCAGGACAGAAAGGTCAGTGTGGGAATGGGGAGGGGGAGTTAAAGTATTTAGTATCTGGGAGGTCACGTAGGTGGACTGAGTGGAGATCCTCCATCCATCGTTTGATGAGGTATCAAATTGCAACTTAGATTATTTATTCTAATGGTTCAGGCAAACATCATGATCACTTATCACTATTTAAAAGGGAATTTCCCATGTTGCTCTGGTCAACATTCCTTCCAGCAAAATCATACCAACTGTTTGTGTATCAGGTTGCAGTTATTTTGCAGTAAGATTTGCCTATGTAATAATCATGGCACTTAATTTGTTACAAAAGTGCAAGATTACTTTCTCATTTTTACAAAATGAACATAAATGTATGTAGTTGCATCTCCCTGCACTTATTTAATTGTCTCCACAACTTGCAAATATTTATCATCTTCTTTCTCAAAAGACCATTTTGCCTTGTCTATGAGTCTTTAAAATTATATTCAATTAAAAACATTTTAATCCTCGACAGAAAGATAAAGCTCTCAACAGGGTTAAATTGTGAGAGCACGTTGTACAAGTTTGGGCGTATTTTCACAGAAATTGTAGATTAAGGGACGATTTTGGTTGAAGAACTGAAGGAAAATAGAAGTTCAAAAGGACATAAATATAATTTTTAGGAGTGGTTTCAGGAAGCAGTGTTGTACATAAGACGTCACAAAAAGATGGGATTCACTGCATCTGAAGGTACGCATGTTTGTTCAAATGGAATTAATAAGATTTGAGACTGTCAGCTCCATATCTCAGTATGATAACACAACAAAATTGAGATATACATCAAACATTATTCCATTGAAAGGCCAAGGATTGTGCGATTGAATGGCATTTGCAAGTGTTCATATAACTGGGTTGATCTGTATCGATGATTGCTTGGTTGGTATTCCTTGGTGTGAATCTCTACAAGTGCTGTACTCTCATACGGTGACCTACCATCCTCAAATAGGGGGGGGGGGGGGATCTGCTTTATAAGTTTACAAGTTCATACAAATAGAGTTTCTCCTTTTATAAAAATTAATAGCACTACATCTATTGCCCTCTATTGTTCTGGAAATGATAGTCACTTCACCATCTCCAGAACATTTTGTTCTGCTTAAGGATAATCATATAGAAACTGTTATAAACTGACTTTACCACAAAGGAACAGTGGTGGAAAATAGTTGGGAAAACATCACACTGGCTAAACAGTTGAGGAAGCTTAACCCTACAGCAAAGCTAACCCGACGATTCTATCAATCACAAGTTATAGAAATCCATGAGATCACAAATTATGTTCAGACCAATCCCACTTACATTCGCAATAAATGTATCATTGTTAAAATAAAAGCAAAACGATGGGTTAGAAGATATGATCCCTGTTAACAATTTATCTTCTTTTGTTCTTGCACGGAATATGTTGAAAGACCATAAGCCTCATATTAGGCAAAGCAGATCTCACCAATCTGACGAAGAACAGTGTTGCCAGTTGGAAGGGATGTAACAAAATTGCTAGTGTTATACCTGCTCTGAGCAATAGCACATGGTATAAATGCATTAATGAAAGCGTTATATGACTTCATGTCCGGCTTTTAGGACATAATATTCAGATTTGTGTATTTTTGTAAAGAATGAGAAAACATGGAAACATCAAAGTGTATTATACCCATCCCTACGGGCTTACATACGCACAGAAAGCTGGCATTAGAAAAAAAAGTAAGTGTGTTGGAAGAACACACGGAAAGCTTGATGCGTACAACCTTCCCACAGTAGAGAAGCCTTTCTATTCCAAATTCTCAAATGCGTTCTCTCAGAGCAATTCATCGACACTCCTCGTGCTATGAAACAATAGCCTACTCGCCAGATGTTTTACTGCAAAACCACGCCTTTTAAATTCTCCCCCAAATTCCTATAGCACTAACGATGTCCTTTGCAAAACAGGAAATTCTGACAAAATGTAATGTAAACACGCCGAATCGTTTGCTTCTTTCAACCGTCGCTTTAAAGTATTTGCATTCAATTGTTAAAAGGCAGCAAAAAAAATTGCTGTTAAAAAAATAATAATTATAAACTCACTCACCTCTCTTTGAAAAGGTTAAATACGCATATGGATTAGAGCATTCTGGATATTTTGTTGACCTGAAAGTCAGCTGCTGTCACGCTCGGCTATTGAATGCCTTCGCCCTGTTTGGTAATCCAGAGAAGCTGTGCTGTGGGCAGCTGCGAACCAGCTTTGCTGCATGACATCAAGTGGGATTCAACCACTCCAGCAGACGCTGGGTTTCTCCTCCGCTCTCACACATACAATACCACCCTTTGTGGTCCCCATCTGACAAAGCTACCGCGGGTGTGAGGCTGAATTCTCCTTTTCATTCCCTTCTGTCCGTTCATTTTTTACCCCCTCTCCCCTGCTTTTACAACGCTGCGATGTTTCCAATTGCTCTTCGCAAGGACCGTTCTCTTTTGCTAATGCGACCGGCCGTGTGGAATTCTCACACTTTGTTGGGGGAATAAAGGATGGTTGCCAAGAAGGGAGAGAGCGTGTGGCAGGAAATCCACGAAACGATTCTCAGACTCAAACCGCTGATTAATTCAATTCATCTGGGCAGTTTAACGAATTAACACCTCTCCTGTCTGTTTGCCCATTATGATATATCAACATGCCGACTTTCTAGAACGGAACCTGTGTGAAACATGCAGATTTTCGTCCCAATTTTACAATATTATTGACCAATGTTATCCAATTCAATTCAATTCAACTTTAATGTCATTGCACAAATACTAAGTATGGGTACAACGAAATGCAGTTTTGCGTCAGTCCGTAGTAGTAGTGCATATAGAAATTTAAAAAAAAAGAAGATACAGAATAATCAAAAATACAGAATAATTAAACAATGGGGACGGAGGGACCGGAGAAATCTATCGGCGGGACTCCGAGTTCAGCAGTGTGATGGTATAATTGTAGAAGCTGTTCCTCATCCTACTGGTACGAGACCTGAGGCTCCTGTACCGTCTCCCTGATGGGGGGAGGGCAAACAGTCCATGGTTGGGGTGGGAGGGGTCTTTAATGATCTTCCCAGCCCGTCTCAGACACCGTTTTCGGTGGAGGGCATCCATGGCAGGGAGCGGGGCACCGATGATGTGCTGCGTGGTTTTCACCACCCGTTGTAGTGCCTTCCTGTCCGCAACAGTGCAGCTGCTGTACCATACCGTGAAGCAGGTGGTCAGGATGCTCTCGATGGTACAGCGGTAGAAGTTGGTCAGTATCTGGGGGGACAGGTGGGCTTTCTTGAGCCTCCTCAGGAAGTAAAGGCGCTGCTGTGCCTTTTTGATCAGCTTGGAGGTGTTGAGGGACCAGGACAAATCCTCCGAGATATGTACCCCGAGGAATTTGTAGCTGGAGACGCGCTCCACCTCAGTCCCGTTTATATGGATGGGGGTATGACTGCCTCCTCTGACCTTCCTGAAGTCGACAATAATTTCCTTCGTCTTCTTGGAGTTGAGGACGAGGTTATTGTTGGCACACCAGGTTGTCAGGTGCTGGACCTCCTCTCTGTAGGCTGACTCATCGTTGTCACTGATCAGTCCTACCACCGTGGTGCCGTCAGCAAACTTAATGATGGCGTTGGATCCGTACTTAGGGATGCAGTCGTGGGTGAAGAGGGAGTAGAGGAGAGGGCTGAGCACACAGCCCTGTGGCACGCCGGTGTTCAGTGTTATAGTGGAGGAGGTGAGGTTATTGACCCTAACAGACTGTGGTCTGTTGGTGAGGAAATCCCCATTGAAAATCCCGTTCCAGTTGATATTTCGTGGTGACGTTAAAGTCACCAGTGAAGTGTTCATTAGGTCTAGGATTTCTCTACAGTTGCTGCCAAACCCACTGGGTTACTCCAGCAATTTGTACTTTGCTCAAGATTACAGCATCTGCAGTCTCCTGTGTCTCCATTTTACGACTCCACTGCAAAATGTCCTCAGTGTAAGCCCACTTGGAAAACGCTCTCCTCTCTCTGAAGGGAGTTATGTGCGACTCTCTCTCACTGACGCCCCTCAATGATTCCTGCTGCGCTCCCGTTGTTCCATCAGTCTGATGAAGGGTCCCTACTTGAAAGGTCACCTGTCCATTTCCTCCACATATGCTGCCTGGCCTGTTGAGTTACTCCAGCACGTTGTGTTTTGCTCGATACCAGCGTCTGCAGTTCCTTCTGTCTCTAAGGCAGTCAAAAAAATGCTGGAGAAACTCAGCTGGTGGGGCAGTATATATGGAGAGAAGAATTAGGCAACGTTTTGGGTCGAGTCCCTTCTTCAGACTGAAGAAGTCTCTAGTTTGATTCCCTGCATATCCACCTGGAACCAAATACAATTGGTAAGAACCCCACGATATGAGGAAACACCAGCGTATCAAGTGAGCACCTGACTTCCCTGTGGTGTCAGTTTCCACAAAGTCCATGGAGCATAGGGACTGAGGAGTTAGAGCAAGATTATTGGACCGCCAAAGTTTAAGGGCAAAATGCTACACTGTTCCCCCATTGCTTATGCTGTGAGATTATCTTGCCCTTTGCCATTGTCTAATAATAATAATAATAATAATAATAATACACTTTATTGTCATTGTAAATACATACAATGAAATTTCAGGCGCACTGCCCGAACAGAGCTCCAACGTATCAGATAAATAATAACGAATAACAAAAACGGCAAGAAAACCAAGTCAAGTCAGAATGTGCAATATTTCACAGTATAGTGTTGTGGCAGTACAAAATATTGGCTATGGGGGCTGTGTATTCAGTGCAGAGTGCAGAGTGGTGATGGCCTTGGGGTAGAAACTGGTTGTTAATCTTGTGGTGTGTGATTTAATCGACCTGTAACGCTTTCCTGAGGGCTGAAGGGCAAACAAGTGATGTGCGGGATGAGATGAGGCCTTTAGTATGCGTGAAGAACTTCGAGATTGGTGGGGCAAAATTCTGGCTCTCTGCTTTCCTAAATTCCATTAATAAAGTAGACTTGTCTGGTTAATCGTTGATGTACCTCAGAAGATTATTGACCTACCTGTTTCAAGTTTATGCTGAATAGCAGAAGAAATGTTACAGTCATGGGTGAAGTTATTTTATTGGCACATGTACCTACATACAAAGAAATGTTTTGTTTTACAGACAATCCAAAGAAATCATACCATAGAAACAGGGACTGCAGATGTTGGTTTACACAAAAGGACATATAGTGCTGAAGTAACTCTGCTGGGCCAGGCAGCATCTCTGAACAACATGGATAGGTGACATTTCTGGTCGGGACCTGTCGGAAGAAGGATCCCAACCCGAAATGTCACCTATCCATGTTCTCCAGAGATGCTGCCTGACCGGCTGAGTTACTTCAGCACTATATGTACATTACTCCAGCATTTTGAGCCAAATCATAGCACATCTCACAGGTGGCCAAGTGACAGCAGAGTGAGAATTTCAGCTCAAGTTGTTTAGTATAACATATAAATTCAAGATTCAAGAGAGTTTATTGTCATGTGTCCCAGATAGGACAATGAAATTCTTGCTTTGCTTCAGCACAACAGAATATTGTAGCCATAAATAAATACAGAACAGATCAGTGTGACCATATACCATTGAATATATATATACACACACACACATAAATAACCAGATAAAGTGCAATAGGCTATTAAAGCTCAGATTTTTGTTTGAGTTGAGTTTAATAGTCTGATGGCTGTGGGGAAGCAGCTGTTCCTGAACCTGGATGTTGCAGATTCAGGCTCCTGTACCTTCTACCTGAAGGCAGCGGAGAGATGAGTGTGTAGCCAGGATGATGTGGCTCTTGACCCTTTCCACCATTGACCCGTTGATATAAACGGGACTGTGGGTCCCCATCCTACTCCTTCCAAAGTCCACAATCAGTTCCTTGGTGTTGAGAGCCAGGTTATTGTGCTGGCAACATTTGGTCAATCGGTCGATCTCACTTCTATACTCTGACACGTCTCCATCAGTGATACGTCCCACAACGGTGGTGTTGTCGGTGAACTTGATGTCAATCATACATAACTAAGAGAACATAACAATTGAGTAGATTTCTTCTGATGCAGTACAGAAAGAGTTGCTACATTTCCAGCATCATCTTGCAGCTTTAAAGTATTGAGCTCTCTAAAATATTGAGTTGTAACTTGGCCTTAAAGGCCCATTGTTCTGGCAGCGGCACTGGGCAAGTAATGTAGGGGTCGGCATGATTGTGTAATAGTACTGGTGATGAGATGAGATATGGCAGATATTCTAGTATATACTATTCCTCCTCACCAAGTTTCTTGGCTCCTGGCTGTGGGAACAGAAGTACAGTAAACTCTCATTTTTATGGACATCTTTATAACGGATTTCGGTGATAGCGGACAGCCCGACCGAACTTCACCGCCTGGCCGGAATTCCGATGCCACCCCCGGCGACTTCCTTGGCCACCCCTGCCAACATCACCCCCTGGCCCACATTGCTTCCTTGGCCACCCCTGCCAACATCACCCCGTGGCCCACACTGCTTCCTTGGCCACCCCTGCTGACACCGCCTGTATTGCTCTAATGAGATCCTGGAGCTTTGTCGCTTAAGGCTGGTAAAGGGCCTGTCCCATGATGCGAGTTCACCCAATAGCTCTCCCAAGTTAAAAAAAAATAATCAAACTCTTGGTACATCATCACGAGTATTTTTTTACTCTTGGAAATTTTTCACACTGTTGAAAAAACTTCACGAGTTTCCGCATTTCCCGAGTACCTGCTGTTAGCATTACAAGCCGCTACGAGACATCCACGAGCTCTGACGTACCCGCTATGTACATTCTACGTACTAACCACGAGTTTGAGTTTTTTTTAAACTCGGGAGAGCTCTTGGGTAAACTTGCATCGTAGGACAGGGACTTAAGGCTTTGCTTTAATGTTTCGGCTGAAAAAAGGCACCTTTGTCAAGTGCAGTTCTTGCACAGCCTAAATTATACCGTTGGGTCCCTACACATGAAATGCCATATATCACTGGTTACTGGGGCCAATCAACAGTAACAGACACCATGGTTCATTATAATGAGGGTTGACATTGTTTTTTGTTGAAAGGAGATGCTGGGATTTGATGTGCAACCCAATGGGCTCAAGGTTGTGAATATGATCTTCAAGTTCTGAAGACTGAGAGAATTGATTTCAAGGCTGGGTCAAAGTTGTGAATGGCCTCCAGTTTAAATTTCATTTGGAATATTTTGGAGGACCAAGAACCAAGACGAACATTCGAAAGGATACAGTTTTCCATCCTCTGGCACGGCAAGGCCCGGAATGAAAGTGAGACATCTATGCTGACATATTCATAACCACCTTCAGTTAGAAGTACCGTGGAGGAGATATATCTGAGGACCCACCATCACAGGTGCCAGCTGATTCAATTCACTTCACTTGATTTTAGTTTAGTTTAGAGATACAGGCCCTTTGGCTCACCGAGTCCGTGCTGACCAGCAATCCCCATGCATTAACACTATCCTGCACACACTAGGGACAATTTACACCTATGCCAAGCCAATTAACCTACAAACTTGTACGTCTTTGGAGTGTGGGAGGAAACTGAAGATCTTAGAGAAAACCCATGCAGGTCACGGGGAGAACATACAAACTCTGGTCAGACAGCACCCGTAGTTGGGATCGAACCCGGATCACCGGTGCTGCAAGAGCTGTAAGGCAGCAACTCTACTGCTGCGCCACCGTGTCTGACCCCCTCCCCCTTGATATCAAGAAGTGGCTGAGCTCACAGGATACAAGAAGGACAACGAGTCTTAACAGCACAGCTGGAGTATCAGATCCAGCCACTCATTTAGACAAACTGAACCAATATAACCTGAACACAGAACACAGGATTATATAACCAATATAACCTGAACACAGATCATTGCATGATTATCAGGATAATTAATACTCTTATCCAAAAAACACAGGATTAACCCAAACCAGTCAATCATCATCACATTAGTTTACACTTCACTATCATAAAAGCTTTGGAAGGTATATCGGACAGTTCTATTAGATGACATGTACTTAACAATAACATGCCTACTGATCTCCGTTTGGAATCTGTCCGGGACATTTGGCTCAGGACATTACTAACTTCTTGTCCTAAAGGTAGGCCAAGAGCTGAATTTCAGGATGAGGTGAAAGTGAGTGCCTTGGCTTTGAACAAGTATTTGACTTAGTATAGCACCAAGGAGTCTTATTGTGTAAATACTCTTCTAAAGATAGTCTAGTTCAGTAAAAAACAACTAAACTTTATTTTTAGATTGAACAGCAAATTCCCCTATACAACACCTAAACCACCGCGGGTTCGATCCTTGTCTCTGCCTGGCCAAGCCCTTCAGCCTCGTGCAAACAGACACATTCCAAAAGGATACGCAGTCCCAAGCGCTCCTCCAGAAGATCGATATCGATCTAAAATGGGGCTACCTTTTATAGGTCCACAAACCTTGAGGGGCCGAATTACATGGGGGTGATCTCTTTACAGTCCAATCAAACATATTAATTACATCAATACATTATTGACAGTTCCCCAAACCAATTACAGAGTCTTCCATACAATGTTTCTGGTAGAAGCTTCTGGAAGGAAGCTAAGTAACTGAATATTGCAACATTTATTCTGGTACTCAAAACAATCCTGCCAGGGCTTAACACTTTGGCCAATCAACAAACAGCAGGGTAACTGTCTTGCAACATTATTTACATTATTTACAATTCCTTTGCAGCAATCCAATCATATCAATGTATTTAAGTTTATTTACAGAGTTTTAATACATATTATCAATTAAGGGGAAATGAGGAGAACACCTGGATCTTTCACCATCCTGAATATCAATCTGAGCCTCAAACTGGTCAGCACCATCCACAGCCTGTAAATTTCCATTGACAAAGGTTAAGCAATTCTGACAAATGCCGGGATCCTACATTTTATCGTATCTTTAATTTGGTCAACATTTGAAGTTGAAGCCAATGGCAATAAGAATGAAAATAATTCCCTCCTGTTCGAGGCATAGGTGGCACAATGGAAATGTTATGAATGATGGAAGGCAGTCAACCCAATGTGTCTCTTTAGGTTTGTCAGGGCAGTTTTTCAAACCCAATTCCTTTCAACTAATTCATTGGTGATCTTTACTCTGTCATAAAAAGATACAACTCACTGGCTGAGAAGTACATCCTCTGTTCTTATTTATCAAATATGTAAAATTTCAAAACTCCTCTACAAATAATAGCTTCATCTCGTGGACTGAGGCCATTTAATAATGCAACTCAACACCATCATTTCAGGGAAAATGTTACCAATTAGGAATGACAGCTTTCTCCATTGTCAGAGTGAGGCCACAAGCAAATTGGGGGAACAGCACTACAATCCAGTGGTATTAATATTGATTTCTCTAACTTTGTGGCAGCACCCGATGGTTGTGCCACTTGCTACACAAATTCTCAGCAGTCGGGGGTAGGGTCACGTGACTGGGCAATGGCAAGGAGGAGTAGTCACGGGGTATAGGGTGTGTCCTGGTATATATAACAAACCCCGGGACAACCCCCTCTCTCTCGCTCTTCCTCTCTCTTCGTGAGAGTGTCCTGCCACCTCAGCAGGAGCAGAGCTCGAGCCCATGAGGCAACAGCCTCTCAGCAACAACAATGATTATTATGTTAGAGTGCTAAACGTGCATGTATATCTAAACTACAATGCTTGAATTACCTCTTTCACCATCCCTTCCCCACCCTAGTCGTCCTGCTCCTTCATTGTTCATATCCTTTTATTATCATCTCCTCTAATCACCACTGTAGGCTCCTTGGCCATCAGTGCCGGGTTTTATGTGTTCTGTACCTTTTCATAATTCTCCCCGACGTTCATTCCGACTCGAAACGTCACCTATTCCATTTTTCCTGAGGTAGACATTAGACAATAGGTGCAGGAGTCCGCCATTCGGCCCCTCGAGCCAGTGCCACCATTCAATGTGATCATGGCTGATCATCCCCAATCAGTACCCCATTCCTGCCTTCTCCCCATATCCCCTGACTCTGCTATCTTTAAGAGCCCTATTAAGCTCTCTCTTGAAAGTATCAACAGAACTGACCTTCACTGCCCTCTGAGGCTGAGAATTCCACAGACACACCACTCTCTGTGTGAAAATGTGTTTCCTCATCTCTGTTCTAAATGGCTTACCCCTTATTCTTAAACTGTGACCCCGGCTTCTGGACCCCCCCCCCCCCCCAACATTGGGAACATGTTTCCTGCCTCTAGCGTGTCCAAACCCTTAATAATCATACATGTTTCAATAAGATACCCTCTCATCCTTCGAAACTCCAGAGTATACAAGCCCAGCTGCATCATTCTCTCAGCATATGACAGTCCCGCCATCCTGGGAATGAACCTTGTAAACCTACACTGCACTCCCTCAATAGCAAGAATGTCCTTCCTCAAATTAGGGCACCAAAACTGCACACAATACTCCAGGTGGGGTCTCACTAGGGCCCTATACAACTGCAGAAGGACCTCTTTGCTCCTATACTCAACTCCTCTTGTTATGAAGGCCAACATGCCATTCGCTTTCTTCACTGCCTGCTGTACCTGCATACTTACTTTCATTGACTGATGAACAAGGACCCCCAGATCCCGTTGTACTTCCCCTTATCCCAACTTGACACCATTTAGATAATAATCTGCCTTCCCGTTTTTGATACCAAAGTGGATAACCTCATATTTATCCACATCAAACTGCATCTGACATGCATCTGCCCACACACCCAACCTGTCCAAGTTAATGCATTCTCATAGCTTCCTCCTCACAGTTCACACTGCCACCCAGCTTTATGTTATCTGCAAATTTGCTAATGTTACTTTGAATCGCTTCATCTAAATCAATGATGTATATTGTAAATAGCTGTGGTCCCGGCACCGAGCCTTGCGGTACCCCACTAGTCACTGTCTGCCATTCTGAAAGGGACCTGTTAATCCCTACTCATTGTTTCCTATCTGCCAACCAATTTTCTATCCATGTCAGCACTCTACCCCCAATACCACGTGCCCTAATTTTGCCACTAATCTCCTATTTGGGACCTTATCAGATGCTTTCTGAAAGTCCAGGTACACTACATCTCTCCCTTGTCCATTTTCCTAGTTACATCCTCAAAAAATTCCAGAAGATTGGTCATGCATGATTACCCCTTCATTAATCCATGCTTACTCAGACCGGTCCTGTTACTGCTTTCCAAATGTGCCGCTATTTCATCTTTTATGATTGACTCCAGCACCTTCCCCACCACCGATGTCAGGCTAACTGGTCTATAATTCCCTGTTTTCTCTGTCCCGCCTTTCTTAAAAAGTGGAATAACATTAGCTATCCTCCAATTCACAGGAGCTGACCCTCAATCTATAGAACACTGGAAAATTATGAGCGCATGACAAATATAAATACAATATCAACAGCATGCTTCTATAGCTAATACACCTCACGGAATTTGAAAAATCTTTCCAGAATAAGATTAGCACTTAATAATACTATTGAAGCATTTGTTAGAATAGTAAGATTAAACGAGAACTTCTAAGTTCGAAGTTTGATCTGTATTTTATGAGGATTACGATGAGGGATTACGTGAAGAACCCGTCTAGCACGCATGCGCGACATACTTCAAAGCAGCGGTGTGGAATCACAGAAAGACACAATAATTGAAATAAACATAGTAAAGAAAAGGAGAACTTAAATAATAATAATAATAATAATATATTTTATTGTCATTGCACATCAGTGCAACGAGATTTAGTATGCCGCTTCCAACCGATGTAAAAGAAAAGTAAAATAAATAAATAAGCTGTGTGACGTGACCATCCGAGGGAGACAGTCCAGGGGGGATGGGGGGGGGCACTCAGCAGGGCCAGTTCAGAGCCGCTATAGCTCTGGGAATAAAGCTGTTTCTGAGTCTGGAGGTTCGGGCGTAGGTCTTGTAACGTCTGCCGGAGGGAAGTAGTTTGAACAGTCCGTTACAAGGGTGTGAGGAGTCTTTATGGATGCTGACGGCCTTCCTGAGGCACCGTATGTAGTAGATGCCCTCCAAGGCTGGTAGCTGTGTCCCAATAATCCTCTGCGCTCTGTGGACGATGCGCTGAAGAGGTCTCCTCTCCGCCTCCGTGCAGCTGAGATACCACACAGAGATGCCATACATTAATATGCTCTCTGTGGTGCAGCGATAGATGCCAGTTAATCTCTATAATTGAGGGTGGGAGCGAAGGGCACGTAATCCCTCATCGTAACTCCTCATAAAATACAGATCAAACTTCAAACTGGTAAGTTCTCATTTAATCTTACTATTTTACTTCGGAGTCACGTGAGTGACTACGGGAAGATTTTAAAGCCCTGTGATTTCAAACCGTTTAACAGTTCATACTTCACTCACTGCCGAAGTCATTCGAGGGAGGAAGTATGTTATCGTAATCAACCATGAATCTGTTTGTAAAAACAATAATGGTGTTTATTAAACAATAACAAAAAACAAATTGCTCCCCCGGGCTTAAATTATATATTTGCAGATTCTAATATTTTTTCTGCAAATGATGCAGGTTCTGCCAACGGGTTATTATAAAAAAATTGAAACGTTTTTTCCCCAGACCACCCCGCTGTAGCCAGGATGTGGTCCATAGGTACGTCCATTCTCTTAGCCACCGACGTAGATGCTGCCCTGGTGGAGTGAGATTTATACACGTTAGTATTTACACCAGCGGCTTTCAGCACCTGCTTGAGCCATCTTGAAATAGTTTGGCTCGTCACCCGACCATGAGGTTTCTTGTGGCTGACCCATAAGGATTTTTCTCTCCCTCGGGGAATTCTTGTTGTGTCAATATAGTTCAATAAGTGGGTCATGACACATAACCGTGGTTCAGGTGGGTAAGCCCGGAATTCCATGACTGGGTTTGATGTTCCTGGCCTGCTCTGTTTGACCAGCCTCTGGATTGTAAATGAGACACGGTCTGGTGTTACAACCATGTTGTCCAATCGTAATAGATGAAGTGACTGGACTCTTTGTGCTGAGACAAATGCCATCAGCATGACCGTCTTCAGAGTTAATTATTCCAGGGTGAGGGACCTGGCTGGTGACCATCCCCTAAGGTATGTCAGGACCACACTGACATCCCAGATTTGGGTGTACCTAGGTCTGGGGGGATTGGAGTTAAATATGCCTTTCATGAGCTGGATCACCATCGGGTGGGATCCCATGGCCTGTTGTCCTGGTGCCTGAATTAAATAGGCTGACAGAGCACTTCTGGCCGTCTTAATGGCACTGTAGCTGAGTCCTTCATTTTGGTGAAGGCCTGCCAGGAACTGCAGTACATTGGTTACAGTTGTGGTTGAGTATGTGGTTCCTGTGTCCGAACAGTATTTTTCCTACTTCTTGATGCTTGACAAGTATTGTTTCCTTGTGGGTACGCGGTGGGATGCTGTCATTGTGTTGATGGTGTTTTCTGACAATCCCAGGCCCAGCAGAGGCCTTTTCAGAATCTGCAACCCAGGAGTTTAATTTTATCGTGGCATGGGTGGCTTATGCCTGATACTGGGTGAGTTAGCAATTCTGGGCTACTGGGAAAAGTCATTGGGGTCCTTACGACCATGTCGAGGACCACTGGGAACCATGGCTGTGTAGGCCAGTCGGGTACTATCAAAATACCTGAAGCAGAGTCCATCTGTATTTTGCGTGATACCCGACTGATGAGGCAGAAGGGGGGGGAAAGGCATAAAATAAATAGTTTCCCCAGTCCAGCGCAAATGCATCTATCGCTGCTGCCTCAGGGTCTGGTTCCCAAGCGACATGCATTGGTACCTGGTGATTTAGTCTGGATGCAAAGAGATCGATATCTGGTGTGCCATATTGCTTTGTAATTTTAGCAAATGCTTTGGGATTTAACATCCATTCGGTGTTATCATTGAATTTGCGTGACCTGGTGTCTGCCACTGTATTTAGCTTACCTGGTAGGTAAGTTGCTGATAGCCAAATATGTCTGTCGACACACCATTGCCAGATTGTGTTGACCAATTTGTCACATGATATCGATTTTATACCGCCCATATGGTTAATATAGGCCACCACCGTGGTATTAACTATTTGTAAATGAACATGCAAGTGATGCATATTTGTTGAATATGCTTTTAAGCCATAAAATGCACCCAACATTTCCAGATAATTTATACCCAGTGTTTGTAGTAAAGATGACTCTAGATTAGTCCATCTACCACCTGTGCTGGATATAGTATTAGTTGCTCCCCAGCATTGAGCATTGGCATCTGTTTGAATAATGAACGTAGGGTTAATGATGATGATAGGGCTGAAACTATGCCAAATGTTCCCTATCCACCACTGTAACTCTGATATTGCTTCAGTGGGTAATTTCATGACTCGGTCAAAGTGACCTGCATGTCGTTTTAACGCCTGCACTTTTGCTCTTTGTAAGTTTTGATAGTGCAGAGGTCCAAATTGTGTAGCTGGAAATGCTGCTACCATTTTCCCAATTACTCTTGCCACTTGTCGAATGGTTGGTCGATCGTTGACCATTAAATTGTTACATGTTTGTGCCAATTCTGCTGCTTTGTCTTTTGGCAAGGTTACAGACATGTGGACTGAGTTAATTGTGAATCCCAGATAGTCCATGGTTGTGGATGGCGTCAACTTAGATTTATCTGGCTGTAAGACAAATCCCAAGGTTTCAAACAATTGTTTGGTAGCTGACACAGCTGATATAGCCAATTCCATGGTTTTGCCTACTATTAAGATATCATCAAGATATGCCATGACAATATGTTTCTGTTTTCTTAATATTGCCAAGGCTGGTTTTAATATCTTGGTGAACAATCTTGGGGCTGATGTTAACCCATTAGGCAACGCTTTAAACTGCCATCGTTGCCCCATCCAGGTAAATTTAAGGTATCTGCGATGATCCTTTTGAATGGGTACTGAATAGTAAGCATCTTTGAGGTCAATGCTTGCCATGAATTATCCTTTGGAAATCAGTTGTTTGGCAGTTACAAACATTTCCAGTTTGAAATGTATATACTTAACAAACATATTTAGTGAAGTTAAGTCAATGATGATGCGACATCCACCATCTTTATTAGTTTTGGTGAATATATTTGAGACAAATTCCAAGGGTTCATGTTTGTTTTTTTCAATGATACCCTTTGTGAGTAGTCTCACCAGTTCTGCTTGGCCCTCTAGTTTTTCTTTAACTGAGAGGGAAAATACCCTTTGGGGTGTATGCTGAACTGGTGGCATGTTTCTTGAGCAAATTCTATTTTGTATCCACGAATGCTATTGAGTATATATTTATCATTCGTGATAGATCTCCATGATTCCACAAACAGGTGTAATCTCCCCCGTTAGTATAGAACCCCCACTTCTTATATGCTGGTAGGAACCAGACCCACCTACCTCCATGGTTACGGGTTTTTCTTCTGCTTCTTCGCCGGACGATGTGTTGTCTGATGTGCTGCTGGTTGGGGGTGGCGCATTTTCCATGGGGTCCGCTCTGGGCCCTGACCTAAAAAAGGCTTTCGGGAGTAATGTGTGGACCCCAAGCTTTCACCAGTCCCATGAGGTTGACGTCGACTGGTGGACGCGGTGGGGTACTGCCGCTTGGGTTTTGTGGCTTTGCTCGTCCCGGGGCCTGCCCTCATGAGGCCAAATGTTTTGGACTCCTCTTCCAGGTCCTTCACTTTTTTGGAGAGATCCTTGCCGAAGAGCAGGATTTGTGGCTCTGAGGCCGGTGTTTTGCACAACCCTGCGAATTTTGGGTTGAGGGCAGGTCTTATTATCTCCTTATGGAGGTTGTTGATCTCGAATTGGGTGTTACACAGCAGAGCTAATGTATCCTGCTGGTTCGTGGTCATTTCCACCCCATCCACGGAACGAGCATAGGAAGTGATGGCTGACGTCAGGAGCCTGAGAATCCGCTGTAATTTGAGTTCTTGGTTGCGGATGTTCTGCCCAACGTGCCCCCAGATTTGGCTGTTGACGGCCGGCACGTTGAGCGAGGCACAATTCTCTGGGGCCGAATACAGCTCTAGTGCCTCATTAACTACCTGCTCTTGTAGGGGCTTGAAGGTTAGGTAATCAATGCTGGCCGCCAGTTTTGGCTCTAATGGCCGTCCTGCTCGTGGAGCTGCCACGTAGCGGTCTACCACACCCAGCAGCTCTACCTGGTCCTGTACCCCAAGCGTACTCCCGACATCTTCAGCCAGTGACCCCTCTTCTTGACCTGCCCAGCTCTGGTCGCCAACGCTGCCCTCGGCTGAGGGTGAAACGATGGCCAGTGCCTTGTGAGGCACTGTGGTGGGAGTGCCTAAACTCCCTTGGCAAGACTGCTCCAGCTCCCGAAGCAAGTCTCGCTGGAGCATTTGCTCCATGAGCCGCTCCATGCGGCTCAGGCGGCTGTCTCTGCCGCGTTCGGGCGGTGAGACGTCCCCGTCCGAAGAGTCGGATACCACCGGCCAGTTTGTCTTCCGCGTTGATTTACATCCAGCCCGCTGCTCAGGCTGCGCTAGCGGGACTGGGCTCGACTTGGTGTCGGGGATGGCGGATTGCAGGGTGTGCGGTCCTACCACCTCTTGCCACCCACTGATGGGACGCTCCTCCATTGGAGTCGAACGGGGGGGCGATCTTCTTGGCTTTGAATCCTTTATGTTTGAATCCTTTATTTGTCATTCAGACCTTTCGGTCTGAACAAAATGTTGTTGCCTGCAGCCATACATGTAATAATAACAACACACAATAAACACAAATTAACATCCAGCACAGTGAGTTCACCAAGCACCTCCTCACTGTGATGGAGGCACAAGTCTTAGAGTTACTGTCTCTTCCCTCCTCTTCTCCCTCTGCGCTGAGGCGATACCCCACCGGGCAATGGTAAGTCAGTCCCGCGGTTCAAGCTCCACGGCCCGGGGGTGGTCGAAGCTGCCGCCCTCCAGTCCAGCGGACGCAGCTGTTGCCACGGGAGCTCCGGAAAACAGGCACCAGCCTGTGACCTGCGAGCTCCCGACGATGTCGTCCACTGGCCCACGGCCAAGCCCCGGATTCAGGTCGCTGCCGCCAGAACGCCGCCTCAGCCACCGGAGCACCGTCTCCGCCCCGCACCGGGCCGCCCACACGGCAGCGTCTCAGCCCCGCACCGGGCTGCCCCCACGGGAGCACCTTCCAGCCGGGAGCCGGTCCGCCCACACGGGAGCACCTTCCAGCCGGGAGCCGGTCCGCCCACACCGGAGCACCTTCCAGCCGGGACCCAGGCCGCCCTCACGGGAGCGCCTTCCAGCCGGTAGCTGCGCCGCCCACACGGGAGTGTCTCAGCCCCGCGCCGTCCGCCCTCGCCGGAGTGCCGAGTCGTGCCGCTGCCCGAACGTCACCGCAGCTCGAAGACGGCCAGCCTCGCTGGCTCTACCTCCGGATCCTCAAGGTTGGTCGCAGGTTGGAGGCCGCCAGCTCCGCCATTAGGCCTCAGCTCAGGCGGGGGAAGAGAAGGGGGATACGACAAAAAAGTCGCATTCCCCCGAAGGGAGAGACAGAAAGCCCTGTTTCACCCCCCCCCCCCACACACATAACACCACCTAATAACCAAAAAGTTAACTGAACTAGACAAAAAAAAACAACACAAAAAAGTAAAAACAGACAGACTGCAGGCGAGCCGCAGCCGTTTCACAGCGCCGCCACTTCCGGAATTGGCTTGCCTTGTTTTGTTCATGTTCCAGTTGTCTCGACCTGGTGAGACAAAACAAAGCAACTCTTTTCGAAAAAACAACCTCAGAATAAACTTACCTGACGGTCCGTCTTTTTAAAGCTGTAGCGGGAGCGCCTGTACTCCCGTTCGTCGCTGTTGCACTGCGTGAACGCTCATGTCGCGCATGGGTGCTGGACGGGTTCTTCACGTAGTCACTCACGTGACTCCGAAGCATTTGTTAGAATTGGTAAACAATTGGTAAAGCTAAATATGCACAGACCTACAACTATACCACTCATACAAGGAATGCATCTTAACATCCTCATAGGTTTCCCATGCACTCCTCTTTTAAGCAATTCTGTCAAAACATTTCCTGTTGATTTTGTAATGACAGAAGATATTCTTGTGATGAATCATCAAATGGTTGCGTGATTAGATTATGGTGTGATGTTTTGATACATACACAAGAAGTGAATGTTTCGCTAAAGGCCACTACTATAATAGAGCTGTTGATATGACATTACAGTTTTTCTACCTTGTTTCATTAAGGGAGTCTCATTAACTAAACCATCTTGCCTCCATATTCACTACTTCAGCCTTTCAAGACAATCTGTGTAAAATGTCATGACGTATCTGGATTAGGTGATGGTAAGACTGATGAAAAATATAAAGCCCAGAAATAAATTTGTACATTCCTCTGGAATCACATCTCAATCTTAAAGATTCATGAGAGTATAGCCCAGGCTGCTTTAATTGTCACTTTAATTCTAATGTCTCAGCCACAAATCTGGTGCACTGATGACATTGCAACAAAATCTTTCCATTGAGTAAGGAAACCAGATCTGTGCACAATGTTCCAGAGCCTTTTATAATTGGAGCAATGTATCTCCAACCTTTACCCCTGTTCTCCTTAATAAGGCCATTGGAAAAGCTGCCATAGTTTCAAAGAGAAGTTGTAGATGTAGAAAGGGATTCAAGATCTGAATATATTGGGAATTGAAAATGAGCTGATAATTTTTTGCGAAGAAACGACACCTACCTCAATTCCAGAATTAAGTTCAGGTTCATTATTCAAATGTGCACCAAGGTGCAGAAAAAAAAGCTCTTGTCTGTGTGCTATCCAATTAAATCAGATAATATTACACACAAATATAATCAAGGCAAAAATAAGTACAGAAGGGAGATCAAGGAGAGCAGGGAGAAAGGTACCAGACTGTCGAATATAGTTACTCAGCATTGCAACATGACAGTTCCTGATAAAAATCCAATATTTGCAAATAATTCAAAAACTTACAAATAAGGTACCTCGAATAACTTACCATCACAAAGACCAAAATTATTATTTTTGCTCTTTCAATAATTCTATTCTTTGCTAATAATTCCATCTTCCTTGAAGCCACTCACTCAGATATAATCAAACGGTGTAAGCCTTAGTATTCTGTCCCATTTATGCCTTTAATCCCTATCCATCCTGTTACCTACACAGTCACTGCCAGACAGCAAAGATGGGAATGGGCCATTGCCTCCTTTAAAAAACCATGAAGACTTTTTTTTTTTTTAAACGGTTCACTTGCAGGGATTTTTACATACTATTACAAAGAGATGTAACCTTTTTTTTAAGTTTGAACATTCAAAATTATTTTAAAAAAAATAAAGCTTGTTAAAAGCTATTTAACACAATTACAAATCAACCAATATATTGAAATCAAATAATTGGACCACTTAATTTCATTGATCCACAGCTGAGACTCCCATTAAAATGAATAGTGTCTCTCCTTCTACTACAGGTGCAATTTACATAGGATTGGAGAGGTTGAAACAAAGCAAGGCTAGACGGTACATTTCAATTCCTTGCAGAGATAAGCAACGGAATGAAATGGCAGATGCACACATCTCTCAGTGTGTCTAGGATTTTCAGCAGGTATGTGTCAACCCTGGATATGTCTGTGTGGGATAAAAGCAAAACAAAAATGCTGGAAGTAGTCAGTTACACAGCCATCATCTATGGAAAGAGAAACAAGGTTATCATTTCAAAGGCCCTTTCTCAGTTCTGGGAAAGTTAGAAAACAAGTTCATTTTTAAGGAATAGATGATGTTTCGGGTCGGGATCCTACTTCAGACAGAAACATTATCTCCCTGTGTGGCGGCGCCTAACGGCAGCGGCTCGACTGCAGTCCGTCTGTCTTTTAAACATTTTTTGTCCCGTTAGATGTATGTTTTTGGTTTTAATTTTAAATTATTTTTTAGCTGTGTATATGTGGGGGTTGAGGGAAACCGTTTAATCTCTTCCCGACTTTTTCCCTGTCGGGTCTCCGGTGTCATAGGGCCTAACATCGTGGAGCCGGCGGCGGTCTCCAACCTGAGGGTTCCAGTCGCGGAGCCTGCGGATTCGCCATTGCGGAGCTGGCCGACTTCGGAACGGGGAGAGCTGTGGTAGCGTGCGGCTGTAACCTGACTTCAGAGTTTCGGAGGCTCCGGACGCAGGCCCGATGGACAGGAATATCGGGAGCTCGCTGGTCCCTGGTGGGAGACTGCTTTTCGGAGCTCCCTCAACGGCAACTACTCCCGCCAGAATCGGAGCGGGGCCTAACATCGCCCAGCGCAGCTTAAACGGCCACGGGACTTACCATCGCCCGCCGGGGGCTTTAACATCGTGAGCCCCAGTCGCCTCGACGCTGCAGTTGGACAGCTGGACTGCGGGAGAAGAACAAAGGGAAGAGATAAGACTTTTGCCTTCCATCACAGTGAAGAGGTGTTAGAGATTCACTCGGGGGGATGTTTGTGTAAATTGTGTTAAGTGTGTGTCTTGTTTTTTTTTGTAATGTCAAGACTGCTGGAATGAAATTTTGTTCAAACCTTGACTGTTTGAATGACAATAAAAGGCATTCTATTATATTCTATTACCTCTTCCGTTCCTCCAGAGCTGTTGTCTGACCCGCTGAGTTACTTCAGCATTTTGTGTCTGTCTTCGGTGTAAACCAGCATGTGCAGTTCATTCCTACACAAGTTTATTTTTAAGCTACAGAGAATGGAGAGATAAGGGTGGAATGTTAGGGACTGGTAGTGCTGCAGTTTCACCGTACCAGAGACCTGGGTTCCATCCTAACCTTGGATGCTGTCTGTGTGGAATTTGCACATTCTCCCTGTGACCACGTGGGTTTCCTCAGGGTGCTCCAGTTTCCCCACTGCCTCGCATCCCAAAAATGGGTGGGTTTGAAAGATAAATGGCCTCTGTAAATTGCCTCTGGGTTGTAGGGAGTGGAGGCGAAAGTGGGATAACATAGAACTTGTATGAACAAGTGATTGATGATTGGCATGGAATTGGTGGACCATAGGGCCTGTTTGCAATTTGCATCTATCAATCAAGTAATTTAATAATATGGAGCCAGGATAGTCGAGACGGTCAGATGTTGATGAAATGTTCTAGTTCATACATTAATGAAGGCAGTTAAAGGGTGTGCAAAAAGTGATATGTAAAAGTTTAAAAAATGCATGTCAGAGCTTTAGTAAACTTTCAGCAGATCACGCAATGTCAGTAAAGTGAGAAAAGCTAAGGGTTATAGTTGGGTAACTTACGGCAGAACCGGCGAGTTCTGATCCAAGCAGGAAAGGTACATTACCTAATTTTGGATATGATAAAGTTTAAGTATAGATACTCTCCGACTTGCGTAATAGACGACTTAAGTAAACTCAAAATTACGTGAGCAATTCTTTAAGCCGACTGCTTTAATTCTGGGTCTCGGTAGCAGTATGCTACTGTGCATGCGACCGTTTGTGCAAACCAGTCTTTAGGTTAGAGATACAGTGCGGAAACAGGCCCTTCAGCCCATCGTATCCACATCCACCAGCAATCCCTGCACATTAACACTATCCTACACTCACCAGGGGCAATTTACACATACACCAAGCCAATCCACGTACAAACCAGTACATCTTTGGAGTGTGGGATGTAACCGAAGGTCTTGAGGGAAAACCCATGCGGTCATGGGGAGAACATAAAACTCTGTACAGACAGCACCCATAGTCAGGATTGTACCGGGTCTCCGGCGCTGCAAGCGGTGTAAGGCATCAAGTATACCGCTGCGCCACAGTGCCGTACCGATCAGTCATCTGGTCTTGTTGATGCTCCCATGTGGTCTCTGCATCGAATAGTAAATTCCCTGTGATCTTGGCTGATTCGAGGGTATTTGTTATAAGGAGAGGTTGGACAAAAATTCATGTTTTTTTTCTGAAATGTCAGAGGTTGAGGGGACCTGATAGAAATATATATAATATTATGAAAGGAGTGGATAGAGTTGACAGTTCAGAACCTTTTTCTCAGGGTGGAAACGTCAAAGACTAGAGGGCATAGCTTTAAGGTGATAGGGGCAAAGATTAAGACATTTTAAGTATAAGGAGTAAGCCATTTAGAACGGAGACGAGGAAACACTTTTTCTCACAGAGTTGTGAGTCTGTGGAATTCTCAGCCTCAGAGGGCGGTGGAGGCAGGTTCTCTGGATACTTTCAAGCGAGAGCTAGATAGGGCTCTTAAAAATAGCGGAGTCAGGGTATATGGGGAGAAGGCAGGAACGGGGTACTGATTGGGGATGATCAGCCATGATCACGTTGAATGGCAGTGCTGGCTCAAAGGGCCGAATGGCCTACTCCTACACCTATTGTCAATTGTCTATTAAAGTAGATGCGCGGTGTAAGTTTCTGTGCACAGAAGGTGGTGAATGCCTGGATGCGCTGCCAGTGTGGAGCTGGAGGCTGATGCGATAGTGGCATTCAAGGGGCTTTTAGAGTAGCGCATAAATTTGCTGGGAATGTAAGGAAGTGGATCGTGTGCAGGCAAATAAGATTTGTTTATTTTAGGTCTGAAGAAGAGTCTCGACCCGAAACGTCACCCATTTCCTTTGCTCCATAGAAGCTGCCTCACCCGCTGAATTTCTCCAGCATTTTTGTCTACCTTTAGTTTATTTTAGTATGTTCGTCACAGACGTTGTTGGCCAAAGGGCCTGTTCTTGTGCTGTACTTTTCTGTTCTATGTAAAGATGGTGAAATGTCCAATGCAATGAATGGAAGCGATACGATAGAACTTGATTTAGAACAGCTCTATTTTCATTGTTTTCCTTGGCCATTTCAAATTTAAGAAGTTGATCTGACTCTCTATTTGGGTTAAATCTCCATCTATTTGAAAAAAATTACAAATAGAAATGCAATTTCTCTCTCTGAGGAAAAGTAATGCTTTGGATTTGAACAACAACAAAGCACGTAGAATTGTATAATGATTGTTGTTTGACATAATTGAAATGGATTTCAGTTTTTATTTCTCTTGCAAGATACAGCCTCACTGAAAAGAAAAGCTTTTGAAAACTGTCTGTGGCTTTCTTCAGTTACATAAAACACAATTATAGGGGGAAGACATGTATACACATTTAAAACCATAAATCCTCTTTCCAACAGCAATATAGTGCTTGTATTGGGTGAAGTCTGTAATGTTACAGCTTTTTTTCCAATCCTGTTAATCCACAATGTGTGACGTTTCTTTTTTTGTTTCAAGCCTGACCAAGGGAGTTACTGAGGAATTTTTTTTTTCAATGTGTGTTGTGCTTCACTTGATGGGTTTCTTTTGTCTGTAATTTAGAATATTTAGCTTTCCTGACCCACCTATTATTTCTTAGCTCTTTCCCAGTTGTACCAATTGTCTCACCTCTACTCCATCAGTCTGAGGAAGTGCCCAAACCAAAAAAAAACCTGTTCACTTTCCTCCACAGATGCTGCCCGAACCACTGAGTTCCCCCAGCACTTTGTTTTTCCACTCAAGATCCTATAATCTCTAATCTCTTGTGTCTCCATTCACCGAACTGTTCCTGACAATGCAGAAAGCCCTGGACAACCTTAAGGGACAGTCAAGTAAGAGTCACCCCAGTGCCATACAATTACCATCATGAACTAACCTTTTGCCCATTCAACACATTGAAAGTTCTCCCATCAACTTCTCAGGAATCAGTGCTGATAAAAACTTAGCAAGTCTTGCTACGCGAATACCAAGAGCAGCTAAAAAACTGGTTAGCCTGTGATAATTGCTCGTTTTTAAGCTTCCCCCCAGTCTAATCTCAGTAAAAACACTGAATCAAACACTTGAAACAGCTAAATTTTCTTTTAACAAAAGCGCGTCAGTTCAACTACTTTACCTATCCCACCGCGGGTTCGATCCGCGTATCTGCCTGTTCTAGGCCTCGCTCAGACAGAGACACTCCGGAAGTTCACGCAGTCCCAAGCGCTCTCCAGAAGATCGATGCTGAACCTCGTGGTAGTGGACTTTTATATGTCCCGGGACCTCGAGGGGCTGAACCACATGGGGGTGGTCTCTTATTAACCCAATTACAGATATCGATTAACCCCATACATACCAGACATTTCCCTAACCCAATAATACAACAGCTCATACATTGTATAAGAAAGAAAGCTCTCAAAGGAAGCAACCAGGAACAAACATTGAAACATGTGCCCTGAGAATCAAACAATTTCTCCAAGGCTGAACAGTTCGACCAATCATCAATTAACAGGATGACCTTCTTGCAACATCATTAATACTGTTTACTATGCTTTTGCAGCGACCCAATAGAAATTATGCATTTAAGGTTTGCAAAACCACTATACATGTTATCAATTTAAGAGAAACATGAAGAACACCTGGACCCCCTTACCATCCTGCATATCAGTCTGAGCCTGGACTGCCTGGTGCCAATCAAAGTGTGTAAAGTTCAGCTGACAAGGGTTAAGCAATTCTGACAAGTGCAGGGATCCTCCATTTTATGGTGTCTTTAATTTAGCCAATATTAACATCTGCATTTGTCTCCTGACTTCATAACATCTTTCCACCATCTGCATTAATGTCCACCTTGTCGTGGTGAAGAGGCTTGCGTGACCCCATGATTCCAAGCACTATGCCATCGGAAGCACCAGCTTCTGGTAGGACCACCCATGGTGGTATGTTCGAGGATGAGGGTCCAGACTAAGAACAATCCAACCTACAAGATCTCAACGGCGGACCAGGCAAACTAAGTTATCTTGAACTCAATGGCTGTGAAGGCAGATGAAGGCTGCAACAGATCTATCAGCTCCAATCGTCTTGGTTTCCTTGCCATTGGAATTAGTTGATTGATTTGCGAAGGACTGTGTGCTTCTTGGAGTGCAACATCAAGTACACATTCAACAAACACACACACAGGCGTCCTCGTTCTGTGAGCAGCACAAAACTTTTCAAGACTTTCGGCGGTCGGAGAAGGGCGACGGGAGCAGGCCACGTGATGGCTGGAAGCTCCTAGTCAAGAACCAGCACGGAAGCGGTGAATACTTGATTCAATCGCCCAACTTTGGACAGAAGCAGGAAAGTTGTTTGGTAGCAGTATTAAACCAATGCCAGGGAAGTAAACCCTGGCGAACCATCATCCAAGAAGGAACAGCGACCTTCGAAGCCAACAGATGTGCAGAATTAGAGGCAGCCACAACCAAAGCCCAATCTGCCATCTGGAACTACCTGTCCTGAATGCCGAAGAACTTTCAAAGCCAGGGTTGGACAAATAAGCCACCTGAGAGTCCATAAAAACAACTAACGTAGACCATCATCCTCGACCTCGAGAGATAGCCACGACGATTGTGTTGATCAATGTGTATGAACACTGACCCCCTCCTTCTCAACGCTCCCGCCCTCCCCGCAACTTTACCTCTGGCACAGACCCCCCCCCCCCCACAGATACAGGATTAAAGTAATAACGTTTAGTGCAAGATAAAGTCCAGGAAAGTCAGATTTAAGATAGTCTGAGGGTGTCCAATGAAGTAAATGCTAGGTCAGAACCGCTTTCTGGTTGTTGACATTACCAGGTGGATGTTTATATCAGTAATTGATGATAGTAGCTGAAAAGAAACACTTCTGTACCTATTACCTGATGGGAGAGGTGAGAAGAGGGAGTGAACAGGGTGCTACTCATCCTTGATTATGCCGCTGGCTATGCTGAGGCAGCGTGAGGTATAAATGGAGTCAATAGAAGGGAGGTTGGTTTGAGTGATGGTCTGGGCTGTGCCCACAATTCACTGCAATTTCTTGTGGTCTTGGATGAAGCTGTTCCCAAAACAGATACACCCTGATAAGGTGCTCTGTACAGCACATCTGTAGTAGTTGGTGAGAGTAGTTGGGGATATGCCAAACTTTCTGAGTCTCCTAGGGAAGTAAAGGCGTTGGTGTGCTTTTTTGGTCATTTCTTTGGTATGGCTACTCTTTGGTATGGATGTATTCAAGAGAGAGTGAGATATAGCTCTTAGGGCTAACGGAATCAAGGGATATGGGGAGAAAGCAGGAACATACTGATCATATTTAATGGTGGTGCTGGCTCGAAGGGCCGAATAGGCTACAGCTGCACCTATTTTCTATGTTTCTATGTTTACTCCAGGACAAGTTGCTGGTGATATTTACTGCTAGGAACTTGAAGCTTTCAACCCTCTCAACTTTGGCACAGTCAATGTGTGTGGATGGGTATGTATAGGTCTGTGTACCACTTTGCTTCCTGAAGTCGATTTGACACTGAACAATGCAAAATGATAAGGAGCTGGGTTTTAAGCAAAAATACAAAGTGCTGATCTGTGGAATTAGAGGGAGGGTGGGGGATTTCAGAGCAGTGGGCCATTGTCTCGTAGTGATTAAAATGTGTAATGGGAATGAATGGAAATGGCCAGCATTTCCAGGTCACGAATATTAACTTAAAATACAAATACTTCACAGTAATTACACAGTTGTGAGGGATTTTGTGACCCTTTCAAATGATTTTGTTCAAGAATGTCAGATGGTCGTTTTTCAGACCATGAGAGGGGCGAGGAGGTGCGGGTCGGGGGATGGGCAATGGGATGTTTTTAAAGGCAGACATGATCATTGGAAGATTAATGGAAAGAGAAACTGAAGGCAGTGTATTCATTCGCATCTATATTCTGTTTCTCATTTCCAAATTAGGATGGCATTCACACTGACCTCCCTCGCCAATAGTTTGCACCTCTGCAGTCTCAGCCGTCCTTTCAATGTTGGAGACGGGGAGGGGGTGGGGGTTGAAAGATGTTTTTATTGTCTGATGAGGAAAGCTGCTCTCAGTTTACCAGCGAGGTCTGGGTGCTGAAGAGACAGGGGCTCACACCTGCCTGACGTCAACTAGGCGGCGGCGGCAGCGATTCGCCCGCCCTCCCTCCCTCCCTCGCTCCCAGTCGCTGGCAGACTGCAACAACATGGGCTGGCGCCTGGTCACCACTGTCAGCAGCTGGGTGAGAACAATGTAGTAGCGCCGCCGCCCCCCGCTCACTCTCCGACCCGGGGGCTCAGGCAGAAAGGGGGAGGGAAGCGAGGGAAAGGTTTGCAACCGTGACTAGGTGTGCGGCGGTGTCCCAGTCTGAAGCATGCTAATTTCTGATACACATTGTGTGTGTGTAGCCGGATGTCCACTGAATGGTTGGGTGGTGGTTTGCTGTGTATGTGCGAGCGTGGTGTCTGATTTGGCGTGAGGATGGTGAATGTGAGTGCGGTGTCTGGATGTGTAGTGGGTGTGTGCGAGATGTGCTGCTCTATGTTTCGGAGCTAGGTGAGTGTGGTGCCTGTATGTCACCGTAGGAGATGGTGTGGATGAGTTTGTGTGTGAGTGTGCTAGGGGTGGGTGCGTTGATGGGTGTATGTAGGGGTGCGTGCGTTTGTGCGCTTGTGTGTAGGGTTTGGTGTGTAGCGGTGGTTGCGTTGGTGTGTGTGTTTGTGGATGTGTGTAGGGGTTTGTGTGTGTAGGGCTGTGTGCATTGGTGTGTGTGCATTTGTGTGTGTGTAGGGGTGTGTGCATTGGTGTGTGTGTGTGTCGGGGTGTGTTTGAAGGGATGTGTACATTGATGTGTAGGGGTGTGTGCATAGATGTGTGTGTGTGGGGATGTGTGCATTGATGTGTGTAGGGATATGTGTATTGGTGTGTGGAGGGATGCATGCATTGGCGTGTGTGTAGGGATGTGTGCATTGGTGTGTGTGGAGGGATGTGTGCATGGGTGTGTGTAGTGGTGTGGGAATGCATGCATTAGCGTGTGTATGTAGGGTGTGTGCGTACGGGTGTGTGGGGATGAGTGCATTACTGTGTGTGGGGATGAGTGCATTACTGTGTGTGGGGACGGGCGCCTTGTCGCGTGTGTTTAGGGGGGTTGACCGTTATGAAGGGTGGTGCTGATCCTCTGGCAGATCGCTAATTAACGCAGTGGCACTGAGGTGGTGCTGAAAAGCATATATTCAAAATCAAACCTATATCGGAAGATACGGATCAGATATAATGTTTTTATTTTCACGGGCGGAATTGTCATTTATTTAATGCATTACTTTCCAATCAAACATTTCTCCCGATGCAAAGTGCTGGAGTGACTCGGCGGGGCAGGCAGCATCTCTGGAGAGAAGGGATATGTAGCGTTTCAGGTCGAGGTTGAGAGTTAGGGGAGAGGGGGACAAGAGATATTGACGGCGATGGAGAGATATTCCTTTGTTCCATTTCTCTCTCGAGACGCTGCCTGTCCCGCTGAGTTACTCCAGCATTTTGTGTCTGTTTTCAGTATGAACCCGCATCTGCAGTTCCTACTTACATATTTCTCCTGACGTCTCGCTCCCACCAGCTATGGTTCGTTAGCGCTGAATACAACTCCCAGAATCGAACAAAAAAATCATTTTTCAATGACAGATCAGTTTATATTTTATTGGTCGGGTTTAAATATTTAAATACGACTTTCCCAACAATGTTTTGATGACCTACTGGAGTTAATGCACCATTTGATCTGGCAGCAACGGTCACCTTGAGGTATCAGCGCGCTTTGCTTTGAGGAAGGAAGTTTGAAACTAAAATCAAATTTCAACGCGACTGTTCGTATTTTAATGTCCCCGTTTTTATGCCTGATTATACAGAGCAGTACATAGATAATAAAAAACTTGCAGTGGGAATATTCATACTTAAAAAAAGCACTTGATACCGTAAATCATGACATTTTACACATGAAACTGGATAGGTATGGCATCAGAGGGGGTTGGATTGGATTGGGTGAGAAGCTATTTAAGAAACAGGCAACAATCTGTAGAAATAGGTGAACATAAATCAACTTACATAAACATAACTTGTGGAGTACCTCAAGGGTCTGTGTTAGGTCCAAAGCTTTTCATAATATACATTAACGACATATGCAGAGTATCAAATAGACTGAAATTGATTATATTTGCCGATGATACAAATACTTTTTGTTCCGGTGACAATTTGAAGCAGCTTTTGGAGGTCATCACATCAGAAATGAATAAATGAAAGCAGTGGTTTGATGTCAACAAATTGTCTCTAAATTTAAGCAAAATAAAGATTATGCTATTTGGAAAACATAAAACAAACCCTCAAGTACAATTGAAAATAGATAACATAAGTCGAGAAAGAGTATATGAAAATACATTTCTTGTTGTGATCTTAGACCACAAAATCTGCTGGAAACCACATATAAACCACTTCAAAGCAAGACTGGCAAAGTCTATAGCAATATTGGGAAAATCAAGACACATTCTGGACCACAAATCATTACATACTCTGTATAATACACTCATATTGCCATATCTGAGTTACTGTGTTGGAGATATTGGGTAACACCTACAAAACCAGCCTACTGCTGTTATGCACATTACAAAAAAGAGCAATAAGAAATATCTTGAACATACCAATTTATTATTCTTAAAGTCACATACACTGAAGTTCACCGATCTGGTTAAATTTAAGTGCAAAAAATCATGTACAAAGCAAGAAATAATTTACTTCCAGGAAATATACAAAAACTGTTTATGGAAAGACAGGGCTGGTATAATTTGCGAGGGGGACTTAATTAAAAAAAACTCAATGGCAGAACAACTCTTAAAAGTATATGCATAGCAATCTGTGGGGTGAATTTGTGGAATGGTCTGGAACAGGAAATAAAACTTAGCACAACCATAATTCAGTTCAAAAAGATGTACAAAAACACTTTTTTTTAAAGGATATTGGGATGAGGATGGGTCATTGAGTGGGATATTTGTTATACTGATTGTATTGGGAAAGGTGATTATAGGGTGATGGGTTGTATATATGACTAAGAGATACTGTATAGTATATGAGGGTTTTTTCTTTTCTTTTTTCTTTTTTTCTCTTTTTTTTGTATGGCTTTGTAAATATTTGATTGGTGTATAAATATAAATAATTTGGAGTACATATAGCTGCTGGTGTACATATGGTGTACATATAGCTGCTAAATTTGTATAAGATAATTATAAACAGTTGAATAAGGGGTGGGAATTAATAAACTTTGGCTTCTTCCTGCTCCTTTTCAGACACACACGATTCATTTATTTATAAATATTGTTTATGACACTTTATAAATATTCTTGTTTTGTTTTTTGCATGCTGTTTCACACTTGCTTTCTATTCTTTTATTCTGTTCGAAATAAATAATTAAATTAAATAAAAAATTAAATAATAACAGAGGGAACCTTATTCCTGCCCAGGATGATAGTATAATGTTTTCCCAAAGCTCTGTCTATTTTATTTTACGAACTTTGTTTTCAATAGAACTATTCGGCCCGAAGGTCCATGTAGACCATGATGCCAAGTTAGACCAATTTGCCCTGCCTGCTTGTGATCCATATTCCTCCATTACCTACTTGTCCATGTGCCTGTTTAAAAGCATTTTAAACATCACCATCGTGTCTGCCTCCTGTATCACTCCAGGCACCCACCACCTCTGTGTAAAATAAAACTTGCCCCATACATTTCCTTTAAACTTTGCCTCTCTCACCTTAAAGCTATGCATGCCTTCTCCTGCTCTTCTTCTCCTCCCCCCCACCCCCTATCGTCTCCCAATACATTTCCATCCTATATGTTTCTCACCTCAGTCCACCCACCCTGCCTATTTATATAGGATGGTGAATGGTGACTCACCGTCCTCAAAGCTTTACTCATTGTCGCAGGGGAGAACATGATTTCTATAAAAGTACCAAACAAAAGGAGAGCTGCTGTTGAAAGTGTGCGGGCCAGGCAGCGTCTGTGTAGAGGAGTGAATATTTGATGTTTCCGGTCAAGATCCTTCATCCAGACTGAGTCCATTTCCCTCCTTAGATGCTGCCTGAGCTGTTGCGTTCTCCGTCTGCTCTCCGTTTGTTTTACTGTGGATTCCAACAACTGCAATGATGAATCGAGGACCAGAGAACATAGGTTTAAGGTGAAGGGGAAAAGATTTAATAGGAATCTGAGGGGTAACTTTTTCACACAAAGGGTGGTGGATGTATGGAACAAGCTGCCGGAGGAGGTTGTTGAGGCAGGGACTATCCCAACATTTAAGAAACAGTTAGTCAGGTACATGGATAGGACACGTTCAGAGGGATATGGACCAAACGCGGGCAGGTTGGAGTAGTGTAGCTGGGATATGTTGGCTGGCAGTAGCGGACTGGGTCTAAAAATATTGGTTGCCAGAAGACAAAGGGGGCCCACTTCATCAGGGGCCCACTTACCATTGGGCAAGCTGACACCCTGGCCAGTCCGCCACTGTTGGCTGGTGTGGGCAAGTTGGGCCGAAGGGCCTGTTACCACATTGTGGCACTCTAAGACTCAATGCAGCCTCCTCTGCCTCCATTCTGAAGAAGCTGACTTCAAAGAAGTTTAAGAATAATTACATGCCTCCATCAGGCTCCCGTGCACATATTGAGAAGGTGGATACACTGGGGGGTCAAATTTGTATTGTGGGTGACAGCTTTTTACCCAGTTTCCATTAGCAATGGGACCCTCCCCATCACTGCCTGCATTATATTTGGCAATTAAGTTGCAAGAGGTAGGCAGGCGTCAAATCAAAGCCTTAGAATTTTTCCAGCATGTTTAGCTCTGGGCAGGTCAGGTGGTGTCCAGGATGTCCCAGAGAGGGACAAGCCATCGACAACTCATATTTGTGAGTTCAATGAGGATTATTTCTTCTTACTTGGACTCACAGTGACATTTTCTACAGTTTTGAGGTTTCCTGAAATGATCTTGCTTTGGCAAAGAACCTGAATTATTTATTTATAAATTCTGTCACAAAATATAAGCCTCATGGGTGAGGCCTTTTGAGATGGTAACGGCAAACACATAAGCTACAGAGCGCAAGTTCAGTAAACAGGACAGTGGGTGAGGAATGTCTGTTTGTTTAACTTGCATTTATTTCAATGCAAGAGGCTAGACAGAAAAGGCAGATGAACCCAGAGCATGGATAAAAACATGGGACTGGGATATGTTTAAGAAAAAACTGCAGATGCTGGAAAAATCAAAGGTAGACAAAAATGCTGGAGAAACACAGCGGGTGAGGCAATATCTATGGAGCGAAGGAATAGGCGACATTTCGGGTCGAGACTGATGTGGGGGGTGTCCGGAAAAAGAAAGGAAGAGGCGGAGACAGTAGGCTGTGGGAGAGCTGGCAATGGGAGGGGAAGGAGGGAGAAAGCAAGGACTACCTGGAATTGGAGAAGTCAATGTTCATACCGCTGGGGTGTAAACTACCCAAGCGAAATATGAGATGCTCCTCCTCCAATTTGCGGTGGGATGCACTCTGGCCATGGAGGAGGTCTAGGACAGAAAGGTCGGATTCGGAATGGGAGGGGGAGTTGAAGTGCTGAGCCACCGGGAGATCAGGTTGGTTAATGCGAACTGAGCGGAGGTGTTGGGCGAAGCGATCGCCAAGCCTGCGCTTGGTATCGCCGATGTAGAGAAGTTGACACCTGGAACAGCGGATGCAATAGATGAGATTGGAGGATGTGCAGGTGAACCTCTGCCTCACCTGGAAAGACTGCTTGGGTCCTTGGATGGAGTCTAGAGGGGAGGTAAAGCGACAAGTGTAACATTTCCTGCGGTCGCAAGGTAAAGTACCGGGGGAGGGGGTGGTTTGGGTGGGAAGGGACAAATTGACCAGGAAGTTATGGAGGGAGTGTTCTCTGCAGAAAGCCGAAAGGGGAGGAGATGGGAAGATGTGGCCAGTGGTGGGATTCCGTTGGAGGTGGTGAAAATGTTGGATTATATGTTGTATGTGACGGCTGGTACGGTGAAAGGTGAGGACAAGGGGAACTCTGTCCTTTTTACGAGTGGGGTGGATGGTGAGTGAGAGTGGAGTTATGGGATATAGAGGAGACCCTGGTGAGAGCCTCATCTATTACCGAAGAGGCCCTAAAGAATGAGGACATCTCTGATGCCCTGGTTTGGAACACCTCATCCTGGGTGCAGATGCGGCATAGACGGAGGAATTGGGAGTAGGGGATAGAATCCTTACAGGAAGCAGGGTGGGAAGAAGTGTAGTCCAGATAGCCATGGGAGTCAGTGGGTTTATAGTAGATGTCGGAAGATGCAGTAGACGTAGTAGATGTCACCTCGCCCAACACCCCAGCTCAGTTCGCATTAACCAACCTGATCTCCCGGTGGCTCAGCACTTCAACTCCCCCTCCCATTCCGAATCTGACCTTTCTGTCCTGGGCCTCCTCCATGGCCAGAGTGAGTGCCACTGCAAATTGGAGGAGCAGCACCTCATATTTTGCGTGGGTAGTTTGCAGCCCAGCGGTATGAACATTGAATTCTCCAATTTCAGGTAGTGCTTGCTTTCTCCCTCCCTCCTCTCACCTTCCCAGCTCTCCCATAGCCTATTGTCTCCGCATCTTCCTTTCTTCCCCCCCCCATGTATGGAGATAACAGATAGCTGGAAGAATTATACGGTTATTTTAGTAGGGTATTTCCAAATATTGACTGGGACTGCCATTATGCCGTGTGCTTGGATTGGATGGAATTTGTAGTGAATTTAGTAAAAAATTCCCAATTAATATGTAGATAGCCATATTAGAGAAGGGGCAAAATTCAGCTACCTCTTGGGAGAAAAGGCAGGGCAGGTGATTGAAGTGTTAGTGAGAAACCACTTTGGGACCAATTACCATAATTATATTAGTTTTTAAATAGTTGTGAGAACTATGAGAGCAGCCTTGAACAACTACCTACCTCCTATATGGATTGAAGGGCGTGTTGGAGCATGTGTAAATCAGGAGAGCAAAAAAGATGGCACATAATAGGTTTTGAAGATAAGGTCAACCCCCATCCACAGTTGCCTCTACGGAGGCCCGATGTTCCAGGCCGTTCTCGCCGGGTGATGTTGCTCCGGCGTCGGGAGAGTCCTCTCAGCGGCTTGGGACACCTGGAACGGCCGCTTCCTTACCGGAGACCGCGGCTTCCGAAGCCGACAAGGCCGCGCCAGTTGGAGCTCCACCACTGGCGATCTCATCGAGAGATCCCAGGCTCCCGTTGTTAAGTTCAGCGCCGCCGCTGCGGCTGGCCGCTCCACAGACCCGCAGCTCCGCGATGTTTTTTCTCGGCGGTCTTCAGCTCACCGGAGCTCCAGCGCGGTGACCCAGGCAAGGCATCGCCCGCTCCGCTCCGCGATAGCGCTCCAGCGCTGTGTCACCGCCGAAGCCGAGGTGCTGGGCGGTCCCTCAGGAAAACGCCGCTCCAGGCCCGCTGGTAGGCCGCGAGGACGGGTCGACGGTGCAGCCCGGAGAAAAGCTGCCTCTCCGACCAGGTAGGGACCCTAGAAAGTAGTTTCCCCCTCCCCCCCCTTCCCCCACATAAAAAAGTCTAGACCTCCTAAAAACAAAACACTAAAACTCACTAAAAATAAAAAGAGTGGAAAAGACGGACAGCTGCTGGCTAGGCAGCCATACACAGGATTCCCCTGTTGCACCACTACAATGGCCTTGATTGGAGTCTATTGATCTACCGTATCATCTGTCTAGTTGATTGCCATTGATTGCACTTTCTTTCACATTCCGCTTCTCTTTGTTCCGTTCGCATCCAGCATTGGATTGGAAATAATATTTATTTTCAGGTTAATCCATATTAACTGTGTTAAAAATAGCCTGGCTTACCTTAAAGGTCTATATAAGATAAACTCAATTCTCTGCATGAACTGACTTGAATAATTAGTTACAATTATAAATGTAAACACGTCAGGTCTAGAAACAGGAACATTACAGATTGATGAAGTTAAATAATGTCATGAATAAAAGTTTGAAAATCATTTCATTGCACCCGAAAAGTTTGCAGGACAAAGAAAGTTGCTGTTTTAAAAATGACAGAACTTGCAAGAATATGCATTTATATATTGAACATAGACACAAAATGCTGGAGTAACTCAGCAGGACAGGCAGCATCTCTGGAGAGAAGGAATGCATGACGTTTTGGGTCGAGACCCTTCTTCCACCCAGACCCGAACCGTCACCCATTCCTTCTCTCCAGAGATGCTGCCTGTCCCCCCGCTGAGTTACTCCTGCATTTTGTGTCTATCTTTGGTTTACACCAACATCTGCAGTTCCCTCCTATGCATTTATATATTACGTATTAATATTGAAAAACTTCCCAAAGCTCTTCACATTCAAAAGAAAACATGACATCAATAATTGAAAAACATAAGAAAGGTAACGAAGATTACTCAAAGACTTCGGTGAAGAAATTGTTCTATGTTCTAGTTCTGGTGTATAAAGCAGTATTCTATCTCATCTTAACATTGTGAAAGATGCAAGATAAGTACAAACTTAAATTGCAAAGTTCACAATACAGCATTCCATAGAAACATAGAAACATAGAAACATAGAAAATAGGTGCAGGAGTAGGCCATTCGGCCCTTCGAGCCTGCTCCGCCATTCAATATGATCATGGCTGATCTTCCAAATCAATATCCCATACCTGCCTTCTCTCCACACCCCCTGATCCCTTTAGCCACAAGGGCCACATCTAACTCCCTCTTAAATCCAGCCAATGAACTGGCCTCAACTACCTTCCGTGGCAGGGAATTCCACAGATTCACCACTGTGTGAAAAATGATTTTCTCATCTCGGTCCTAAATGACTTCCCTCTTATCCTTAATTCCCTTAACTCTTATTCCCTATGCAACATCATGCTAAAACAGGCAATGTTGGCATCAGTAATTTATTCCCAAATGATACATTGAAAGTTCTTGCAGTTGTCTGCATGTGCCAAAGCAGGCACGATCTTTGCAGCCAGCTCTTAAAGGACCATATTACAACAGTTATCTTCCAGATGCAGAAAAGTATTGCTATTGAATGAATGGGCATTGCAATGATACCATAGACCGAGTACCGCCAGGGGGTAAAAAGGACTTGGACAGTCTGCTGAAGAGTAATGTCCACAGGATACATGATCCACAAAAGCCCATGGAGACCATCCAGAACTAAAGCCAAATGCTCCTGTCAGCAAGTTGACAGGGAGGCCCCTGTAGATATAAATGTGATCCATGAATGCTTCAACTTTGGGGAAGTCCCAGCTGCTATTGGGCAACTGAATCATTCTATGAACAACTAGATAGTGGGCCGGAGCTACTGTATACCTCATTGGAGACCCTTGGACAATCTTTAATACAATGCTACTGGACTTTATCTTGCACTAAACGTTATTCATAGAAACTTAGAGTCAAAGGAAAACAGGAGGGGTGAGAGGTTTAGATGGGAAACGGTTTTGATACAGGTTGTGAAACAAAATAGTAAGATTAAACGAGAACTTACCAGTTTGAAGTTTGATCTTGATTTTATGAGGAGTTACGATGAGCGATTACGTGAAGAAGGGCCGTCCATCTGCGTGCGCGTCAATCTTCAAAGCAGCGGTGTTAAATCACAGATAAAAAGAAGACCTGAGAATAGTAAGATTGAAGAAACTAGAACTTCCATGTGACCTTGATAGTATGAGGGTGGGAGCGGTGGGCACGTAATCGCTCATCGTAACTCCTCATAAAATCAAGATCAAACTTCAAACTGGTAAGTTCTCGTTTAATCTTACTATTTTACTTTGGAGTCACGTGAGTGACTACGTGAAGATTTCAAAGCTCTGTGATTTTACGCCGGTTACGAATCCAGGCGTCACACACTGAATGGATTGACCATGGATGCGTGTAATCATTAAAGCATTCAGACATTACGTAGTTAAGTAAGGACACTGATGCTTTTAATGAAAGAAATGTTTTTAAAAACTAGTTTCCCCTCCCAACCTTGGGGGTAAACTATGGGACAGAACTTAAAATGGTACGTGCAAACACCCCCAGTCCGGTAATAGGTTTGTTATAAAACCGATGGACCGTTATTTCATTCGTCCATCCTGCAGCCACTAGGATGTTGTCAAGAGGCACGTCCATTGCTCTTGCTGCCGACGTAGATGCAGCCCTGGTGGAGTGAGATTTAACCATACTGAACGTTCACTCTGTTACCAGCCATTACCCCCTTTGACCATCTGGAGATGGTTTGTGTTGACACCTTCTGGTCTGTTCTGAGCCTCTGTGGTTCTCCGTAACTCTCAGATAGTGGTGTTAGTATGTTACCACACACACAACCGTAGGTCCTCTGGATATGCCAAGAACTGGATCTCCATCCCTGGCATTCCTGGCCTGCTATGTTTATATCAGGTTCCTGATTACGAATGTTATGTTGTTCATATTGGTGGTCATGTGGTCCAACCGTAGCTTTTGCAGTGTCTGGACTCTTTGTCAGCATACCACCTTCAGGGTTAGTTATAGGCGGTCCCCACTGTCAAAGTAGGGTTAGTACCACGCTCACATCCCATGTCCGTGTACCTTGGTCTTAGAGGTATTAGATTGTAAATTCTCTTCATGAATTTTGTTGTAAAGGGGTGCGTTCCTATCGACCCGTGCCCTGCTTGCAGCATCAGATAGGAGGAAAGTGCGCCTCTTGCACTATTGATTGCACTATAACTTTGTTTATAGTTATGGTACAGAGTTGATAGGAAACTCCAAGACATCTGTTATCCGAACTGTGTTGTATTTGTTCGGACAGTCCTATGCCTTGAAATGGCCTCCTCAGAATCTGCAGACCAACAAGTTAATACGTTCGTGTAGTGGATGATTACTCCCTGTAACTGGGTTCACTAAGAGGTCCCTGCTCTTGGGTACAGCCATAACTGGCTGGACTATAGTTCCCAACATTTTTGGGGACCAGGCTTGAGTAGGCCAATCTGGCACTACCAATATGCCTGTGGCTTAGTCTTGCTTGATTTTGGTCAAGCATCGGTTTGTGAGACAATTTTGCGGAAAGCATGCATAAACAATCCTCCCCAATTGAGGGAGAAAGCATCCACTGCCTTTGTTCCTGGATCCTGCTTGCAGGACACATATCTGGGTAACTGATGGTTTAGTCTAGATGCAAATAGATCAAATCTGGTATGCCAAATCGTGTAGTTTTTTAGTTAAATACTGCCTGATTCAACATCCATTCTGTGTTGTTATTAAACATCCGTGATCCAGCATCTGTCACCGTGTTATATCTACCTCGTAGATTTCCCAAATATTCCTCTTGATACACCAGTGCCAAATGAGGTTCGACAATCTATCGTAAGATACAGATTTTACACCACCCTTGTTAGTGGATATGTGCCACCGCAGTGGTGTTATCAATCTGAATTTGAACAAGCACCGGTTGCATATTGCTACAGAACCCCTTGAGTCCAAATTGTGCCCCCAACAATTCTGGGTAATTGATTCCATGTGTTGGGGAATTACAGACTCCTGCTCATTCCATCTGCCCCCACAGCTCTAGACTGTGTTAGTGGCTCCCCATCCTTAGCCGCTAGCATAGGTCTGAAGAACCCTTGATGGCTTTCAAGCAAATTTACTTTGAGCTTTCTCACGTTCGTTATCCACCGTAGTTATTCAACAAAGGCCTCTGCTGGCAATCCATAGTTTTGCCAATTTTGCCTGCATGGAATCTGAGTGTTCGTTTCTTTGCTCGCTGTAATTCTGGTAATGCAAAGGCCCGTACGTACTGCTGGAAATGTGGCTACTATTTGCCAATTACACTCGCTGTTTACCTGATAGATGGCTAGTATTTGACTATCAGGTCATAGCAGGCTTGATTAATATAGTTGTTTGCACCTAGGCAAAGTCACCAACATATTTACTGTTTTTGATAGTAAATCCTAGGTAATCAATTACCCTTGTAGGTGTCAATTTTGATTTAACTGGATGGATGAGGTAACCAATTCTATCAAACAGGGTTTTGGTTTGCTTTGACTGATGCTTCTGCCAATTCTTGGTGACTCCAAAATGAAATTGTCCAAATATGCCATTACTATGTGGTTCTGAGACCTTTGTAGACCCAGAATTGGTTTCCGTAGTTTTGTCAATAGGCTAGGAGCTGATGTCAACCCATTTGGCAGATCCATACCATCCAGTTAAACTTCAAATATGTCCTGTTCTTAGTGAATAGACACCGAATAGTATGCATCTTTGAGATCGATGCATGCCATGTGACCATTTTATAGGAAGCTCCTATAAAACAGTAGTTAGACCGTAACAAAATTACTGTTTCTAAAAGTCTATACTGCACAAATGAGATAAACCTGGATGAAGTGACATCCTCCATCTGTCACATGTCCTGAATGGCAATCCTGCCCAAAATTACTGGGCCTGCCTCGAAGACAATTCCAGTCCGAGTTCCAAGTCTGCTTGTATGTTGTGCAGTAAAATTATCACGTTATTATCTGTTTTTTTTTTTTTTTTTTTTTTTTTTTTTTTTAAACCAGTTCTGAAATTTCATGTTATTGTCATTTTGAACAAGAACAGAAGAGTAAATTACCAACATGTAACTGCTCCACAATCCCTTGTTTCAGTAAACCCAGACCCACCTACCTCCATGACTACCGGTGGTCTTGTGGTAAGCCCAAAGGCCCCTGATGCGGATTCCTTTTCTCTCCTTGATTGGGAGTAGGACTGGTAAGGGGTGTGGATTCCATGTTTCTCCCGACCTCTGCTTGGGTCTGGTCTGAAAACCTCATCATACTGAGCCTGCCTTGTAGGACAATTCTGGCCATAATTTTGCGTCTGCCTTGAAAGAAGACTCTGATCGTATTTCCGTGCCCAGCTTTCAAGCTACCACCGGATTCAGTGAACCGTTTACCCCCTATGGAGGTGTGGGGTGTGTTGTCGCCTATGCGGATATTCTGCCAACTGTTGGCTCTTGAGGCCATATGCATGCTTCAGTATGTTCATACTTTAAATTCGAGATCAGTTACCTACTGATCATTCACACTCCCCTCCACTGAGAGTGAGGTTCGTAGGCAGCCCTGTAAACAGGTGCTGCCGCAGGCCCCTGAGGATACCTGTGCTGACATGGCCCTTCCAGTGGACCTAAATGAGATTCTAGCTTTGGTCAGACTGAAATGCACCATGAATGCTCCTCTCCTCAGAGCAGGAGACATTTGTGCAGCCCTGTAAACAGGTGCTGCTGCCTGCGGGTTCTCCATAATACCCCGGCTGTCAAGAGCTAGATTGCATCCAGGGAAGCACCCAGTGGAACCTGGATGATTGCAGAAGCACTTATTTTCTGTTAGTTTGTATGGAAGCTTATTATTCCTTTTATGTAAAGCATTTTGCTGTTGACTTAGTGCAATATAAGTAAAACTTACTTACTTCCTTTCTTCTGCTTGTCCCTGGGAAGGTTTCCCCCCCCTCTTCTTTGTACTCTGATTCAGAGTGATTTCTTCCACATGTAGTTCCCCCTCCAATGGGGAAGTCATTGGGCTGCCCCATATGTGAGGCTCCCGGCACCGGCACTGTTGTAGGCCGTGCTGATACTGCTCCCTCCTTTGGAGCAGATCATTGTTGGAGCAACTTCTCCATATGTTGCTCCATGTGGGAGAAGTCGTCCTCAGACGCTCTCCGTTGAGGGAGGGTATCCCTCTTCCCCGGACTCATCTGAGTCAACGGGTTCGTTTAGACTTGCGGGTGGCATTACGTCCCGCAGGACAACCATGGAGCTCCTGCTCCCGCGCAAAGTCTCCTGCCGATTCTGCTGTCGGCGCTAATGTCGGGAACAAGGCCGTCGCCCGCTATTTGGAAAGCTGCGGTCTTCGGCAGCCGACATCCCCGCGGGCCGTCTCCTCGACATCTGGGCTCCGAAAAAAAAACTTCAAGCCCGAAAGAACGCAGGTAAGTGATTCAACTTTCCTTACCTGCTCATCCCGACGGCCTGGGAGGACTCGGTGCCTGCCAGTCCGTCGTGCGTGTTGCGTTCAGACGTAATGACGCGCACGCAGACGGACGGCCCTTCTTCACGTAGTCACTCATGTGACTCCGAAGTAAAATTATAAACTCAGTGACATTGCAGATGGGAGGTGGATTCATAGTGGAAGAGATTAGTTGGTTTTAACATTGGCTTGGAAGAAGGGGTCAGAAGGTAGTTATTGAAGGTAGTTTCTGATTGGAAGCGTATGGCCAGTGTAGTGCTGCAGGGGTTGGTGCTGGGTTTGCTGCTGTTTATTAAGTACATTAACGATTTAGATGACAATGTAGTTAGCTTGCGAGTAAATTGGCAGATGACACCAAAATAGATGGTATAGTAGACAGTGGAAAAAGATGATGTAAGTTTACAACAAGATCTAAATCAGTCGGGAAGATAGGCCAAGGAATGGCCAATGGAATTTAACTCTGATAATAGACAATAGGTGCAGGAGTAAGCCCTTCAAGCACCGCCATTCACTGATCATGGCTAATCATCCACAATCAGTACCCCTTTCCTGCCTTCTCACCATATCCCTTGACTCCACTATCTTTAAGAGCCTTATCTAACTCTCTCTTGAAAGCATCCAGAGAATTGGCCTCCACTGCCTTCTGAGGCAGAGAATTCCACAGATTCACAACTCGCTGGGTGAAAAAGGTTTTCCTCATCTCTGTTCTAAATGGCCTGCCCCTTTTTAAATAAGGGGTAGGCCATTCTGATAAGTGTGAGGTATTGGATTGTGTTATGTCAAACGAAGGAAAGACTTGCACAGTAAATAGTAAGATTAAACGAGAATTTACCAGTTTGAAGTTTGATCTGTATTTTATGAGGAGTTACGATGAGGGATTACGTGAAGAAGCCCGCCAGGACGCATGCGTGTCATTCTTCAAAGCAGCGGTGTGAAATCACAGATAACTGTAATGACTAAACATAGTAAGATTAGAGAAGAGATACCAGTTGAGTATATGATCAAGGGTGGGAGCGGAGGGCACGTAATCCCTCATCGTAACTCCTCATAAAATACAGATCAAACTTCAAACTGGTAAGTTCTCGTTTAATCTTACTATTTTACTTCGGAGTCACGTGAGTGACTACGTGAAGATTTTAAAGCTCTGTGATTTCATGCCGTGGAAACGAGTCCATGCATTACGTCTGCCTTGATGACTGTAGGAGGAATTGTGTTAACATAATTTGGACATGAATTCGACATTGAAATCATAAAATTTATTAACACAAAATTATAACCCCTTTTTATGGGTTTAAATTAATTTACAGAACTCAAAATTGTTTCTGCAAACGTTCCAGGTTTCATTACTGGTTTGTTGTAAAATAATTGGAATGTTTTTTCCCCTGACCATCCTGCTGCCTTGAGGATTTGGTCCATTGGTACATCCAACTGTATTGCTGCCGATGTAACTGCAGCCCTGGTGGAATGAGATTTAAAAATATTAGTATCCACCCCAGCCTGTGTTAGCACCTGTTTCAGCCATCTTGAGATGGTCTTGACCGTCACTCGTTTGTGTGGTTGCTTGTGGCTGACCAGAAGTGCCTTCTCATTGCCGCTTATGATTTTTGTTTTCTCCATGTATAACGACAAATGTCTTATTATACAGAGACGGTCATCTGTTGGGTATGACCTAAATTGTATATTGAGGCCTGCTGATCCCTGTCTGTTCTGCTTTACTAATTCATAGATATGAAACGTAATATTTTCAGTTGAGGAAGTCATGTTGTCCAGTCTTAGTTTATGCAGTGACTGTACCCTCTGTGCCGTGACCAATGCCATTAGCATGACTGTTTTTAATGTCAGTCTGTGTAGGGACAGAGCTGTTGCTGGAGACCAATTCCTGAGCATCTTCAGGACAATACTTACATCCCATATTTGGGAGTACCTGGTTCTTGGGGGATTAGTATTAAAAATTCCCCTCATAAGTTTTGTTACCAGTGGGTGAGTCCCAACAGAGTAACGCTCTGTCCCCAGCCATAGGTAAGTCGATAGGGCACTTCTGGCGCAGTTGATGGCACTGTAACTGAGCCCCTCATCATAGTGGAGGCCTGCCAGATATTCCAGGACAGACGGGATGTTCATGTCTCTGTGGGTGAGGTTGTTTTTGTGACAATGCATCTCCCACTTCAGATATAGACCAGATACTGTTTTTTGGTTGACTGTCTTTGAGCCGCCGAGATCATGTTCACTGTTCGGTCCGTCAGTCTCAGTTATAGTAGAGGTGTTTTTAAACTCTACAAATTAATAAGTTCAAATGGTTATGGCATGGGTGGCTATCCCTTGTTACGGGATGTAGCAATAAATCTGGTCTATGTGGGATGGTGATACATGGTTCTAATACCATGTTTAGTACCATTGGGAACCATGGTTGAGTAGGCCAATCGGGTACTACCAAAATACCAGACGCAGAGCCTTGTTGTATTTTCCTTAATACCCGACTGATGAGGCAGAAAGGAGGGAATGCGTAAATAAACAATTTCCCCCAATGCAGCGAAAATGCATCTGTCGCCGCTGCCCCAGGGTCTGGTTCCCATGAAACATAATTTGCTAACTGGTGGTTAAGTCTGGATGCGAATAGATCGATATCTGGTGTTCCATATCTTGCTGTAATATCAGCAAATACTTTTTTATTCAACATCCATTCGGTGTTTTCATTAAATTTGCGTGACCTGGTGTCTGCCACTAAATTTAGTTTACCTGGTAGGTAAGTGGCTGATATCCAAATATCTCTCTGGATACACCATTGCCAAATTGTATTAGCCAGATTGTCACATGATGTCGATTTGTTTCCACCCATGTGGTTAATGTATGCTACCACGGTGGTATTGTCTATCTGTAGTCTAACATGCTGGTGATATGACCCAGTACAATATGACTTTAGGCCATGGAATGCACCCAACATTTCCAGGTAGTTTATGCCCAGTGTGAGTAATAATGATGCCTCCTGAGCAGTCCATCTACCTCCACAGCTGGTGATGGTATTGGTGGCTCCCCACCCAAGTGCACTGGCATCAGTTTGTAGTACCATGGAAGGGTTACTGACAATGATTGGATTGGAACAAAGCCAGATGTTATCTATCCACCATTTTAGTTCCATTTTAGCTTTGATTGGTAGTTTCATAGGTCTGTCAAAGTGACCTGCGTTGATTTTGAGTGCTTGTATTTTTGCTCTCTGTAAGTTTTGGTAATGTAGAGGTCCAAATTGTGTGGCTGGAAAGGCAGCCACCATTTTGCCAATTACTTTTGCTACCAATCTGATGGATGGTTTGCTGATTGTATTGTATTGTATTGTATTGTATTCAAATTTATTGTCATTGTCTCAATTAGAGACAACGAAATGAATTTTCCTTACAGGCAGTATCATAAAAATAAATAAATAATAAATAATAAAACATATTAAAAATCAAATTGAATTAAAAAAAGAAAAGCACAAACACAGAACGTCCACGACACAACATAACACAGTGGCACCAAGGTGAGGAAGGCACCATAGTCCAGCCAGCCTCCCCTCCGATCTTCCCAGATGCTCATCCGTGGTATGGGCCTTCCGAGCACCTGCAGTCGCCGCACCGGGCGGCCCGATGTTCAGGCCCTCACGCCGGGGTGGTGGAGCGCCGACGCCGATCCCCGACGGTAAACATCCTCCTCCTCAGCGGCCCGGACCTCCTGATCAGCCGCCTCCCGCAGTCGGAGTCCGCAGCTCCCAAATCCGCAGGCCGAGCCGGGCGGAGTCGCAGGACCCCGCGTTGTTGATCAGCGCCACCCGCGTAGGGAGCCCGCAAACCGCAGCTCCATGATGTCGGTGCAGTAGGTCCAGCACTCCGGGCTCCAGACGGTGATCCCCGGTAAGGCATCGCCAGCCCCGCGATGTTACAGCGCTGTCCCGCCGCTGCTGGAGCTCTGGTCGATCCCGGCAGGAAAGGCCGCGCCAATCCAGTAGGTAGGCCGCTGGGGGGGTGAGGACGCGACTCGAATAATAGTCGCGTTCTCTCCAGGAAGCGACCGAAGGACGGTATCCCCCTTACCGTGCCCTCTTCCCCCACATAAAGACATTTAAAAAAACATTAAAAAACACACTTTAACATAACTAAAAAAACAAAAAAACAAAAAGATACCGGGCTGAAGGTGGAGGCTGCTGGCACCAGCGCCACCGGAAGTACAACAATTACAACAATGATGTCAATGAGGTTATTGCAAGCCTCTATTAAATTTCTAGCCTTTCCCTTAGGCAGAGTCACCGACATGTGAACTGAGTCAATGGTGAACCCCAAATAGTCCATAGTAGTGGAAGGCGTTAGTTTAGATTTAACTGGATCGATAATAAATCCCAGTTTTTCAAATGACTGTTTTGTGGCTGTTACGGTTTGTTTGGCCAATTCCAAAGTTTTGCCCACAATGAGTATGTCATCTAAATATGCCATGACCATGTGTTTTCGTTTCCGTAGAAACGCTAGGGCTGGTTTCAAAATTTTTGTGAACAGCCTGGGGGCTAATGATAACCCATTTGGCAGTGCTTTATACTGCCAGTGTTGTCCCATCCAGTTGAATTTTAAGTAACATCTGTGGTCACCTCGTATAGGCACTGAATAGTAAGCATCTTTTAAATCGATGCTGGCCATGAAGTAACCTTTGGAAATTAATTGTTTAGCAGTAACAAAGGTTTCCATTTTGAAGTGAATATATTGTACAAATGTATTCAATTTTGTCAGATCTATGATGATGCGACAATCACCATCTTTTTTGTTTTTGGTAAATATATTGGACACGAATTCTAATGGTTCGTGTTGAGTTTGCTCAATTACACCTTTTACGTAAAGCCGCTCCAGTTCAGCTTGCGCTTCTGATTTTTCTTTATCAGAAAGCACGAACATTCGGTTCGGTATATGTTGAACTGGAGGGCTGTACTTGTGTATAAACTCTATTGTATATTCCTGGATGCTGCTTAAGATGTAAGTATCGGTTGTTAACATGCTCCATGCATTCAGAAAAGAGTGTAATCTCCCACCAACCTCCATGCTCCCTGTATTTTGTAGGGAACCAGACCCACCTACCTCCATAGTTACCAGTGGCAGGTTTACTTCTTTTTGTAGGTTCTTCGCTGCTGTTGTTGCGCTGGTGTCTGGATTTGTGGTTTGGTTGGCGTTGGAGGTCCGCGCATCTTCCAAGAAGGCCGGCCTGGGCCATGGCCTAAAAAAGACTCATGTTTTGAGTACCGGGCCTTCGAGCTTTCACCAGTCATTCTTGTTCTGCTGGTGGGTGCGTAGCGGTGCTGTCTTTGGCTGTAGTGGGTTTTTGATGGAGTCCCTTTTATTAGTCCATGGGTTTTTGCTTCCTCATCGAGCTCCTTGACTTGCTTCGATAGGTAGCCTCCAAATAATAGCATTGGTGGTTTTGTGGTCCCAGGTTTGCACAGTCCCGCGAATTTTGGGTTTAGTGTGGGTTGAATGGCACTCTTCCTGATGTTGTTTATCTCATGTTGAGTGTTGCAGAGTAGTGCCAGTGCATCTTGTTGGTCCTGGGACATGTCCTTGTCATCCACTGTGCGGGCAAATGCTGTTATCCCTGCTGTTAGGAGTTTCAATACTTTTTGTAATTTGACGTCCATACTTCTGACTCCTATTCCAATGTGTTTCCATATACAGTTGTTTACTATTGAACATTCAGGGATATGCAGTTGCCCGGTGCCAGGTGTCTTGATGTGGTGTCCAGTACAGCCTGTTCTTGTAACTGGTTTAGAGACATATAGTCTATACTGGCAGCTAGCTTTGGCTCCAAATTTTGACCAGTCTGGTCTGGCTGTATGAAATTGGACACCATGTCCAGTAGGTTCTTTCGTTCCTGTACCCCTTGCACACTTGTCTTTCCTTCTGCGGACCCCTCTTCCAGGTCAGCCCAGAACTGACCCGCAGTGCTCCCCTCTGATGAGGAAGAAGCACTGTGCAGCCCTTCAAGAGGTACTGCTGTGGGTTTATCATAGGGCCCACTGTGACCCGACTCCATCTCCCGGAGTCTGTCACGTTGGAGCAAATGCTCCACACACCGCTCCATCCGGCTCCAGCGCTCACGGTCGCTGGCCGCCCGCGGTTGTTCAAAGTCGGACTCCTCTGAGTCCACGACCTTGTTTGTTTTTTTGTCTAGCCTTACTGCCCGGCCGCGTGGATCTGGCCGGTGCGGAGGCGACATCGGGCACAGCTGATCCCACTATCGGTGATCCAAGTGCCGCTGGCTGCTGCTGGCTGCCCGCTGCTCCGCGGTCCTCCCTCACCAGCTTTGTCGCAGACCTTGTCTTCTTTGTTTTGTCCATGTTCCCACCTGTAGTTGGAAATGGAAACAAAAAAGACCGCAGAGTAAACTCTTACCTGCAAGTTGCGGCTTTTAAACTGCCGCTGCGGGGGAACGTCGTTCCACCGCGTCTGACGTTTCGCAATGCGTGTAGCGATATGACACGCATGTGTCCTGGCGGGCTTCTTCACGTAGTCACTCACGTGACTCCGAAGTAAAACAGAAGTGCCCTGGAGAATGTTGCTGAACAGAGAGATCTGGGAGTTCAGGAGCATGGTTTCCTGACAGTGGCGATTCAGATGGACAGTGGTGAAGAAGGAGTTTGGCACAAGTCGTTGTGGGAAAGGTATTGCATACCAAAGTTGGGATGCAATGAATAAACTGCACAAATTATTGATGAGACCGCAGTTGGAGTACTATGTGTGGTTCTGGTCGTCCAGAATGGAAGGATGCCATTAAGTTGGAAAGGATGCAAATGAGATTCAACACAATGTTACCTGAACTTGCGGGCTTGAGTTACAGGGAGAGGTTGGATAGGCTAGGACTTTCTTTGTAGTGCAGGACACTGAGAGCTAACCTTATGGAGATGTACAAGATGATGACAGGTATGGATAAAGGGCTTTTCACTGAAAGACCTGTCACACTTTCACGACCTAATTCACGACCTCTGCCGAGTTTGCCCTTGACATACTCGCAGCATGGTCGTCATGAGGTCGTAGGAGGTTGTAGGTAGGTCGTAGGTAGGTCGTGATGCTTGTCGTAGGTACTCGTGGCATCAAGTAGGTCGGGGCGATTTTCTAACCTGATGAAAAATGTCCACGAGTAAAAAAGGTTGTGAATTAGGTCGTGAAAGTGGGGCAGGCTCTTAAAATGAACATTCACAATCTTTTTTCCAGCATACAGAATTCAAAAATTAGTGTGCATAGAATTAAGTTGAAAGGAGAGAGATTAAAGAGGAACCTCTTTGCCGATGACAATGCACTACTAGCAGAGTCGAGACACACCCTTCAAGAGTTGGCAACCTCTCTGGATGAGAATGCATCAATGGTTGGATTAAAGATCAGCTGCCAGAAAACTAAGACTATGCAGACTGGAGACCAGCAGACAACTGATAATCAATGAGGAACATTTGGAAAACTCCACAAGATTCACCTATCTTAGCAGCATGTTCACAGTAGATGATGTAGAGGTCGACATCAACTCCCAAATTGGTAAAGCTGCATCAGTCTTCAGAAGAATGCAGCCAATATGGTCTAGTGGCGGGATATCCAAGATGTTAAAATCAAGCTCTTCCAGTCCGTAGTCCTCCCTACAGCCCCTTATGCCAGTGAGACATGGAAAATCAATATGAAGATGAAAAAGAAATTGGATACATTCCAACAACGCTGCTTGAGGAAGATCCTGAAGACTAGCTACAGAGACCACATCACAAACGAGGAGATCTACCGGGAAACTGCAACAAAGCTTCTCAGCCAGGACATAGAGGTACGCAGGATGAAATTTGCAGGACGTACTCAGAATGTCACCAGAATGTGCACCTAAGATAGCAATGACATGGAAACCTGACGGAAGAAGGAAAAGAGGCCGACCAAAACTCACATGGAGGCGAACATTCCAGAAGGATTTGGAAGCCCGGCACGCTAACCTATCGAGGGTGAAAGACGTCGCACATGACCGAACAGAATGGCGAAAGCTTGCTGCCCAATGCACTCAACAGTGTGGGAGGAACTAAGTCTAAATAAGTCAGGAACAAGTTATTCACTCAAAGCGCGACTGCTCAGTTGTTGGTAGGATGGTTCAGTTGCTTGTGAGGTGTCTATAGGTGTGGTGTCTATAGGTGTGGTGTCTATAGACCGTCAAGGGGGACGACCTCCCCTCCCGCTCCCCCCCCACCCCCCCCCCCCCCCCTCTCCACCCCTCCTCATCCCCCCTCCCTCCTCATCCCCCCTCCCTCCTCATCCCCCCTCCCTCCTCATCCCCCCTCCCTCCTCATCCCCCCTCTCCCTGCCCCCCTCTCCCTGCCCCCCTCTCCCTGCCCCCCTCTCCCTGCCCCCCTCTCCCTGCCCCCCTCTCCCTGCCCCCTCTCCCTGCCCCCTCTCCCTGCCCCCCTCTCCCTGCCCCCCTCTCCCTGCCCCCCTCTCCCTGCCCCCCTCTCTCTGCCCCCCTCTCCCTGCCCCCCTCTCCCTGCCCCCTCTCTCTGCCCCCCTCTCTCTGCCCCCCTCTCCCTGCCCCGCTCTCCCTGCCCCCCTCTCCCTGCCCCCCTCTCCCTGCCCCCCTCTCCCTCCCTCTCTCTCTTTCTGTCCCTGGCAGGGGGTAGAGAGGGGGGTGCGAGGGGGTAGAGGCAGCACCTACCCAGGCCATAGAGCAGCAGACACCCCAGCAGGCACCGGGCCTGAGCTAGGCTGCAGCCGGCATGGACCCGAACGAGGCAGGGAGTGATCTGAGAATGGTCAAAAGTGGAGGGCCAGCCGATCATGGCTTCCGCGAGGGGAAGCCCACCCACCCGCGTGACAGACGATCGGGCGGGGGAGGCGTAGAGGAGGTCGTCCCCCTTGATGGCCAGGTGTGATCGGGATCACCAGCGAGGAAAAGGCGTCACGATTCCCTGAGTCCCTGCGATCGACGGAGGAATCGCAGGTCTCCATAGACGGCCTCTCCCAGACGGAGTAATGGCCACCATGATCAAATTCCCATTGCGCTTTCCCGCATCCTCACACACGCAGTGATAAAGGCCGCCGCTGCATTGTTCTAGAACTTCAAGGAGTCCAGCGGAGCGCGCAGCACGACCTGAGCAGCCGTTTAAAAACCCTAAGTGACAAATTTAAAGAAGTGAAAGTTAATAAGCCAAGAAGTACAGAAGACAGAACAGGGGTGACGTCACTCGCAGCGCGAGCAGAGGCAGGCAGATCCATTGTGACAGCGCGAGCAGAGGCAGGCAGGCAGAGCCATTGTGACGTCATCAGCGAGACCATCTCATTTATTTACCAAGTTATTTGAAATTTTTGAATATTTTCATAAATAACTCAGGAAATAATGCATCAAATTTTCAAATGAGGTGATTTTTGAAATCATGGCATAAATCTCTATTGGAATATGTAAAAATGTCACCGTCAGCGCGTCGTGTTTTCGAGGAAATGTGAAACACACACACACACACACACACACACACACACACACACACACACACGCACACACACACACACACACACACACACACACACACAAATTAGGCCATTCGGCTGATCTATCTCCCCCTCCTAACCCCATTCTCCTGCCTTCTCCCCATAGCCTCCGAATGGGGAGGATGTTTCCACTAGTGGGAGAGTCTAGGACCAGAGGTCATAGTCTCAGAATAAAAGGACGTTCCTTTCGGAAGGATATGAGGAGGAATTCTTTTAGTTAGAGAGTGGTGAATGTGGGGAATTCATGTCACAGACAGCTGTGGAGGCCAAGTCAATTAATATTTTTCGGGCAGAGATAGCTAGATTATTGATAAGTACAGGTTTCGGAGGCTATGGGGAGAAGGCAGGAGAATGGGATTAGGAGGGAGAGATAGATTAGCCGAATGGCCTAATTGTGCTTCTATCACATGAACGTGAACTAACTGGCTGATTCCGGGCTAAACCGAGAAATTTCTGTCATTCCCTGAGGCAAAAATGCAAAACATTTAGAAATCACGACTGTTCATATTGCACCACATGCTCAACAGTCTGTAATACGGTTCTTGCAACTGCAGGACTTTTGGTCAAATTAACTAAATAGTTTTAATAATAGTTTTACCAGTCCACAGCAATTTGTGTGCTGTTTCAAGAAATATATCTGACATTTACTTTAATCTTGGCTTTCAGTTTAGTTTAGAGAAACAGCGTGGAAACCAACCCTTCAGCTCACTGAGTCCACACCAACCAGCAATCCACGTACACTAGCCCTATCCTACACACATTAGGGGCAATGTATATCAAGCCAATTAACCTACAAAAATGTATGTCTTTGGAGTGCTGGAGGAAACCGGAGATCCTAGACAAAACCCTCCCAGGTCACTGGGAGAACATAAAAACTCATACAGGCAAGTACCTGTAGTCAGGATCAAACTCGGATATCTGGCGCTGTAAGGCAGCAACTCTACCGCTGCGCCACCATGCTGCCTCATGTTTTTATGTTTGCCATGTTTATCCTTTAGGACTTTGGTCAATGTCTAACAGAAAGACTTGGTCTCATTTGGTGTCTCTCATATCCCAAAGCCCTCACGGCCAATGAGGGACTTTTTTTTAAAGGAAATACAGAATATGCCATCCAACCTCTACACGTGTATGGTGGAGAGCATATAATTGGTTGCATCATGGCTTGGTTCAGTCGAAGAACGAAGGAGGCTGCAGAAAGTGGTGGTTGAAAACTTCCGGTTGGCGCCACGATGTGAGTGGAATCGCGCCATTACAGCTCCGAAAAAAACTGGATTTAAAACGGGGGTAAAAGGGTCAAACAAACGCACTTACCACAGGAGATCGATTGTGAACGGCTCCGGCAGCGTTTAAAAGGTGCGTGACGTCATCAGGCGCGCGATTTAAGAAGAAATTATGACCCAGCGCTCCCCCACCCCCACCGCTGGAAAAAAAGCTACGAGAAAAGAAACTGGCCTCAGCTCGGGTGCAACTGCTGCTTCTCAAGAAGATATCTCACAGAGGAAAGCTGAAATGGAGGAACTTAAGACTACCATTCTAGGTGAGATAAAGAAGCAGAGGAAGGAGTATATGGAGGAGATAAAGAAGCAGAGGAAGGAGTATATGGAGGAGATAAAAAGTTTAAAAGCGGATATGCTGGTGTCTCACGAGAAAAATAAAGAAGATAAAGAAGACTTAATAAAACAAGTTATAACGACGGTAAAAAGTATGATGGATGAGTGGAAGGAAAAGGCTAATGCCGAGTTACAAACTCAAATTGAGGATGTAAAGGAAATAGCTGCTGGGATGGAAAGAAAGCTGGATGACAAGATAGATCCTACTATAATTTCGCTAGACCAACAAGGCGAAGCAATTAAAGAGCTAACTAAAATTGCTGAAGTGAATACTAAGGAGACCGAAAAACTCCGTGCCGAGAACAAACGCCTCTTAGAATTATTACATAAAACAAACGAGAAATGTATTGATCTGGAGGGACGCCAACGCCGTAAAAATTTGCGTATAGTTGGTCTGAGCGAAGGTCGTGAGGGGAGTCAAGATCCTCGAAAATTTGTTGCTAAACTTTTAATGGATATTTTGAATTTGGATCATGAACCCCTGTTGAGCCGTGCACATAGGGCTCTAAGACGGGCCCCTGGGATAGGTTCATCGCCCAGACAAATGATTGTAAAAGTGGCCTTTGATCATGTCTTCGAAGACATGATGAAGATTATAATAAAAAAGAGAAACCTGAAATACGAGGGAGACAACATCAGTATTTTTAGAGACTTCCCAGCAGAAGTGGCCAAGAAAAGAGCACTATTTAAAGAAACAAAAGGTATCCTGAGGAATGTACAGAATACTAAGAATCTGAGATATGGCTTGATGTACCCAGCAATACTGAGAGTAACTTATGATGACAAGGAATATCGTTTCGTTAAGCATACTGAAGCATTGAAATTCGCCCGAGGCATACAGCAGAAGCCAGAAGATGAAGAGAGAGAAGATGCGGAGGAAGAACCCGAGGGAGAAGGAGAGGACTGAACTTTTATCATCGACCTGTGGTTATGAAATACTCACTTAGAAGGAAGTGGAATAATGGGCATTTAGTAGTAGTTCTGTATTAATTATTAGAAAATATTTAATTATTCCATGATAATAGTATTACATATTATAGTATTAAATACAATTGATATTAGTAATTAGCAAATAGTAATATGAATAATAGAAATAATTACTAAGTACTAAGTATATAAAGTTAGTACCCCACCCCAATATATATAGCATTTGAGATAGGAGCTGGTATAATCAACATCTTTTTTTTATTAAAAAAACGGAAGTCTTTAGATTAATGGCCACGTTAGTGTGGCTTTCACTTTCACATACTACACACTATACAAGTGTAGTTTCTTTTTTTTCTGAGCACCCTATTAACACCCTTTACTTTTTTTTTATTATTGATATTTCTTATTGTTTTTGTTTTTTATTGATATTATATTATATATTATTTGAATGTAGATGTGAAGGATATTGTGTATTTAGTTTAAGAAGACATAGATGTGGATTAAGGTGGAAAGAAATTCTCATTGGATTGATGTCCGGGTGCAACGGGGAGCTGGGTGAGTCAAGAAGGCTACTCCAAAATAAGCCGCCCTAATAGTAAAATGCATGATATAAAGGTGAAGACTGGGGGTGATGGAGTAACCTTCTGCAGTTGGAATGTAAAAGGAATTAATGAACCAATTAAAAGGGGAAAGGTGTTAGCTCAGTTGAACAGATTGAAGACAGATGTCATTTTCCTTCAAGAGACTCATCTTAAAAAAGATGCTCAACATAGATTAACAGCTAAATGGATTTCTAAGGTGTATCATTCTACATTTATTCATAAATCTAGAGGAGTTGCAATAATTATTCGCAAAGGTATACCTTTCATACAAAGTTCTATTATAGAGGATAAAGAAGGCAGATATGTAATAATTACAGGGGAATTATATTCAAAAAAGGTAATTTTAATGAATATATATGCCCCTAATTTTGATAATCCATTATTTTTTAAGAAAATATTTAATAATATTCCTATATCCACTCAACACAATTTAATAATTGGAGGTGATTTAAATTGTACTTTAGATAATTATCTAGATAGATCATCCGCAAAAAGGAAAGCTGCCTCGAAATCAAGTAAATTCATAAATGCTTTTATCAATACATCTAATATTAAAGACATCTGGAGGTTAGATAATCCATCCGGACGAGAATATTCTTTTTTCTCGCCCGTACATGGAACCTATTCGAGGATAGATTATTTTTTAATAGATTCTAAATTACTTCCTTTTACGTATGATGCAAAATATCATAATATTATCATCTCGGATCATGCGCCATTAACATTTAAGATAAAATTAAAAGATATATCTAATAAAACTACTACCTGGAGATTTAACCCTCAGATATTAAAGGACAATGACTGTTGTAAATATGTGATGGATCAGATTAAATTATTTTTTGAAACTAATGATAATCCTGAAACTTCTCCATCACTATTTTGGGACACATTTAAGGCATTCATGCGTGGCGCAATAATATCCGCACAAGCACATCTCAATAAAGAAAATCGAAAAATAGAACAAAATTTAGAAAATGAGATAAAACGTCTAGATAATGAAAATATAAAACAGCCTTCCAAAGAGTTAAGTAATAAAATTGCATCAGTAAAATATAGATTAAATAAAATATATTCTAATCAAGTGATTAAACTTTTTCAACAAACTAAGCAAGTGTATTTTGAATTTGGAGATAAGCCACAAAAATTATTAGCACGACAGCTTAGAAAATTAGAAGATGAGAAGATGATACACGGAATTAGATCTGAGTATGGAAATATATTAATTACTCCAAAAGATATTAATGATAGATTTTTACAATATTATAAAAATCTTTATTCGTCAAAACTAACAGGACAAACAGATAGTATGGAAATATTTTTACAAGAATGTCAAATCAATAGCTTAGATCAGGAAGGTAGAGAATTGTTAAATGCTGAAATAACAGTAAAAGATATTATAGAATCAATTAGTTCGCTAAAGAACGGAAAAGCAGCGGGCCCAGATGGCCTGAGTGCAGAATTTTATAAAAAATTTCAAGATCTGATTTCCCCAAGATTACAAATAATGTATAGATATGCATATGACCAAGGAAAATTACCAGAATCTTTAAATGAATCCACAATTACACTCATCCCTAAAGTAGATAAGGATTTGGAAGATCCTGGATCATATAGAGCGATTGCCCTTTTAAATACAGACCAAAAAATATTAACTAAGGTCTTATCTAGGAGATTAAGTTTAGTGATCTCTAAATTAATACATTATGATCAAACAGGTTTTATCCCAAAACGTTACTCATCCCATAATCTCAGACGTTTGTTTAATATTATATATTCAAAAAGAATACGAGATACGGAACTAGCGGTTATATCACTAGATGCAGAAAAAGCGTTTGATCAGGTGGAATGGATGTATTTATTTAATATAATGGAAAAGTTTCAATTGGGGGATAGATTTTGTAAATGGGTAAGAATTTTATACTCGAATCCTATGGCAAGAATTTTGACTAACCAAATTTTATCAGCCAAATTCAAACTCTCTAGGGGATGCAGACAGGGATGTCCGTTATCACCCTTATTGTTCGCATTGGTGATAGAACCATTGGCGGAAAAAATTAGATCTGAACCTGAAATATATGGCTATAATACTGATACAACAATTAATAAAATTTCTTTATATGCAGATGATGTTTTGATTTATATTACAAAACCGGAAATTAGTATTCCCAACCTGCTAAACATTATAACTAAGTTTGGTGCATTTTCTGGGTATAGGATTAATTGGGATAAAAGCGAGATTATGCCAATAACAGGAATAAATCTTAATACATTACAACAATACCCATTAAAAGTAGTTACAGACAAACTTAAATATTTAGGGATTAACGTAACTAAAACTCATAACTCATTAATAAAATCCAACTATCCTCAACTATTAGATAAACTTAGAAAAAATATTTTATATTGGAAAACACTGCCTATATCCATGATTGGTAGAATAAGTGCCATAAAGATGGTATTTCTACCGCAGTTGTTATATTTGTTTCAGGCTATTCCTTTTTTTCTTCCGAAAACTTTTTTTAAAAAAATTGATAATATTGTCAATAGCTTTATTTGGGATTATAAAAATCACAGAATAAATAAAAAACATCTATGCAAAGCTAAGATAAATGGAGGATTAGCACTTCCAAACTTTTTATATTATTTTTGGGCTGTTCAGATTAAGAATATGAATTTCTGGTGGGTAAATATGGATCATGAACCGACATGGTTAAATATAGAAAAGGAGGACTGTCTACCTTTCAATGTAGGTTCGATAATTTTTGCACCAACGGAAGTACAAAAAAAATATTATAAAGACAACCTAATAATATATAATAATAGACGTATTTGGAAACAAATAGTTAAGACTCTACACTTGGATAATCTCTCATTTAGATTACCAATTATGAATAATCCATCGTTTAAACCTGCTATATTAGATGGGGGGTTTAAACAATGGGATGATTTAGGAATTACAAGGATAGAACACCTGTATAGAAAAGGAAAATTTCTTTTATTCCAGGAGTTACAAGATATTTATGGATTGTCTCCACAACATTTATTTAGGTATTTACAAATTAGAGATTATATTAAATCCAATACACAAGATTATAAAAATAAAGAAGCAGGATTGTTAGATGAACTGTTTAATTTATATCCAAATACAGAAAAATTAATAGCTTATATATATAACATCATTTTGGATAAGGAGAATCCAATAACGGAAGTATATCGTCAAGCATGGGAAAATGAAATGGGATTGGCTATAACAAAAGAAAACTGGGAAGAAAGTCTACAACGAATACACCGGTGTTCATTAAACGCCAGACATATACTGATACAATTTAAAGTATTATATAGGTTACATTATTCGAAAACTAAATTAAATAGTATTTTTCCGAATCTCTCCGCTATTTGTGATAAGTGCAAGAAAGCAGAGGCAAATTTAATACATAGTTTCGTTACATGTCCTAAATTGAATTATTATTGGACAGAAATCTTTAAAGTTATTTCTGAAGTTATCAAAGTTAAATTGGACCCTAACCCAAAGCTAATAATATTTGGAATTCCGGATTTACATCTATCACTTACAGTAAATCAAAGAAATTTCTTTGATTACTGTTTAATAATTGGAAAAAAAATCATATTGAAATTTTGGAAGGGAACATTATCCCCCACAACCAAAATGTGGGCAACAGAGATGATGGAGACGTTACATCTGGAAAGAATTAGATTTGTCCTATTGGACAAGTATAATTCTTTTGAACAGATATGGTCTCCATATATACAGTATTTAGAGAAGTAGCTGTTCTTGGCAACACAGCTCGACGTGCACCCTGCGGGATTTGGTGAGAATAATTCATTTTTATATTGGAATTACATATATGTCTTTATTGATACTATCACTTGTAGTAGTGTTATTAATAATACATATTGTGGTTACTAAAAAATTTTTTTTTTTTTTTTTTTTTTTTTTTTTTTTTTTTTTTTTCGTTTCTCTTTTCTTTCTTATATATAATCAAATTATTATTTAATCACTCTCTTAATGATTTATAACTGTTCTTTTCTTTCTCTATCATTATTTCTAAAAAAATAGTAGATAAGTATTACTAGTGTTTTACTTAATGCAAATTGAATTAATTTGATATAAAGTTGTTTGAAGCATTGTAATTGATTACCTTTAATAAAAAAATATATTAAAATAAAAGAAAGTGGTGGACATCGCACAGTTCATCACGGGTATTGACTTCCTATCATCAAAGAGATCTACTGGAAGCACTGTCTCAAGGTGGCATCTAATATCATCAAAAAGTCACACCACCCTGCAGTGCTACCTACTATGACTTCTGGCTCCAAAGTCAACGATGATGTCTTTGCATCTTTAATACTAGGTTCAAATCTGGGTCAAGATATGAATGCCTGGCATAGTTAGGAAGTTGCTGGAATTCTCCATACATTCTATTAATTATGTAGCCGTGTTTTTTTTGCCATTTGGGAGCATATCTCTGAGATTCAGTACTTAGCTGTCCACTGCTATTCTGATCAACAGCAGTATTATTTACTTGCATTGAAAAAATATATATTCTGGTTGAATAAGTTATTATTCTGGTTGAAAGTTTTGCTTTTGTTTCAGACATTCATGTGAACTTGCTACAAAGCTAAGTTGCTGAGCCAATGTTAAAATTAACCCTTTCCTGTTTACAGATCCCATGTTTGTGTGGTAGTGCTCCTTGTCTGGTGTGCTCATGTTGTCCAACTGGGAGAGCTTCAATTGTAACACGATTGGTGTATACAACTATTTTATTAATTGGTACATCTCTGGCCGGCATTATGCTTGTACCTGGAGTGGAAGATCAATTAAGAAAGGTATGGTGCAGAATCAAACTTGTACAAGTATGTTAATTATCTGAAAATGTTAGATGATGAATGAAAATATCTCCTGCTGATGTGGTAAAAAGTGAATGGACTTCCAATAAGTGGTTAGCAAATTGCTCAACTCCCCAGTTGTGAATTTTAAGTAGGTTGTTAAAGGGAGCCCAAGATAAGCTACTGTCCAGGTCTTGTTTTGTCATCAAATATAGACACCTGCTCACCCTACAACAATTAGTCTTGATCCGAAATGTCACTGTTTGCACAACATCCTGGTGCATCTCCTTCGCACCTTCTCCAGTGCAATCACTGCTGGCCTGTAGTGTGGTAAGTAGTACTCAGGCTGTGAACTAACTAATATTTTATGTTGCTGTACCGTAACTTCTTTGCCATTATATTCTATGCCTAGCTAATGAAGGCAAGCATTTTGTATGCCTTCATAAACAGCGTATCTACCGTCAGCACTACTAACTTCAAAGGTCCTTGGACATACATGCTAGACTCTCCTATCATTCATTGAGCATTTCTAGCCTTCTTTATCCTCCCTGTACTTATTAGTCTTCACAAGATTCTTCACTTCTCCTTTATCAGGATTAAACTTCACATGTCATTTCTCTGCCCATCTCACCAACACATCAATATCATTCTACGTGCAAAAAATTACCCTCCCCACTATCAACAACAGCATTCTCGTTCACATTATTTACATACTTGCTGATCATACCTCCGCCATTCTTGTCCAGATTCTGAATGTATTTAACAAATGGCAAAAGTCCCAGCACGGATCCATGCAGTGCATAAGCAATCATGGGTTTCTAATTGCAAAATCCAGGTTTGATAATCACACCCTGTCTCCAAAGCCAAACACAATTTGCCAATTTGCACGAGATCCCACGAATCAGGTTCCCATGTGGGACTTAGTCAAAGGCATTATTGAAATCCATTTTGACTGCATCAACCACACTACCTTCATCAAGACTTGTAGCCATCACCTTGATAAAAATCAATGAACTTAGTCAGACAGTATCTTCCTTTAACATAGCCCTGCTGACTAATCCTATTAATCCCCACCTCTCCAAATGCAGATTAATCCCATACCTCAAATTGATTTTCCAATTGGGCAGCACAGTGGTGCAGCGGTAGAGTTGCTCCCAAACAGTGCTTGCAGCGCCAGACACCCAGGTTTGATCCCAACTACGGGTGCTCTCTGTATGGAGTTTTCTCCGAGATCTTCAGTGTCCTCCCACACTCCAAAGACGTGCAGGTTTGTAGGTTAATTGGCTTGATATAAGTGTAAATTGTCCCTTGCGTGTGTAGGATAGTGTTAATGTGCGGTGATCGCTGGTCGGTGCGGGCTCAGTGGGCTGAAGGGCCTATTTCCATGCTGTATCTCTAAACTAAACTAAGCGAAATGATTTCTCTACTATGAGTGCATGTAATCAGATCAATTATTTTCCTCTGAGTGCAGTGCAGAAGCTGTACCTTATGTCAAGTCAAGTCAAGTTTATTTGTCACATACACATACGATATGTGCAGTGAAATGAAAGTGGCAATGCTCGCGGACTTTTGTGCAAAAGACAAACAACCAAACAACCAAACAAACTATAAACACAATCATAACACACATATTCTTTTACATAATAAATAATGGAAGGAAAAACGTTCAGTAGAGTTAGTCCCTGGTGAGATAGGCGTTTACAGTCCGAATGGCCTCTGGGAAGAAACTCCTTCTCAACCTCTCCGTTCTCACCGCATGGCAACGGAGGCGTTTGCCTGACCATAGCAGCTGGAACAGTCCGTTGCAGGGGTGGAAGGGGTCTCTCATGATATTGTTGGCTCTGGAGTTGCACCTCCTGATGTATAGTTCCTGCAGGGGGGCAAGTGAAGTTCCCATAGTGCGTTCGGCCGAACGCACTACTCTCTGCAGAGCCTTCTTGTCCTTGGCAGAGCAATTCCCAAACCAGATGGTAATGTTCCCGGACAAGATGCTTTCCACCGTAGTGAAATGTAGTGAAGAAAATTAATCCTCTCTAAATTGTTTATTAAATGAATAACTGGTAGTTTGTGGATTATTTTCACATTGAATGATTCCACCAACTATCTTAAGGAAACCACTCCAGCAAATGTGCAGCTTTTTGCATCTATACCCACTGTTCTATATCCAGCAATGTCCTTGTATCTATACCCACTGTTTCATCTGTAACTGTCAGTATTTCCTTGCACAAGGGTGGCATGGTGGCGCAGGGGTAGAGTTGCTGCCTTACAGCGCCAAGGACCCAGGTGCGATCCTGACTTGAGGGGCTGTATATATGGAGTTTCTCTGTGTACTTCGTGGGTTTTTTCCGGGAGCTCCAGTTTCCTCCCATGCGCCAAAGATGTATAGGTTTGTAAGCTGATTGGCTTACGGGGATCACTGGTCGGCGTGGACTCGGTAGGCTGAAAGGCCTGTTTCTGCGCTGTAATCTCTAAACTAAAAACTAAGCTAAGCTAAAAAAGTGTGAGCTGTGTGGTATTTCTGTGTAGCCTTTACATCTTTGTGGATATCCAGGACTTGCTGACCATTCGATGCAGGTGTTTTACCAACTGCACTTTGACATTAGACTCTTCATTGAATTCAGAATGAGAGTCTGAGGTTACAGAGGTACTTCATCATTCACAGCACGCACTGCCATTTCAATGGCAAATTTGGAATGGTCTAGGGAGATATTTTACATTAATTACAATTAAAAGAATATTTACAGGGCATTAGAAGAGATGACATAACCACTAAGTCATAAAGATGTGGCAGAATTTGTAGATATTTTAAATATTTAATTGTATTTAAATATTTTCAGTTTCAGGTTTTTAATTTATGATTTTAACTGTTGTAAACATTTAACATTTAAAAGTTTGAATATTTCTGAATGCTCATTACATTAAGATGCAATTTTGATAGCTTTGACAGCAACTCGGGCGAGGGAGTGACTGAGCGGTAGTTTTATGACCAGGGTTTATTCTGACCCACTATCCCTCCCTCAATTAGTTGAAATTTGTGTTGAGATAGAGCCTGCCATTAGTGTGGTGGTGAAGGTAGGGCAGTGGTGGTGTGTTGATGGTCATTGCATAGCAGGATTTCAAATGAATTGGCTGGACCTTTAAGAAAATAATACATTGAAAGGAAATTTAACATTTACATTTAAACATTCATGCATCTACACCCACTGTTTCATCTGCAGCTGCCAGTAATTCCTTGCACAAGTGTGGCCATCTAGGCATGTGACTGAAAAAGGACCTCATGTGTTCCCTGGAAGAGGCATAGGCTCACATTTAAGACATTTGCCGTTCTCTTTGCAGATCCCTAGTCACATTAGTCTAATTAATTAACTGTCAAATGAATTAATTTTTGGAATTAGTACTGAAGGTCACATGCTGTTGTGGCTTTGCATTTCCTTTTATATAGATAGCCAACAAGTGTTTTGGCTCAACTACATTCAAGCAATGCAAGGAAATTGCTTTCTATGCATGCAGCTGTAAAGTACATGGAATAAATCTGTTATGCATATACTATGAGAACATATTAAAAGTTTTTTCTTTCTTTCACCACAAATAATGACACTGCAAAATCACCTTTCAGATTCCAGGATTCTGCGAGTTTGGTGATAATACCCAATTGCCTGAAGAGGATGATCCTGCAGTTTGCAGAGTGTTGGTTGGTTACAAGTCCGTGTATCGGACCTGCTTCGGAATGGCCACTTTCTTTTTGTTGTTAGCTCTGCTTATGATCAATGTGAGAAACAGCAAAGATCCCAGGGCCTTGGTGCACAATGGGTAAGTTTACCTTTGCAAGTTCCTTTTTGCAAGTTGCAAGATTGCATATTTGGATCAAGTTTTTTAATTAGATGGTATTAAAAGGAATCATATATCTATTAACAGTCTGTAACTATCCCCCACCCCTCTCTCCCCCCCTCTCCCCAAAAAAGAGAAACACAAAAACTACAAAAACAACGGATAAACCCAAAGAGACAAACAACACATCCCAGCCCACCTATACCCCTCACCCTTACTCCCCCCCCCCCCCTCTCTCCTCCCCCTCTCCCCCCCTCTCTCCCCCCCCTCTCCCCCCCCCTCTCTCCCCCCCCCCTCTCCCCCCCAATAATAATATTGATATAATATCAAGGAGGGATCGTTAGCGTGTGTGTGTGGGGGTGGTTAGTGCATGTGATGCCACATGCCACCCCCCCCCCCCCCCCCAGTCCCCCCACTGCACTTGGTCCAGTATATATTAAAAATCCTACTCTTGATAGTAACTGTGTTTGCACGTGGCATATTCTGGGAATTACATTTATAGATATGACTCATGGAAGTCAAAGTTGCTTGCAAAGGTATAGAATTCACCAAGAATCTATCAACGGTGATTCATTCTTTGCACTTATGAGTGCCAAGCAACTCCTAATATTAAAAGCAAATTAGTTTTGTTTAAAATTAATTATCATGTGAATTGACATATAAAATAACTCAAAGATTTATTTTATGTTTTTGAATGTCTGTTATGACACATGGTTAAAATCAGGACAGCATAAGAAGACATATAATAGACAATTAGAGACATTTATGACCAATAGTTTTTTAAACATTTTCTTTTCAGTTTCTGGCTATTCAAGTTTGGAGCACTTGTAATACTAATGGTTGGTGCATTTTATATCCCAGAAGGTTACTTCAGTCGAGGTAAGTGTAAAGTTGCATATCATGAATGAACTTTTTGAGGAATGTTTTAGTGTATGTACATTCATCTTTGAAATCATGCCGTGTGAAAATAATACTTTAGGAATTAATAATACAATGTGCCAACAAACCTCAGCGGATAAAATCATAACTCAATGTGATTTTATGGTATATATGGTAATAGAATCAAATAAATATTTGTGCTCCTTGGAGGCAAAATCTTCATGGAAAATGTGCCTTCATAAAAGCTTTTATAGTTGCATTGCATTAAACAGTGCTTTATATTTAATTTCAGTTTTTATCAACTTAATCATGTACGAGTAGCAGAAAATCAAATATATTATGGGGAACAATGCTACTGTGTCTCTAAACACTCACATTTGTCACAGACATACATTTAGTTCATCATTGGATTACATTTGTATCCCGCAACAACTTGTTGTCTATTGTTTTTATTAAGATACAGGCTTTTAGTTTACCAGAAAGTCATAAGGAGCTTCAAATCCATTTGTCCATTTTGGTGTTACGTATAACAGGTATGTTCAGAAACCAGTTTACTGCATCCCAGAGATCCTTAATGGCATTTCTAATCGAGCTACGCTACCAGCAGACAGCAACTCTAGGGAAATAATAAGTTTATAGAATTAGGAGTCCTATTTATACAGCATAACATTTTTATTTGCTATGTGACAAAATTTTATTAGAAATTTGAAAACTAAATGCAATCCGCTATTTTATTCACCAGTGTGACGCTTCTGAATTTTCACTTGGTAATGGTAATTTTGGTGATGGAGTCATATAGCATGGAAACAGTCCCTGCAGCCCAACTTGTCCATGCCAACCAAGCTGCCCCATCTATCTTAGATGCGTTAGGGTTAGGCCCCTTTTTGGCCCATATCCTAAATCATCCCTATCCATATACCTGTCGAAATCCCTTTTGAATGTTGCTGTAAATGGCTACTACAGTTGCTATTGCACCTGCATCTACTACTTTCTCCAGCAGCATGTTCCATATACCCACAACCCTCTGTGTGAAAAAGGTGTCCCTCAGATTCCTATTAAATCTTTCCCCTCTCACCTTAAACGTGCCCTCTAGTTCTGAATTCCCCAACTTTGGTAAAAAAAGACTCTGCAGTAAGCTTATCTATTCCCCTCATAGTTTTATATGCCATGTGACTTCAGGGATGATGCCAGGCTGGCAATGACTATACCCTGTCATCCTTTTATATCCATCGCCCTTTTATTCCCGGCCCCCTTTGTAAACGTCCTCTGCACCTCTTCCACCTTAGTGTCATCTTTCCCATAGTAGAGTGCCGACAACTGCACACGATATGCTAAGTGCAGCCCTACCAGGGTCTTATATAATTGCTATATATCTTCCCAAATTCCATAATCAATCCACATATCCAGCATGCCAAAAGCCTTCACTATCACCATATTTACCTGTTATGGCACTTTCGGGAAACTATATGCTTGGCCTCCTAAATCTCTCTGCTCTACAACATCCATCGTGATTCCCTTTGTTGTACCCATATGACGTCAGCCTTTGGATTCTTCGATGGAGGTACAACAGTTCTGCCATTGATCACGAAGTTGTTTACAATCATAATCGTAATTTATTAGCCAAGTATGTTTTGCAACATACGAGGAATTTGATTTGCCATACAGTCATACCAAAAAAGCAACAAGACACACAACTACATAAAAAATTAACATAAACATCCACCACAGTGGCTCCTCCACATTCCCCACTGTTATAGGAGGCAATAAAGTCTTATCTTCTTCCCTTCTTTTCTACCCCGGTCGGTGGAGTCGAACCATCCGCACTGGGGGCGATCGAAGCTCCCGCAGCCGGCAATCGAAGATTGCGCGTCGGGGCGGTCAAAGCTCCCGCAATCGGGGCGGTGAAGCTCCAGTGGCTTGGGGCTCCCGACGTCAATCCCTTACCAGGGATCGCAAGCTCCACAATGTCAAGTCCGCAGGCTCCCGCTGTTGGAGCTCCCAAAGTCGATCCCCAGCAAAGGGACCGCCAGCTCCACGGTGTTAGGTTGCAGTGCGTCGAGGAAAGAGGAAAAAATAAAATCCCCTCCCCCCCTACCACCATCACCCCCCACATGATACAAAACTAACGGTACACTAAAATAACATTTTACAACAAACTAAAAACAACAAAGAAGGAAAAAGATGACAGACTGACAGAACTACATCCAAGGATATCATGTCAGCCCAAGTTAATGCATTTCTTTCATCGCCAGGCTGCATATTTGGAGTAAAATTTGGTGGTAAAGGAATCTGCCGTGTAGCCAATCCCACCAATTATCTGCTCAGTCCTCTTGTTGGCTCCAGCAAACCAACGACTGATTTGGTGCTTCTTCCTGTACTCGTACAGAACTAAAAAAAACTCATTACTTTTCCATCCTTCTCACCTTCACATGATCTATCTCATTCCTTACTTTTTATCTCCATCTAGCAGATAGACAGATATCCTTTACAAGAGAACTTACATTTACTGTGATCTTGATTACACTTCCTCCTATCCTGCTGCCTGTAACGGCTCGTTTTCTTCTCACAATTCCTCCATTTCCATTGCATTTTCTCTGATGATAAGGCATTCCACATCGGTGTCCCTGTGACAATGAAGTGGAATTGCTGAACAATGTGTCCAAACAATTCAAGAAGCATTAATTCAGTTCAGTTTTGTTTATTGTCATGTGTACCAAGGGACAGTGAAAAACGTTTGTTGCATACTAACCAGTCAGCAGAAAGACAATACAAGATTCCAATCGAGCCATTCACAGTGTACGGATACATGATAAGGGAATAACATTTAGTGCAAGGCAAAGCCAATAGAGTCCTATCAAAGATAGTCTGAGGGTCACCAATGTGGTTGATAGTATGAGGACCAATGAGGACTGATCTATAGTTTTGGTAGGATGGTGCAGTTGCCCGATAACAGGTGGGAAGAAACTGTCCCTGAATACAGACCTGTATGACTACAGACCTGTCGCACTGACCTCTGTAGTCATGATGACACTCAAACGGCTTGTGCTGGCCAAGCTGAAAAATATCACAAACTCCCTGCTGGACCCTCTGCAGTTTGCATAAGTAGCATGTGAGGCTGGGAAAGTACATCTCGGACCCGTAAACCCTCAGTATAGGAGTACCACAAGGCTGCGTACTCTCTCCTCTCCTCTACTCTCTCTACACCAATGACTGCACCTCCTCAGACACCTCTGTCAAGCTTCTTAAGTTTGCGGACGACACAACCCTGATTGGACTGATCCAGGATGGGGAGGAATCTGCCTACAGACAGGAAGTGTCACAGCTGGCGACCTGTTGCCATTGCAACAACCTGGAGCTCAATGCTCTTAAGACAGTGGAATTGATTGTAGAATTTAGGAGTGCTCCCCCTCCCCTCACCCCGCTCACCATCAACAACACCACAGTCACATCTGTGGAGTATTTTAAGTTCCTGGGAACCATCATCTCCGAGGACCTTAAGTGGGGGCCACCATCGATTCAACGGTCAAAAAGGCACAACAGAGGATGTATTTCCTGCGGCAGCTGAGGAAGCACTATCTGCCACAGGCAATAATTGTCCAATTCTACATGGCCATCGTAGAGTCTGTTCTCACCTTCTCCATCATGGTCTGGTTTGGCTCAGCCACCAAGCACGACACCTGGAGGCTGCAGCGAATCGTCCAATCAGCAGAGAAGATTATTGGCTGCAACCTTCCCTCCCTTCATGAACTGTACACTGCAAGGGCCAGGAAGCGAGCAGGCAAGATCATCTCTGATCCCTCTCATCCTGGCCACAAACTCTTTGAATCACTTCCCTCTGGATGGCGACTCCGGACTGTCAAAGCTGCCACAGCCAGACATAAAAACAGTTTTTATCCACGAGTAGTTGCTCTACTCAACAGCCAAAAATCTGTAGCCTCCCTTTGATCTGGTATTTTGTTGGTTCACATGCTTGATCAATGGTGTTTTATCATTAATGTTTTATTATTATTAATGTTTAGTGTTTTCTGAGTCATTCGTAACTGTCACTGTATGTCATGTTGTTACTTGTGGCTGGAGCACCAAGGCAAATTCCTCGTATGTGAATACTTGGCCAATAAACTGACTGACTGACTGACTGACTGACTGACTGACTGACTGACTGACTGACTGACTGACTGACTGACTGACTGACTGACTGACTGACTGACTCTGGTTGTGTGCGTTTTCTCACTTCTATACTTTTTGCCCGATAGAAGAGGGAGTGGCCAGGGTGCGAATCATCCTTGATTATGCTGTTGGCCTTGTAGAGGCAGCATGAGGAATAAATTGAATCAATGGAAGGGAGGTTGGTTTGTGTGATGGTCTGGGCTGCATCCACAATTTGGCTTCCATTGTTTCTTCTTATGTACAAGACTGGCCTCAGGACTATAATTCAGAGTGCTTGGGGAAAAAGTGCCCCTCTTTAACTTGATATTTCTCTTTCTGTTATTGTACATCTTCCTCATTTATTCCTTGGATTATCAGAGTCAAGAAATTGCATTTGCAACTGTAGTAGCATTCTCTCCTACAGCTGGATCTCTTGTTGCAGAGGGAGATACCCAGAGAATCACCCTGCTTCAATGTGCTCTTCAAGGCATCATTACTAAACATAATTCATCTTCATGACTCTACATCTCCATCTGTAACCATTGCCCTTGATATTGGGTGCACTGACCTATCAAAAAAATAGTTGGTTTAGGTTTCTCGTTTGGAGGCAATCAATACTCCTTCAACAAATGAAGGGCATCTAACACATTTCTCTGAGTGCGTCATGAATCTTCCACTGAAGAAGAATGTTTGCTTGAAAGAATTCGGGGCCAAAGCTTTGAAAAATGTATGAAATTATTGTGTAATGGCTGACTCGTGAAGCATCCACTGAACACTTGTGGCTGCCACTTTAGAGGGTCCCACCATCTTTGTTGTATCTTTCTCATTCTATTGTGTTGATGTAGAAGCTTACAAAACGTTCACACTGGCAGGATGTTCTGTAAAACATGAAACTGCGTTAAACTGCAGGTGCACATCAATTCTCTTTATCCCTCATCATGACAATATGCATGGAAATGGTTTCCGTTCCACTGATCATACGATGAGCCTCTGAGATGCAGCTATCTCGTCTCCTCATCTTGGGCAAGTGTTTCTCCTTCTTGTCCATTCGCAGGCTGCCGTAATCACAAATTGCATGTCATCTGATGTGAGGCTCCCTGCTAAGTGGTGAAGTGCTGCTTGAAACAACCAGGTGCCTCTTTGTCCAATTGTTTTCTTCTGGCTATTTCCTACAATGTTAACCTGCTCACTGCCGTGTTTTTTCCCCCACTATTGGCCATGACCCGAGTATACTTGGGTCTGATACTTGGGCACTGAACAGGATAAAAGACAGATGCTTAAGCTTTATGAATATTGATGCTTCTTTGAAAAATAATGACTTAGTCTTTTACATTCCCCAGGTTCAAAATCCCTTTCCCCTATGCAGTATTTGTGAATTTAACTTAGTGCATCTGTTATGCACCCCTTCAGCAGTGTGTCCTGGCTCTATCATTTGCACATTGTCAAGTAACAGGCCACACATATTATTTTGTGCAACATTGATTTGTGCATCTGCCGCCTCTAAACTATGTGAGGCATTCTCATGACCCTTGTTTGGACAGTTGAGGGCTGCTTCAGTCGAAAGGCTATCACGCCAGATATACTGATGTGCCCCATTCTGCAGGAAGATTGCTCCCGATGTTGGGGAAGTCCAGGACAAGGGGTCACAGCTTAAGGATAAGGGGAAAATCCTTTAAAACCGAGATGAGAAGAACTTTTTTCACACAGAGAGTGGTGAATCTCTGGAACTCCCTGCCACAGAGGGTAGTCGAGGCCAGTTCATTGGTTATTTTTAAGAGGGAGTTAGATGTGGCCCTTGTGGCTAAGGGGATCAGAGGGTATGGAGAGAAGGCAGGTACGGGATACTGAGTTGGATGATCAGCCATGATCATATTGAATGGCGGTGCAGGCTCGAAGGGCCGAATGGACTACTCCTGCACCTAATTTCTATGTTTCTATTCTGCGCTGCTATCCCCTGCTCCGATGCCACGTTATCAGCCAATTCTTCATTTGCTTATCCTTTCCACCCGCACCCAGAGCACCATTATGCAATCCGTGACTTTCCCGAATTCCTCCAGTTCTTGATTTTTTTGAGACGTGGCAGAATTCTTCAAGGCTTTTCAATTTGCAAGCAAAGTTGAACCTATCTGTGTAGGAAGGAACTGCAGATGCTGATGCAACCAAAGATCGACACAAAATTCTGGAGTAATTCAGCGGGTCAAACAGCATATCTGGAGAAAAAGAATAGGTGATATTTCGGGATGAGACCCTTCTTGTGTTCTCTGGTTGAAGGGCCCTTTCAAACGGCTGGATGCTTAAATTCTACGTAGATTCCAATTGCCTTGCACTCGCCGAAGACCAGCAGAATATTTATGGTAATGATGAAACATCTGTTGGAAGCTGAGAAAGATCTGATGAAACTTCTGTTTCATCATTATCTTAGAAATTCATTGGCTTCATGGAGTTGAATGTGATGCAGTTCAGTAGGAAGAATGGGAAGACAATATTAAATAATGCATACGCTTTTTGCAGAAGCAGCAGTATCTGTAATTTGGTGTGCATATATTGTCAAAAGTAACAGAGCAGGTTAAGAAAGTGGTTAATCCCTAAGAAAGTGATTTAATGCTGAGGTTTTATAAGGCACTGGTCAGACTGCCTTCAGAGTATTGTGAGTAGTTTAGTTTAGAGATATAGAAACATAGAAAATAGGTGCAGGAGTAGGCCATTCGGCCCTTCGAGCCTGCACCGCCATTCAATATGATCATGGCTGATCATCCAAATCAATATCCCATACCTGCCTTCTCTCCATACCCCCTGATCCCTTTAGCCACAAGGGCCACATCTAACTCCCTCTTAAATCTAGCCAATGAACTTGCCTCAACTACCTTTTGTGGCAGAGAATTCCACAGATTCACCACTCTCTGTGTAAAAAATGATTTTCTCATATAGTGCGGACACAGGCCCACCGAGTCCGCACTAACCAGTGATCCCCGCACACTAACACTATCCTACACACTATGGACAACTTACATTTATACCAAGCCAATTAACTTACAAACCTGTACGTCTTTGGAGTGTGGGAGGAAACCGAAGATCTGGGAGAAAATCCAAGCGGTCACAGGGAGAACGTACAAACTCCAAACAGACAGCATCCATAGTCGGGATCGAACCCAGGTCTCTGGCGCTGTAAGCGCTGTAAGGCAGCAACTCTACCGCTGCACCACCATGCTGCCCGTGCCGATTTGATAAGTTTGGCCCATCAGGTCTACTCCGACATTCAATCAAGGCTAATCTATCTTTCCCTCTCAACCCCATTCTCCTGCCTTCTCCCCATAACCACTGACACCTATACTAATCAAGAATCTGTCAATCGCCACCTTAAAAATATTAATTGACTTGGCCTCCACAGCTCTCTGTGGCAATTAATTCCACAGATTCACCAGCCTTTGACTAAAGAAATTCCTCCTCATCTCCTCTCTAAAGGTACGCCCTTTTATTCTGAGGCTATGGTCCCTGGTCCTAGACTCTCCCACTGTTGTAATAATTCTCACCACAACTACTCTATCCAGGCCTTTGACCATTTGGCAAGTTTCAATGAGGTCCCCCCTTTTAAACTCCAGCAAGTACAAGTACAGTGCTGTCAAATGCTCATCATATGTAAACCCAATCAGTACTGGGATCATTCTCGTAAACCTCCACTGGACCCTCTCCAACGTCAGTACATCCTTCCTCAGATATGATGCCCAATAATCAGCGGTTGTTGGTGATGCAAATTCATTATCAATATCCATTACATTCAGGCTGATAGTTTCCTAATGCTGGGTGACTAATTGCAATTGGAGCAAATTTCTTTCATACGCATCAACCACTGTTTTCCTTTGGCTGATGGCTCTGATCTGCTCCACTAAATATCTCTACGTTTCCCATCAATAAACAGTGAGTCGTATAGACCTGTAACCAAGGAGAAGTGCTTGTAGTTTTCAGGCTCTTTTCTTTGGCAAGATGAGGCCGCACTAACACATGCACAGATTTTCATTTGAAGTTCATGGGGAGATGAGGCTGGGTCTACAGTACAATCCTGTGCTGTGAAGTCTGAAGGAGGGTCCTGACCTGAAACGCCACCCATCTATGTCCTCCAGAGCTGCTGCCTGACCCACTGACCCCCCAACTCCACATCTTCCTACCATATACTGCAGCCCTTCATATCAAAGTAGCTGGAGATTTAAAGTGTTAATCATCATCCTGGTGAATAAGCAGTAAAATAAAAATCTCATACCCAAATTTCTGACAGGTTGAGAATGATAAACAAAGCAAGATAGAATGTTTGGAAGACTAAATTTGAACTAAATTTAAAACAGATTAAAGACAAAGTTTGACTAAAGTCAGTATTACATTATATTTAGTTTTTGATTACGTAAGGAACAGCTAATAGCTTCTTGGATAGTCCATGGTGAAACATTTGACACTTTTTTTCTCTCAACTGATTTCTTGTACACAAACTGGAACATTTTGAGAACTGGCACATTCATTGGGTGTCCTGTTAAGATCTGTTGATGTTAAATTGATGTAAAAAGGAAATGTAACCTATTCTTCTTACATTTCCTGATGCACTTTTGCACTCAGTGCTCAATTGAATACCCTGGGGCCTATAGCTAGAAAATAAAATTCAATTAGTGGTTTATAGTATCCATATTTTAACTCGAGTACAGGAAATTGATACCGTGTTGAAATGAAAGCGTCTCCTTGTAATAAGTGCATCATATCAAATTGATTCTGAAAATCATAGTTTGCTTTCACTTTGTTGATGGCTTATATTTCAGTGGCTTCTCAGTTTTATTTATTTTCATATTTGAAATACATGAGTTAACATTTTCGTGGTTTTACGTGGTCTCGCACACATGCATCCAACCTGTTCTCCTCCGTAAATTTAAAGATGTTCTTAATGTATTGTGATCTCAAAGAAAGGTTGAAGACATTTGCTTAATATCAAATTTCATGGAAAATACATGATAATCCTTTCTCTGAAAAAAAAAATTCAATCTAGCATTTTGACAAATTCACAAAATGTGGTCTGAACTAGTGGATATTTTTACTGTTACGATTTATTGCAGAGAACATGCATCAGATCTGAAAACAAAATTAAGGGTCATCGTCTGTATTTACCATTTTTTTTGCTGTAGGATCTTTTAAATTATAGCTGCACGCAACCAAACCTATCAATGTTATTCATGCATTGTTACCAGGAGCTCAACATTAGGATTGTCCGGTGCTTTTTCACTGAGACATTTTTGTGATTACTTTGAACGTTAGGAGTTTTTCAAAGTTGAAACTGTACTGTGATATTTTGAGCAGTGACCGAACAAAGAGGGAGCATGCATGAGGATTTTCAGACAATGCATTGGACACTTTGGTAGAAGAGAAGAAGGATAGTTGCCTTGTTGTGAATGGGATGAATTCTAAGAACCTACCAATCTCAACAAACTGTAGAGCTGGCAGGTTCTAATTCTAGATGTACTGCTCAAATGCAGAGGGATCCATGATGTAATCTATCATAATTTGTCAAAGTTATAGTGTTCATGCTCAGACAATATACCCATTGCACCACTTTGATTGACAATCAGGTATTAAAGTATTAAATCCATGGAAAAGGCATATAAATTGGCCAGAGGAAGCAGCAATCTGGGGAATTGGGAGAAATTTAGAACAACAGAGGAGGACAAAGGGGTTAATTAAGAGGGGGAAAAAGAGCATGAAAGAAAGCTTGCGGGGAATACAAAAACTGACTCTAAAAGCTTCTTTATAGTCATAGAGTGATACAGTGTGGAAATAAGGCTCTTCGGCCCAACTCGCCCACACCGGCCAACAATGTCTCAGCTACACTAGTCCCACTTGCCTGCGCTTGGTCCATGTCCCTCCAAACCTGACTGTACCTGTCTAACTGTTTCTTAAACGATGGGATAGTCCCAGCCTCAACTAACTCCTCTGACAGCTTGTTCCATACACCCACCACCATATGTGTGAAAAAGTTACTCCTCGAATTCCTATTAGATATGTAAAAGGTAAAAGATTAGTGAAGACAAATGTAAGTCCTTTACATTCAGAGACAGGTGAATTTATAATGGGAAACAAAGAAATAGCAGAACTGCTAAATGAGTATTCAAAAGGGAACTGCAGATGCTGGAATATCGAAGGTACACAAAATTGCTGGAGGAACTCAGCGGGTGCAGCAGCATCTATGGAGCGAAGGAAATAGGCAACGTTTCGGGCCGAAACCCTTCTTCAGACTTCTTCAGAAGAAGGGTTTCGGCCCGAAACGTCGCCTATTTCCTTCGCTCCATAGATGCTGCTGCACCCGCTGAGTTCCTCCAGCAATTTTGTGTACCTGCTAAATGAGTACTTTGGTTCTGTCTTCACTAAAGAAGCCACAAACAACCTCCCAGAAATACTAGAGGACTGAGGATCTAGTGGGAGGGAGGAACTGAATGGAATCCACATTAGTCAGGAAATGGTGTTAGGTAAACTGTTGGGACTGAAGGCAGATAAATTCCCAGGGCCTGATGGTCGGCATCCCAGAGTACTCAAGGAGGTGGCCCCAGAAATCGTGGATGCATTGGTGATCATTTTCCAATGTTCTTTCGACTCTGGATCAGTTTCTGTTGACTGGTGGGTAGCTAAAACCCCATTTTTTAAGAAAGAAGGGAGAGAGAAAACAGGGAATAATAGACTTGTTAGCTTTACATCGGTAGTGGGGAAGATGCTTGAGTTCATTGTTAAAGATGTTATAGCAATGCATTTGGAAAGCAGTCAAATGCAGCATGGATTAATGCAGGGGAAATCATGCTTGACTAATCTTATGGAATTTTTTGAGGATGTAACAAGTAGAATGGATATGGAAGAGCCAGTGGATATGGTGTATCTGGATTTCAAAAAACCTTTGACAAGGTCCTACACAAGAGATTAGTGTGCAAAATTGGAACACATGGTATTGGGGGTAGGGTATTGACATGGATAGAGAACTGGTTGGCAGATTGGAAGTAAAGAGTAGGAATTAACAGGTCCTTTTCAGAATGGCAGGCAGTGACTAGTAGGGTGCCACAAGGCTCGGTGCTGGGACCCCAGTCATTTACAATTTATATTAACGATTGGGATGAGGGTATTAAATGTGACATCTCCAAGTTTGCGGATGACACAAAGCTGGGTGGCAGTGTGAGCTGCGATGAGGATGCTATGAGGCTGCAGGGTGACTTGGATAAGTTGGGTGAGTGGGCAGATGTGTGGGAGATGAAGTATATGTAATATAGCTTGTTAATCAATTAGCTAAGACGGATGCAAGCCAGACCCAGTAATTCAGTTCAGTGGACCTTTCTAGATTGGTCCAGCACCTACTGCAGATTCAGCTGAATGTCACAGGGCTTCCATTAACAGGAACAGTACTGAAGAAGCACATTGTAGGAGCACGGCAGTAAAGGCACATGGAAGGATAGCACAAAGCGACAATAACCTGTTTTTGTGTGCGCTACGTCTCAATAGAATTCATGAATTTGGATTGTGCCATTAATGTTCAATTTTTTCTTGCGTTGTTGGAAAGAGGATGATAGAAACATAGAAGAAACATAGAAATTAGGTGCAGGAGTAGGCCATTCGGCCCTTCGAGCCTGCACCGCCATTCAATATGATCATGGCTGATCATCCAACTCAGTATCCCGTACCTGCCTTCTCTCCATACCCTCTGACCCCCTTAGCCACAAGGGCCACATCTAACTCCCTCTTAAATATAGCCAATGAACTGGCCTCGACTACCCTCTGTGGCAGGGAGTTCCAGAGATTCACCACTCTCTGTGTGAAAAAAGTTCTTCTCATCTCGGTTTTAAAGGATTTCCCCCTTATCCTTAATCTGTGACCCCTTGTCCTGGACTTCCCCAACATCGGGAGCAATCTTCCTGCATCTAGCCTGTCCAACCCCTTAAGAATTTTGTAAGTTTCTATAAGATCCCCTCTCAATCTCCTAAATTCTAGAGAGTATAAACCAAGTCTATCCAGTCTTTCTTCATAAGACAGTCCTGACATCCCAGGAATCAGTCTGGTGAACCTTCTCTGCACTCCCTCTATGGCAATAATGTCCTTCCTCAGATTTGGAGACCAAAACTGTACGCAATACTCCAGGTGTGGTCTCATGATGTGCTGATCGGGGGGAAATAAGGATTGTAGGATGCCGATATTGCTGCTGAACTATTTGTTCGCTTGGAACCAAGGCCGAGGAATGAAGATTTAAAATACAGTGACATTTGAAGTGCGGACTGTACGAAAGCAGCACCTGAGAGATTAGGAGTTTTTTTCACAGGTGCCGTTCATACAATACAACATATTTTACAGGGTGAGAATTAGATTAGATTAAGTTATTGTCATATGAATCAGGAAGCAATGAAATTTCTTGTTCACATGACACTCATGTATACATACAGAAATGATAAGGATAACAATAATTCAACCCAACCTCATTTGATTATTCCATTATTGTACTACTCTGATTTTACACTACAATCTTGCACCCTCTTGTTGTTCTACCCTTGTCTTTAAGGGTAAAACAGCAAGAGGGTGCATGATTGTAGTGTAAAATCAGAGTAGTACAAAATAATATTAAAGTACATTAAATTGAATAACCAAATGAGGTTGGGTTCGCTGTATGGGTATGTGGCAACACCTTGGGGAATGGGGCGGAAATCAGGTGATTAGTTCAGATATTGGATAGCATTGGGGAAGAAGCTATTCTTAAAGAGCCTGTCCCACTAACGCGACTTTTCAGCGACTGTCTTCGACCTTCAAGCTCGAGGGCACTCACCTGAAAAACCTCGAGCTCGATTGACCCTCAGCGATGAAACCGCGAGCCAGATCGACCGTCTGCACTCACTCACTCACTCACTCACTCACTCACTCACTCACTCACTCACTCACTCACTCACTCACTCACTCACTCACTCACTCACACTTCTTCACTAGACCTAGCTTCCTGCAGAACATACAGGAGCCTAGAACTGTTATCTCCAGGTTTAAGAACAATTTCTTCCCACCAACCACCCTATACAACTCTTGAACCACCCTATGCAACTCTTAACTGTAACCTTACCTCAGCACCAAACTATAGCAAACTTTGCATTACTAAGGTTGCTCTCTGTCCTTTGGTTGTTGCACTACCAGGTGTATTTTACTTGGGACAACTGATAATTTATTCTATATTTATTTTGTTGTTGCATTTAATGCGTCTGCAGAGATGCAGCAAGTAAGAATGTTATTGTTCTGGTTCTCACCCAGTGCATATGATAAATAAATACCCTTGACCTATGAGACCAGTTTAGTTTATTTATTGTCATGTGTACTGAGGTGCAGTAAAAAGCTTTTGTTGCATGCTAACCAGCCAGTGGAAAGACAATCCATGATTATAATCGAGCCATGCAGATTGTACAGATACATGATTAAGGAATAACGTTTAGTGCAAGGTAAAGCTAGTAAAGTATGATCAAAGATAGTTCAATAGTAGCTCAGCTCTGCTCCCTGGTTGCAGTGGGGTGGTTCAGTTGTCTGATAACAGCTGGGAAGAAACTGTCCCTGAATCTGGACTGTGCGTTTTCACACTTTTGCCCGATGGGAGATGGGAGGAGAGGGTGTGGCCCGGGTACAACTCGTCCTTGATGATACATGCTGATCTTGCCGAGGCAGTGTGATATATAAATTGAGTCAATGAAAGAACAGTTGGGTTGCGTGAGTGTCTGGGCTGCGTCCACAATTCTCTGCAATTTCTTGAAGTCTTGGATGGAGCTGTGATGCATCCAGTGCCCTGCATTCCAAGTAAAAGGATGAAAGAAGGCCACAGAGTGTTGGTGAAGCTGTGGCAGAGTAACCGTGTGGTGCCAGTGTTTGTAGCTCCAAAGCCCAACCAGACTATCTGTCTTTGCAGTGAGTATAATGGGTCTGTCCCACTTAGGCTATTTTTAGGCGACTGCCACAGTCGTAGCCGGTCGCTGAAAAAACAGCAACTGGATCCCCCCCCCCCCCCCCCCCCCCGACATAAAATTTGAAATAGAATCATTTAAAAAAAAACAAAATCAGCACAAACTACGTTAATCTGGCGACAGTACCTACGTCAGAGAAGTTAAGCTACGCTCATTGGCATCAACTGTCGCCGACTGTCTCTGAAACATTTTCAACATGTTGTAAATCCAGCGGTGACCAGAATAACGCTACTGCTCTTTGGGCGACTGAGGAGACTACTCACTACCATACAAGCGACACCCCGGCGACCATGTGGCGACAGCCTAGTCACCTGTAGTCGCCTAAAAAATGGGACAGGCCCATAAGGTCACTCCGCTCAGAAGGGTGGATGATGAGCAAGTTCCCCTGTCTATGGTGTAGGTCAAACCGGCACAAGCATAATTTAGTTAGCAAACTAGATTTGTCACATTTGTATTCACTGCTAAGTGTAGACCAGGTGAGCCAAAATCATCTACTCTCATAAATATTTGTATGTATTAGAAATGTTATCCATCTCCTTAATGACACTCATATTCTCAGCATGACAATGGTATTTAGTATTGCACTTCATTACTGAATTCTAGCACAGATGCTCTCACAGGCTCTAAAACCAGATTAAAATTCTTATTCCGCAAACTGTGTACAGTGATTTATTTCATAGTGTCACTATAGAAATATAGTAAAAGAATAACAAGGGGAAAATCTAGAAGGGCCCTTCTACTGTAGCCTGATGGCTATGTGAATATGCTCTGACTGGGTGAAAGACTGGGTGAGGACATCTAATCTATTTATCATTCATGGTAGGAAGAGCCTGCAGATGAACATGTGTAAAATGGTGACACCAGATGGTTAGACGTAGAACATTTCAAGTGAGCTTATACAAATAACAAATGAACTACAGGAACCTGCCTCAATTTCCCTTTGATTTCATCAATAATTTTTGGCTCCATACACACTGACGACTTATCCCAGATCCCATCCAATGCAGGAGGGTGAGAAGATACATGTGCAGCTGAACTTCCAATTTTGTAAATATGTGTAACTGTTCTTTTGTTTTAAAACAGTTTGGCATAATATTGATTATTTTAATTGAAATAGGTACTGAGTAGCTTTGGTTGCAAAAAGGTACATTGCCTTAAGGCTGCTGTGTCCTTAAGGGCAATGTAAGATGATTTTACAGCTGAATGTATTGCAACACTGTGGACGTTTTCAGAGGCAGCCTGCAGGGCCAGTTGTGAATAAACTGTCGGTGTTCCTGAGCCTGGACTGCCCATGCTGGAGTGGAGCAAAGAGCCCAGATTCAGAGATGATGTCATGGATGCTCAGACCTTAGGAAGTTAGAATCTGTTTGGGAACCTTACAAGAGTGGTTGTGAGTTTTAGATAAGAAATATGGAAAACATTGAGTTGAAATCAGTGAGCAGCTGAAGAAAATGTTGCTAATTGTGAATGAGTCATTTGTGAAAGTAATGGGACTAGATTTATTTGCATCAAGAGTCACTGGACTATAGAAGGCTGTGTTAGATTGTTAAGGGGCTATCCCACTTAGGCGACCTAATTGGCGAGTTTAGAAGAGTTTGAAAAAATGACATGTTGAAGACCTCCTTCGACTATGTAGAAGACCTCCTTCGACCTCCTTTGACTATGTTGAAGACCAACTTCGACGAGCTATGACTAATTTCGGGGAAAATTGGACACCAAATAGTGGAGAGTGAAGACTACCTCCTTCGACCTCCCTTCGGCTATGATGAAGCCTACCCTCAACTCCCCTCGACTACCCTCGACTCCCTTCGACTACCCTTGATTACCTACGACTAACATGCCGACCTACTACGACCTACTATGACTAAACCTACGAGTAAAAAAAATAACGATTTTTTTCCATTGCGACATTTCTTTACTCGCGGGCATTATTTAACATATTTTTTTAAATGCTGCGACCTAGCTGAGGCCTTGAGTACGCAGAGACCACTCTCGAGCATGAAGGAGAGTTACGAAGACCTCCTACGACCTTGTGTCGACCAAGCTGCGGGTTTGAGTCGAGGGCAAACTCGTCAGAACTCGCAGATTAGGCCGCCCAAGTGGGACAGGCCCTTAAGAGTCTCACACGGGAATTGTGGCTATTTTGGGTGAAGTGTATGTATTGTTATATTTAAGTCCGCCACCGCGATATTAAAGAATGGATGAATAAAGTCTTTACTTACCCATCATTGTTTACAAGTTCACAATCTAGAGCCTGTTGTTGATATATGAAGAATGTTTGAGCAGATTTGGCTGATATGTATTGGAATTTACAAGAAGGTGATCCTGTTGAAATGAATGTACATTATCTATGAGAGGGATTGACAGGGTGAATGTTTTCGCTAGTTATGTTATCTTGAACCAGGGGCATTGTTTCAGAATAATGCATTGATTTTTTATAACTCATTTTAGTAACTCATTGGGACTCATATTTGGACCTTTGGATTAACAGCATTTGTATGTTAGGTTGTGACAGGTAAATTTAAGGTTTAGTTTAGTTTAGAGATACAGCACGGAAACAGGCCCTTCGGCCCACCAGGTCTGTGCCAATCAGCGATCCCCTTACACTAGCAATATCCTACACACTAGGGACGATTTACAGAAGCCAATTAACCTACAAACTTGTATGTCTTTGGAGTGTGGGAGGAAACTGGAGCAACTGGAGAAAACCATGTGATCACAGGGGGAACCTACAATCTCCATACAGATAGCACCCGTAGTCAGGATCGAACCCAGGTCTCTGCCGCTGTAAGGCAGTAACTCTACCATGGAGCCGCCATGCCACCCTTTGAACTTCTGTTTGACCTTCTAATATGTATTTGTTTCTTGGTTATTTTTGGAGAAGGACAAGTTGAAATGGAAGAAATGGCTAATTATTTGAGGTGGGTAGCTTCAACCCATCTTTGTTTAATCATTTGTAATTATGAACAACTACATAGACATGTTGTGTATTATTCACTGACTAGCTTCAATATCAGAACAGTTACATTATGCTGTGACCTTCAGACAGAGCCTCGGACAACACTTCATGATCAGGTCAACACTCTGGTCATGACTGTGAACTTTGGCGGAGTTGTCCAATGCCACAGCAGTGCAGATATACACATACATGAATGCGATGCCGTGCATAAAACAAGTGATATGAAAACAAAAGAAACTGGAAGCTCACAGTGGAACAAGTTAATGTGGCAGCTCGATGATATTTTGTAAGAACTGGAAAAGTTGAGGTTTGGGGAATAAAAGGTGAAGCTGAGATTCTCTGTGAGTTTGAGTGGGTGGACTAGTCCATATTCAAGTACTCTGCAGCTAACTGAGATGAATGTGCCTCTGCTATCCCCGGCTTCATCAGGAAGTGTGCAGAGGACTGCACACCAAAGAAGATGATAAGACCGGAAACCATGGATGAACCACGAGAGAGTTCAATTCTACAGTGTTCGAGTCAAACTATCCCAAGCAGACAATAAATGCATTTATGACCTTTGCAGAGCCATGAAGGATGCCAAGAGGGAATTCCTGACCAGGCTGGTGTCCAGAGGCAATGACGCAGAGATCCATAGATAGTGGCAAGGCTTGTATGCTATAATGGGCTACAAAGCAGTCAGGCAGTAGTGATGACAAGAATGGATTCCTCCTAAATGAGTTCAATGCATTCCATGCCCACTTTGAACAGAAGGTTGGTGGAGGAACGTCAACCACCTCATGAAATCATGTGTAAATCATGTATCAGGGGGTATAAAATAATGAGAGGAATAGATCAGGTCTCAGAGTCTCTTGCCCCAAGTAGGGGAATCAAGGACCAGAGAACATAGGTTTAAGGTGAAGGGAAAAAGATTTACTAGGAATCTAAGGGGTAACATTTTCACACAAGCTGCCAGAGAAGGTAGTTGAGCCTGGGACTATCTCAACATTTAAGAAACAGTTGGACTGGTACATGGATAGGACAGGTTTGGAGGGATATGGACAAAATGTGGGCAAGTGGGACTAGTATAGCTGGAACATATTGGCCAGTGTGGGTAAGTTGGGCTGAAGAGCCTGTTTCCACACTGTATCACCCTATGACTCATCCTTCTCGGGTGCGCCTGTACCAACGGTTACTTTGTCAGATGTAAGATTCGCTTTCCTGAAAGTGTACCTGCAGAAAACAACTGACCTGGATGGAGCGCCTGGCCATGTCCTCAGGACAGGTAGGGTCCAGCTGGTAATGGTATTCACAGGTATCTTTAACCTCTCACTAATCCATTCTGAGGTCTCCACCAGCTTCAGGAAGACCATTATCATCCCTGTGCCAAAGAAGTAAGATAGCATGCCACAATGACTACCGTCCAATGGCTCTGACACCCACCATCATGAATTACTTAGATGGACTAGCAATGGTGCATATTAACTCCAATATCCCAGACCGTCTTGATCGACTGCAGTTTGCCTACTGATGAAACTAGTCCATAGCAGATGTCATCTCCTTGGCTCTAAACTCATACAGCATCAATAATGCCAAAGCAGAAATGGTTAAGAGCTTCACGTTCCTTGGTGTGAATATTACCAATAATCTGCATGCTACACAAAGCTTTTCATTGTACCTTGGCACACGTGCCAATAATAAAAATAAACTTAAACTTAGAAGGGAAGGTTTCTTGATTGGTTGGCGTCGAGGAGAGATTAACTGGCAATTAAAGTACGGCACCAATCGAAAAAGGGTGATGAGTTTAGTGAATAACAAGAGGTGTGTCTAGAGGAGGTGTAAATGGAATACCAGAACAGGTGGGAACACGGTGGCATATCGGTAGAGCTACTGCCTTACAGTGCCAGAGACCCGGGTTCGATCCTGACTACGGGTGCTTGTCTGAAGGGAGTTTGTACGTTCTCCCCGTGACCTGCATGGGTTTTCTCCGAGATCTTTGGTTTCTTCCCACACTCCAAAGATGTAAAAGTTTGTAGGTTAATTGGATTGGTATTAAAATGTAAAATTGTCCCTAGTATGTGTAGGGTAATATTAATGTGCGGGCATCACTGATCGGCATGTGGACTCGGTAGGCTGAAGGGCCTGTTTCTGCACAGTATCTCTAAACTAAACTAAAAACTTGTGAATGCTGTAAATGTAAGGTATAAAAAAGGAATTTATTGGGTTAAGGGTTTTGTTCTAATGAAGGCCTAATGAACCACCATGGCCTAAAAATCCATCAGGCGAGAATGAAATGGTATTAGGGAAATTAATGAGACTGAAGGAGGATAAATCCCCTGGGCCTGATGGATTACATCCAAGGGTCTTGAGGGAGATAGCGGTGGGGATTGTGGATGCATTGGTGATAATTTTCCAAAACTCCCTGGAGGCAGGAACGGTCCCAGTGGATTGGAAAATGGCCAATGTAACACCTATATTTAAAAAAGGAAGTAAACAGAAGGCGGGTAACTATAGACCGGTTAGTCTAACATCGGTGGTGGGTAAAATGTTAGAGACAATTATTAAAGAAACACTAACGGGGCACTTGGATAAACATGACTTCATCGGACAGAACCAGCATGGTTTTGTGAAGGGGAAGTCCTGTTTAACGAATCTGCTCGAATTCTTTGAGGAAGTAACAACCCGGGTGGATAAAGGGGAACCGGTGGATGTGGTATACTTGGACTTCCAAAAGGCTTTTGACAAGGTGCCACATAAGAGACTATTGCTAAAAATAAAAAATTATGGGATTGGGGGTAATATATTAGCATGGGTAGAGGATTGGCTAACAAATAGGAAGCAGAGAGTGGGGATAAATGGTTCATACTCGGGATGGCAACCGGTAACTAGCGGGGTTCCGCAAGGGTCGGTGCTGGGACCCCAGTTGTTCACAATTTATATAAATGATTTGGAGGAGGGAACCAAGTGTAATATATCAAAATTTGCGGACGATACAAAAATGGGAGGAAAAGTAGGGGATGAGGAGGATAGGAAGAGTCTGCAAAAGGATATAGATAAGCTAGGTGAGTGGGCAACAACTTGGCAGATGAAATTTAATACTAATAAATGTGAAGTCATTCACTTTGGGAAAAAAAATGATAGGGCAAGTTATTTTCTAAATGAGGAGGAGCTGCGTTGTAATGCAACGCAAAGGGATCTAGGGGTATTAGTACATGAATCACTAAAAGTTAGTATGCAGGTGCAGCAAGCAATCAGGAAGGCCAATGGAGTTTTGGCCTTTATTGCTAGGGGGATTGAGTATAAAAACACGGAGGTCTTGCTGCAGCTGTACACAGTATTAGTGAGACCACATTTGGAATACTGTGTACAGTTCTGGGGTCCATACTTAAGAAAGGATGTACTAGCCCTGGAGGCAGTGCAGCGAAGGTTTACAAGATTAATTCCTGCAATGAGGGGATTGACATATGAGGAAAGGTTAAGTAGGCTGGAACTCTACTCTTTGGAGTTTAGAAGAATGAGAGGCGATCTCATTGAAACATATAAGATCGTGAGGGGCCTTGATCGGGTGGATGCACCGAGGATGTTCCCAATGATCGGGGAAACTAGAACTAGAGGACATAGTTGCAGAATAAGGGGGGGCTCTTTTAAAACTGAGATGGGGAAGAACTTCTTCACCCAGAGGGTGGTTAATTTATGGAATTCACTGCCCCAGGGAGCAGTGGAAGCAGAAACTTTAAATATATTTAAGACTAAAATAGATGTTTTTTTAGCTGCCAAGGGGATAAGGGGCTACGGGGAGAGGGCAGGGATATGGACCTAGGTATGGTTAGTATAGTAAGACCTGAGTGATCTCCTGGACAAGTGTCGATCGCCTGGATTGGGGTCGGAGAGGAATTTCCCGGATTTTTTTCCCGAATTGGACCTGGGTTTTTATCCGGTTTTTTGCCTCCCCCAGGAGATCACGAGGTTCTTGGGGTGGAGAGGGGTGATAGCGGTATAAAGGGGAGGGTAGTGTCTTGTGTTCTGTGTCTTGTGTCTACTGTTTGTGGGTAAGTGTGTCTGTTTAGTGTTCAGCCATGAGCGAATGGCGGTGCGGGCTCGACGGACCTGGTGGTCTACTCTCGCACCTACTTTCTATGTTTCTATGTTTCTATGTTTCTATGAAATGCTCAAAGAAGGAGAAAGAGGTGTCCTCCTGAAGTTGATAATCGGCTCCTTGAGCTTGGAGGTGTTTAGGGACAAGTTGTTACGTGAGCACCAGAGCACTTTTTCGGCACCGGCACTGTAGTTTGTTTCATCACCGTTGGTGATCTGCCCGATCACCGTTGTGTCATCTGCAAACTTGACGATGATGTTGGTGTCGAATGCAGGAACACAGTCGTGTGTGAAGAGGGAGTAGAGCATGGGGCTCAGTACACAGCCCTGTGGTGTGCCGGTGCTCAGGGTGATAGTGGAGGACAGGTGCGGGTCCAGTCTCACTGCCTGCGGTCACTCAGTCAGAAAATTCAGGATCCAGTCGCATATCGGCGAGCTGAGGCCTAGCTGGTGGAGTTTGGTGGTGAGCTTGGTGGGGATGACCGTATTGAAGGCAGAGCTATAGTCTATGAAGAGCATCCTCACGTACGTGCCCTGTCTTTCCAGGTGAGTCAGGACAGTGTGAAGAGCCAGAGAGATGGCATCCTCTGTGGATCTATTTGCCCAGTATGCAAATTAATGAGAGTCCAGTGAGGCAGGGATGCTGGATTTGATGTGGAAATCCTGTCCTCCACTATCACCCTGAGGACCAGCCTTTCAAAGCACTTCATGGGTATTGGAGTTAGGGCAACCGGGCGGTAGTCATTCAGGTTGGTGACTTTTGACTTTTTCGGCACCGGCACTATGGTAGCTGACTTCAGGCACTTGGGGACCGTTGCCAGAGAAGAGACAGGTTAAAGATCCTTGTGAATACATCAGCCAGCTGTACAGCACAGTCCTTTAGTACCCTTCATTGGACTCCATCCGGGCCTGCAGCCTGGCGTGGATTGATCCTACGCAGAGCGCACTGTACCTCCTGAGTGCTCAGTGTTAAGACCTGTCCCTCCGCCATGGCCGGGGTTATTCCACTCCTGGTGGTGTTGCCAGTTTCTAAGCGGGCAAAGAAGGTGTTAAGCTCGTTGGCCAGTGTGATATCACTGTGGGGGCAGGCGGGGCTGCTCTTGTAGTCAGTGATGTCCCTGACACCCTGCCACATGCTTCTGGTGTCCACGGTATTGAAGTGGTCTTCCACCCTTTGCCTGTGGATGTCTTTTGCCTTTTTTATACCTATGTTCAGGTTTGACCTGGCAGCACTGTAGGCAGAAATGTCACTGGATTTAAAGGCATTGTTGCGTGCCCTTAGCAGATTCGGTACCTCCTTGTTCATCCACGGAACATCTTTATTTTCTTGTCCACTATGACAGACTCCACACAACAGTTGATGTTGGAGAGCACAGTGGATGTGTACTCCTCCAAGTCTACCTCTGTACCACTAGTAGCCTGTTGTGCAAACAGGTCCCAGTCGGTGCGATCAAAGCAGTCCTGGAGTTGTAAAGTGGCGTCCTCGGGCCATATTTTGACCGTCTTTATTGCAGGTTTGGTCTTGCGGATGAGGGGTTTGTATGCAGGCAGTAGAAACAGTGAGAGGTGATCGGATTGTCCCAGGGATGGGCAGGGGAGAGGTCTGTAAGCGTCCTTGATGTTGGTGTACACTTTATCCAGCGTGTTCGAGCCCCTGGTAGGGCACTGCACATGCTGGTGGAATTTGCGGAGTGCAGCTCATAGGTCGACCTGATTAAAGTCCCCTGCAACAATGAAGGCACCTTCGCGGTGAACATCCTGCTGCTTACTGATGGCCGAGTGCAGCTGTGCTAGTGCTAGGTTAGCATTAGCCTGTGGTAGAATGTATACGGTCATGATGATAACCACAGTGAACTCCCGAGGCAGGTAAAACGGGCTACATATAAGCAGTAGGTATTCCAGATCTGGGGAGCAGTAGCTCTCTACTGCAGTGTGGTTGGTGCACCAGTCATTGTTGATATAGATACAGAGCCCACCACCCTTGCTCTTACCGGAGTTCTTTGTTCTATCAGCATGACGCAGTGACCGGTTCGTTAGCTCCGCAGCCCCGTCGGGAACCAGCGCGCTGAGCCAGGTCTCTGTGAAGATCAGCACACAGCAGTCTTTCAGGGATCGCTGGGTGTTGATCCAGAGCCTTACCTCATCCAGCTTGTTGGTGAGTGACCGGACATTTGCGAGAAAGACGCTTGGTAGCGATGGTCTTTGTGGAGTCCTCCGTAGCCTGTCCTGCACCCCTGCTCGCCTTCCACGTTTCTGCTTTCTCTCCCGGCGCTTGCTCCGTCTCCTACCCTCCAGAGTGGTGATCCAGGGGGCTGTTCTGCCGAGCTCCAACGGGATTTTGGTGAGGGTACTTTAGTACTCACAAGCCAGTTTCTCGCAGTCACGTCCAATGTTGAGCAGTTCGGCTCCATGTGCGACCTGTTGGGATTACAATGCGGGTACTGGATTTCCCCGTCCTGGTGGTGAGTCCCTTACTGTGTTTTCTAGGGGTACTGGGATTTCTAGGGGTTCTCGGCGTTCTGAGATTTTTAAGTACCTTATTTCCACAGCCACGTTCTGTACTGGGCTGCTCCGAATTGACTCAGACTGGGGAGCGCAAATCCGCTGCGTGTGAACACGCCGCCATCTCGAATTAAATTTTTTTTTAAAATATTTTTATTTATTGGAAGTACAGTAAAATACAATAGTACAAGCCAGATATATCTTATTACATTTATTGTACCCCTTCATTTTTTAAGCTTTAAGGAAAGATATAGATAAAGAAAGTAGAGAAAGTGAGAGAAAGAACATTTTGTTCGTGTAAAACAGTGATCAATGAGAGAAAAAAAAAACAGAGACCCATTGGTTAGAGAAAAGAATTAAGAAATAGACCCTAGAAAAGAAAGGAGGAAGAAGGAAAAAAAAACCCCCCAAAAAACCCAAAGCTCTATTATAAAAACCGTGCAAAAGGGATATACCAACTTCATATTTTTCCTCCCCCCTTACCAGATCCTGATACAGTTTCTTTTTTGACATACTGATGCACCTTATTCTTGTAGTAAGTCGATAAATGCAGACCACGTCTTTTGGAAGTGGTCTGATTTGCCTGCAAGGAGGAGTCTCATATCTTCCAGGTGTAATGTTTCAAACATATTTGAAATCCACATATTTAATGTTGGTATAGGAGCGTTCTTCCAGAATTTAAGTATAAGCTTTTTTCCCATTATTAGCCCATAGTTAACTAGATTATTTTGAAACACATTTAGTTCAGGGCTACCTTCCATTGTTCCAAAGATAATCCATTCAGGTTTTGGTATCAGTTTTATTTTGAATAATTTTGTAAAGATTTCAAAACTTTCAGTCCAAAATTTTTGAATTTTTATACAAAAAACAAATGAGTGCGCTATGGTAGCTTCTTGAGATCGGCATTTATCACAAATAGTTGAGACGTTAGGAAAAAGTTTACTTATTTTGGTTTTTGAATAGTATAATCTGTGTAAGATTTTGAATTGTATTAGAGTGTGTCTAACGTTAATCGAGCATTTATGCACATATTGTAAATGTTTGTCCCACCTCTCTTTTGAAATTTTTATAGCTAGTTCTTGTTCCCAGTCTCTTCTAATACCGTCGGTTGAAGGTATTTCTATATTTAAAATAATGTTATACAAGTATGATATTAAGTTTGCTGATTCAGCCTTTGTCTTCATTGCTTCGTCCAGTAAATCTGGTGGCATATTATAATAATCTTGTGTATATTTTTTCAGGTAGTCAGATATTTGAAGATATTTAAAGTAATGGTTATTTCTCAGATTATATTTTATTTGTGATTGTTGGAATGATAATAATTTTCCATTTTCGTACAAGTCTCCGAGCGTTTTAATTCCTATTCTGTCCCATTGTGTTAATGATTTATCTATAATAGAGGGTTTAAACGACGAATTATTAGCTATTGGAGATAACAGAGATAGATTTCTTAATTTTAGGTTATGTTTTATTTGTTTCCAGGTTCTAATTGTACTGTGTATAAGTGGATTTTTATTATCATTTGTGTTATTCAAGTTCATTGGTGAGAGGAGGATCGCTCCAATATTACAAGGGGAGCAGTCCTCTCTCTCCAATATAATCCAATCCACCTGCTGGGCAGAATTGTTCAGCAGGTGAATCATATTTTTGGTATTTACTGCCCAGTAATAGTACATAAAGTTAGGAAGTGCTAAACCACACAATTCTTTAGGTTTGCTCAAGTGAGTTCTTTGTATTCTGTGGGATTTATAGTCCCATATAAAATTTGTAATGTCTGAGTCCAGTTTAAAAAAAAAAAATTTTGGTAGATATATAGGGATTGATTGAAATAGGTATAGAATTTGTGGTAAAAAGATCATTTTTATAGCATTTGTTCGGCCTATTAGAGACATCGGAAGCGTTTTCCAGAATTTAATTAAAGTATTTAATTTCTTAAGTAGGGGACTATAATTAGCGTTATACATAGCTTGATATTTTCTAGTGATTTCGATTCCCAAATATTTAAATTTTTCTGTGGCTATTTTAAAAGGGAATTTTGAGAGGTGTGTTGAGTCTTTTGGTTTTATCGACATAATTTCGCTTTTATTCCAATTTATTCTGTATCCTGAGAAAGATCCAAACTCCTCGATTAGGTTTAATATGTTTGGTATACTAGTTTGGGGTTTTGTGATGTACAGTAGTACATCATCTGCGTATAAGGATATTTTGTTATTTGAATATTTTGTATTATAACCGTGGATATTCGGATGTGTTCTACTTCTTTCGGCTAAAGGTTCAATTACCAGAGCAAATAACAGCGGTTATAATGAGCATCCTTGTCTGTTGCCCCTTGATAATTGGAATTTCGTAGATATTATGTTATTAGTTAATATTCTAGCCGTAGGCTTATTATATAATAATTTTATCCATGAAATGAAGTTCTCTCCCATTTGAAAATGTTGCATTACTTTAACCATGTAGTCCCATTCCACTTGATCGAATGCCTTTTCTGCATCCAATGAGGTAATTGATAACTCAATTTTCCATACCAGGGCATCGGAAATGTCCTCGTTCTTCAGGGAACGGGGATTCCCCTCCGCCACCATAGATGAGGCTCACACCAGGGTCTCATCCATACCCCGTAACACTGCTCTCTCTCCCCATCCCCGCACTCGCAACAAGGGCAGAGTCCCTCTGGTCCTCACCTTTCACCCCACCAGCCGGCAAATACAACACATAATCCTCCGCCATTTCCGCCACCTCCAACGTGACCCCACCACTCGCCACATCTTCCCATCTCCCCCCATGTCTGCCTTCCGCAAAGACCGCTCCCTCCGCAACTCCCTCGTCAATTCTTCCCTTCCCTCCAGCACCACCCCCTCCCCGGGCACTTTCCGTTGCAACCGCAAGAAATGCAACACCTGTCCCTTCACCCCCCCCCTCGACTCCATTCAAGGACCCAAGCAGTCGTTCCAGGTGCGACAAAGGTTCACCTGTATCTCCTCCAACCTCATCTACTGCATCCGCTGCTCTAGATGTCAGCTGATTTACATCGGGGAGACCAAGCGTAGGTTGGGCGATCGTTTCGCCGAACACCTCCGCTCAGTCCGCAATAACCTACCTGAACTCCCGGTGGCTCAGCACTTCAACTCCCTCTCCCATTCCCAATCCGACCTCTCTGTCCTGGGTCTCCTCCATTGCCAGAGTGAGCAACAGCGGAAATTGGAGGAACAGCACCTCATATTCCGTCTGGGGACCTTGTGTCCGTATGGCATTAACATTGAATTCTCCCAATTTTGCTAGCCCTTGCTGTCTCCTCCCCTTCCTTAACCCTCTAGCTGTCTCCTCCCACCCTCCCATCCGCCCGCCCTCGGGCTCCTTCTCCTCCTCCCCTTTTCCATCTTTCTCCCCCCCCCCCCCCACCCGCCATCAGTCTGAAGAAGGGTTTCGGGCCGAAACGTCGCCTATTTCCTTCGCTCCATAGATGCTGCTGCACCCGCTGAGTTTCTCCAGCAATTTTGTGTACCTCCAATTGATAACTCTTGTTCTTCAATTTTATGAGAATGCATTATTGCATTGCACATAACAATGTTATTTGCACTTATTTATAAACAACTAATGATGAACAGATACCGGTGTACCAGAACCAAACACAGTCAGTAAATGAGAAAAATATGTACAAATCCAGAATCTACAAATTTCACCCCCTGGGTAGGCGAAATTTACCCCCTGGGTAAATTACCCCCGGGGGTAAATTTACCCCAGGTTGGGAACCCTTGGTACGTTTTGGGTGCTTTCTGTCTTATCCCTTCTTTCACAGCTATTTTGTTACATTCTTCCAAGCAAATGGAGGCAACAGTGGAAATAAAAATACCTTATTTTAGTCTCATGATACAGGGTGCTTCAATCAGTTATCTACAGTTTCATTATAAAATTCTATGATGTTATACCATTTCAAAAATTAGGTACAGAACTAAGGATAGCAAAGTCTAAATGACAGCTAAAACATGAATGAACAATTAATGAACTATTTTGAAAGTTCAAGGAATAAAAGTAAACTTGTGAATCAAAATTAACTAATTGTAATTTATAATGTTATATATTTACAGTTGTATTTTAATGAAGACAAAAATATGTAATTCCCCTTTTAGTGTCATTTGGAATTGGTTCAGCGGGTGCTTTTTGTTTCATCCTCACACAACTTGTACTGCTGGTCGACTTTGGCAACTCCTGGAATGAATCCTGGCTGAAAAAATCAGAAGAGGGTGGATCACGATGTTGGTACTTTGGTATGTGTCCTTATTTACGTGTAATGTGTTGATGAAGTTTTGTGACACAAAATATTGTAACACTCAATGTTGATGACATGTATGGGGGAAATTGCTAATCAATTTAGACATAAAAATTGAGATTTATTTCATTTTTGTAAATGGAATGTAAATGAAGATTAGGTAACAAGACCAATCGTTATTCTGCAGAATATAAATCATTCCCATTCATTCAAGAGATTGGCAATTAACACAGATCTTGGTTGAAGGTTACCAGTCCATTCAGTTTGCCAGGGTAGATGGATTAACACATTAATCTGAGATCTTTTCACCAACTCGGGTCATATAAAGTATAATTTGACATTAATTAAGTCAGGTCCAGAGACTTTAAGTCATATCGCACAGAAACATGCCCTTCAGCCTAACTCATCCATGCCAACCAAGATGGCCCAACAAAGCTAGTCCCATTTATTTGTAGTTGGCATGCATTTGGGTAATGTTCTAGCATTTGTCTTTCCCTCAATCTGCAATTTAAAAACAAGTTAACAAAACTTTTTTTCACTTTTTAACATAAATCCCCTGATTTGTTTGTCCAAAATTTACAATGAATTGGATCTAAAATGTTGTGTGATGTTCCATGGATGTCACAGGCACTGAATGGGGCTATGGCAATGCAATGGTTACATTACTGGTTGTCCAATCCAGAAAGGTGGACCAATAATTATTTCAAATCCCACCACAGTAAATTGAGGAAATGAAGCGTTCCTTTCTTATTTGGTACAGCCTATGAGTAATTGTGGAGTCACTACAATGTGGCTGACGCTAAACTGCTTTCCGCAATGTTCCTGCAGGGCCCAACTGTTCAAGGAAAATCACATTCCAGCCTTGTCCAGTAATGTCCACTTCCTGCAAAGGAATAAGACAATTAAATACCTGGCCATCGGACAGAGCCTAAAACAAATAATGCATTTACATTCATTCCAAATACCGATAGATACAGAAATGGATGAATTTAGGAGAGAAACAGACAGGTGGAAAACATTTTAAACCTGTAAATGTTTTGACTTAAACTGTGATTCTCACAGCAACAGAATCCCTTTTACGGACATAGTAAATCATCTTCCAGAATTTTCTGGATTCTGGAACCCAGCAGATTGGAAGAGAGTAAGCTTGAAACTGCAATTTGCGAGAAGAAGGGAAGAAATTATGAACCAATTACCCTCACATCTGTTGCCAGCAATATGCTGGAATCCGGCATGAAGCACTTGGTAACATATTTAACACTCTTAATGTGATTAGGCAGCATCAACATGGTTTATGAGGGGGAATTCTAATTTTGCAAATCCAGTAGTTTTATGAGGATGTAACTAGCAGGATGCACAAGAGAATTAGGATGTTGTTTATCTAAATGCATTGACAAGGTATCAAACAGAAGGGTATTATGTAAAATTCAGAATGATGGGCTTGTGGATAATAATTAGCGTGGACAGAAGATTGGTTATCAGCCAACCATCAGAGAGTAGGAGTAGGTAGATAATTTCTAGGTTGGCAGACTATTAGTAATTCTGTGCCACAGGGTATTTACTGGACCCAAAGCTATTTTCGATTTATTGCAATGACGTAGATGAGAAGGCAGAGTAGAAATTATCCAATTCTGTGAACGATATGTGGTTGAATGAGATGGTGAGTTATGTTGATGCAAAACTGTCTGTAAAGCAATGTACAGAGGTTCAGAAAGTGGACAGATGGATAATAATATGGCCAGAATTTGGTAGAAAGGATAGAAAAACAGAATAGCTATTAAATAATGAGAAATTGGAAAATATATGTGCATAGGGTGATTTTAGTGTGGTGTTCATGAAGTGCAGGAAGTAAACTGCAAATACACCATGACTAGTGAACTATTTATCAAGTTGGCATTCGTTGCAAGGGATTTGGAAACAAAAACAAGAAATGCTTTGAGCGATTGTATGGAACTTTAGTGAGATCTCACTGAGAGTGTATTATGTACATTTTTGTTCTTGGTACCTAGAGATTAAGATTAAGATTGACCTACTCCTGTTACAGCTCAGAAGAGTTTATTGGGACATATGAGATCAGGAGACAGATCAACAGGATAAATGCTAAGAAGCTGATTTCTCAGGCTGGAAAATGTAAACGCAGAATGCATTAATCAGGATGCGATGTTAGTGATGTAGGACCATGATGAGGTACTGCAAAGAACATTTTATATCTTTGAAATTATCAACCGCAGTGGCTGTAGTTGCTCAGTCATTGTGTGCATTAATATCTTGTGATTGATAGGATTTTGGTCCTTAATGAAATTAGAGGATAAGGACACACACAACCAAAGTGGACTAGATAGAGGTACAGTCATGAACTTATTGAAAGTGAAGAAGTGCTGTCGGATGTACATGTACTTCAAGTGGATTGACGTATCTATGAAGCGGGTTGGAATAACCCCTTACCCTCTAAAGAACATCCTTCCAGGTTGTTTTCTTCTCACTCTTCCACTCACTATTAACTGAGGTTCAGGTGGAACAGCTCAGCCAAAATGGCAACTCTTCACGATTAATCTCCCACATAGAGCTCCCATTATTTGTAGACATTCAATCTTGGAGCAGTAGCAGGAGATTTTAACGGCTTACTGTTGGATTGACTTAGTGGCAGAGCAGCCAATAAAAAGAAGGAACGTTTTGGGAGAGTGGCTGTGTTGAGGTGAAGTTTCAGACTTAGGCTCATCACACCTACTCTAGGTTCCCTGAAAGTGTTGTCACATGTAGATAGGGTGGCCAAGAACGTTTGCCTTCATCGGTTAGGGTGAGCCCACATTTGGAGTAATGTGTTCAGTTCTAGCCTGATAATTAAAGTTAGATTGTATCGTATTACGATACAATACGATACAATCTAACTTTATTTATCCCAGGAGGGAAATTGATCTGCCAACAGTCATAAAACCACAAGATACATGAAATATGAAATTGAAGTGTCGAGTGGGAAGGATTGGGGATGTGCAAAGATTGGGGAAGAGGAGGGGAGTCAGTCTATCCCACGACAGAAGGGGGAGGAGTTGTACAATTTGATTGCCACAGGGATGAAGGATCTCCTGTGGCGTTCTGTATTGTGTTCAATTCTAATCACTCTGCTACAGGAAGGCTGGAGTGAGTGCAGAGAAGAGTTTAAAGGATGTTGTCAGGACTCGAGGGCCTGAGCTGTAGGGAGTGTTTGGTCTTATTCCTTGGATGCAGGAAGCTGAGGAGTGATCTTATAGAGGTATATGAAATCATGAGGGGAATAGATGGGCTGAATGAACAGTATTTTACCTAGAGTAGAGAAATCAAGAACCAGAGGCCATTGGTTTAAGGTGAGATGGGAAAGATTTAATAGGAACCTGAGGGTCAACCTTATCACACAAAGAGTAGTGCGTATATGGAATGAGTGGCCACTGAGGTATTCATTTGATTTGAGGAGAACATAGTAGGGAACCAAATGTAGACATTTGAACAGGTACATGAATAGCAAAGGTTTAGGGGAATATGGGCCAAAAACAGGCAAATGGGGTGAGCTGAGATGGGGCATCTTGGTCGGAATGGGCCTGTTTCCATGATGCATGACTCTATGATATTCCTCCTGTGTTGAAATGCTTTACTTTTTCTCTGAATTCACCCCGGGAGAATCCTTTCAGTGAAAATATTTTGTAATATAGTGAACAGCTAAGTTCAAGCTGAGATTTTTGTATGTTGGAATCACGCCTAAAAACATTAAATCCATGGGAATCAAAAAAAATTGCTAATGCTCGAAAACTAAAGAAAAAGAAAATGCTGGAGACACTCAGCTGCCCCCTGGAAGATAAAACGTTCCAATGTTTCAGGTCGAAGACTCTGTCAAAATTCTGTGTGGGTGCCAGACAGGGGATGCCTCTGATGGGATAACACACCAGGGTGACCATGGAGATAAGCTGTGAACAAAACTAATTCCTTGTTCCCACTACTTGTCAAATATCTTCACTTGCTGAAAGGAAGCGGATGTTGTGGTTCTCGTTTAGAAATCATCCGACGGAGCCACTGCTCCTATGACTGCACTTTCCAAGGCTGCAAAGTTCAAATGTTGGGCAAGATTGCTGTGGACCTGAGACGCACTTTGTGATCACTCACGCCTCCCACCATGTCTGTGGTAGCTATGAAGATAGACACAAACTGCTGGAGTAAATCAGCCGGACAGGCAGCTTCTCTGGAGGGAAAACATGGGTGACGTTTCGGGTCGAGATCCTTCTTCAGGCTGAATTTCTCAAATCCTCACTGCTGCGGCCTTTCCCCTAGGCAGAGGGACATGTGAGCGGGGTCCTATCGCCTAGAGGTGGCTTTAACCAGGCCCCACCCAGGGGTGGCCCTAGTGACCTCCTGATGTTTCCATTGGTTTCTATCAGTGACATAGAGAGTTGAAAACTATTTAAATAATTAAAGAAAATAAAAATATTAATAAAAATTAATAGACCGCATTTGTTTTTTTAAAGATGTTAATTAAAATAAAGCACTTATCTTTGAGGATGTAACTAGCAGGATCTACTAGAGAATTAGGATGTAGTTTATCTAAAAGCTCCTGTACCGAGTTCTGTCATAGTGTCAAAGGAATCCAGGCACCCAAAGAAACTGTTCAAAGACTGTATCAAGGTCCAACTCCAGCACGCAGCCTAGCCCCAAAAGAACTGGAAACCTGTGCCAGTGACAGGACGGACTGGTGTACAACCAGTAGGAAGGCGGTCAGCAGTTTTGAGGACAATCGCCGATGCGGACTCGTTAGTGCCAGAGACAGGAGGAAAGCTGCATGCCTAACTCCCCCCACAGTGGCCTTCATGTGCCCCGACTGCTCCCGCATGTGCAGCTTGTACACCGGACTCATGAGCCACTCTCGATCCCACAAGACATGAGACTGCACAACCATGCTACCGTCGTCTGCCACCATTGACAAGTCATCATACAGAAGGTTATTAGTCACTCTGTTCAAGTGAATAGGATCATACTGCTTGCATCTTCCTTGGCGGCATAAAGCCACAGACTTGGCCTTTAGGTTCATGTTGGTCAGGAAACTTCACAAGACCAGGCAGCTGAAAGTCCGTGTGTGCCATCTGATCTCCAGCATGTTTCAGACATCAAAGTAAGCTGGCAGTGCAATTTAGCCCAGTAATCACTTAAAAAAGCAACTATATATTACCACAGATAAAACTAACTTTTCTAGGTTTCAAAGGTTTGATCATTGTTGTTTGCGTCTTTAGGGATAAAAGATGAGTCATTTTGTATCCCTTTTTGTATTACTTGCTGTATCTCTTAGCTAAACTAAATTAAACTTGGTTAGATGCAGACACAAAAAGCTGGAGTAACTCAGCGGGTCAGACACCATATCTGGAGGAAAGGAATAGGTGACGTTTCGGATCGAAACGTCTTCTTCAGAATGAGAGTCAGGGCAAAGGGAAACGAGGTGCATATGTTCTTCTCAAATCAAGGATCACTGTTCCTGCACCGTCTAACTGGGTGCATATATTTTGGGCAATTTCTCCAGCAGAACTCCTGTAGATTCTGCTCCTGGACTCTATGAGGGCAATACCCCATGCAATGCAGGCAATAGCAACTTTCTAAAAGTATGCTTTCGCTGTTTCGCAGGCTGCATGATCACCTGTAACCACCAGATGCCACCCTAGAGCATTTTCAACATTCAAATCTAGGACTTCTTGCTGCTTTAATGCCAGCCAATGCAATATCTTGTGTTTTTTATTTAGGCTGGATCTGTCCTAGGGTCGGAGTTGGATTAATGTGAGGTGGTCTTGGAGCATCCTGGACAATACAGCTCACCCCCTCCATGACACACTAGTCAACCTGAGCAACACCTTCAGCAACAGACTGATTCCACTAAGTTGTAGGACAGAACTCCAGAGGAGATCCGCCTTCCCTGTGGCTATCAAACAGTACAACTCTTCCCCCTTTGGTCGTGGGTAGACTGACTCTCTCCCCCTTTGCACATCCCCAATCCTTTCCACTCATCACTTTAACTTTGTGTTTCATATAATTTGTGTTTTATGACTGTTGGGAGATCAATTTCCCTCCTGGGATAAATAAAGTTCTATTGTATCGTATTGAATACTGGGTCTGAATGTATACTTGGTCTGAATTTTGCCTCCTTTTTGGGCATGTTTAGAAGGAGTTTAACCTTCCTCCATTTTTGGACAATTGTGCAAAGCAAGGAAATGTAGCTGTGTGAATGTAAGTGTCAGACAGTGACCTCTGGAGCAATCCAATTGCTGCTTGAATCCAAAGTCAAGCAGTTCCGTAGTCAGTTCCGTAGTTTACGCCCCAGTGGTATGAACATTGACTTCTCTAACTTCAGATAGCCCTTGCTTTCTCCATCCCCTTCCCTTTCCCAGTTCTCCCACTAGTCTTACTGTCTCCGCCCACATTCTATCTTTGTCCGCCCCTTCCCCTGACATCAGTCTGAAGAAGGGTCATGACCCGAAACGTCGCCCATTCCTTCTCTCCAGAGATGCTGCCTCACCCGCTGAGTTACTCCAGCATTTTGTGTCCACCTAGTTCCATAGCCAGAATTGCCACTCTCCCGACATGAAGTTGGCTGTATATGATGCTGGGTTTGAGCTTGGTGTGTTAAAGGATTTAAATACCTGCCTTCACAAAATGCAATGGCTCATATTGAAATGGACCAGCCAATGCCCATCATCACAGGGCACGGATGTAGAAATCAAATGTTTCTACACAAATTCATGAATTCAGTCAGAAAATTGGGACAAGGAAGCAAAGTATGATGCTTATAAGTCTGGAAAGTCCAATTCATTTCAGATGGATCTGAGAGGAACCGGCAGCAGAATTATGCAGCCGAGTAAAAAGTGCAATTATCAGACTATGTCTTCAAGACTGGGCAATATATCAGCACCACATACCGTTCAAGTACATTTTTAATACACTAAACATTTTTTAGTAATTGGTACAAAGTGGCTTTTTATTTGTTCTGTATCATAATTTCCCATTTAATAACCTTGTACTGAAATTATATGAAAAATATTAGTATAGTCATTATAGCATTTTAATAGTTTAAATCTGTTTTTGTGTCTTTTCAGCACTTCTATCATTTACATGTCTGAATTATGTTTTGTCATTAACCACTGCAATCCTCTGCTATGTGTTTTACACTGCAGTAGACGGGTGTATTGAAAATAAATTTGTTATTAGCTTCAACGCACTTATTAGTGTTGTGGCCTCGTTAATATCAGTTCATCCAAAGATCCAGGTAAGCTATGATTTCATGATATCTTTTTAGATCACTGTTTTTTAAACTAATGACGGGATATGGTAAATAAAATGTCCTTTAATTCTGAAAAAGGGTGCATATTTACATGGAATTATTTAATTAAAGATATCTAATGCATGTTGTTTTAAGAATTGGTATTTTAAGATATAAAGTGATATATTAAAATAAAATAAATTAATAATTAATAACTTTAGAGGGAATTATTGCTGCTTAATGGCTGATTTTCTCATCTGAATATAAGTAAAATCATTATTACACTGACGGTGACAAAGACTTTTTCATTAGAATTTGTTTGCTATCCCAGCCAATTAACTAATTTTCATGAGTTCAATTCCAGCTACAGCAAATAATAAGTGATATTAAACAATATTTGGTGATTTCTTTCTGAGAACTGACATTTTTGTTCATTAACACAACTAATTCACTGGCCTTCAGTGTTAGGAATCTTCATTTCCCCTGCTGCCCTATTTGCATGACAGTCCAATCCAACAAACTGCAATTGGCAATCGATACCTTCAAGACAACTAGGAAAAAGCAGTATGCCTTCTAGGCTGTGGGCCAAGGAGCTTTATTCTGCAGTTTCGTGACCCAAGTCACCAAACTACATGAAATTTTCACATATTGTGTAAAAAAAAATTATATAAATCACCCCTGAAACTCGATATGAAGAAGATTTGCACATTTTTTATTAAATTAAAGATAAACCGGAAACATTCCGGGTATTTTTTAGTCCAATCAAAGCACATTTAACATTGAGTTGTCTGCCAGTTGGCCAATCACGCGCTTTGTTTCAGGCTAGCACACAAAATGGCTGAGGGGGCTTCACAGATGCCTGTTTTACTGGAGATTCCGATTTGTTGTTCTGTGGAATAAATGTCGTGGAAACTTGCAGCAGGTAATTGTATTTAGTGGGAAAAGCATTAAAAAGGCCGAAGAAAGTGCTGCTAAGTTGATGGAAGTGTTGAAAGTGATGGAAGTCTTGAAAGCAAAGTCCCTGCTGAGGTCCTGGAACACAATGATTAAGAGCCAGGAACCAACTCTAACTAAAAGGTAAGATCTAAAGTCTGAATTTATGAAAATCTATCTGTATGGAGTTTAATTAATTTAATTGCATCCTTTTATAATGTGAATAAATTCATTCATTCATTCACTTACTTCATTAATTCATTCATTCATGAAGTTGAGGGCCTAAACTATATGTACCCATAACACTGTCAATTGTCACTAATGCCAGCCTGTTGTAGAGTAATAAGTCTTTAACAGCTAATCTCGTTAACAGTTATCAGACCCCGACAACGGGAAAAAAACGGAATGGAATTCCACTGCAATGGAAGCCTATAAATAGCGATCGATATCCCTCCGTTTCTTTTCCGTTGTCAGGGTCTGATAACGGCCGCTATAGACGGCATTATGTACAGCTTCCCCCCCTGCCCGCCCACGGAGATGATCCGCGGCTCCGCGTTCGCGAAGCGGCCGTTTATTAATTGAGACCGCGGCTTCACTATACCGCGAGTACCTATGTCCCGCGGTCGGAGCACTTTTTCCCGGTAGTATAGCAGGCAGCTCCGAGATTAGCTGTTAAAGACTTATTACTCTACAACAGGCTGGCATTAGTGACAATGTTTAATTGACAGTGTTATGGATACATATAGTTTAGGCCCTCAACTTCATGAATGAATGAATGAATGAAGTAAATGAATTAATGAAGTAAGTGAATGAATGAATTTATTCACATTATAAAAGGATGCAATTAAATTAATTAAACTCCATACAGATAGATTTTCATAAATTCAGACTTTAGATCTTACCTTTTAGTTAGAGTTGGTTCCTGGCTCTTAATCATTGTGTTCCAGGACCTCACAGGGACTTTGCTTTCAAGACTTCCATCACTTTCAACACTTCCATCAACTTAGCAGCACTTTCTTCAGCCTTTTTAATGCTTTTCCCACTAAATACAATTACCTGCTGCAAGTTTCCACGACATTTATTCCACAGAACAACAAATCGGAATCTCCAGTAAAACAGGCATCTGTGAAGCCCCCTCAGCCATTTTGTGTGCTAGCCTGAAACAAAGCGCGTGATTGGCCAACTGACAGACAACTCAATGTTAAATGTGCTTTGATTGGACTAAAAAATACCCGGAATGTTTCCGGTTTATCTTTAATTTAATAAAAAATGTGCAAATCTTCTTCATATCGAGTTTCAGGGGTGATTTATATAATTTTTTTTTACACAATATGTGAAAATTTCATGTAGTTTGGTGACTTGGGTCACAAAATCCATTCGGCTCCTTCGAGCCTCACCCCATTCAATGTGATCATGGTTGATTCCTAATTGAATTAACCTATCCCCATATCCCAATGCTATTTTTTAAGAGATCTAGTCTCTCTTGAAAGCATCCAGAGAACCCGCCTCCATCGCCCTCAGAGGCAGAGAATTCCACAGACTCACCACTCTCTGTGAGAAAAAATGTTTCCTTGTCTCCGTTCTAAATGGCTTACTCCTTATTCTTAAACTGTGGCCCCTGGTTCTGGACTCCCCCAACATCGGGGATATGTTTCCTGCCTCTAGCGTGTCCAAACTCTTAACAATCTTATATGTTTCAATGAGATGCCCTCTCATCCTTCTAAACTTCAGCATGTACAAGCCCTGCTGCTCCATTCTCTCAGCATATGACAGTCCCGCCATCCCGGGAATTAACCTTGTAAATTTACGCTGCACTCCCTCAATAGCAAGAATGTTCTTCCTCGAATTAGGGGACCCAAACTGCACACAATACTCCAGGTGTGGTCTCACTAGGGCTCTGTACAACTGCAGAAGGACCTCTTTGCTCCTATATTCGATTCCTCTTGTTATAAATTCGATTCCTCTTGTTATAAAATGCTTCCAATACACAGCGATGATTTTTGACTGAATTTTATTCAATATTTGTAGGAATTTCAGATCTGTACTGGCCTTCAACCTTCCATTATCACTCTATATATTATGTACCTTACATGGTCAGCAATGACAAATGAGCCTGGTAAGTAGATTATTTGCTATAAAGGTGAATATATTCTCCTGATTTTTAGCTGCAAATCTAGTTTAACCATTTGAAACCTTGCATTACGGAATGGAATTGAATACTTTATTGTCACATGTGACAAGGCACAGTGAAATTCTTTGCTTGCCTACCCAATGTATACAAATAGCAGCCACCTACGGCGCTGACAGTTACAAACCACGCCGGCTCCCCCTTTGTTACACATATCAAGAAAATAATGTATGCATTTCCAACCACAAAAAGAATGAGGCGTTATTACAATGATTTTAAACACAAAAAAAAATGTGATGTACACTGGATAGTGTGAATGTAGAATGGCAAAATGATTTTTGTGAAAATCATTCACATTTTACAGCCACAGTCACTAAAAATATGCGGGTCAGCAAATCCAGCAATTATGTTGCAGTTGTGCCTGCCAGGAACAATTACCTGGTTGAAATGAAATTATAGTTTTTAGATTGTATTGCAAAATTCTTTACCAGCTTATCTAAAATTGCACTGACTGGCGGGTAAAGTAATCACATTGTTATTTGCATCTGTCCAGTAATTTAAATCAAAGAACATTGCAAAAGAATTCAACCTCGCTGTATAGATATTCCGAGGTGGTGCTTTTCTGAAAGACATTCCAACAAGGTGAAGATTTTTTTAATTGTTCAAAATATCAGCTTCTTTTGGCGATCCATTCATAGTCATCAATACATTAATAAAAATGACAAAAACAAAAATATCACTAATTGTTATCATCACACATTCAATAGCTTCATTTTAGAATGATTTGATTTATTGTTTCATGCTCCTCAGAGAGGGGAGTGAAATGAATTTCAACATCAGGGTAAAACAGAAATAAACTGTCAAGACACAAGAGATTGCAAATGCAGGAATCTTAAGCAAACAAATAAATGCTGGAGGAACTCAGTAGGCCAGCCGGCTCTGTGGCAGGGAAATGGACAGGCCGTGTTTCGGGTCAGGACCCTTCTTCAGACTGATGGAGTTGAGGGAGAAAGCTGGTAGAGAGGTAAGGGGAAGAGTGGGGCAAGAACTGGTAAGTGCTAGGTGGAAACTGATCTTTATGCTTAACTTACATGTAGTTTCATGACGTGTTACAGAATATTTTGCTCCAAAAGTAATGTCCTACACTTTCTTTCCGGGCGGCTGCACATGACAACTTTCAAACTAAAGGGTCTGTCCCACTGTACGAGGTAATTCAAGAGCTCTCCTGAGTTTAAAAAAAATCAAACTCGTGGTAAGTACGTAGAATGTATGTAGCGGCTACGTCGGAGCTCGTGGATATCTCGTAGCGGCTCGTAATGCTAACGGCAGCTACTCGGGAAATGCGGTAACTCGTGAAGTTTTTTCAGCACTGTGAAAAATGTCCACGAGAGCCCCGAGTACCTACGAATGTTTATTACCGTAATTCTCCGAGTTCGAATCAGGGGAAACTTGGGAGAACTCTTGAATTACCTCATACAGTGGGACAGGCCCTTTACAATGTAATGAATTCCAAAAGAGCGTGTGTTATGCCATGTAAAGTACTTTACATAGAACAAGTGTGAACGGGTGATCGATGGTTGTTGTGGACTTGGCGGCCTGTTTCCATGCTGTTTCTCTAAAATAAGCTGAACTAAAACCTCTAACCCTAACCTAATGCAGGAGTTGGGTTCTTTGCTTTTTATTGTATTATTTTAGGAGGTGACAAGTAGGTATCATTCGACCTTTATGTACTCTGAAAGTTAAACAATATCTGGCTGAAAAAGATTGAACCTTTTCACTTTTTTCAGAATTATCTTAAGAATACTGACCCTTCTCACAATTAGTTAAATAAAACAATAAAATTTTGCTTTGCATATCAAAAAAAATTGCTTTCACTGAACAGATACTATTGATTAGCCAGAGTTATTATCCTAATGTATAAAAGTCAGGTAGATAATTATCAAGCAGATAATCAAGTAATTTAGACAGGTACATGGGTAGGATAGGTTTAAAGGTAATGTGTTAGAAGGAACTGTAGATGCTGGTTTACATCAAAGATAGACACAAAATGCAGGAGTAATTCAGTGGGGCAGAGAGAAGGAACGGGTGATGTTTCGGGTCGAGACCCTTCAGACTGAGTCAGGGGAGAGGGAGATGTTATGTCCTGGAGTCACCACTAGAGGACTCTGCTCAAAATGAATGTTTCCTCAGGGAGGGTCCCTGGGGGATCTGCAGGGTTTTAGCAGCAGCCATGTTTGGCTTGTAATAAATACACTTTGGGTTCTGGACACCAAGTGCAGTTTGTGAGTTATTTAGCCCTCGAATATAACATCTGGCAACAAGGATGGCTGGTTTAACCCTTGCTGCCCCATCTCCATTCTTGAAAACTCCAGGAGAGCCTCCTGTACCATGGATATGCTGGTTGAAAGTTTCAAGACTTACCTGATCGCAAGTGGCCTGGACGGCGCGGCCATTTCGGACATTCGTCGCCGAGCGATTCTGCTGCATTGTCTCGGAAAAGATGGACAGCGAGTCTTTGCGCAGCTCGACAGTGCTGCAACGAGTGAGTACAGTACTGCTGTTAATGCACTGGGCAAATATTTTGGCCCAAACACAAGTGTGCTGATAGAAAGATACCGGTTTCGCCAATGGTCACAGGGGCATGGCGAACCAGTGAAGCAATTTGCATTGATAGAACTGGCTGCAAAGTGCAATTTTGGAGCACTGACTGATGAGCTGGTGAGAGACCAGCTGATCGAAAAGACTTCTGTCCTGCAGATTAGAGTGCGCCTTCTCATGCTCTCACACTCGAAAAGGCACAAGCGTTAGCTGTGCAAATTGAAAGTGCGATGCATAACGCCGAGGTGCTCAAACACCAGCCGATGGCATGCTTTGAGGGAGCATTTAGTCATGCATCTCAGATGAACACAGCACCAGTGCAGGGCATTCAGAGGCAATCAAAACACAATCGCTCAAACAAGCAGTGTCCGAATTGTGGCCAGCCACATGTTCCCGGGGAATGTCCAGCGTACGGTAAACGATGCAACGCGTGTTCAAAGCTGAATCACTTCGAGAAAGTATGCCGGTCATCGAAGGAGAAGGCGTCATCTGTCCGCCATGTAGACGATGAATCTCCGGGTGGACACAACGTAAACTCCATAAACGACGGGGCTGACCAGGAGGTTCGGTCAATAGGGACTTTCAAAGACTGCATGGTCGAGATCGCTGGGACCTCGGTATTGCTTCTCATAGATGTGGGGGCAAAGGTTTCAATTTTGAGCGTCGACCTCTACAAAAGGTACTTTTCGGATTACCCACTTACTTCCCCGAGGGACACTCTTCACGCTTATGATGGTTCAACCATACCCACGATAGGGCTAGAGACCGTTCCTGTCTGCTACAAAGGAGTTAAGCTCGATAGCTTCACATTCTACGTTGCAGAAGGAAAGAGTCTGATGGGAGTCAATTTGTTTGATCAACTAGGGTTCAAGCTTCAGGACTCAACCGGCATGAACATCAATGTGATCAGCGACGCGGACTATAGGCATGAGTACCCCTCCCTTTTCTCGGGTTTTGGGATAGTTAAAGGGTGCTGCCACGCACCTCGTGTAGACACATCAGTCCGGCCTGTTTCACAACGCCTACGGCGTCTACCATTTTCCGTTCGCGCGGAAGTCTCAATGGAACAGAAACGACTCGAAAAGGATGGTATCATTGAGCGCATCGATTCATCCCCTTGGATATCGAATCTGGTCATCGCGCGACACAAGAACGGTGAACTCAGGCTGTGCATCGATCTCAAATCGGTCAACAAAGCCATCATTCCGGACAAATACCCTCTGCCAACAATACAAGAGCTAGCTGCGTCATTCCACGGTTCAATGGTGTTCACAAAACTGAACATGCGCTGAAGCTACCTTCAGGTACCACTAGCAGAATGCAGTCGGCAGTTGTCAGCATTGATTCTTAGTCACCTACCTGGTCGGAGAGGCAGCATCCCTCCAAGCTGCTTCTTCGCCCCGTCCTCGCGGCCTACCATCGAAAATGGAGCGGCGTTTCCTGTCGGGACCAGCTGGGACTACAGCTTCGGCGGCGGTGGCGCAGCGCTGGGATACCAACACGGAGCGGGCGATGCCTTGCCGGGTCGCCGGGCGGTAAGCTCCCGAGCGCTGTGGCCATCGATCCCAACATCGCGGAGCTGGGGCTGCGGGCGTCCGGCCGCGGGCGGCACTGGATTTGGAGCGCTGCGGGGCCTGGGATCGAGTTCGCCGGGGTCGGAGCTCCAACCGGCGCGTCCTGAGGACTATGAGTGCCCCGGTCTCCGGGGAGGAGGCAGACGCTCCAGACTTTTCCAAGCCGCTGAGGAATGTTTCAACCGACGCCGAAGTTCCATCTTCACGGCAAGAGGGCCCTGAAAATCATCGGACTGGCTGCAAGGCCACAAATGGGCCCCGACCTCGGGTGTTTCACAGAGGAAGAGGACTTAACTTTCTGGTGCCTTTCCCCACAGTGGAAAATTTTGATTCTGCTGTGGGGAGACGTTTGTGTTGAACTCTATAATGTGTCCATTTTATTCATTTTTTTAACCTTTTTCTATGGTTTGTATGGAAACATTATTTAATTTATGTAAAGCAGTTTGGTGTCAATGCGAGTTGACTTAAAACGTGCTATATAAATAAAACTTACTTACTTACTACTTATTTGATTACACATGAAGGAGTATTTCAGTACCGTAGGATGCCGTATGGACTGTGTTCAGCTCCTAGTGCATTTTAAAAAATCGTGGCGTAGGTTCTGGCAGGCATTGACGGAGCACTCAATCTCCTCGATGATGTCGTGGTCCATGGAAGGGACCAGGAGGAACACGATCGACGACTGCTTGCAGAGTTAGCTCGGCTCGCGCAACACAACTTGATGCTCAATGTGGCAAAGTGTACATTTACAGCATCCGAGGTTTACTTTCTCGGGTACAGAGTGAGAGCGACTGGAGTTGAGTCTACTCAGGACAACGTCCAAGCCATCAACGCGCTCCCCGCCCCAACTAACATGAAAGAGCTAGCGTCATTTCTGGGCACCACCGCAAGTTTGTGCCGCAGTACGCGCAGATCGCAGAACCGCTACAGAAACTGCTACGGAAAGACACACATTGGGAATGGACGGATGAGCAGGACTTCGCGTTCAACACGCTGAAAGACAAAATAGCATCTCCGCCTGTTCTCGCATACATCGACCCAAGTGCGGAAACGTACGTCACAACAGATGCTTCCGGTATAGCGATCGGAGCAGTGTTCTCGCAGGTTATCGATGGAAGTGAACAACCGATTGCATTTGCGTCCCATCCCTTGACTGCAACGGAACACAAGTACTCCACCGGGGAACGCGAAGCATTAGCGTGCATATACGCGTGTGAACACTGGCACGTATACCTATATGGGAGACAATTGACTCTCCGTACAGATCACCAAGCACTAACTATGTTGCTGGACATGTCAGGCTCAGGACACCATCCGCTCAGGATCTACAGAATGCCTGATCGCCTTCACCAGTACAACTTCAAAGTAGAATACCTCGCAGGTTCACGCAATCACATCGCAGACATGCTCAGTCGCGTCCCAACGGTGGCATCCGCAAGCACACGTGATAGCGACGCTTCAAGCGAAATAGACGAATACATTCTCGCGGTAATTTCGCACGTGATGGCAAACCTAGTGACGCGGGGAGAGCTGCAAGCAGAGTCGACAGCTGACGGCACACTGCAAATCATCTGCCAGTATCTCAGGACAGACTGGCCCAAGGAGATAGCAGACGACTTGGTTCCGTACCACCGGGTACGCCACGAACTGGCTGTGGTTGACGATACATGTGTCACACGCGGAACTCAAGTGGTTATACCCAAATCACTGCAACACTGCGTGTTACAACTGGCACACGAAGGACACCTGGGCATTGTAAGGATGAAACAACGGTGTCGTGAGGCAGTGTGGTGGCCAGCAATATACCGTCGCATAGAAGATTTCGTAAAAAATTGTGAAGCATGCACAATTAGTGAGAAAGCAACAAAACCATGTCCTGCCCCTCTTCAGCCAATCCCATGGCCGGACAAACCATGGAGGCACTTGCAAGTCGACATCTTCGGAGAGGTGCAAGCTGCGCCAAGAAGCCAGCGGTTTCTACTTGTAGTACATGTTCTCCACAGCAAGGGGCCTGAGATCGTAACTACTTTCTCAGTCACGACAAGCTCGATCATCGCGATTCTCGAAAAGATGTTGACTAAGTGGGGACTGCCGGAGGTCATAACAACTGACAACGGCCCTCAGTTCATATCTGAACAGTTCTCCACTTTCCTCGCGAGTTAAGACATTCAACATCAGCGGACGTCGAGATACAACCCCCAATCGAACGGCGGGGTTGAACAATTCAATCGCATGATCAAGGAAAGCATAAAAGTGAGCATGTCGGAGGGGAAAACGTTCGAACAGTCAATCCATATCCTCCTCCGATCCTACAGATCCGCACCACACACGTTGACTGGGAAAACGCCAGCAGAGCTGATGATAGGGCGAAACCTGCGAACAAAACTGAATGCTCTTCAACCATCATCGCACCTAAATCCAGACACAAAAGCGAGGGCGGAAATGATAGCACACAGACAAGCAAAAGGGAAAGCATACTGTGATGCCAAATGCAGAGTACGAGGGCCGTGGTTCAAGGTCGGCGACTCGGTATGAATCAGCCGCCCAAACAGACAGCATAAACTCGCAAGCGCACTCTCCAAGCCGATACAGATTAAACGGAGATTCGGCGAGAACGCGCACCTCCTCCAAGATGACACCAGATGGAACGCGAGGCGTCTAATTGCAAGTAGACAGGGACAGGAAGAAGACAAATTGGACACTTTTCCTTTCCAGTCAGTCAAGACAGTGATTGTGGTCAGCATACAGCAGAGCATACAACAGAGCAGTCTATTCCCGCTCCACGCTCTCAGCGACAGAAGAGGAGACCTCAGTATCTGCACGATTATCAGCTGTGAACCCATAAACATTATGTTCACTGAGCTGTTATTTTGGACTCATTGCATATGGACATATTTGGGTGGATAATTGGACTTATATGATCACCATCATTTACAAGGAGGGAAAAGTGTTGTGGCCTGGAGTCACCACTAGAGGGCACTGTCTCAAAATGAATGTTTCCTCAGGGAGGGTCCCTGAGGAATCTGCAGGGTTTTTGCAGCAGCCATGTTTGGCTTGTAATAAATACACTTCGGGTTCTGGACACCGTGCAGTTTGTGAGTTTTTTAGCCCTTGAATACAACAGTAGACGAGAGATATGGAAGGGTAAGGTGTGAAAATGACAGATCAAAGCAAACAATGCTAAGGAAGTATAGAATGGTTCATTGTTAGCTGAGGGAAAGGTGACAAGGAGGCATACAATCAGTAAAATTAATCAGAAGGACTGAAGCTAGTCAGAGAACTATGGTGGGATGAGTACTTCTGGATAGAATTCATGAATCGTAGAATTGTAAATGAATGCAAAATATTTTTTTGATGATTAACTGATGAGCTTTACGTCACGGCAAATGTAACCTTTGGTTGTATTTTGCTTTCAGATGATAAATGCAATCCCAAGATAATGAGCTTTTTTGAGCAGACATTTTCCAGCACCGACTTTGATAACAATACTGCAATCACAACTGATGCCTCAAACACAGGACTGAGATGGGATTTCCAAAGCACTGCCGGATTGGTCTTGTTTCTTATTTGCATCTTATATTTAAGGTAACGTGTGTATTATTTGAAAGATAGATACAAAATGCTGGAGTAAATCAGCGGGTCATCTCTGAAGAAAATGGATAGGTGACGTTTTAGGTCGTGTCCTTTCTTCAGAGTATTATTTGCGTTGGTATTTTTTTGCCAGTGTACTATTATGCTGGGCTTCTGCATTACTTTAGACAATAGCAGCCAGTATTGTCAAGAAGACAAGATAGACACAAAATGTTGGAGTAGCTCAGCGGGCCAGGTAGCAATTCTGGAGAGAAGGAATGGGTGGCGTTTCGGATCGAGACCCTTTGTCTGAAGAAGTTGCTCCAGCAATAAGTTGCTGAGTTACTCCAGCTTTTTGTGTCTATCTTCGGTTTAAATCAGCATCTGCAGTTCCTTCTTAAACATATTTATGGGCATATTTTGAGAGGATTTCACAGCGGAGCCGTAAAATGGAGACACCAGAAACTGCACATGCTGGAATCTTGAGCAAAAAAAAACTGCTGGAGGTAATCAGCAGCCAGGAAGCATCTGTGGAGGGAAATAGACGGGTGTTGATTAGGCTGAAGAAATGGCCCAAACACCATATTTCCTTTCATAGATGTTGTCTAACCTGCTAAGTTTTTCCCGCAGTTTGTTTTTTGATCAACATTCAAACATCTACTCATTCTGGTGTCTCCAGACTCACATAGGTCTCCTTACATTTTATATATGGAGTAAGGATCACTGTTATTGAACTAGAATAATGTACTCACTCTTGTTTTCTAAGTTCTTGGTGTACTACTTGGTGTTATTGAAATATTTAGAAATGACCAATACTCAGTCATGTTCAGAGCCACAGCATTTAATACAACCACTCCTACAATTTACCACTTCACAACCTTGTGTTGTTCTGCTTCCTGGGATACAATGCCAAAATCTGCACAAAATCTGATTTCCAATGCATTCTCAATAAATGCAGCGTCACTTCTTCAACAAAATTTGAAAGAAAAGGTTACATTCCATTAGTCTCTGAATTTATTTGTCATGGATTCAATGGACCTTAGTGATATCTCTGCATAAACCAATCAATCTTCTCTACAATGTCTTCACCTTCCTCAGGTGATGCCAAAAGGAATGGATCAATATCCATTGGATAATCTCAGTCCACGGACAGCACTGAGGCGCAGCGGTAGAGCTGCTGCCTCAAAGCATCAGAGCTGATCCTGACCTTGGGTGTTGTCTGTGTGGAGTTTGCATGTTTTCCCTGTGACTACATGGAATTCCTCCAGGTGATCCAGTTTCCTTTCACATTCCAAAGACGTGCGGGTTTGTAGGTTAATTGACCTCTGTCAATTGCCCCTAATGTATAGGGTGTGAAAGTGGGGTATAATTGAGCAAGTATATAGGTTGATTGATGATCGGGAAGCACTTGGGCCGAAAAGCCTATTTCCATGCTTATTCTTTAAACTGAATCTAACCAAAATTTGGCTTTTTAGGAAATGTAAAATTCACTGCCAACAATTTTCAACATTGGCGAAGAACATGCTCTGCACATTGTGGCTTCTATAAACTATAATATTAAAAATTGTATGTTACCTGCAGGAACTAAGTCTACTCTAATATGGAAGTCTGAGGTATAGATTGGACTGATTTTGGATGATCAACCATGATCATATTGAGTGCTGCTGGCTCGAAGGACCGAATGACCTACTCCTGCACCTATTTCTATGTTTCTATGATTAAACAACACTCCTTATAGTAATATTAAGAGAAGGCGATATGACCTGAGAATGATGATACCTTGACCACTGCTCACATTTTTGATCACAAAATAATTACTAGGACATCCAGGCAGGATTGAAAAGACTATTGTTTTCCTTTCAGGAGGGAAGATTAAAAGGAGTTGTTAGGGTCATAGAATGATACAGCATGAAAACAGGCCCTTCAGCCCAACTTTCCCATGCCGACCAAGATTCCCATCTACGTTTGTTGGATATCCTGCATTTTGCCCATATCCCTCTAAACCTTTCCTATCCATGTACCTGTCCAAATGCCTCAACTATTTCCTCTGGCAGCTTGTTCATTTATCCACCACCCTCTGTGAGATAAAGTTGCCCCATGTAATATTAAACCTTTCCTCCCTCACCTTAAACCTATGTCCTCTGGTTCTCGATTCCTCTACTCTGGATAAAAGACTGTGCATTCACCCTCTCTATTTCCCCATGATTTGATACACTTCTACAAGATCACTCCTCATCTTCCTGCGCTCCACAGAATAAAGTCTTAGCCTGCCCAATCTCTTCCTACAGCATAGGCTCTCAAGTCCTGGCAACATCCTTGTTTAACCTTCACTGCAGTTGCATTTAATTATTCAAATTTATTAAGGGAAAGAAAAACAGAATATTTGAGCATCCCATAAAATATACAATTGCAGCATTTGGGCTGATACTTGGATACACTTAGAACATACAAGTACAGATTTGTATATAACATACAGATATGTGACAGTAACTATCAGCAACAGGTTGTCCAGTGAGTACAACTGTGGAAAAAGTTAAAGGAAGTCTACAGAGACAAGAAGGCGCATAAGTTTAGAGGCATTGCGGTGTTTAAGTGGATTTAATTAATTTGTTCATCCAGTCCCCACTTTCCCCCGATACTAAGCCCTTTGGTGTGTTGTATAGCCACAGCTTATTAAAACTGAGCACTATTGATTTTGTAACTAATTCTATTGATATTTTGCTCCAGCATTAGGAAGTCAAGCTGCACACAGAGGCATGTCAACTCCATCAATAATCCTGATGCTGGATCTTTGGAAAATATATCCATCCAGGAGGGATGCGAAGAAGTGCATCGCTTTCAGGACAACGAAAAGGAAGGGGTTCATTACAGTTACTCTTTTTTCCACTTTATTCTTTTTCTGGCATCCATGTATGTTATGATGACACTGACCAATTGGCACAGGTAAGAGAAAAAATTATAGCTTTACAGCAACATCTTGAGCCATTTTCTTAGCATTTAAAGACGTAGGTTTCAAATCTATACTGTTTCAAGATCGTGTATTGCGCGAGGTTTCACCAGGCAGGAGGGAGCCGGCTATGTTGAGGAAGTTTATTTTAGAGATACAGAACAGAAACAGGCCCTTCGGCCCAACGAGGCCACACCGACCAGCGATCCCTTAACCTTAACACTTCCCTACACACACTAGGGACAACTTTACATTTATATTAAGCCAATTAACCCAGAAGGGTCTCAACCCGAAGAAGGGTCTCGACCCGAAACGTCACACATTCCTTCTCTCCATTGATGCTGCTTCACCCGCTGTTACTCCAGCATTTTGTGTCAACCTGTAAATATGCTCCTGAAGCTTACCCTCCTTAGTCTAGTTCAATAAAACACTGTCAAGCACTGGACCACTAAACTTTATTTTATGAAACAATAACAAATGCCTTATACAATACCTAACCACCACAGGTTCGATCCTTGTCTCTGCTTGTCCAAGCCCTTCAGCCTCGTGCAAGCAGATACCTCCAAAAGGTCACGCAGTCCCAAGCGCCCCTCCAGAAGATCGGCAACGATCCTCGTGGGGGTTACCGAACTCTGTGAGGCAGAACTACATGGGGGTGGCGCCCCTACAAGCCAATCACACATATCAATTACATTAAAGTGTTATTGACAGTTCCCCAACCCAATTACAAAACGTCCCATTAAAATGTTTTTACAGAAGCTTCTGGAAGGAAGTCAATTAATCAAATAATGCAACATTCTCCCAGGTAATGCCAACAATTCAAACAAGGCTTCACACTTCAGCCAATCATCAAACAGCAGCACAAACATCCTGCAACATTATTAACAGTATTTACAATCCCTTTGCAGCCGGCCAATCCTGATCATGCATCTGCAACACATTTGAGCTCTTCTGCAAAGTCCTCATACATTTTAACAATAAAGAGGACATCTCGATCTTTCCCCATCCTGCATATCAATCTAGGGCTCAGACTAGCTGCCGCCATTCACAGCCTGTAACTTTCCACAGACAGAAGCCAAGCAGGCCTTGCAGATGCAAAGATCCTCCATTTTATAGTATCTTTAATTTGGTCAATATTAACAAACCTAGAAACCTGTATGTCTTTGGACTGTGGGAGGAAACCGCAGATCATGGAGAAAACCCACGCAGGTCACGGGGAGAATGTACAAACACTACAGGGACAACACCCAGTCATGATTGAACTCGGGTCTCTGGCACTGTAAGGCAATAACCGCTGCACCACCGTGCCACCCAAGTTCAGCTGGAAGCACAGAGTAATACTCTGTTTAGAGTTGAATGTGAGTGCCTCACAGCCGTGCTTCCAAGTCAATATGTTTGGCTTATTGTCATGCTATCTTTTAGCAGAGATGATAAATTTACCCTGTTGATCAATGGTTGTTTTGGAATATCAGACACACATTATTCATTTGTATCTAATTATCTGTGGAATAATTTCATGGCAGAAGTTTGAAGTGAACTCCAAACATCTAAGCATCTAATATTAATTTAGTTTATAATGATGAAGCCATTTTTTCTGATGAAATTCTAGAAAGTTAAGATAATTGACGGTTGCTTCCTTGCATTCCATGCCCAGTCATAGGCCTGATTTCAAGAGCATTTCAAGCAGTTGGATTGCAGTGTGGATGAAGATCACTTCTAGCTGGGTCTGCAGTTCCCTTTACATCTGGACTCTTCTGGCTCCTCTGGTTCTTTCCAAACAAGAGGATTTTGAAGAACGCATTAACTGAGAACCAGTGGAGAAAGCAGCATGAAAGAGGAGTTCATTTACTCACTCCTGAGATACTTAATAACTTCTTTCTTAGTAAATAACAGCTTTATACCAATTATCTAAGTTAAATGTCCATACTCAAACAACCATTAATCTTCGTGGCCAAAGAACATGCATCAGCTGTTATTGATAAATTTGTTAATGATTTAACCATGCAAACCCAGTTCATTGGATATCTTCTATTGGTGAGAACGAACATTCAGTTGTTTGTGCAACTCCATGAGGTATATATATATATTTACATGTATGTTTGTGTGTTCACACTCCATAACTTGCACGTACAGTTGCAAAGATTAAGAGAGTACAGAGGGATTGTCGACTAACAATATAAATTGTGCTTGAAAGGTCACAAAGATTGATAATTTTATTTAGTCATTGGTCATTAGTAGTTCTGAGCTTTTATCATGAACTCTACCTTTGCTTGTGTCTATAGTCAACCTCTTATGGCCTGTAATAATCATCTTGTCTATTAAAAAATGTTATTGTTATCAGGTATATAACAATAAATTATATCATTACAATACGTCTGGATTATTGAATTACAGTGTCATTTTAGCTGGTTCTCAAGTTATCCCTTGGGATCAAGGCTAACTTGCTTCCACTCCAGTGTGTTCTAAAATGGCTTATGAGGCCAATGGGGAATCTACAGGTTTGTCTACAAGTGGGACGGGAACACAATGGGTCCTTTGAATAGTGTGGTGCTCCTTCCACTGTTTACACAAGGCCTCTGTATGTTCGGAATGGAAGGACTCAAAGTTCTCAGTGCCACACTGTATGCTCCTCCATTTTGAGCTACGTTGTCCAGAGTTACTACAAATTAGTGAGAATGTGACAATCCCTCAAGGAAACTTTCAAAACACCCTCAAACCAATTCCCCTGCCCTCCTGCTAAGCATTTTCCAATGAGCATAGAGCAGTGGCTCTGTTCCACCGTACTTGTACATATGACAATAAACTCCACTTGATTTGACTCGAATGTTGCTTCTCCTACAGCTACAGAATGAAGCTCATTGATTGTAATTAGATCCCAAAGCTGGGAGTGTTGGCCTAGCGAAGTACCTTCTATATTCTATCACTTAAAAATACGAATTAACTATACGATATAACTTTATGGCAATGACATCTTTCTGTAAATACTTATAAATTTAAAAGTTAATGAATGTAGAAATACATCTCAGTGCGCATATATATATATAACGAACAGCTCTAGCAGAGCATTTCGACCTTGCGGAGGAATGTAGTAGAAATCCAAATTAGAATGGTTGTAATTTTTGTGCTTAATGTTGTCTGTAGTGCAATATATCTGTGAAGTTATGGGCCTGTCCAACTCAGGCGACTTTTTAGGCGACTGCAGGAGACTATGCCGTCGCCACATGGTCATGGATGGTTGCCGGGGAGTTGCCTTCATGGTCGTGAGGAGTTCCCGCATTCTGGGAACTAGTTGTGGCCTCGTTATGGTCGCCGTGAATTTTCCAACATGTTGAAAAATTAGCGGCGACCAGAATGAAGCCGCCATGGAGAGTAGCGAGAATTCTCGTGCTGTAGGTGGGTCGCCAGGAGGTCCTAGTGGGTTGCCAGGAGGTCGAAGGTTCTCATAGGTTGTAGCCGGTGCTGATCAGTGAATTTCATTGGCTCATTGGGAAAAAAAATGTAAGAAGTTGTTTCCAGAACCAAGGATAACCGACCGGTAATGTTAAATGTCAACCGAGCTTCACAGCCGTGCATCTCTGGCTTCTTCTTGACAGTCGACGGCAGTCGCCTGAAAAATCGCCTAAGTGGGACAGGCCCATTAGACACAAAATGCTGGAGTAACTCAGTAGGTCAGGCAGCATTTCTGGAGAGAAAGAATGGGTGAAGTCGCCCATTCCTTCTCTCCAGAGATGCTGCCTGACTCGCTGAGTTACTCCAGCATTTTGTGTCTCCCTTTGATTTAAACCAGCATCTGCAGGTCTTTCCTACACATTTCTGTGAAGTTATTGAATATCAAATAAGGAAAAGTAATTATTTATTAGATTCAACTGATTATTGTATGTTTAGTTTAGTTTACAGATACAGCGCGGAAACAGGCCCTTCGGCCCACCGAGTCCCCACCGACCAATACATTATCCCCACACAATCCCCACACATTAACACTACCATACACACACTAGGGACAATTTACAATTATACCAACCCAATTATCCTACCAACCAATACGTCGTTGGAGTGTGGGAGGAAACCGAAGATCTCGGAGAAAACCCACGGGGAGAAGGTACAAACTCTGTAGTGACAGCATCCGTAGTCAGGATCGAACCTGGGTCTCCAGCACTGCAAGTGCTGTGAGGCAGCAACTCTACCGCTGCGCCACCCTGCCGCCGTGTTGTGATAAAGTAGATCACTGGAATTGATACTTTTACAACGTTTTTCTGTAGCACAATATATTGGAATGTCTTGTAACAAAACTGCAGAAATTATGTTGCAGCAAATCCTTTCACAGCATATATTAGGAAACTTGGACTCTGCATGATGGTTTTAGTCCTTCTCTTCCCAAATGGACAAGTATGACAGTTACACAGTTACAGTTATTTTTGAGTCATTATTTCAGTAAATGTTTCCATTTATCTCTTTAAATTCTCCAAATGGAGCTACAATCCTATATTGGAGCCAGAGATGTGGTAAATTGAACCCTGCTCCAGAAACCTGGTTACTGCTTTTGGATTGAGGCCCCAACTAGTCTCTCTGCTAAACATGCAAAATCTTATCAAATAGCAAAATGCCTGGATAGAGTGGATGTGGAGAGGATGTTTCCACTAGTGGAAGAGTCTGGACCAAAGGCCTTAGCCTCAGAATAAAGCACCGTACCGTTAGAAAGGAATTTATTTGGACACAGGGTGGTGAATCTGTGGAATTAATTGCCACAGAAGGCTGTGGAGGCCAAGTTAATGGATATTTTTTAAGGTGGAGATTGGTAGATTCTTGATCAGTAAGGGTGGGGTTATGAGGAGAAGGTAGGAGAATGGTGTTGAGAGGAAAAGATTGATCAGCCATGGCGGAGTAGATTTGTTGGGCCAAATGGTCTAATTCTGTTCCTGCAACTTATGAATTTATGAACCTATTTAAAGAGCAGAGAATTCCCCTGCTATCTTAGCCAATGTATATCCCTCCACTGACATCATCCAAACAGGTGGCTATTTAACTGTTGGTTGTGTGACTATCTTCTGCTCATTTGCGTGTGGTGTTTTGCCAGAGTAGAAAAATAATGACATAAATTTAGTTCTGCTGTAAAGTAGTGGCTGGTGTCCTGGGGACATAAAAGCTGCCGTATCAATACAAGTTCATTCTTTTAAGATAAAATCTGTTAATGCAAACATTAAAGAAGCTCAAACCTACATGTTAACCTATAAATTTGCTTTACTCCATTAACAAGTATCCTGCCAGGATGTTCCTGCAAACCATAACAGTTTAAAAACGGAAAAGAAAGACAACTTGTATTAGATTCTGTCTCCACTACATATCAATTACATTTATCATGAAATACTCTAAGGCTGCAATGCACACAATGCTTGTCCATATAATTCACAAATGACCTAATGCACTTTGTGCAGGAGCGTTCCTGCTAAACAAATGGAGGATCAATTTGGGGCATTAAGTGGTGAGGGTAGAGGGTAGAGTTAATATTGGCATCTGGGAGTGAAATAGCGACAGGATGGTGGGTTATGGCACTGCAGACGGTTTGATATATCGTTAAGAAGAGTCAGAAAGGAACTCAGAAATAAAGATCCCTTTATGTACATCAGAAATAATGTTCCTTACTTAGGGATTCAGATCCAAATTCCAGTTTGTTGATAAACTGTGCCTCATGTTCAAAATAAATAACTGCTTATGCACGAGCGGATTACATAATCCCCAGTGCAAGTGGGTTTGATTGATTTTGTTAGTCCAAATACAAATTGTGGCAAAGTCTTGCTACATTTGGGTATGGACTGCTTCCTCCATTTATCCCTTGAATTGGTGGGCTGAACTCTCAGACATATAGGCTACTCAGCCGCATAGGCTCCGTCCCGACAGCATGCCCACTGAGGGTGCAGCTTCATAACTTCCCAACATTACCCTCGCTCTCTCTTTCACCTTCCTAATCTTTTCCTCTCTCCTCCCACTTTTAGACTTTAGAGATACAGTGTGGAAACAGGCCCTTCAACCCACAGTCCGCGCCAAAAACAATCATCCCGTATGCTAACACCATCCTCCACACTAGGGACAACTTACAATTTTACTGAAGCCAACTAACCTACAAACCTCTATGTCTTTGCAGTGTGGGAGGAAACTGGAGCACCCGGAGAAAACCCACATTGTCACAGGCACAACGTGCAAACTCTTTTGAGAAAGCACCCGTAGTCAGGATTGAACCCGACTCTCTGGCACTCTAAGGCAGTAACTACTGCTGTGCCACTGTGCCGATAGAGTTGTTTCTTCCTGATTCTCCATTTCCTTTCTCTCTTGGGTGGGCACGGGAACTGATTGTGAAATGTAGAGCTTGCACACTGTGTGTTGAGAGACCCTGTCTGGAGGGTAGCATAGGATGACAGGTAGCTTGAGAACCCTGTACCTTGAGAACCCTACATGGTATTTCCACAAAGCTTTTCCTGGCACTGTTCCTGTAGACAGGAAAGTGGGCTGGTTCTAGGAGTCGAGGATAGTGGATACATCTCACAAGAGACAACCATCTGTACAGCAGAGGGTGATATATGTCAGGCACTGAGGGTTGCCTCAGGGTGAACAAGCCTTGCTCACACAATCATAGGATCACTGCAGCCATCAAGCAAGCTATTTGGCTGATCAAGTCATCTACGACATTTTGTAGCAGTAAATCAACTATCTCAGTCCCCATCATAATGTTCTTCAAGTACTGCTTTTTGAAACCATAATCCAAATCTGCTTTTCTCAATTCTTTTGGCCAATCAGGACAAGGGCCTGTCCCTCTTAGACGACTCTTTAGCAGACTGCCAGGGACTAATTTTAATGGAATTCATCTACGACACCTGGCGACAACCTACGACAGCACCTACGACAGCAAAAATTGTTGGCGAAAAATTTTCAACATGTTGAAAATTTTGTGGCAGTCGCCTGTAGTCGCTCAAAAAATCACCTAGGTGGGACAGGCCCATTACTCTGTGAAAATGTCCGTTCCCCCCACTTCATATTTCAACTCTTGCCAATAGCATTAAATCTGTTTCTTGACCTGCCCATCAAAGGAACCAGTGTCTCTTTATTCACTATCTCCAGACTCTAAATCATCTTTGAACATTTACAGTATATCAAATTATTTCTCAACGTTTTCTGCTCCAGGGAGACTATACCCAGCTTCTGTAGTCTGTCCAAGTAACTGAAATCACTCATTCCTGGAGCCATTCCAGTGAATCATTTTTCTAAATTACATTTTAGCTGCCCAGTGACAGCCCATTCTGTCAGTCTATGACTTTTACAGTCTCAAAGTGTCCTTACATTTACCACATCCCCAAATTGCATGCCTTCTGCAAATTTTGAAATTGGGCTCTGAACACCTTGGTCTAAATCACGTGAAGGAGACCCGTGGTCCTGCTGTGGGGAATAAACACAGCAAAACTTTCAACAGCCTGAAAAACAATTATGGTCCTCGACCTTCTGTTTCTTGCCCCTTGGCCAATTTCTCATCCATGTTACTATTTTCCTTTTATGCCCAATTCTGTGGTATCATTTATGTGTCATTTTATCACGTACTTTTTGAAAGTCCCTATGCGGACATCATCAACGTTCTCCTCTTTAACCTTCCCTATCACCCCTCCAAAAATAGTAATATGTCTTAAAAAAATCAATACAGATCCCTTTAGGGTCTCAACCAAAAACATCACCCATTCCCTCTCTCCAGAGATGCTACATGTCCCGCTGAGTTATTCAATTTGATATGAGTAATATTCATGCACCCCATTTTGTGTCTATCTTTTATTAGTTGACACTCGTTTCATTGACTGTTAATTTTGTCCTTGGTTTTCTTGGGGAGAAGGTTGATGAGAGGATTGCAGTGTGCATTAACCATATAGACCTCTAGAAACATTAGGCAAAGACACACATAAGAGACTGGCTGACAATATTGAAGCCCATGGAACAAGAGAGTCAATGCTGACGTGGATTAAAAAATTAACCGAAGGACAGAAAATAGAGTCATGATAAAAGCTTGCTTCTCAGATCAGAGGAAGGTAGACTGTGGAGTTCCCCAGAGATCACTCCTACATCTAGAGCTTTATTTGATAGCTATAAATGACTTGGAAATGGGAGTGTCGAGTAAAATTTGCTGATGATAGAGATGCTGTTAAAAAGTCAGGAAGATAGTAATCAACTATAGATCAGACAAGTTACAGATGAAATATAACATGTGGAATTAAGTGATATATTTCAGTAGATAGAATGAGGACCAGTAATGTAAATTACTTGGCATGGTTCCAAATGGCATGTCTGGGCAAGGGGCATAAATCTTTGAAAATGGCTGGGCAAATATACCATATGGGATACTTTGCTTCATTAATTGAAGGAGAGACAAACGAAAATGAAGGTTTTGTTGAGCTTGCGCAGAACTCCAGTTAGGCTACAAATGGAGTATTGCAACCAATTCTGGTCACCACATTTTTAGAAAGGAATTGAAATTTCTAAAGAGAGTGTAGAATTGATTTAATATCATGGTTGAGGGAATGAGATATTAAGCTGCAAGGTTAGAGTGGGAAAGCTGGAACTGCTTTCCTTGAAGTAAAGAAGGTTCATGTGGGATTTAATAGACATGTACAAGATCTTTATGAGCTTAAGTGGGTTAAGCATCAGCTATTCCCTCTAACGGATGATTCAAGGATCAAGACAAAGATTCAAGGATCATGATCAAGACATTTAAGTGATGTGAAGAAATTTATTTTTACACAGATTATCGTTATAATTTGGAACTCGCTGCAAGTAGCATCAATCTGGGCTTTCAAAAGGGAATTGAATAGGTAGTTAAGGGAAACTGATTCAGCTGGGCTCCAAGTTAGAGCAGAGGAATGGGACAGAATGAATTGCTCTCAAAAGAGCCAGCCTAAAGTTCATGGACTGCTGGCCTGCTTCTGTGCCCTATTTTAAAGTTTCAAACCATATCCCATCAACAGGATAAAACTGACTGATGTGTTATTGATAAATTTATTTTTGCTTTTATTAATGTTTGCAGTTTTGCAGTTCTCTGGTACGATCAATATCTCAAAGGAGTTTTATTGGGCTGTCACTTACGCAACAGGCTGGTAGTGATGGTCGTGCGACGGTCCTGCGAGAGTCGCACGCGTTATCGTGCGCCCGCACAGCCGCCTGGAGCGCGTGACGTCATTTGAAGATAGACACAAAACGCAGGAGTAACTCAGTGGGACCCGCAGCATCTCTGGAGAGAAGGGGTGGTTGATGTTTCGGGTCGAGATTCTTCTTCAGTCTGAAAGAAGGGTCTTGACCCGAAAGTTCACCCATTCCTTCTCTCCAGAGATGCTGCCGGTCCCGCTGAGTTACTCATGCATTTTGTGTCTATCTTCAATCTTCTTGGCCCCGCTCTGGGAATAGGAGTGGGGGCTGATCCGGACCGCAACGGCTGTGAGCCCCAGGCTGAGTTCGATGATCGTTTGCCTGCTTCTGCTGCTGTTGGAGGTGAGACGTTGCATTGCGCCAGGGTCTTGGGCCTGTCCCACTTTGGCCGTCAGTTACGCGTCAGGCCGGTGGCGCGCCAAGATTTTGTGCCGGACGAGGTCCACACTCCTCCACACCACTCCACACTCCTCCACACCACTCCATCCACCCGTCCCCGCGCTACCCACATGCTACCCACACACTAGTAGGTCGCGTAAATGGCACGTGAAAGACTGCTAAGTGGGACAATTATCCAATTTCCAATTATCCTTTTCAACTTCCCAATTACCCCTCCAAAAATGTGTAGGAAGGAACTGCAGATGCAATACAATACACATTTATTCGTCACATGCATCAACTAAGGTACAGTGAAATGAATTTGCCATGCAGTGACACAATTGAAAAAAAGAACACACAACACACAGTAGAATCTAACATAAACAACCACGACAGCATTGTTCACTGTGGCGGAAGGCAACAAAGTTCAGTCAGTCCTCCTCCTTTGTTCATCCATGGTCGGGGCCATGAACCCTCTGTAGTCGCCGCTACGGATGGCCGGATGTACAGGCCCTCTCGTCGGGATGATCGAAACTCCGATGTCGGGATGGTCGAACACACTCCGCGGCTTGGAGTGCCTGAATCAGCCACTTACCGGAGACCACGGCTTCAGGATGTTATAGGCTGGTTTAAATTAAGATAGACACAAAAAGTTGGAGTAACTCAGCAGAACAGACAGCATCCCTGGAGGGAAGGAATGGGTGACGTTTCGGGTTGAGACCCTTCTTCATCTGGAGCTCAGTCAGAAGAAGGGTCTCGACCCGAAACATCACCCATTCCTTCTCTCCAGAGATGCTGCCTATCCCGTTGAGTTACTCCAGCATTTTGTGTCTAACCCCTTCAAAAATAATGAGAATCTCTTCAAAAAGCATGCTGAATCCTTTATTAAATCAAAATGATCCCATATTTTCTTGGAGAGAAGGTTGATGAAAGGATTGTGGGGTAGATGTTGATGATATAAAATTTCAGAAACTGGGCAAAGACCCACATAAAAGCCTGGTTGACTAAACTAAGGCCCGTGAAATAAAGGAGACAGCGGAGACAGATTAAAATAAACAGTTGAAGGGGAGAAAACAGACTGATAATAAATGGTTGTCATAGAATCATAGAACTGTACAGTGGAGAAATGGCTTCTTTAATCCACACCTGTCCACAATAAATCCCAGTTGCCCTCATTAGGTCTGTATTCTTCAACATCTTTGCTATCCAAGCACCTGTCCAAATGCCTTTGAAACGTTGTAATAGTACCTGCCTCTACATGCTCCTATGGCAGCTCATTCTAGACATTCACTACTGCATGATAAAACTTAACCCTCAGATCTCCTTTAATGTTCTCCCGTCTCCTTTAAAGCATGTCCTCAAGCTTGAGACTCCCAGGCTCTGGGAAACTGGTTCTGAATATATCCTATCTATGTCTCTAATAATTTTTTAAACCCCAATAAGATCACACCTCAGCCTCCTACGTTCTGATGCAAATCAACCAACCCTATCCAATCTCTCCACATTTGTACAGTGCTCCATTCAAAGTAATATCCTGGTTAAATCTATTCCGCACCCTCTCTATGGCTACGATATCCTTTCTGGTGTATGGCAACCAGCACTGCATGCAATACTCTATAAGTGCAGTTTAACCTATGATGTGTACAAGTGCAACATGATGTCCTAACTTTTATACTCAATGGCTCAGCCCATGAAGACAAATATACCAAATACCTTTTTCACAACTTTATTCACCTGGGTCACCACTTTGAAAGAGCTATGGGCCTTGCACCCCAAGATTATTCTGCACATAAATGCTGAGGGTCCCAGCCATTATGCTCTGCTACAATTTGACCACCCCAAAATTGTGTTACTTCATACTTATCGGAATTATATTCCATCTGCCACCATTCTACCCAACTTTCCAGTTTATCTATGTCTTGCTGTATCCTAATGCCCCTGTCCCACTTTGGAAACTTGAACGGAAACCTCTGGAGACTTTGCGCCCCACCCAAGGTTTCCGTGCAGTTCCCGGAGGTTTTTGTCAGTCTCCCTGCCTGCTTCCACTACCTGCAACCTCCGGCAACCACCTGCAACCTCCGGGAACCGCACGGAAACCTTGGGCGGGGCGCAAAGTCTCCAGAGGTTTCCGTTCAGGTTTGCTAAGTGGGACTGGGGCATTGGAGTACCTTCCTCACCATCTATGACTCCACTATTTTTAATGCCATCTGCAAATTTACTAATCACACCACTTACTTTCTCATCCTAGATATTTATTTATATTATTACAAACATCAAAGGCCACATCACTGTTCCCTCCAGAGATGCTGCCTGTCCCGCCGAGTTACTCCAGCATTTTGTGTCTACCTTCGATTTAAAGCAGCATCTACAGTTCCTTCCCACACGTGTTTACTAGGCTACTGCCTTGATTGGAGGGTATTAACTGCGAAGGGAGATTGGAGAAATTTGGATTGTTTTCTCTGGAACATTGGAGGCTGAGGGGAGACCGGATCAAAGTTTATAAAATGATGTATTATGAGAAGAAGAGATAAGGTAGACTGTCAGAATCCTTTTCCCAGGCAGAAATATCAAATATTAGAGGACTTCATTTTAAGTTGACACTGGGAAAGTTTGAAGAGGTTGTGCATGGCAGGGTTTTCTACACAGAGAGTGACGAGTTGCTGAAACATGCTGCCAGGGGTGTTGGTAGAAGCAGATACGATAAAATAGGTTTAAGAGTCTTTTTCAGACAGGTGCATGGAAATGCAGGGAATGGAGAGAAATGGATTACATTCAAGTAGAGGGATTGGTTTAAATTGATATCATGTCTGGCAGACACCATGTGGGCTGAAGAGCCTGTTTCAATGCAGTACTCTTCTAAGTTCTATGGTCTTAATGGGTCACACTTGCATTGCTGGAGCTGGAGCTGTGATGCAGTGGCACCTGCTGCATCACCATGACATCTTATGAATACGATAGAATGAAAGAACAACATAAAATAGCAGCTGGAAGAGGCCATTGGGCAACTCAGGCCTGCAGTGCCATTGCATAGGATCGTAGCTGATCTGATCTGGCCCCAACTCTGTTTTCCTGCCTGTCTGCCATAATTCCTGACTAGCTTCAGCCTTGAATATATTCAACTGTTCCATTTCCACAGATCGGCAGGATAGAGATTCCAAGGACTCAACACCTTCTGAGTAAAGGAATTCCTACTCATCTTCATCTTAAATGTAAGGCACAGTGGTGCAGCGGTAGAGTTGCTGCCTTACAGCACTTTCAGCGCCGGAGACCCGGGTTCGATCCTGGCTACAGGTGCTGTCTCTACGGTGTTTGTACGTTGTCCCCGCAACCTGCGTGGGTTTCTCCGAGATCTTCGGTTTCCTCTCACACTGCAAAGTCATACAGGTTTGTAGGTTAATTAGCTTGGTATAAATGTAAACATTGTCCCTAGTGTAGGATAGTATTAATGTGCGGGGATCGCTGGTCGGTGCGGACTCGGTGGGCCGAATGGCCTGTTTCCACACTGCATCTCGAAACTAAACTAAACCTGGAATATATGACATTAGGAGACCATGCTCCATCAGCTCCTGATTCCTTCATGAGCAGAAACATTCTTTCAGTATCCATTTGCTGTTGACCAATAAATAATCTGCTGGAGGAATTCAAGGGGTCAGGCAGCATCTGTAGAGGGAAGTGGACAGTTGACGTATGGGTCCGGGGCCTTCATTCGGACTGAAGTAGTAGAGGGGAGACCCAGTATAAGGAGGTACGGGGGAATGAGTGGCAAGTGATAGATGGGTTCAGGCTCTCCATTTCTTGTATGCGGTAGAGTTTCTGGCAAATGACCCTCTCTCTATGGCTTTGCTCCATATGGGAGGTGGCAGATGACGTTACTCTTGAACAGTCTGGTGCCCAAAAATGGATTGCACCCATTGATGGTGCACCAATTGTTTCAAATTGGATTCTTCTCAAAACAAAATCATGAAATAGACAATAGACAATACATATCATTGATACAACATTTAAAATTAAGTTTAAGAAAGAAGTTTTACACCTTTGTTCCTGATGAGACTTCACTCATTTCATTGCAAATGGGTCCATGTTACTCCAAGCATTTAAAGAAGGGCATCAGGTCTAGAAGATGAACTGGTCAATGCATTAATAATATCTTATGTCTGCCATGGAGGGAAGGAGAGACGGTCAGGAGAATCATAGAGTTATACGGTGTAGAAATAGAGCCATTGGCTCACCAAGTCCACTTTGTTCATCAAGTACTTATCTATTCTCATAGTGTAGGAAGCAATGTTATGTGTTTCTCTGGTTTCCAGGCTGATTGTTGATACTGTTTTGTTTAGTTTAGTTTAGTTTGGGTTAGTTTTGTTTAGTTTAGATATGCAGCGCAGATACAGGCCCTTTAGCCTACGCATATCCTACACACACAAGGGACAATTTACATTTACACCAAGCCAATTAACCTACAAACCTGCACGTCTTTGGAGTGTGGAAGGAAACCAAAGATCTTGGAGAAAACCCGCGCAGGTCACGGGGAGAATGTTCAAATTCTATACAGACAGCACCCATAGTCAGGATTGAATCTGGGTCTTTAGTGCTGTAAGGCAGCATCTCTACCACTGTGCCACCGTGCCGCACGTTTCTCAGAGTGTTTAGCAGAGCGCACTGTGAGGCCTTCAATAAACTGACTTGGTTGAGAAGCTCACAACTGATCTAAGAGATGTTTTATTTTGTGTCTGTTCCTATCTAAGGTGGACCACAAGTAAAGCCAGATTCAGGGTACAGGCGCATCACAAAATTCCTTCCTGCAATAGTGCTCTCCATTGCCATACTTATTCCGGTGTGGCTTTGTCCTATCCACCTATAGCTGCTGCAGCTGGTAAGCACACTAATGTAAACAACTGCAAAGGTTGAAGCTAGCCTTTGATCTCAAGGATTTATCCCCCGGCCAACACCAGAGAAAATGGCGGGGCTGATGTGTACCTCTTGAAAATTGCACTGACCGTAAGGAATTTCTTCTTGTGATCCACAACTAGCTGCATGTTTCCTGCGTCTAGCATGTCCAAACCCTTAGTAATCTTATATGTTTCAATAAGATATCCTCTCATCCTTCAAAATCCAGAGTATACAAGCCCAGCTGCTCAATTCTGTCAGCATATGACAGTCCTGCCATCTCGGGAATTAATCTTGTGAACCTACACTGCACTTCCTCAATGGCAAGAATGTCCTTCCTCAAATTTGGAGACCAAAACTACACATAATACTCCAGGTGTGGTCTCACTAGGGCCCTGTACAACTGCAGAAGGACCTATTTGCTCCTATACTCAACTCCTCGTGTTATGAAGGCCATCAGGCCAAATTGGTAGTGATATTTATATATCACCAACAATTCAATTTGTGGTCTGGGTAAGGTGTGGTTTCTCCGAAGGATTTCCACTAGAGGTCTCCTCACATATGGGAATATCTTTGCCTCCTCCTCCATGGTCTCTGAACCACACTGAGTGCCACTATGTACCACTAGTGCCTTGGCCACTACAACTCCTTAGGAATGGAGTATTGTCAGGGATACTGCCATTGAGGCACCCATTGAAAAAGTAACCCAGCAGGTAAATGACACAAAAGGTATTATGTTAGTTTGGGCATTCTCTGGACTTTGGAAGATGTCTGAGTCAGGAGATATGTCAGCAGAGTGGCCCTTTAATTAGCAATGAAAGCACGAAGATTGGGTGATGTGTTCCCTGATATCACAAGGCTATTTCACAATGACTATATTATTGAGCTTTGAGTTCCAATTTATGCCGATGCAGATGGTGAAAGATATTATTTACCTGATATCTGGCAAAGATCAGGCTTGTTAACATGGGTTGTGAAAGAAGTGCACAGTCCACTTTTTTTTATTGGTGTAATTTCACCCTGAAATGAATGCAACGTGATTTAATTTCTAAGCATGTGTCTGTGCATATTATATATAAAGAACGGAGTGATCCAGAGGTGCATTAAGTATTGCATGATAGGGTGGTTCCAAACACATTCATCAATTACTTCACACTGTAAGTATATACTTTATGTGATGGATCTATTCCAAGATATCTAACTGGACCTTTAATCATAAAAATCATAATCATAATCATGGCGTAATCATAATCATGAAAGATGGCGGCACCTTGCGGCAGCGGCCTCTGCAGTCCGTCTGTCTTTTTTTAATTTTTTGTCCTGTTGAGTGTATAGTTTGGTTATAATTTATATATTGTTTTTAGCTGTGTATATGTGAGGGGCGGGGGGAGGGAGGGTGGGTGTGAAACTTTTAATATCTTCCCTGTACGGGGGACCCGACCTTTTCCCTGTCAGGTCTCCGTTGTCGTTGGGGGCCTAGCACCGTGGAGCGGCCTCCAACTGGAACAACCTGGGTGCTCCAGTCGTGGAGCCTGCGGACTCACCATTGTGGAGGTGGCCAGCTTCGGAACGTGGAGAGCTGTGGTGGCGAGCGGCTACGACCCGACTTCGGAGCTTCGGAGGCTCTAGCCGCAGGCCCGGTGGACGGCGACATCGGGTCCCTGGTGGGAGACCGCTTTTCGGAGCTTCCCCAACGGCAACTTCTCCGGACCGAATTGTGGGGTTGAAAATGAACCGGAGCGGGGTCTTACATCGCCCGGCATGGCTTTAACGGCCGCGGGACTTGCCATTGCCCGCCGGGGACCCAACATCTAGACCCGGAGCAGGGCCTTACATCGCCCGGCGCAACCTTAAAGGCCACGGGACTTGCCATCGCCCGCCGTGGGCTTTAACACCGGGAGAAGAATGGAGAGCAGGGGAGAGACAAGACTTTGCCTTCCATCACAGTGAGGAGGAGATTCACTGTGATGGATGTTTGTGTTAATTGTGTTAATTGTGTGCCTTGGTATTTTTTTCTTGTTGTATGACTGCAGAAACCAAATTTCGTTTGAACTTCATTTGAGGTTCAAATAACAATAAACGGTATTGTATTGTATTGTATTGTATTGTATTGTATTGTATTGTATTGTATTGTATTGTATTGTATTGTATTACTTTATTAGCAAAGTATGTTTTGCAACATATTAGGAATTTGATTTGCCTTACAGTCATACTAATAAAAAGCAGCAAAACACACAAAATACATTTTAACATAAACATCCACCACAGTGACTCCTCCACATTCCTCACGGAACGATCTTACTCTCGTAGCCGGCAGCGGGACTCATCGTCTGGGCGATCGAGCTCCTGCATCGGGGGTATAACAGCTCCCCAGCACAGGGCGATCTGACCCCAGGTCGGGGATTGTCGAACGTCGTGCTGCTTTTGGAGCTTCCCAACGTCGGTCTCTTACCCGAGATTGCGAGCTCCTGATGTTAAAGTCCACAGGCCGCGGTTGGAGCGTCGATCCCAGGCAAGGGATTGGCTCCGATGTTAAGTCCACCCCCGCTGTGGGGCACAAAGTCAGTCCTGAGCAAGACCTCCAGCTCCAAGATGTTAGGTCGCAGAGCGACTGGAGATATGACCCGGAATACAATTGCATCTCCGGCAAGGTAAGAGAATGAAATAAAAGTTTCCCCCGACCCCGTCAGGCAGCATCTCTGGAGAGAAGGAATGGGTGATGTTTCGGATCAAGACTCTTCTTCAGAATTCCATGTGTGTGAATGTGTGTGAGTGATTGGTGGTGGTCGGAGGGGCCGTAGGCGCAGATTAGCAGCCACGCTTCCGTCAGTCTTCCCCAGGGCAGCTGTGGCTACAGAAGTAGCTCACCACCACCGAGTATGACTGAGGAGTGAATTAATAATGCGATGTAAAGCGCCTTGAGTATTCTAGAAAGGCGCTATATAAATCCCATCCATTATTATTATTATTATTATTATTATTAAGAAAAGTTGAGACCCAAAAAGTCACCAATTCCTTCTCTCCAGAGATGCTGCCTGTCCCGCTGAGATACTCCAGCTTTTTGTGTCTATCTTTGATTTAAACCAGCATCTGCAGTTCCTTCCTACAAATAAATTAGCACTATGTCCATTCAAAAAGTAATGTTATGTGGTGAGACTGCAGGGTGACTTGGACAAGTTGGGTGAGTGGGTAGATGCATGGCAGATGCAGTTTAATATGGATAAATGTGAGGTTGTCCACTTTGGTAGCAAAAACAGGAAGGCAGATTACTATCTAAATGGTGTCAAGTTGGGAAAAGGAAAAATACAACATGATCTGGTGGTCCTTGTTCATCAGTCAATGAAAGTAAGCAAGGTACACAAAATTGCTGGGGAAACTCAGCGGGTGCAGCAGCATCTATGGAGCGAAGGAAATAGGCGACGTTTCGGGCCGAAACCCTTCTTCAGACCTTTCGGCCCGAAACGTCGCCTATTTCCTTCGCTCCATAGATGCTGCTGCACCCGCTGAGTTTCCCCAGCAATTTTGTGTACCTTCGATATTCCAGCATCTGCAGTTCCCTTTTGAACAATGAAAGTAAGCATGCAAGTACAGCAGGCAGTGAAGAAAGCAAATGGCATGTTGGCCTTTGTAACAAGAGGAGTTGAGTATAGGAGCAAAGGGGTCCTTCTGCAGTTGTACAGGGCCCTAGTGAGACCACACCTGGAGTATTGTGTGCAGTGTTGGTGCCCTAATTTGAGGAAGGACATTCTTGCTATTGAGGGAGTGCAGCGTAGGTTTACAAGGTGAATTCCCAGGATGGCGGGACTGTCATATGCTGAGAGAATGGAGCTTGTATACTCTGGAGTTTAGAGTTTAGAAGGATGAGAGGGTATCTTATTGAAACATATAAGATTATTAAGGGTTTGGACACGCTAGAGACAGGAAACATGTTCCCGATGTTGGGGGAGTCCAGAACCAGGGGCCACAGTTTAAGAATAAGGGGTAAGCCATTTAGAACAGAGACGAGGAAACACTTTTTCTCACAGAGAGTGGTGTGTCTGTGGAATTCTCTGCCTCAGAGGGCGGTAGAGGCTGGTTCTTTGGATAATTTAAAGAGAGAGCTAGATAGAGCTCTTAAAGATAGCAGAGTCAGGGGATATGGTGAGAAGGTAGGAACGGGGTACTGATTGGGTATGATCAGCCATGATCACATTGAATGGCGGTGTTGGCTCGAAGGGCACCTATTGTCTATTGTCTATTGGTCTGTAAAAATGAAAGAAAGGGCTGTCCTACTTGGGCGGCCTAATTGGCGATTTTAGAAGAGTTTAAATAAATGACATTTTGAAGACCTCCTTCGACTATGTAGACCTCCTTCGACCTCCTTTGACTATATGTTGAAGACTAGCTTCGACTAACTTCGGGAAAATTGGACACCGAATAATGGAGAGTGAAGACGACCTCCTTCGATCTCCTTCGACCTCCCTTCGACTATGATGAAGACTATCTACGACTACCTTCGACTACCTAGGAGACCAAAACTGTACACAATACTACAGGGCCTTGGTGAGACCACACCTGGAGTATTGTGTACAGTTTTGGTCTCCTAATCTGAGGAAAGACATTCTTGCCAGAGAGGGAGTACAGAGAAGGTTCACCAGACAGGGGGTATGGAGAGAAGGCAGGTACAGGATACTGAGTTGGATGATCAGCCATGATCATATTGAATGGCGGTGCAGGCTCGAAGGGCCGAATGGCCTACCCCTCCACCTATTTTCTATGTTTCTATGTTTCTACCCTTGATTACCTACGACTAACATGCCGACCTACTACGACCTACTACGACTCAACCTACAAATAACAAAAGTATCGATTTTTTCCTTGGCGACCTTTTTTTACTCAAGGGCATTTTTCAACATTTTGAAAAAAACTCCGCAACCTAGCTGAGGCCTCGAGTACGAGGAGACCACTCTCGAGCATGAAGGAGAGTTACGAAGACCTCCTACGACCTCATGTCGACCATGCTGCGAGTATGAGTCGAGGGCAAACTCGCCAGAACTCGCGGATTAGGTTGCCCAAGTTGGACAGGCCCTGTAAAGTAGATGGAAGATAAAATTGAGATTTTTTTTCAAATTTAGCTCTAATTATTTTTGTTATTCCAGCCCTCCGTCATGGGTTGGTGTTGACATAACCAGCTATTCTATCCAAAAATGACATTTTATCATTTTTAGAGCACAGTTTAAAAGAATGAATGCTTCCACTGTTCCAGTTATTACTTTGGAAAAACAAATCGCTCTTAGCTTTAAATCTGAAGTATGTGGCAATATGCAACAAAAGTGATGAATGCTTTGATTTAAGTTTGGAGTGTAAAGTATTTTCAGGCAGATTCAAATATTAGACACATTTATTAGCACTCAGTTTGTCAATTTTTCAGGCTTGCTTGTCATTTGTGCAGTAAAGCATAAATCACAAGTAGAAAGATGCAGACACTAACAAGATATAATTATTTCAGAGTCTCTGCTATTTGCAGAAAAGTACAATTTTATGGCAGTCCATTACTATGGGTGCAATTTTGTTTTACATAATGGCATCATATCGTACCACTTTTCTAAACGTCCCTGACACACAATTTTTATAACTAATCTGCTTCTTTTTCATTTTATCCTGTCCTGAATCCAAAGAGTTAGAATAGCATAGATCAATTTGGAATCTGAATCTTGATTATTATTACATGCTTTATATTACATTATGCCAAATGCAAGATTTTGATTTAAAACATTACTTAATACATATCTACTAAAATACATGATAGTAATGCTACAACATTGCATTCAACACAGGGAGAACAGTGAAATCCAAATATGAATCAAACTTAAAAATCCACATAAAATTTAATTTTCAACACTGCAAAGATATATGTGTAAATCCACATATAGATATAAAGGTGTCGTCACATACCGTATCATAAATTAATGTAAACCATTACAACTATCTATTCAATCATTTTGCTAAGCATACAGAATTGGTGAGCCAGATATTGGTAAGAGGCTATGTTTATGGAAGCTAGCATAAAATATAAAATGAGGCTGTGAATAGTTAATGAAGTATTTGTGCTTGCACATAAAATAGTAATTGCTACAAGCAGCAAATACCGGCTAATCATAGAAATTGAGCATCTAAGCTACATCTGCACAAAAAAGCAATCTGAGAAATTAAATTTCCATTTTAATTATTTAGACATGAAGCAGATAACTGTAACATCAAGATTACATTAAACACCGCATTGGGTATGACTGTGTATAATAACAGATAAAATGTCTCTTTAGAGACTGAGTACTTTTTTACTCGGCATATATTTACCCCAAAGGGACAAAACAACAATTATTTTATGAAGGCGAATAATCACATTGTTTCAAAATGCTTTAATGAAAAGCAGATTGTGCATATCGCCTTGTCTTCCCCATTGTTATAATAATTCTGCAGAGTTTCAGTTATTCTGTGATAGATCTTGGAGGGGTGAGGTGGGGGGAGGGGGAGGGGAGAAGTACTTACAGATTCTTGAATTCGAATGACAAAAACAGCTTTGCAAGTTGCTTTATCTTCTTGAGACCAAAATCACATTTGATCATCTGTATATATTTAATTTTAATATCTTGACCTCATCTACTATGGGGGAAAACCCATGGACTGGGATGACAACCATGCTATAATAGAATACATGCTTATCGACTAAATCAAATTTTAATTAGAAATTATGTGCTTACAGAACTCTGCATTGATTTAAACAGAATTGTTTTGTGAACATTATTTTTTTACGTTTGAAGAAATACCACACCTGCACTTTTATTCCTCTTTACAATGTGGTATTTCATTAATAATAGAGGGCAAAATAATATTGTGCACTTATGCTTCAAACAAAAATCAGATTACTATTGATCCAGTGCAATTTATCAGGTTTGATACTAATGAGAGTATATGTCTGTAGCTGTATGTAAAGCACAGAGAAGTAATGAAAGGATTCCCCTTGTTCTCAGCATCCACCCTGCAAGCTTTCAACCTCCAATAAATTTTCCTCCGCAATTTCTAGATGGATCCATCTATGGATCCTTCTCCTTTCCTCTCGTCCCAGTATGTGTGCAGTAATTGCCTGGTTTGCTGTTCCATCAAAAATCCATATCAATTCCCGTCTCATTACATTTTCCTGTGTAAACACTAGAACATCTAGTGTTCTATCTCCCCTCTTCCCATCACATTCCTTCCAGGTGAAGCATCAATTCATTGCACTTCTTCTAATCTAGTGTACGGCATTAAATGTTCATGAAGATGAACATCTGTGTTCATGAAGACGAAAATCTCTGAACAAATGTTTAGAGTCGAAATGTTACCTATTCCTTTTCTCCAGAGATGCTGTCTGACCCGCTGAGTTACTCCAACTTTTTGTGTCTATCTTCAGTTTAAACAAGCATCTGCAGTTCCTTCCTACACATTTTACAATGTTCATGATATGGCTTCCTTACAATGGGGAAAGCAAATGCAGATTGGGCATCTCTCTGCAGAACTCCTTCCAATCAGTCCATAAGAGTGATCTAACCTTCCAGTAGCACAGATACTGCCAGATCTGCTGAACTCCTCCAGCAGTTTGTTATTTGCCCAAGATTCTGGTATCTGCAGTCCCTTGCATTCCTACCCTTACCTTTATCTACAACTTAAACTTGTATTATCCCAAACTTTTACAGTTTCTGATGAATGGTAAACAATCTTTAATATTATCTCCTTTTCTCTCCAAAAACGCCAACTGACCTGCTGATAATGCTCAATGTGTCCTGCTTTTATTTAGCTTCTGGTAAACAGAACTGTTGAATAAAAAATAGATAGCAAAATATTGCACAAATAATGATTGAACTTTAACGTTGCAAGAATACATTCTGCATGTTAAATTGTTGGTTGTTATCAATGTTCCTTGTCAAGATGTATTTGAAACTCCTTTGAAACGTCAACAAAAAATATTACTTAGATATGTTATTATGTTCCTGGAGTACTTGTTACATCTTCAGATTTTTTTAATAAGTGTAATGTAAGATTTGATTTATAAATAGTGGGGGCACTAAACATTGAATGTTGTTCAATGTGAATACTATCTGCACCTCAAGAGAACAGAACCCCATAAATACCAAGCCTATTGCCTTAATTACAACTGAATAGACCATCATTACAACTGAATAAAATACAACCTCCAAATTTGCACATTTCTTGTAGAGGTTGTTGACCAGAATTGGTAATTTCCACTTCAGCAATTTTCTCTGCACCAACCAGTTGAACTCTGAGAATTATATTTGTTTTCTAATTAGAATGATGTTATGACCTGGCATTTGTGGGAAAGGAGCATCTCACAGTGTGCTGTCCGAGTGAGGCCCAGTGCAAATTGGAGGAACAGCACCTCATATTTCACTTGGGCAGCTTACACCACAGCGGTATGAATATTGACTTCTCTAACTTCAAGTAACCCTTGCTTTCCCTCTCTCTCCATCCCTCCCCCTTCCTAGTTCTCCAACCAGTCTGCTCCCCCCCCCCCCCCCCCCCCCCCACCCCCGATAAAATGTTATCTCTGTATGCTTTGTTATCATCTTCTAGCTAACAATGATCTATTCTACATTTTCCTGGACAGCATCTCCTTTGATGTCTCGTTTTCACACATAATACTTCCTTATCTCTGTGTCTCCTTCTCCCCTGACTCTCAGACTGAAGAAGGGTCTTGACCCGAAACATCATCCATTCCTTCTATCCAGAAATGCTGCCTGTCCCGTTGAGTTACTCCAGCATTTTGTGTCTCTCTTCGGTGTAAACCAGCATCTGCAGTTCCTTCCCACACATGTCACAGTGTGCCCTATGAGTTGGATAATTTAACATATTTCTTAACTTGAGTGTTTTGGAGAATTGTCAGTCTAGGAAGTGTGATCCGACAATTCCCACTTAGGAAACCTGAACGAAAACTTTTGTTTCCGTGCGGTTCCCGGAGGTTTTTGTCAGCCTCCCTACCTGCTTCCACTACCTGCAACATCCGGCAACCACCTGCAACCTCCGGTAACCTTTGCGGGGGGGCGCAAAGTCTCCAGAGGTTTCCGTTCAGGTTTCCTAAGTGGGACAGGGGCTTAACAGCGTTTGCAGCTCTGGAGATCCGACTACAGGTGCTGTCTGTACGGAAATTGTACGTTCTCCCCGTGACTGCGTGGGTTTTCTCCGAGATCTTCAGTTTCCTCCCACACTCCAAAGACATACAGGTATGTAGGTTAATTGGCTTGGTGTATGTGCAAATTGTCCCTAGTGTGTGTAGGATAGTGTTAATGTGCGGGGACTCGGTGCGGACTCGGTGGGCCAAAGGGTCTGTTTCTGTGCTAAATTTGTAAACTAAACTAAACTAATCTAATTTCCTTAATCATTAAGATGTAAGGATAAAGGAAAAAAAGCAGTGGAAAGCTGAAATTCAAGGAATAATTAAAAATCTGGAATTTGGAAGCAGCTAGTTTCAGCAATAGTGATCCTGAATAGACTGGATTGCAATAAAAAATCCCACCTGGTTCGGGAGTGTTTCATTAGGAAAGGAGATCTGTCCACCCTTACACAGTCTGGCCTGTATGTGGGTCCTGCCCTAGCTATGTGTGGTTAGGTTTGCACAACATGCTGGATATAAGAGGTTTGACAGTGGCTGTGATAGAGGCAACATTTCAGATCGAGGATCAAGAGAGAGTCAAGAGTGTTAATAGTCATTCGTACTGATAACAGAACAATGAAATTCTTACTTGCAGTAGCATAACGGGCCTGTAACACAATACACATTGACATTATACAATAAATGAGGGGCAGCACAGTGGTGCAGCGGTAGATTTGCTGCCTTACAGTGCCAGAAACGCGGGGTCAATCCTGACTACAGACTTGTGTCGAAATGGAGTTTGTATGTTTTACCTTGACTGCATGTGTTTTCTCTGGGTGCTCCAGTTTCTTCCCACACTACAAAGATATGCAGGTTTGTAGGTTAATTAGCACCTTTAAATATTGTAAATTATCCCTAGCAGGTAGGGTGATTGCTGGTTGGCATGGACTCAGTGGGCCAACAAACCTGTTTCCATGCTGTATCCCCAAAGACGTACAGGTCTGTAGGTTAATTGGTTTGGTATTATTGAAAATTTTACCTAGTGTGTGCAGGATAGCATTAGTGTGTGGGGATCGCTGGTCGACACGGACTCGGTAGGCCGAAGGTGTGTAGGAAATAACTGCAAATGCTGGTTTAAATCGAAGGTTGACACAATTCTTCTTCTTCAGACTCTATTCCCCTACACTGGGTAAAAGCACCAAATGGTTGGAAAAGTGCAATCGAAGCTCTATCTAAACTGGAAAGGATGCTTGAGTCCCTGGATGGTGGTGAGAGAGGAGTAGAAGAGACACTTCCTACGTTTGCAGGGGAACGTGCCACAGGACAGGAAAGATAAGCTAATCAGGGAATCATTAAAAAAAGTGATCTCTGTGGAAGAAGTAGTCTCTGTGGAGAGAGGAAAGAAACAACATCCGAGTGTGCTTGGGTAGCCAACAACCCAATGGAATCAACACTGAATGTTCTGGGTAACCCACTCCCCTCTGATCTTCTCCTCCCACATGCAATCACATGTCCAGCCAGTGTACTTCTCCCTTGTCCATAGAAAGTTTGCAACCCGAAATGTCCTCTATCCATCCCCTCCACAAACCTAACCTGCTGAGTAACTCCAGTCGTTCGTGTTTTTCTCGAGATTTCAGCATCTACAGTTTCTGCTCCTTTTGTTCACATTCCCTTTGCATCTCCACCTGGTTCCATCTGTCCATTATCATTTCCTCATGTGGTTTCACCTATCAGCCTTTATCCCACCCTTCTGTCCTGCTGTATACTGACAATCTTTCCCCTTCCCTTTCAATACTGATGCAAGATTGTGACCTGAAATGTTGACTTGCAATTTTTTGTCTCCACAGACGTGGCTCTACCCATTGAGTTCTTCCACCTTACTGCTTTTTGTTCCAGATTCCAGCATCTGCTGTCTCTTTTGCCTTTACTTAGCTTTTTATTTAGAACAGTATAGTAATAGAGGTATAATGCATGGAGATATGCCCTTGTCCACGGAAGCACGTTTTCATTCTGCGCTTGTTCCATTTGCCCACATTTGGCCACATATCCCCCTGAACTGTTCCTATCCATACATCTACCTACATATCTTCACAGTAAAAATATTTTAAAAAAAACATTTGGACAGGTAGACAGTTACATGGATAGGAATGGTTTTGAAGCATATTGGTCAAAAGTGCATAAATGAGGGACTGAGGAGGGGGGTGGGTTGTAGCTACTTAACATTGGAAAATTCAATGTTCATACTGTTGGGTTGTAAGTTATGCAAGCAGAATATGAGGTGCCCTTCCTTGATTTTGCATGTGACTTCACTCTGGCATTGGTGGAGGCCCAGGACACATACAATACTGCTGGGATCCCTGGAGACTTATTCATCCCTTCCCACCCAAACACCTCCTCATCTGGTACTTCCCTCCGCAACCGCAGGAGATGTAACACCTGTCCCTATATTTCCTCCCTTATCTCCATCCAGCGACCCCAACAGTCCTTTTAGGTGAGACAGAGGTTCACGTGCACCTTCTCTAACCTCGTAAATTACCTCCGGTGTTCCCAATGTGACCTCCTGTGCATCAGCACGATCAAGCGTAGACTCGGTGAACGTTTCATCAAACACTTGTGCTTCGTCCCCCAAGGCCTCATGGATCTCCCGGTTGCTAATCATTTTAATTGTTCTTCCTATTCTCATACTGACCTTTCTGTCCTGGACCTCTCCCATTGCCTGCAAAAGCCATCCCATTCCTATTTTTGCCCTCCTGGTTGCTTTCTCAAAGGTACTCCTACATCTCATGGAGGGATTCACTTGATCCCGACATGAGCCTCCTTTTTCTTCTGACCAGAGCCTTAACATCACTCATCAACCAGAGTTCCCTAAACCTGCCAGACTAACCCTTCCCTCTAATAGGTACATGCTACCCCTGTCACTTGCTAATTCCCTTTTGAGTTATTTTGAGATATTTTAGGTATCTATCATACCTATAGCATCCACGCCCTGGAACATAGAGCTGGTAGCCCTACCCTTCTCTCTATTATATTTCTGTTATAACTATAAAATCTTAGTCCCCTGAGGCAATCCACACTCTGATGTCATCCCTACCGTCCCCCTTACCTGGTAAGCCTTTAGCATTGAAATAATTAGTTTAATCAGTGGCCTTTCCTCTCTCTTTGGTGTGCACCTGCCTGTCCTGTTTACTAATCTTGCCCTCTTTGAGTATAATGTTTGCCCCCAATCTCCCCTTTGCCTCCTTTCTGCTCTGGGACCCTCCCTGTTGCCAATCTAGTTGAAACCTTCTTGAGTAGCCCCAGCGAATATCCCTCCCAGTATATTGGTCCCTCTCCGCTTCAGATGGAACCCATCCCCCTTGGAAGGTCACCTCTGCCCGAAAGGAGATCGCAATGTTCCAAAAACTTGAGGCCTTACCCCTAATGGTTTAAACAAAGCTTTATTTGTCACTTAAGCAACTGCATGGCAAAATTCTTTTTGCATATATTACACATGCAGGCGCTGCCATTTTTGCACCATTATTCAAAGTCCAAAGTCCGTCCGGCCGCGCACTCGATGTACAGGAACTGTTCCCGCAAATTGACTTCCCTCGCCTCTGCTCTCCTTGCCTGGCTATCTGTATATCCCTGGGACGTCTCTGTTTCCCAGCATGGATTCATCTAGCCTATCCTTCTATTCCTGCTTTCACTTGCTTGTGGCAAAGAGAGCGATGCAGAGATTACCACACTTGTTTTCTAACCTCCTGCTTTCTAACCTCCTTCGTAACTCCCTATATTCACTCTGCAGGGCCACATCCCTTCTCCCACCCATGTCGTTGGTACTGATGTGAACTGCTGTTCACCCACCCCCTTGAGAATACTCAGCATCTGCTCCAAGCCATCCTTGGCCCGGGCACCAGGGAGGCAACACACCATCATGGACTCTTGTTTGGAACCACAAAATCTCCTATCTGTCCCTTAACCATTGTGTTTCCTATCGCTATCAGTAACTGAGTTTGTCAGTCAAACTTTAAGACAAAGGCAGAACCATAGCAACCAATCAACATAATATGAGCACAGAAACGGAACATCAACAAACTCCAAGCTCATCAGGGATATCAAAACAGGCCAAAAAATCAACTTCAGTATACTAGCCATTACTTTATTAAACCACATCTATGCATGCACAATTTTCAACATGATAATCAAAAATAATTTAAAAATCTCAGTCTTAGTAACAAGTATTACCTGTGTTCAAATAACAACAAAATGTTGTTCCCATTTTGACAATTGATCTCAATTGGTATTTGAAATCAATACTTGCTCTGGAAGTGTAGTCTGCAGCAAATGCATAGTCCCTTTAGCAAGAACAAAATTGCCTGCTTGGATTAATCCTACAAATTGAATGGTTTTAATAAAAATACATATGACTTCTTTGATCAGATAACAGATAAATAGATGCATTGAAAAAGTCGGGTCCATCCTTTGTAGTAAATCTTTCCACTGATCCCAGATTCAAAGTCGTATCTGAAGCAAGCTTTGCATTGTTCGTTACTTCTCTTTTAAACCGAACATTTTTTTTAGTATTAGTTGATGCTTATCTATCTTGTATTGTCTTTATTGTGCACTTCCTTCTGCTTGTTATACAGGATAAGACTGCACAAAATAATGTAAACTCTTTGTGTAACACGCTTTAAAAGCTAAAGTCTAATGAATGACAACTTTTTATTACTGTAATCATATCCGATTAAAGTCTTACAATGTAATTTTTAATACACCATTCATTTCATTTTATCACCGTAACATTCCATGTATGAATACATAATTACTAAGCTATCAAGATTCCTTTATACTGCTGATGAGAAATGGGTGAACATTTTAAATATCTGCTATTGTTTGGCATTGAGAGCAGAGAAATAGAAAAATTCCATTGATTCTCATATCCATTTTGTGCTATCATACTCATTATGGCCCAGGATTTGAATGAAGTTCAACCATTATTTGGACTTTTGGTGCCGATATGCCAGGATGTTATTCCACTGAAGTAAAATATTCCTTGAAATTGCTCCTACTTCAGCCCAAGCAAACTCTCTGAAAATCTTTAACAACTGCTTGTGAATGTAAAAAAACTGAGTTACCAATGGCATTTCAAGTTTGAAATCATATGATTGTACAAGACATAGACCTGAAACAAATACCTCAAAAGAAATTCTCAAAATGTTCAGAGGAAACACTTAACATTTCTCCTGCCTACTATCACCCCCGAGCCTCAGAAGACAGTGACTGCTGGGCTTCTACAATGTGCCAGGTTTCCAGATTCTTTTTTTGGTCTGTTCCACACACAGGCCACTGGCTGAGGGAAGAGAGACTTCCTTTAAATCTTACAAGTGGTGCAATAGAGGAGTGAAATGTAGACACAAGGAACTGCAGATGGTGGTTTAAAACAAAGACACAAAGTGCTGGAGTAACTCAATTGGACAGGCAGCAAATCTCTGGAGAACATGGATTGGCGACATTTTGGATTGGGGCTCTACTTCAGACTGACTGCACTGGATGGTGCGGTGGGAGAAGCTGGAGGAAAATTGGAGATGGAACAAAGCCTGGCAAGTGATAAGCAGATACAAGTGAGTTGGGGTTGGATTGGCAGATGGGCGGACAAAGACCAAAGATGAGAAGGAGACAAAGGCTGAGAGATAAGGACATAAGGGGAGAAGAGGCGTGTGCAATGAAGTCATAGGAAGAGATAAATGTGGAAGCGGAGGGGGTAAAGGGGAACATTTTAATGATCTAAAATTGGAGCTCAATTGTCATACCATTGGTTTGTAAGGTACCCCAGCAGAATATGAGGTGCTGGTCTTACTGTTTGTATGTGGTCTTAGCCTGGCAGTGGAAGAGACCCAGTTCAGTTCAGTTCAGTTTTGTTTATTGTCATGTATACCAAGGCACAGTGAAAAGCTTTTGTTCTGTGCTAACCAGTCAACGGAAAGACAATATATGATTAATATTCATCCATTTACAGTGTAAAGATGCATGATAAGGCCAGTAAAGTCCAGTCAAGGAAAGTCTGAGGGACATCAATGAGGTAGATAGTAATTCAGGACTGTTCTCTTGGATGATTCAGTTGCCTGATAACAGCTGGGAAAACTGTCCCTAAATCTGGAAGTGTGCATTTTCACACTTCTATGCATTTTGCCCAATGGGAGAGGGGAGAAGAGGGAGCGGCCCAGGTGTGACTCATCCTTGATTATGCTGCTGGCCTTGCCGAGGCAGAGTGAGGTATAAATGGAGTCAATGAAAGGGAGGGAGGTTGGTTTGTGTGAAGCTCTGTGCTGCATCCACAATTCACTGCAATTCACTGCCCAGGACTGAAATGCCAGTATGGGAATGGGAATGGGAAGGGGATTAAGCAACCAGGGGATCCAGCTGGTCATGGTGGACCGAGTGCAAATGTTCAGCGAAATGGTCACCTAGTCTAAGCTTGGTCTTGCTGATGCAAAGGAGGCCACATTGGGAGCACTTAATGCAGTAGAGGAGGTAAGAGGAGGTGCACGTGAGCCTCAGGACCTGGAAGGGCTGTTGGCGTCCCTGGAAGGATATGAGGGAGGAGGCATAGGGGCAGGTGTTACATCTCTTGCAGTTACAGGGCGAGGGGGCAGTTTGGGTGAGAAGAGATGAGTGAACCAAGGCGTTGTGGAGGAAGCGATCTCTACGTGAAGTGGAAAAGAGGGGGAATGGGAAGATGTGGCTGGTGATGAAATCACATTGAAAGTGACGGAAATGTCTGAGAATGTCATGTTGGATGTAATAATAATAATAATAATGGATGGGATTTATATAGCGCCTTTCTAATACTCAAGGCGCTTTACATCGCATTATTCATTCACTCCTCAGTCACACTCGGTGGTGGTAAGCTACTTCTGTAGCCACAGCTGCCCTGGGGCAGACTGACGGAAGCGTGGCTGCCAATCTGCGCCTACGGCCCCTCCGACCACCGCCAATCACTCACACACATTCACACACATTCACACACAGGCAAAGGTGGGTGAAGTGTCTTGCCCAATGACACAACGACAGTATGCACTCCAAGCGGGATTCGAACCGGCTACCTTCCGGTTGCCAGCCGAACACTTAGCCCATTATGCCATCTGTCGTCCCTAAGGCCGGTGGGGTGAAAGGTAGTGACCAGGGGAACTCTATCCTTGTTCCATCTGGGGGAGGGCTCAGTGAGACACAGAGGAGATGCGGATGAGGGATCGATTTATGACAGCAGGGAGGAAACATTGATTACTGACGAAAGAGAACATCTTGGATGTCCTCGAATGAAAAGCCTCTCTTGGGAGCAGACATGGCAGAGATGGAGAAGTTAAGATTAAAGGATGGCGTCTTTGCAAGTGGCACGGTAGGAGTAGTATTAGTCCCGATAACGATGGGAATGAGTGGGTGTACGGTAGATGTCAGTCTATAGCCTGTCCTCTGTGAAAGAAACCGAGAGATCAAGAAAGGGGAGAGAGGTGTCCAGGTAAATTGAGGGCAGGGTGGAAATTAATGGTGGTTAGTGAAATCAACGAGTTCAGCACAGAGCAGGAGGCAGCCCCGATGCATTCATTGATGTAGTGGAGAAAGAGTTGAGGGATGGTGCCAGTGTAGTCTGGAACAAGGACTGTTCGACATAACCAACAAGAGGGCAGGCACCATATGAGTGCCCATGGCTACACCTTCAACTTGAAGAAAGTGACAGGAGTGAAAGTTGTTGAGGTGGAGTTCAAGGTCCACCAGGTAAATGGGAATGTTAGTTGAGGGGAACTGATAGGGTGTCCGTTCAAGGAAGAACCGGAGGGCCTGGGGATCATCCTGGCAGGGAATTGAGGCATAAAGGGACTGGACATCCACAGTAAGGATGAGACCTCGGAATTAAAATTCATTGAAGAGTTGAAGGGCATGTGAGGAGTCTCGGATGTAGGTGAAACTTACCACTCTGTATATGAATTAAAATCCATACCGTTGCATATGGATTTAGTTATAAGGAACAATATCTATCCTAAAAGAAAAATAACATAGCATAATTTTCAAAATTTACACCCATTCCATCAAGATCAACTTAAAAATGAAAAGAGCCTGGAAGGGAAATGAGGAACATGACTTACACTAAAAAAAAAAGAATATTATATACTCTAAGAATCCATATGAGTGCTCGATCCTCCATTTAAATTGATTGAAAAATTCAGCATGGATACAGGCCCTTCAGCCCATCGAGTTCATGCTGACTATTGGTTACACATTCACATTAGTTCTGTGTTATCCTACTTTTGTATCCAACCCGACACACCAAGGGTGATTTACAGAGACCGATTAACCTACAAAGTTGCATGGATTTGGGACCCGAAGGAAACTCATGCGGTCACAGAGAGAATGTGCAAACCACACAGACAGCACCCGAGGTCAGGATTGAACCTGGCTCTCTGGCGCTGAGGCACCAGCTCTACCAGTTGCACCACTGTGTTGCCACCATCTGAATATGCACTGGACTTTTTTTACTAACGTCCTGAATGAATGGCTAATAATGGTGAAATTCATGACATAAATAATAATTTTGACAAGCGATGCAAAAACCCAGCAATGTCACCATGATCACAATTACACATGTATTGTTTTCTGTCAGTTCAAGGATACTTATAAATATTGACATTTGTTTTAAGGCATTTATTTATGAATCTGAAGCTGGGTCCCGACCCGTCACGTCACATATCCATGTTCTCCAGAGATGCTGCCTGGCCCGTTGAGTAACTTCAGCACTTTTTTTGTAAACTAGCATTTCAGTTCTTTATATCTTCTCTTATTAATGAGGGATTTGCTTGAGTCAGAATAAATTCAGCAGATATCCCAAGAGTGACTACTCTCCTTCCATTTCCTCCAAATCCAAGGCATAGCTATGGGCACGCGCATGGGCCCCAGCTATACCTTCCTCTCTGTAGGGTACATTGAACAATCCTTATTCGAGGCATACCGTGGCCCTATCCCTGAACTCTACCTCTGCCACATTGGTGCTACCTCCTGCACCCATGCAGAACTCACTGACTTCATCCATTTCACCACTAACTTCTATCATCCGGCACTCAAATTCACCTGGACCATTTCCGACATCTCCCTACCTGTTCTAGACCTCACCATCTCCATCGCAGGTAACAAACTACTGGCCGACATCTACTACAAACCCACTGACTCCCATGGCTATATGGACTACACTTCTTCCCACCCTGCTTCCTGTAAGGACTTTATCCCCTACTCCCAATTCCTCCGTCTATGCCGCATCTACACCCAGGATGAAGTGTTCCAAACCAGGGCATCAGAGATGTCCTCATTCTTTAGGGAACGGGGTTTCCCTCTTCAACTATAGATGAAGCTCTCACCATGGTCTCCTCTATATCCGCAGCTCTCACTCCCAATCCCCCCACTTGTAACCAGGACAGAGTCCCCCTTGTCCTCACCTTCCACTCCACCAGCCGTCGCATACAACATATAATCCCCCGACATTTTCACCACCTCCAACGGGATCCCACCACTGGCCAATTCTTCCCATCTCCTCCCCTTTCTGCAAATCTGAGGAAGGACATTATTGCCATAGAGGGAGTGCAGAGAAGGTTCACCAGACTGATTCCTGGGATGTCAGGACTGTCTTATGAAGAAAGACTGGATAGACTTGGTTTATACTCTCTAGAATTTAGGAGATTGAGAGGGGATCTTATAGAAACTTACAACATTCTTAAGGGGTTGGACAGGCTAGATGCAGGAAGATTGCTCCCGATGTTGGGGAAGTCCAGGGCAAGGGGTCACAGCTTAAGGATAAGGGGGAAATCCTTTAAAACCGAGATGAGAAGAACTTTTTTCACACAGAGAGTGGTGAATCTCTGGAACTCTCTGCCACAGAGGGTAGTCGAGGCCAGTTCATTGGCTATATTTAAGAGGGAGTTAGATGTGGCCCTTGTGGCTAAGGGGATCAGAGGGTATGGAGAGAAGGCAGGTACGGGATACTGAGTTGGATGATCAGCCATGATCATATTGAATGGCGGTGCAGGCTCGAAGGGTCGAATGGCCTACTCCTGCACCTAATTTCTATGTTTCTATGTTTCTATGTTTCCGCAGAGACCATTCCCTCCGTAACTCCCTGGCCAATTCGTCCCTTCCCACCCAAAACACCCCCTCCCCTGGCACTTTCCCTTGCAACTACAGGAAATGCTAAACTTGTCACTTTACCTCCCCCCTCGACTCCATCCAAGGACCCAAGCAGTCTTTCCAGGTGAGGCAGAGGTTCACCTGCACCTCCTCCAACCTCATCTATTGCATCCGCTGTTCCAGGTGTCAGCTGCTCTACATCGGTGAGACCAAGCGCAGGCTTGGCGATTGCTTCGCTCAACACCGCCGCTCAGTTCGCAATAACCAACCTGATCGCCCGGTGGCTCAGCACTTCAACTCCCCCTCCCGTTCCAAATCCAACCTTTCTGTCCTGGGCCTCCTCCATGGCCAGAGTGAGTCCCACCACAAATTGGAGGAGCAGCACCTCATATTTCACTTGGATAGTTTGCACCCCAGCGTTATGAACATTGACCTCCAATTTCAAGTAATCCTTGCTTTCTCCCTCCTTTTTCTCCCTCCTTCCCCTCCCCTTCCCAGCTCTCCCACAGCCTACTGTCTCCTCCTCTTCCTATCTTCCCACCCCCCTGTGACATCAGTCTGAAGAAGGGTCTCGACCCGAAACGTCGCCCATTCCTTCGCTCCATAGATGCTGCCTCACACGCTGAGTTTCTCCAGCTTTTTTGTCTACCTTCCATTTTTCCAGCATCTGCAGTTCTTTCTTAAACACTCTGAACCGCTATCTCTCAATAAAAGCTGCTTCCTCTCCCGACTCTCCATATCCATGTTCTCCAATAAAACCTACCTTATTTAAGAGATATTAACATAACATAAATCAGTGAAGCTACTTTATGTTATAATCAGTTATTTGTGTTCACAGAATTAAAAAAAAAAAATCTTTAATATCCAGTCATATGTAGGATAAAACATTTTGATGGTTTCTGATTTTTTAACGAATGGCTCTTGCAGTTTTAAGTTGTTCAAACATTTAACACTTTAAAACAAATATTGTAGGGGTGGTGTAGAGGGGAGAGTTCATGGGGATAAGAAATGCAAAAGTGTGGGGTTAGTATAGATGGATACTTAATGGTTAGCTGAAGCATCTGTTGCTGTGTTATATCATTCAGACCTGAAATAGTCAAAACTATCACAGTCTTGATTCCAAAAAATTTCTGAGCTGTGCTTCTTGCAAATATTAGTCCTCACAGGGAGTGGCAGATGACATAGAAAATAGGTGCAGGAGGAGACCATTTGGCCCTTTGAGCCAGCATAATATGACAATATCAGCATATATATTCTGAGGGATCTGAAGAATTTCCAGATTGGAAAATGGGAAAAGGTGCAGTTCTAAAATTTGGGTACATTAGTGAACAGAGTAAAGCTTCCCGCCATGATTGTCCTATATTTTACATAGACAAAGACTTTTCGGGACGGCAGCAAGATGGTGCAGGGGTAGAGTTGCTGCTTTACAGCGCTAGACACCCGGGTTCGATCCTGACCTCAGGTGCTGGTCTGTACATAGTATGTAAGTTCTCCCCATGTTATGACCTCATGGGTTTTCTGTGGGTGCTCCAATGTCCTACCATATTCCAAAGACATTCAGGTTTGTAGGTTATTTGGCTTTGGTAAAATTGTAAAATTGTCCCCACTGTGTAGGATAATGCTATTGTACGGGGTGATCGGTTGTCGGCGTGAACTTGGTGGGCCGAAGGGCCTGTTTCCTCGCTGTATCTCTAAACTAATCTAATCTTTACATTTACTGTATATGCTTCCCATCACATTCACAGAAAGTCACATGAATATATTTGCAACTCATGCTAAATGCCAAAAATTATGAAATATCCCTGATGTCCTTAAATAATACATTTCTACTCCAAAAACTATACAATATTTATAGAAGTAATTTTCCATCAAATTCTTCTCCTTGTCAGTTGACATTCGTAAAATCCTGATGACACAAGAATCTGCAGATGATGAAATCGTGAGCAAAAGACAGAGTCTTGGGGGAAATGGGGTTGTCGGTGGGTACAGGGCAAAAAAAGGGAGTGGTCTGGTGAGGGGTGGGGGATATTACTTGAAATTCTGTTCTTCAGATTTCGTTAGCCGCACTCTGGCAATGCAGAAGGCCAAGGACAGAAGGGTTAGTATGGGAAGAAGAGACAAAATAGTTAGCAACTGGGAGATCCAGCATGCCTTGGCGGACTAAGCACATGATTGCCTAGTCTATGTTTGTTCTTGCCAGGTGCAGTAGATGGGATTGGAAGAGATGCTCCTGAACTTCTGTCTCACCTGGAAGGTCCCCTAGATGGAAGTGAGACTGGAGGTGTAAGGGCAGATTTTATATCACCTGAGGGAGGGTGCGGATCTGGGATGGGATGAGCGAAGCATGAATTTGCGAAGAAAGTAGGAAAATGGAAAGGGATGGGGTCGGGAACATTTGACTGGTGGGGGGATCATGTTGATCTAATAACTGGCCAAACATCCCTCCCTCTCTTTCTTCTGCCCCCACCCCAATCCACTCCCACCCAGTGCACACACACTTACCCCACCATCTCACACTACCCATATCACCTTGATCCTTTCAGGGCCTGTCCCACTTTCACGACCTAATTCACAACATTTTTTACTCGTGGACATTTTTCATCAGGCTAGAAAAACGCCCCGGCCTATTTGATGCCACGAGTACCTACAACTAGCATCACAACCTCCTACGACCTACCTATGATTCTCCTACAACCTCGTGACGACCATGCTGCGAGTATGAGTCAAGGCAAATTCGGCAGGGTCATGAATTAGGTTGTGAAAGTGGGACAGGCCCTTTCCTTTCCTCTGTACGCTCATCTCCCATCTCTGAGTTCCATATTTCCCTTTAGGCCCTGTGTTTTCCCTCCTCCCAACCCGTACCACCCATATCTCTCCCTCTCCTTTTCCATTTCACAACCCCCTTCTCTCCTTATCTGACACTCTTTTGTCCTTTTCATCTCTAGCCTCTGTTAATTACACCACCCATCTGCCAATCACCCCCCACCTCTCCTTCACTCCTTCATCAGTATCTATCGATCTCTTGCCAAGCTTTGTTCTGCCCCTACCTCTCCCCCTTATCCATCAGTCCGAAGAAGGGTGTTGACCCAAAACATCGTCCATCCATTTCCTCCACAGATGATGCCTGACCTTCTGAGTTCTTCCCGCACCTAATTTTTTACTAATAGATTCCTGGTTTGGTTATTAATCTTGTTCATTTTCCGTCCTTCTGCCACATGTTGTGAAGATATGTGCTGGAATTGACATCCACTCCAGCAAACGGAAAGAACAATTGCAGATATAATAAAACTCCAATGTCAAATATTGAATGAAAACAAATAAAAGACAGCTGGATGTGTGTTGAAAGATAAAATACAGCCTCTTGGGCTTGAATAGCATATAAATCCATTCAAGCTTTTCTTTTGGGGATTAAAGCATTCTTGAAACATTGGTGATGTGCTGCAGCTTTATAATGTGTACAGGCTCTGATATTCACTTTTGTAAGTCAATGAAAGAAGTCATGGTATGTTAGACTGTCTATGTTCGACTATTGTTACTTGTTAAATCAATGCTACAATACCTTTACTTCTTAAATCATGTAATTTGATTCTCACAACCTTCCATCTATCACTGCCCATCCTGTCAGCTAAAATTGAAAAATAATCAGGAATCCCTAATATGGTGTGTGCTCCCAGGCAATAATATGTTTCAGGGTTGAGGTGAGATTAATAAAAAGTTGAGATTCCCTTTCACGGTTCATGTTGTCATACCTTCAATGTGTACCTACCTTGAAATCCATTGACTATCTTGCAATGCTATAATTAGCCTTTTTGCAGAGGTCTGTTATTCTCTATATAATAATCAATTCGGCAAGATTCTGAGCCTTCTATTCAGTCCAATACATCAAACCATTTTATTCCCTGCACTCTACTAATCTACGGTGCTATTTGGCATTGGCTTACAATATGCCTTATCGCCACTTGGTTGGGCTATTGTACTGTGAAAGGACATTTTTTGTGTCTTGTTTGATTAGAAATGCTTCAGACTGGGTAGAATAGATGATAACAATACAGTGAGCCTTTTCTAATCTTTCTTAATGTCTGTGTTTTACGTCTGGCTGTGCTGATACTAAAATTAGGAAGGTAAGAATAATGATCGTGATTGTAGTACAGTGTTTGCTGCTTGGTTCATATTATCATATAGAGGACCAATAAGCAGTGCAAGATTGTTCACATTTACAAGTACTGACCTTGATACATTGCTCTCAATAAAATAATATAACATCACCAATGTACTTTCATTGTGATTTTAGCTGTAGTTTATCCATTAATTTATCAATGGAGCTCATCCTATTTGCTTTTGTCATTATTAGTCATACTATCGAAAACCTAAATGTAACGAAAAGAAAAATAAATATGAGAATTTCTAAATTCTTGGTAGAATTTGGCTAATATAAGCACGCCATACTCTAATGCCTTGTTATTGCATTAACCACTGGCTAATTCATTGTTCATTACACTCTTTCCATAAACTCCCCCATCCATCCCACCAGCTCCAAACTCTGAAGTGCTGCAGAATGGTACATGCTCACATTGTAGATATTTCCAACTCAAATCCAACAAAAATTAAATGACATACAGCAAGAAATATAAACATCAATTATTCTTGAATTGCTTTTAATTATTGGCAAATGTGTTCTCCTATGCAAACTGCTGAACGTCAGTAGGCAGGTACAACAAATACATAGGAAGGTCAATGAAATGTTGGCCATTACCATGAGGCGGATGAAGCATGTAAGTAGAGAAGTCTTGTTACCACAGTATAGGGTGCGATGAGGCCACGCATGAAATATTGTGCATTATCCTTATTTAAAGAGGTACATTGGAGCATTTCAGAGGTTGCTTCCTGGGATGAAGGGATTGATTTGTGAGGAAGATCTGAGCAGCTTGGGCCTAGACTTAAAAGAATAAGAGGTGATCTTATTGAAGCATGTAAAAATACTGAGTGTGTTTGACAAAGTAAGTGCTGGGCAGGTGTTTCCGCTTGTGGGGGAGTTTAGACTCACACACAACTTAAGAACTTAGAACATGGGACAGTACAGCACAAGAACAGGATCTCGGCCCTCTATGTCTGTCAACCATGTTGCCAATCTAAATTAACCTCATCGGACTGTACATAGTCCATGTCACTTTATTCCCGGCCTATTCACATGTCTGTAAAAAGGCCTCTGACATTGCTCCAGTATTGGCTTCTATTACCTCACTTGCCAGAGAGTTCCAGGCTCCAACTATTTTCTGTGCAAACAACTGGCCTCACAAATCTCCGTTAATCGTTCCCCTTATAACTTTCAACCTTGTGCTCTCCAGTATGTGGCGTTTCCATTCTGGGAAACAGACTCAATGACTATCTACCCTCTCCATTCCCATAATTTAAAAAAACTTCCACCAGGTCATCGCTCATGATGCACGGTCAAGTTCAAGTTCAAGTTTGCGTTTATTGTCACATGCACCAATTAAAGTACAGTGATATTTGAGTTACCATACAGCCGTACTAAGTGAAAAGCAACAATACGCACAGCCACATAAAATAAAATTTAACATAAACATCCGCCACAGTGGAATCAACATTCCTCACTGTGATAGAAGGTAATAAAGTTCAATCATCTTCCTCCTTTGTTCACCTGTGGTTGGGCCTGAGCCCTCCACAGTCGCCACTGCCGACAGTCCGATATCCAAGCCCTCGCGTCGGGATGATGGAAACTCCGGTGTTGGGACGGATCGGAGCATGCAGCTCCCGAGTCGGCCTCTCCTTACCGGAGATCGCGGGCTTCATGGTGTTAAAGTCCACAGGCCCCGCGGTCTGAGCTTTTCTATTGCCGATCCTCTGCAAAGGATCGCAGGCTCTGCGATGTTAAAGTCCGCGCCGTGCCCGCGGCTTGAAGGTCCGGGCCGATCTTCAGGAAAGGCCACACCACTCCATGTTGTTAGTCTGCAGGGGGGACAGAGACGCGACACGGAGAAAAATCGCATCTCCGTCGAGGTAAGTGACTGAAAAAAAGTTTCCCCCAGTTCCCCACCCCCCACATAAAACAGACTAAGAAACACTAAAACATACTTTTAAAACATACAGTATTTAAAATGGTCATGTAAAATGTTCACTCATGTAAAATGTTCACGCATGTAACTCATACTTAAAATGGTCACTCCATGGTCACTCCAGTAAAAACAATTCAGGTTTATTCAATCTCTGCTTTTAGCTAATACATTCCAATTCAGGCAACAGTTTCTTGCACCCTCCCTAAAGCCTTAGAGATTTTTTTTCCCAGAGGAAGACAATCTTTTGGAGTCTCTTGATCCAGGGAGTTGTGGAAACTGAATTTTTGAATAAACTCTTAAGGGTGAGATATACAGAAACAAGGAACTGCACATGCTGGTTTACAAATACAGACACAAAGTGCTAGAGTAATTCAGCAGATGAGGCAGCATCTCTGGAAACAGGGATGGGTGAAGTTTTGGGTCGGGACCTTTCTTCAGACTGTATGGGGAGGGGGAGAGGAAGGGCGGCCAAAAGTCCCTCTTTTTGATCAACCCCCCCTCACCTGGATCTTTCTATTACCTGCCAGCGTTTCCTTTGCCCATCCTCTCATCCAGCTTTCTTTTCCTCCCCTTCAATCAGTCTGAGGAAGGGTTTCGACCTGAAACGTCATCTATCCATGTTCTCCAGAGATACTACCTGACCTCTGATTTACACCAGCACTTTGCGCCTTTTCTTGAGCTGTGCATACCTTGGTCTACGGAAGAGTTAATAATTATGGGGAACAGGCAGAAGAGTGGAACTCAGGCCAAGCTCGGATTAATAATGATTCTTTTGAATTGTGGTGCGGTCTCTAGAATTCTGCGGCACGGTGGTGCAGCGGTAGAGTTGCTGCCTTACAGTTCTTGCAGCGCCGGAGACCCGGGTTCGATCCTGGCTATAGGTGCTGTCTGTAGGGAATTTGTACATTCTCCCGGTGACCGCGTGGGTTTTTTCCGAGATCTTCGGTTTCCACCTACGGACTCGGTGGGCCGAAGGGCCTGTTTCTGTGCTGTATCTTTAACTAAACTAAACTAAACTGAATTCACGTGATCTTTTATGTGTCCACATCTTATGCTCTTTTGTTCCGAAACCTTTGTATTAAACGTATTAGTCTGTCCCCTTCTGAAATTTAATTTACCTGTTTGGATCTTAGTAAACACACCAATGTATTTGCCATTGAAATAGTGGCAGATTATTTGTGGTAGAGAATTTTTTTTCCTTCAGAACTGACAATTTATTTTAACACATACTTTGATTACAAGGAAAATCTATAACTTTTCCTGCAGTATATCTTCCAAAAGGCTTTCTTTTCCCTTTTCAAATATTAAAATATTTTATTTTCATATCTGCAACTAATGCCAGATATTATTTTACTGCAATGAAAATTATGTCAAAATAAATTAACATTTTAACTTTGAAATGCGCTTTATTCAAAGATGTCTATTATTTGAGTTCCGTCCAATCAGCTGGAGTTCAAGAACCAAACCTTATTGTATTGACAATACAGGCAACTAACCAATTAAAAAGGTAATGTGCTCTTTAGCCTTTCCAGCAGCCAAAATGCCAAGGGAGTCAAGACCAATGAAAATTAATTTAGTAAAGGGAAAATAATCATTGTGGCTACTTAGTTTCAATTTTCCACAGTTTTTTCAGCATCAGCGGTGATTATACAATATGTTTGGTATTTCCTTTAGAGTATGTATACCATGAAGCAGCATTTAACATTTTAATGGAATATATTGAACATTATCAGATCTAAAATCATTTTGAAGATGAACACATATTCAATTCTGTCATTGCTTTTCCACAACTAAATCATTTTATCATCATGGCTCATAAATACTGTCCAGTCAGCAGATAAACCCAAATTCCAATATGACATTTGAATGTGAAAATATTTCAATGACAGTAAATATGATCATAGTGCCTTACCCTTGGATTGATTTTCCTTGTTACTTCTCAAACCTGTTTCTGTTCATGAACCAATTGCTTTTTTAAGTGTTATAGTTAAGGTATCACTTGAATCCCACTCTTATTTCCTGCTTCACTGGACTGCTGGCTTCACTGAACTTGTAGAAAATCTGAAAATGGCTCTGCAGACTTTTGAGTTAAGGTACAAGGTCCTTCCATTGTATTTGTCTGAAAGCAGAGGATTCTGTCAATATCCAGTGGGTTGTTTGTCATTTTTAGGAACTTTAGTTTTGACTTTGATTTATCAAATATTCCAGCTGCTGTGGAATTTTGCTATTAAGCCGAGGATGAATATAACTGTACAAAAAGGAGAAAACACCAAACCTACGTTAAGCCAATGTATTAATATTTTAGCTTGGGTGACCATTATTTATTGCGTTAACATTTAGACAAATGTTTTATCTCCAAATACATCAGAATGATTTTAAAATATTTTAAATGATCGTGCCACCTCTAATGTATTCAGCCTTGTGAATGTTGGTTCTGCAGAAGTGCTTAGCATCTACCTCAGATTTTATTTATGTCAAAAATCTCAAATTTCTGGTTTTCTTGCCATCATCACAAATTGTCATCTTACCACAGCAATTTCATGGGAGTCCATCTAAACGTAGGCTTTTATACTCAAAAATATCAAAATGAACAGCTCTCTGAGTGTCCTAAATTGGAGAGCTGGGCACTAAATAGGAATAATAATGATACAAAACTAATCCTGGCTGATAGTACAAAATATGCACCATTGCTGTGACTTCACTGGAACTGAAGATCCTGGTTCATGGTATTCCATAAAATTTCAGCCAATATGTATTTCTGATCTCTCTCCTCTGACTCTCAGTCTGAAGAAGGGTTTCAACCCGAAATGTCACCTATTTCTTTTCTCCAGAGATGCTGTCTGACCCGCTGAGTTACTCCACCTTTTTTTTTGTCTATCTTTGGTTTAAACCACCATCTGCAGTTCCTTCCTACACATGTATTTCTGATCTGTTCATCATGGGCAGTCATGGTGGCGCAGCGGTAGAGATGCTGCCTAACAGTGAATGCAGCGTTGGAGACCTGGGTTCGATCCCGACTACGGGTACTGTCTGTACGGAGTTTGTACTTTCTCCCCATGACCAGTGTGGGTTTTCTCTGAAATCTTGGGTTTCCTCCCACACTCCAAAGGTTTGTAGGCTAATTGGCTTGGTAAATGTAAAGATTGTCCCTAGTGTGTGTGGGATAGTGTTAATGTGCGGGGATCGCTGGTTGAAGCGGACCCAGTGGGCAGAAGGGCCTGTTTCCGTGCTGTATCTCTAAACTAAACTAAATCTACGGTAAAGGTAAGATCTGGCTCCACAATCTCTCGGAGTAAGCAGTAAAATCCAATTTTAAAACATGTCGTTTCCTCGCAGTCAACAGGGACATTGATACTGAGTGAGCGTGATCTCTCGACTCACTTTTATCTTTATCAGTATCTGTTGTTCCTCTACCCTTCTCATCAATTTTGTATCTGGATGCAGGAACATATAATTTATCTTCCAATGTGTGCTGGAGAGGTGGTGGTCACAGCAAATCCTGCATTTGTAACCAGCCAATATATTTGCCTGTAAATTGGGGTTCCCCATTTCATGGTGAGTTAAGGTACTGTATGTTTAGCACGAATGTCCAGGGAGCACCCTGGCAAAGAAAGCTGTGGGATTGCCTCAATCTAGTTCGTGCAGGTGTGGTGTGTACTTCCTGAAACTAAACTAGCATCACAACAACAGCTCCATGATTCCTGACCGGATCACACCTGGGAATGCCATCGGCTCTTTAAGCCACACTCTCATGGAAGCAAAACAAGTAGCAACAGGCATCTAGATAACAAGGAGGGGTGGAGGCTGCAGGGAGATGGAGATAACTTCCAGATTCAATTAATGGGACAGGCATGTTCTGGTCAAATAGACAAATGCCCGTAAAAAGGTCGTGTGCACCAGAGTGATAGCGGGGAGGTGGGAAAGTCATGATTGCAGGGGTAGGAGATCTACCATATAGGAAGAGCCTGGCAGGAGATAACAGCATAGTTTCTTCCAGGAGTGACAGTCCCCACATATTCCGGGAAACCTGAAGGAATGTTTCCGATTTCCCGAGACATGTCAATGAAATCTATACATCACACTTCAGTCAAAGCTTGCGTTGTGTGACAGTGAACCTGCACAGCGGGATATGAGGGGACAGTGGTGCAGCTGATGGGAATGCTGTCTCACCGGTCCTGCAACCTGGCTTCAATCCTGAGTTCTTGTGCTGTCTGCATGGAGTTTGCACGTTCTACTTCTACTACCTTCATAGGTTTCCCCTGGATGCTCTGGTATCTTCCCACATTGCAAAGACATGCAGGGTGGTAGGTTAGTTGACCACTGTAAATTGCCCAATGGTGTGTTGAAACTGGAAGAGGTTGATGGGAATGTTTGCAGTAAGGAAATCAGGGCTGCCCTGCCTGATGGTTGATGTCGTGTTAATGTTAAGGATTATGGATGGTCTGGGGAAGGTCACTTGTTTTTAGAAGACATTTTTATTTTCCAGTCGTCTTCTGAATATTGTTCCTCAAACAGGGAGCAAAAGGATAAACATTTGGAAATAAATGCACTGGAGATCTGAAGTCATGGTGAGACCAAGAAGGATGGATGAATGGAGTACATCATTGGCATTACAGCGTATGCTATGTCTTAGGAGGTCAGTTGGAACTGTACAGGTCGAGGAGCATTGAAGAATGTTTAAAGGTTTCAACAAGCTATGTGGCTATATTGCTAGGTGGCACTGTACATGGCAGCCGTGCCAACAGCTGTCTCATCCTTTTTTCTTCATTTGCTGTTTTGGTCTGTGTTACATGTATGTTTTTAGTGTACCTTTAGTTTTTGTATTATGTGGGGGGTTGGGGGAAACCTTTTTTATCTCTTTCCTTAACTTTTTCATTGTATCTCTGTCTGCACTGTGGCTTTAACATCGTGGAGCTGGCGGTCCCTTTGTTAGGGATCGACTATGGGAGCTCCAACTGCAGGAGCTTCGATCACCCCGATCGCAGGAGCTTCGATCGCCGACTGCGGGAGCTTCGGTTGCCCCAAGAAAAGGAGGAAAGAAAGTATAAGTTATTTGCCTTCCATCACAGTGGGGAATGTGAGATTGCAGAAAAAACAAGATGGACGTTCTGCCTGCGCTGGTGGAGACTCGGAAGGAGTGCCGTGAGTGCAGTGATCTCTGTGTTTTGCGGGGACATGGCTCCATGAAGACATCCCGGAGTCTAGTGCGAGTGTGGATAGCTTTCTGATTGCAGAGAGAATGGCAGTGGTCGGTACAACTCGGTGAAGAAGCGTGTGTGTGGCACTGATGGCTGTGGGTCACCGCTTATGCTGTGTGCCTGGCGATTCTCACATGCCGCTGTGGTGGCTGTTTAAATCTATGTTTAAATTTTATGTGGTTATGTATCTTATTGCTTTTTTTTGTTTGACTGTTGGCAAATCAAATCAAATTCATTGTATGTTTACATACTTGGCTAATAAATTAATGACAATAAATTAATTACAATAATGGGAGGGGCGTTTAGTTTTGTTTAGTTTAGAGATACAGCATGGAAACAGGTCCTTCGGCCCACCAAGTCTGTGCTGACCAGCAGTCACACCATACACTAGCACTATCCTACACACACCAGGGACAATTTACAATTTTTACCGAAGTCAATTCACTTACAAATCTGCATGTCTTTGGAATGTGGGAGGAAACTGGAGCACCCAGAGAAAACCCACGCAGTCACAGGAAGAACGTACAAACTTTGTACAGACAGCACCCGTAGTTAGGATTGAACCCGGGTCTCTGGCACTGTAAGGCAGCGACTCTACCGTTGCACCCCCATGCCACAGTGGGTCAGGCAGCATCTCTGGAGGGAGATGGATTCCAGCATCCACAGTCTCTTTTGTCTCCAGTATTTAAAGAGTATCTTGACAAACACATGAATTGTCATGGTATCGAATGTTACAGACCAAGTCTCTTGGGCCTTCCATTTCTCTCACTTATTTGAATAAGGCCTGCCATGGTTGTGACGGACTCAGCGAGTTGGTTGCCTGGTCTAAGACTTAGGATACGCCCAGAAAACTGCGCTATGCAGTTGGTTTCAAGGAAGATCCAGTGTTAGTGGGAGGTAATCCTGCTGGCTTAGGTAAATGGTGGGACCAGGTATGTCTTGGCATTAGCACCAGACCCCAGGGCAGGAGATTTACTCCAGTCAAAGCCATCATGGCGATGAGACTAAGAAGTGTGCGCACGGATGATTTCACTGGAAGCTCTGGTGGAAATAGTGCAGAGTTGACTCAAAGTTTGGCAAAGATTAGTGAGTACTGAAACCCACAGCCAATTGCCACCTCACTGGGCTGAATGGTCTGTGAAATCCTTTGTATGGGAATAACCGAACATGTGCAGAAGACAGGTCCCGAAACATTGAGGGTTCTCATAAAGCATGTTCGAGGTCACATAGCGTGCCATTTGCCATTTGATCAGGGCTCATGGGTGGAGGAACTGGGCTGACAGCATGATTCCAGTGGGTTATTTGAAAGGTGACAGTATGTTGAAGGAACCTGGAGAAGAAAGTGTGACTGGAGATGTGGATCTCAGAGGAGAAGTTAAGAGCTTTAGTTTGAGATTGGAAGAGGAATGAAAGCGGAGCTCAAAGAGAATGGCTGAGTAGTTGAAGAGCAAGAAGAATAGACAATGACATCTGTTGAGCTGAATAAATATTGAACTCTGTGAGAAGCAATCTTAGCAATAAACAATATTTGTGCATCGGCACAAGACCATGGATCCTGCTGGAGTGTGAAGGAATATTTTTGACAGGATTGAATAAGGCATTTGAGATTCATAAAGTGTTGGGAGAATAAACAGATATCTCAACGGGTTTATCAAATATACAGAAGACATAAGTCAGTCTTCTGACATCCTCTGAATTAAACCCTTGAGACAAAAGATGATTTTCCACTAGGCTCTGGCTCCTCAGGCTTGGAGGTGACTGATTTGGCCAATGTGAGACCCCACAGTTGTCTCTCGAGCTATTACGCTACAATGCTGAGAACTATATTCTGCATTCTGTTCCACTCTTCACTTTGCTCTGCAATTGTACGTGAGCTTGGCTTGAGTGTACGTATGTGCAGCATTATCCGATTTGATCAGATAGTTTTTGACTGTACCTCGGAACATATGGCAATAGCCTAAACACTTTGATACTAGTGGGGTGGATGTGTGATGGGGTGGATAAATGGGTAGTGTGTGAGGTGGTGTGATCCTTCCACTTTTTACACTAGGATTTTGGGGGCTCTTGATTGTTGTAATTGCTGAGAATTGCTGAGAAAGCAGGAGAGTACTCATGAAATTAAGCTAGAAATCAAATATACCAGTTCACAAGACACAGACGCCTGAAAGTGCGTACTATCAGACAGGAACAAAATTTTCCCCTTTGTTATCAGGCCCTTCCATAAGCTAGGGTACCGTCTGATTCACCTCCACCCCAATGTGTATATTGTAACTCAGCAGGACAGGCAGCATCTCTGGAGCAAAGGAATGGGGGACATTTCGGTCAAATCCCTGCTTCATACTGAGAATCAGGGGAGAGGGAGACACAGAAATAAGGAAGAATAAGGTGTGAAAACGAGTCATCAAAGGGGATGAGGTTCAAGGAAAATGTAGAATAGATCATTGTTAGCTGGAAAAAGGTGACAACAAAGCATGCAGAGATAAAATTTAATCGGGGGATAATCAAACTGGTTGGAGAACTAGGAAGGAGGAGGGATGAAAAGAGAGAGAGAGAGGGAAAGCAAGGGTTACTTAAAATCTCTGGATTTGTTGTGCCACAATGTTGAGAACAATATTTCGCACTCAGTATCTTCCCCCTTGATCGGTCTATTGTACGTGTTTGATTCTTCATTGCATTAAACTTATGTACATTAATATCTTATTTGATTGGATAGCATGCAAAACAAAGCGTTTTACTGTACCTCGGTACACGTCACAATATTAAACCTAAACCTAGATCTCTTTAGCTTCAGGATACAGGATCATTTGGCATGCGTGAAATTAGCTTAAAAGTCAGGATGCCAGAGGTTCTGCCTGCACTCCCGACATTTCTATAGGAACACGGTGGAGCAGTTGTAGAGTTGCTGCCTTACAGCGCCTACAACACCAAAGACCCGAGTTCTATCCGGGATACATAGAAACATAGAAACATAGAAATTAGGTGCAGGAGTAGGCCATTCGGCCCTTCGAGCCTGCACCGCCATTCAATATGATCATGGCTGATCATCCAACTCAGTATCCCGTACCTGCCTTCTCTCCATACCCTCTGATCCCCTTAGCCACAAGGGCCACATCTAACTCCCTCTTAAATATAGCCAATGAACTGGCCTCAACTACCCTCTGTGGCAGAGAGTTCCAGAGATTCACCACTCTCTGTGCTGTCTGTATGGCGTTTGTAAGTTCTTCCCGTGACTTGCGTGGGTTTTCTCTGTGAACTTTGGTTTCCTCCCACACTCCAAAGGAGTACAGGTTTATAGGTGAATTGACTTGGTATGAATGTAAAAATTGTCCCTAGTGTAGGGTAGTGCATAATGTGTGGGGATCGCTGGTCGGTGCAGAGTCGGTGGGTCAAATGGCCTGTTTCCGTGTTATATCTCTAAACTAAACTAAACTAAACTAGTTCACAGTAGGGCCTGCGAGGACAACAGAAACCGCCAGCAACTGAAATAAACTTTGGTTGGGTGTTGATAGTGGCTCCAAATAGAAAGTTTGTGGATGATTATTTTGCAAAGGTATTGAAAACTAGAATTTGAAGAGGTGGGAATAGGAATAACCCACAATGCAAGTTAGTTGTGTTAGAGTTTCCAGCATGATCCTACAAGCACCCTGGATCCGAACCAAACAGACCATCACCTGTGACCCAAAATGTTCATCGATTTTCATCCTCCATAGATGCTACCTCATTTGCTAATTATTGCCAGCATTTTCTGTTGCGTCATCTTCAATTTCAAATGAATGCATCTGAAAAATGGGTTTCTTATTTGTTTGAAATTTAGAATATAGAATATTTATTTGGAATATATACATTACTAGTCGGGCTGAACACACAAATGCTGGAGGAACTCAGTGGGTTCAGACAGCATCTCTGGTGGACATGGATCGGAGATATTTTGGGTCGAGACCTTTCTTCAGACTAATTCTAGTAGGGAAACCAAGTTGGAAGAGCGGAGGATGTGAGACAAAGCCAGGCAAGTGCTAGGTGGATACAAGGGAGATTTGATGTGTAGGCAGCTAGATGGGTGGACAAAGGCCATAGATGTAAAGGAGAGAAAAGGCTGTGAGATAAGAAGAGGAGGTGTGAAATGTAAGGCAAGAGGAAGAGATTTAGGTGGAAGGGGCTAAGGGGGGGGGGGGGGGATAGCAGGAGAAATGGGTGGTAATCCAGATGAGGGATAGGGTTAATTCCCACTGGTAGGGCTGTCTGGGGGAGCTGCCTGGTACTTATTGTAGTGATGCTCCACCAGGCAAGATGAGGGCATTCCTGGACTTTTCCTGATCTTGTTCCACTTTGTGAAAATGGCTGCAGTGAAATGAAATGCTGCTGAATTGGTAGTTTCTTGTGCTGATCTCATCTAAAACTGAAATGGAAATACGACCCAGCTCTGTACTCAATAAACCATTTAAAGAGCAAAATATGCTTTGTATTGCAAGTACTTATCCCCCATAAGATAAAACATTTCAAAATCTAATAAATGCAAATGAAAAATTGGACCAATCTTTGCTCGAATCTCCTGCAGGCTGGAGCAGAGGTGAGTATGGTAGTGGCGCAGCATCAAGTGTAAAATGATTGAGGATGTTTAACCACAGCCCAGGAACTGAGTGGCTAGGTGTCCCCCTGTGCAAATAGGCAGAATAAACTCTGCACCGGTTCTCACAGCAAATAGCATGAATGTTGTTGAGGTTAGGATTTGCCCAGCAATATGGGTTGAGGAAGTACGATTGGGATTTTGACTGTAGGGAACCCCACCTGAAATATACTGAAACCGTGCATTCTGTAGATAAGAAAGATGAGTAATTTAGTGCACGATTGTCTTTGAGGATTGTGAACAATTGTGAAACATTTTGGTATACCATGTCCACTGAGGCAGCTGGGCAGGATAGGGTGAGCTTGCTGAGATGCTTTTAAATGGTGGGTGAAGAGAATGCCTGTTGTTTCATGCACTGCCTCCAAAGGGCAGGCTGGCAAGGTTATTACTGCATTGAGAGGGGCTAGTGGAAGTGTGCAGCATGAGGAAGAGGAGAAGTAAATGGAATGGTGGTTGGATTGCTTGGAGGGCCTTGAGAGGGCAAGAAAAATGTTTGTGATAGGAGAGCTGAAAGGTGAGCCTCGGAGCCATGCCATTTTATAGGTTAATAAATGCTCTCCTGTGTGAAACCAGAGATAGAAGGTTTGAGTATTAATTTGCTTTAGTGCTTTCCCCCACACTTCATGTTGGCTTTGACTTGGTTTTCCCCTAAGAGTCAAGGAGAACGACAACTGACTCCCTGCGAACCCAGACCAGCTCCAATAGAGCTTTAATCGGTGCGATGAGGATCCAGGGAATTTGCCAGTTCCATTCAAGGCTTTAGAGATTGTCCAGCTGTGCCATCACGATTTCACAGATACCACATCAACACAGATTGGAGGTGCAAAAATGAAATGCATACCAACAAGCAAAATTCCTTTTCATTCAATGCCTCACAGCAACAGAGTCCCGGGTTTGAACCTGACCTTGTGTGCTGACTGTATAGCATTTGCCTGTTCTCCTTGTTGTAAGTTATTGGAGCAAATCCTCCAAAATTATGGAAGAACTCGGATAAGGACATAGACATTTTAAAAAGACAGATTTGCTGGCTGCAACGGAAAACCCCCCAATCCACAGAAAGAATCAGTTTCAAGTTTCAAACCTGTCTGGCCTGTGGACTTGGGCATCACACAACTATGCGGATGGTGTGGGCAGGAAAGGCTGAGACGGAGATAACGAGATTATCTTGGAAACACAAAGGAAGGTACCAAGCCTCAGCAGACGGTGGTAAACAGGCCAGCAGCAAGCACAATCACCATCATGGATGACCCATCCATCGGGACAATGGGAGCCCATGTAGGCGATGGGATAACGATCAGGCTGAGGGATCATGACATCAGCAAACTCCTTATCATCGGAAGCCTATTGTTCATGCCAGATCAAAACTGGGTATCATCAAAAGAACCCTTTTATCCAGAGGACCACCTGGGGGTTTCAAAGGAAACTATAAAAGGCGGAGTCAAGCCAGAACTCGCTCTCTTTCTGCTCTGCTGGACGGCTCGTGAGCCCAACCGATCGACCTAGCTGTAAGTATCCCAGTGACCTGGTGAAGTTCCCAAAATAGGATAGTTGAGAGAAGAAAGGGAAAGGGGGAGTGTACTTGCAAGTAAAATTGTGTAAAGTAAGTTTTACGACGTGCCCGATAGTTTTCCTTCTAAAGCATAAGTTTAGCCATGTATTATGTAGTGTTGGTGAGATTCGATTTCTCATTGTTTAATAAAGCCTGTAAATTTTAGACTTGCTTTGAGTCCATCTTGGTTTCTGTTTTCTCTCATCAGCACACTCTGGTCAATTCAACCTTTTATCATATCACACCATAATTCCGAGGTCTAGAACCTAGGGGATTCCCTTTTGTTTATTCACTCTCTTGACCCTCCGACAAGGGAGAGAATAACTCGGGCAGTTGGGCCCGAAGTGGAGTAAAGGGAAACGAAACCCCTACAGAATGGCGACCATGGCAGGACCTCGTGGTTTGGGATATGTGATTTGCCAGAGGGGGTGAGAGAACGTAGCAAGATGGAGGCGAGAATCTCCTCTTATCTATTTAAAAAGATCAATCTCACCAAACAATGGGTGATAGCTTTGTTGAGAGCAGAGCAGCCCGCAGCAGCTGCTGCTCAATGGACGGAAAGCAAAGCGTATAATAAAGGGCAGGAAAAGGCAGTTTGGCTAGCGTGCCTATCACAGCAGGTAGCCAAAATGCAGAGACAGGTAGATAGTCTGGAAGAGCAACTGAGAGAAGCTAGGGCCAGTGCTGAAGAAAGCGCTAGAGAAGGGGAAGGGCTCTCTGAGGAATGCAGTAAAGCCAGGCAGTGTATCTTGCAGGCGAGGGAGTCCCACAGAAATGCCCAGGAATTCCTCCAATGCCAGGTGGTAGAGGCAAAGGAGAGGGAACGGAACGCCCAGGAACTCCTGGCTCAGAGTACACAGAAGTGCAGGGAGCTGGAGGGAAAGTTCCAAGATATCCAAGCAGCATACAGGGTGGCCCGTAGCGAGCTAGGGGATAGTGATCACGGGCCTTGCCAGGCAAGGATAGCGCAGCTGGAGGGGACTCTGTCCAAGACTAGGGGACGGGTTCACCTGGTAGGACCAGGGGGGTCCCCCGGGGGCAGAGGGCTTCCCTCAGCAGATGACTCCCCAGGGGCAAAGGGGAATAGACCGCCTCCTGAGGCGCCGGGGATAGGTCCGGGTCGGCAGGTGGGGTTCGGGTTGTCCGGGAAGGGACAGGCCCAAGGAGGTGCGGGAGAGCACCCTCAGTAAGCGGCTTCCGCGCCATGTGTAGCACACCACGAGGTGGTGGGTTACCGATCATGGTGGGAGAGCCGGGGGGTAAAGGGGCAACAGCCCCGAGTGGGGCAGATGTGCCCGGTACGGCAAAGGAAATATGGTCCCCCGGTAGGGCAGGCAGATAGGGGGCCCATAGAGAGTGATATCATCATTCCCCATGGGGCACATGTGCTGAGGGGGATGGTGGCTCACTTTCCCAAGTTAACCAGGGCGGGAGACCTGTCATTGCATTTTATGGAGGTGCAGCAGGCAGCCGATATAAACGATTGCGATGAGGTAGAACGGGTAAAGCTGCTACTGATGACCCTAGATTCATACCTATGCAAGGCGGTGACCTCCAGGGAAGGGGGAAGAACTGAAACATGGGTAGCGGCACAGACAGCGGTTCTGGAGGCCATGTGGTTGAATCAGGGTAGTCCTTTCACCAGGGTGGGGGAGACGAAGCAGCAGGTAGCTGAGTCCCCGGACATGTTCGCAGACAGGCTGTGGGCAGTGTATGAGGGAGCGTGTGGGATGTCTTTAGATAGGCAGAATTTAGATGAGAGAACAGCTCACTGGCTGAAGACTCTGGTGGCGAATTGCCTCCCGCGAGTTAGGGCAAAGGCCGAGCACTGGTTCGACCCAGCTGACCCAAACCTTAACGAGGCGGAGGTGATCAGGAAGCTCACCCTTGCATACCGCAATGGGGAGAGAAGTGAGGAGAAGCCCTTTAAGGGCAAGGTGCACAAAATAGTACCGGCACCCCCCAAAAGGAGGCAGTGGAAACAGGAAGGCAGCCAGACCTCTTCCGAGATAAGGCCTGTGTGCTACAGGTGTGGGAAGCCCGGGCATGACAAGAGGGAGTGCAGAAACCTAAGTAGAGCAGTGGGGGATAGGACCCCGGTAACAATAGATATAAGAGATCTATTCACCTATTTGCAGTCCAAGGCAGGAGGGTCCGGACAGGTAGCCATGGCAACAGGCCAGGGCGCGCCCGTATCCGCACCCCCGGCACCTTTATGACTGCCAGCGAAACAGCCCACATTCCTATGCCCGTTAGAGTATGGCCCATGTGGGAGACCCTGGGTCAAGATGGAGGTCCAGGATGTGGTCGGGAGTTACCTGCTGGACACAGGTGCTTCCAGTACCATTGTCCACACGGACAATCCCCGTACATCCCCTCTCTCTAGTGGGGTGCCCTATAGTCCACGGGGCGAGGGAAATCAGAGGGCCAGAGAAGGAGCCAGGAGTGGGAAAGCATGGGACCCCTATGAGGAAGGACAGGTAGCTGCAGCCAGGAAGCAGCCTCGAGAAAAGGAGAGTGCGGGAGTGGTTTTGGCCCCGGACCTGACCACGGTCCAGGCACAAGACCCCATTTTAAAGGCTGCCTCAGCAGCCATTTGCAGGCAGGAGAAGATAGAGGGACCGTATGGGGGTAAAGATCAAGAACAGACCCGGGTTGATGTGGAAACCGTAGGGGAGCCAGGCGAGTCCTCAGGTAGTCAGCCTGAAGTAGCCGGCTGTGTTCCAGGGCGAGGACTGGAAGCAGCGGAGAAGGAAGCTGACTCCAGCCCTCCGCAGGCAGGTACCGTAGACTGCCTAAGAGAGGCAGAACTAGCAGAAGCAGAGGAGATGGAGGTATCACCTCTGGTGTGGGAACCCCCGGTCAGACGTAGGAGTGACAGGGTCACTAAACCCCCAGTAAGGTGGTCCCCATCCCTAATTAAACCTAGGGCTAGGGCCGGCCACAGGAGGGCCGGGAAGGAGAGTGGCCGAAACAGGGCACTACGGAGTGCAGCTGGAGGGAGCCCAGTCTCCACAGGGAACGTAGGGGTATCTCGAAACCCCGTAGTGAAAAGGGAGGTGAGGGGCAGTCAGGCCCCTCGACAGGAGGAGTTCTGGCCTGCACGGGTGGGCCCACCAGAGGGGTGGCCCCAGCGTGAAGGGGACCAGTTATGAGTTTGCCACCCGGAGACGGGTGGCGTTGTATATAGCATTGGTTTGTGTGTAAGTAGATGTAGTTAGCGTAATTAGATATAGGGTTTTGTATAGCTACAGGGGAGTACAGGGACAGACAGTACGGGATCGAGGGATGTGCTGTGGAAAAGTAGACCATAACAGACAAAGCCCCGAATGCCATTTGAGGCGGATAGCTTTGTGGAGGCAAGGAGGTGTTTTGCTTTGTTTTCCAGATGGGTAGCCCCGCCGTATGGATGATGGCAATGATGTGCCTCCGGATGTGCGTGGCGCGTCGCGGGGACACGGAGGAGTCCATCGTATATGGGTGCCCAGGGGACAGAGCACCCCTCGTGTCTACTGGGCAAGGAAACCTGGTAGCGGATAGCCAGGCCAGATACTCCCATGAGGGGAGATGGCCTGGGTGGCTGGGGTCGAACTTGACCAGGTTCTCCAGCCACAGGAGCTTCGCCTACGGGGAAGCATCCATACGCTGTGCCGAGATACAGATGGCTACCGACCAGGTTAGGGTGAGGCAGGCGGGTGTGTTTAATCTGTAAGGGGGACGTTCCTTTGGGGAGATGGTGGTGGCTCAGGAAGCTGAGCTCGGACATGAGGGATCGATCCTCGGACTGGGAAAGACTGGACAATGATACCTACCGGACCATCACGGGGTCACCGGGAGGGATCACTGTATGTTGGGACAAATGGTGGGCCTATGACCAGGGGCTTTATTTATGTCTATGGGGGTCTGCCAAGGTGTGTCCGGTAGGGGCATCAATCACTTTCGTCAAGTGGTGGCAGGACCCCGGGAACGGGATAGATTGGGACCGCAGTGGGCAGGCATGTGTGGCCCCCAGGACTGGGATGACAGTAAAAGCCACCGAATTGCTGGTTCAGGTGAAGAAGCCCCTACCCACAGCCCAACCGATCGACCCTCACAACTGTCCAACCACCACCAAAGGGCCGGAGAATGGGTTAGCACTTGTCCCAACCAAAAAGGTGCTGTACCAGGGAGTGCATTACGCTGTGGCCTCAGTAGTATTAAATTTGACTGAAGTGCGGTTACCCGCATGGTGCCCCCGCGAGACGGAATTATTATATCAGGCCCTACTAAAAGACATTGTAGATGTATTTAGACGTGTTCCTTAATCCTTCACTAAGTCTTTATTAAGACACTACATCCACACTACATCTACGAGTGCCGCGGTCTCCGGTCTCCGGGGAGGGGACAGCCGCTCCAGACTTTTCCAAGCCGCTGAGGAATGTTTCACCCGACGCCGATGTTTCATCTTTACGGCAAGAGGGCCCTGAAAATCATCGGACTGGCTGCACGGCCACAGATGGGCCCTGACCTCGGGATGTTTCACAGAGGAAGAGGACTTAACTTTCTGGTGCCTTTCCCCCGCAGTGGAAATGTTTTGATTCTGCTGTGGGGGGATGTTTGTGTTGAACTCTGTAATATGTTGTGTCCATTTTTATTCATTTTTTTTAAAAACCTTTTTCTATGGTTTGCAATGGAACTTATTATTATTTAAATTATGTAAAGCGCTTTGGGGTCAATGCAAATTGACTTAAAATGCGCTATATAAATAAAGTTTACTTACTTACTTACTTACTTACACGTCCTAGCACTGACCACAACTGGTCTACACACGTACTGGAACCAAGAGAGGGAGGGTGCATGCAGATACTACAGTTATACTACCTAAGGTGGGAGTGTCAAATGGTAATGAGGTAGCTACATATTTGGTTGCATGCATAACCACCTACATCCTTTCCCGTAGAATAAACAGCAGCAGGGTAATTATACAAACCTTCAACATAGTAACAGTATCAATTAATCAAACAGCACAATATTAAGCAAAGTCGCCATACCGATCAGGGGGCCGGACAACTCTACCTGAGCGGGTCCGTACAGCACCCTCACCCTCACTCCCCTCCCCCAAAGAGAAAGGCAGAGGCGGAGAACAACGTGGGGACTGCGGATCAGACAGAAAAACAGGAGACTGGCCAGAAACCGGTGGACTGCTAGATGGCGACTGCCGAGGCGGATAAGAAGAAGATGAAGAAGAAGATGAAGAATCAGTGGGCGAAAGACGTGGAGGAGACGTGCCAGCCGGGGAGGCGAAACTCAGAGGCACCGTTAGAGGGACGGTAGGGGCACGAACAACAACAGGACCAGGCGGCACAATCCGAGGAGGAGAGTCGAGCCACGGAGAGGGAGGCTCCGGGAATGGAAGCGGAGGCGCAGGCTCCCGAACAGCTAACAGAGGTTGGCGACTGCGATGGTACACAATGCCCTCGTAGTCTACTAAATAGGAACGGGGTGAGTCCGCCACTCCTACTACAGTGGCAAGCTTGGAAAACCCGGTAGGTGACTGCAAACGGACAACCTGACCCGTCGTGAGGGGGGGTAGGGGGCGGCAAGACTTGTCGTGGGACCGGCGCTGGATTTCGTGGCGTTGAGAAATACGGCGGTGGACCGCATCAGGGTGGCATACCACCGGCACAAGCGACTGCTGAGCGATCGGCATTGGCGGCCGGAGGACACGGGACATGAGCCGCTGAGCAGGTGAACCCAAAACACCGTCTCTAGACACGTTTCGCAGATTTAACAGTCCCTGATTAAAATCGCAGTTTGACAAGCGAGACTGCTCCAGCAACGTCTTCGCGCTGCGCACAGCACGTTCAGCCAGTCCGTTACTCTGAGGGAATTCAGGGCTGCTAGTAAAGTGAGTAAAGTTCCATTTCGTAGCGAAGGCAGCAAATTCGGCGCTAGTAAATTGACGGCCGTTGTCAGTCTGGAGCTTGACCGGGGAACCAAAGACAGCAAAATGACGTCGCAGCTTGCCGATGACCATCTCCGATGTGATGGTGGGAAGAAGGTCCACTTCAAACCAGGATGAATACGAGTCCACCAACACCAGGTAGTGCTTCCCACGCCACTCAAAAATATCTGCAGCCAGTGAAGACCAGGGCATGTCGGGGGCCGGCTGCTGCAACACGGGCTGCCGCTGCTGGTGAGGGGCCATGGAGTTCCACTCGGAGCACGCCGCCACTCGAGCCTTGATATACTTGGCCATGGCAGGCCAATAGTACTGCCCTTGAGCATGAGCAACGGTAGCGTCAGCGCCCGGATGCCCCAAATGAGCAGCAGAGTAGTAAGCATCATAGAGTGAGGCAGGGATCACCACCTTGTGACCTTTCACGACGATACCCTCCCGAACCACAAGCTCATCCCGAACCAGGAAGAAGGGGCGCACGCCAGCAGGCAGAGAGGCAGGCTTGCGGGGCCACCCGCGCAGAATGACAGCAGACAGCTGTTGAAAGTCAGGGTCGGCAGCAGTGTGCTCGAGCAGGTGGGAGTGTCAAATGGTAATGAGGTAGCTACATATTTGGTTGCATGCATAACCACCTACAGACATGTTCTAGAAATTCCACAACCTGGATTTTGGGGACATAGACATAGAAGAGATGTACCGCGGGGGAGGGGATTTCACTTTGGGGTCCGGTAGGCAAAGACGAGGGGTGGTTAACGACGGGTTTACAGCATTTAACACGAGGACGTCTATTATAGCATGGACAACGTAGAACTGGCCCTGCAGATCAATCAGTTGAAGGGCCAGTTACGAAAGGTTCTGGGGGAGGAAAATGCGGTGGTAGGATCGGGACTGCACGAAGAGGTGGCAATGACTCTACATCTAAAAGAAATCATAGCACAATTGGAGACACATGCAAAAACGATAAACGCTTTGATTAAAGAGGACCGGAATGCGTCCGATCAGGCTGCACAGAATGAGGTGTGTGGGCTGTATGGTGCGTGGTTGTTGGGGGAGGGGAGGAGCAATCTGGAAGACCTGAGGCAAGGTCGGGTCCACTCCTGGATAAGCAACCAGCACCTAGCAGCGCTACACCCTTATAACAGCACTTTGAGTCCTTGTCAGCTTCGTGTGGCCTCCGAGGCCTACCCGGTACCGGTGGATTGCGGTAAATGCAATCACACCATAATGGGAGTGGTCGTAAGAATCCCGGTGATGGGAACCTCGGCACGACCAGCTCCTGTGTACCGAGTAGAGAACATGGGAGTTGTTCGTGGGGGGGGGTGCATATTCGCTATGGGAAGGTCCCACCCTATGTCATAGTGAGGGAGCAAGCTGTGACAGGCATTGACCTTTTGGGTTGTCGGAGCCGGGCAGCACAGGTAATCCTGTGTCCCCAGCGCATGGGCGCTGAGGCTAGGCCTCAGTGTGGGTTCATGGCTGTTGGGGCACAGCCTATAAACTGCACCATGGAGGCGATGGCGGCAGACCATGTCCCTCCACAGGTGGCGTATATAGGCAGTGGGACGTACTGTGTCACCACAAGTGCCCAGCGGTATCAGCACGGATCACAGCTGTGGTGCCCGATACCGCACAGCAGCTTCTGCTTTAAACCCAGGGCAGAAGTCCATGTGGCACAGCAGCGAATATTACCCATCCCGGAACCTTCTTCGGTTCACCTCTCGGTACGAGAAAATGTAACTGACTTATTTAACTATGTTGCCCATTTTGGGTATGATATTCCCCCAGTGAATGAAAAATTAAAAGAGTTGCTGGTGGCGGTCGAGTTGTCGCACAAACACTTCTTCTCCCTGGAACAAAAGACTCTGGATATCGCCAGGGAGATCGAAGAGATCAAGTCTCCAAGTTGGTGGGACCTGGAGTCCTGGATCATAGTTCCAGCATGGGTCCGCATCGTGTCCCATGTTCTGATCATCTGCCAGATGATAATTGTGGTGTATTTGCTATGCATTAATTGCAAATTTAAAAGGCGGAGGAGGATGGCCAAATTACAACAGCTGGTAAATCGAGCCGCCCGACGTCACCGTAACGACACCCCGTCACTGTAAAATGTCTGTACTCTAGTGCAATAGTTTTTGTACATATGTTGTAATCCCTGCATTTTCAGGGAATGGTCGTGAGGGTACTGTATGGTTTGTGGGATTGATGTAAAGTAAAAGATGTATAGTGTAAGTTAATGTGCTTCGAGGGCCTAGTTTAGCAATTAAGGGGGCTTTCGGGGTACATAATTTCACCTTCTCACCAGGAGTGTTTACAGCTCTTGAGGCTGGAGGAGTTGCCCACTAACTTTGTCAATCGATACGGTCCATGCAAGCCTGGACGTATCGTAGGGGCATGTAAGTTATTGGAGCAAATCCTCCAAAAATGATGGAAGAACTCGGATAAGGAAATGGACATTTTAAAAAGACGGATTTGCTGGCTGCAACGGAAAAATCCCCAATCCACAGAAAGAATCAGTTTCAAGTTTCAAACCTGTCTGGCCTGTGGACTTGGGCATCACACAACTAGGCGAATGGTGTGGGCAGGAAAGGCTGAGACGGAGATAACGAGATTATCTTGGAAACACAAAGGAAGGTACCAAGCCTCAGCAGACGGTGGTAAACAGGCCAGCAGCAAGCACAATCACCATCGTGGATGACCCATCCATCAGGACAATGGGAGCCCATGTAGGCGATGGGATAACGATCAGGCTGAGGGATCATGACATCAGCAAACTCCTTATCATCGGAAGCCTATTGTTCATGCCAGATCGAAACTGGGAATCATCAAAAGAACCCTTTTATCCAGAGGACCATTTGGGGGTTTCAAAGGAAACTCAAGTATAAAAGCCGGAGTCAAGCCAGAACTCGCTCTCTTTCTGCTCTGCTGGACGGCTCGTGAGCCCAACCGATCGACCTAGCTGTAAGTATCCCGGTGACCTGGTGAAGTTCCCGAAATAGGATAGTTGAGAGAAGAAAGGGAATGGGGGAGTGTACTTGCAAGTAAAATTGTGTAAAGTAAGTTTTACGACGTGCCCGATAGTTTTCCTTCTATACTCTTAGTTTAATGCATAAGTTTAGCCATGTATTATGTAGTGTTGGTGAGATTCGATTTCTCATTGTTTTATAAAGCCTGTACATTTTAGACTTGCTTTGAGTCCATCTTGGTTTCTGTTTTCTCTCATCAGCACACTCTGGTCAATTCAACCTTTTATCATATCCCACCATAATTCCGAGGTCTAGAACCTAGGGGAACCCCTTTTGTGTATTCTCTCTCTTGACCCTCCGACAAGGGAGAGAATAACTCGGGCAGTTGGGCCCGAAGTGGAGTAAAGGGAAACTAAACCCCTACACTGTGACCGTGTGGGTATCATCGGATGCTCCGGTCTCCCCTCACATCCCAAAGACACATGGGATTGTAGGTTCATTTTCGGCTTGTACTCGCTAGAATTTAGAAGATTGAGGGGGGATCTTATAGAAACTTATGAAATTCTTAAAGGGTTGGACAGGCTAGATGCAGGAAGATTGTTCCCGATGTTGGGGAAGTCCAGAACAAGGGGTCACAGTTTAAGGATAAGGGGGAAATCTTTTAGGACCGAGATGAGAAAAACATTTTTCACACAGAGAGTGGTGAATCTCTGGAATTCTCTGCCACAGAAGGTAGTTGAGGCCAGTTCATTGGCTATATTTAAGAGGGAGTTAGATGTGGCCCTTGTGGCTAAAGGGATCAGGGGGTATGGAGAGAAGGCAGGTACAGGATACTGAGTTGGATGATCAGCCATGATCATATTGAATGGCGGTGTAGGCTCGAAGGGCCAAATGGCCTACTCCTGCACCTATTTTCTATGTTTCTATGTTTCTATGTTAATTGGCCTCTGTAAATTGCCCTACCATGTAGTGTGTGGATAATTAAGTAGGATAACATAGAACCAGTGGGGGCTCAGTATCCGCAAGGCCAGTTTGCATGCTGTATCTTTCAATTAATCAATCCATTGCTAACCTACGGGCCACTTATCACTCACTGATGTCTGAGGCCATGATCATCAATGTAGTTGGAATTATTAATATATCCCTTCAAATGGGCAGTCTTACCAACCTATGACCCAAATAGCAGCCAACCAACCCCCCTCCCCATATTGAGATCAATATACCTGTGGTATTGTGAACGGATAGCAAGAGGCCGCTTTGAATCAAAGGTTTGCTCCCAAGCTACCAGCAACATAGTTTAAGATAAATTCTCAGAAATGGGTGAAATATGGAGACCCCATAAGTCAGTGCTTCCCTATTATGACAAAAGGATCATCCATTCAAATTGACACCGTGTGCTGGTCTGAATGATGGCAAATTCAGATAATGTGTTTCATTGAAGCCTCCCAGTCACCAATTCCCCGAGGAACAGTAAAGTCTGTCACTCATTGCAGAGAGCGCTCAGGCACAGTTAGGTCTGCATTCATGGGTCAGCCCTTCCCTTCCAGAGAAGAGTCTGAATAGTTTGAAGGTCACTATACACCGGAGATATGTGAATTTCATTTCCTGTTCAGTCGCTCAAGTGCAATTTTTACCACCTATAAAATAGTTGCATTGAAAAACAGAGGGGGATTGAATCTTGTGAATTATTGTTACATTGTGACTTAAGATCCTGACACGAGGAATGTTTTAAAAGATGAAGGCTGCCAGATATCACACAGGAGATTGCAGAACAAGTATTTTTTTTATTTTAAGTCATGATAATCTACATTTTATTCCACCCAGAGGAAAATAAATAGCAGCTTGCAGGTTAAGCATCACAAAAATGGGGATCTATTAGCAAGCATAAATAGTGGACATAGAACTCCACCTTAAAGAGTTGGTCCAGCTGTAAAGAAAAAAGAGAATAAATAGAAAAATAATTATAATTAAATGCAATTCTATGCAGATGGGACTATTATCCTGTACGACAACAAACTAAGAGTGCGCCCAGTAATAAGGTAGTAGACGCTACCAGCCAGGTGCATAATAAAGATGAAATCACTTACTGTTTCAAACAATTTAGCCTGTTAATGTTCGACACATGTAACTTAATTTTTAAATAGGTTTCTGCTTTTTGGCTCAAATTAAGAAAGAAAGCCCTTTAAACTGTAGCTGTTCCAGCATTCAGAGAGAGCTAGAAATTAAAATCAAATGGCTATTATGGGATATTTGGAATTAGCACAAAGTTGTAATTGTGACTGACTGTAGATAAATTCATGTTTATTCTCTGTAACAAAGCCTTTTTAAAATGTTTTGTAATTGTTAATATTTTTCAACCATAATCTTTCAAAAATATTTTGCAATGAGTGTGGGTTTCATAAAATTAATGAAATCAAGCATGCTTGCTGATTCTGAGATGTTACATTTTATAAATAAAAAATGTAAGCACCTGTATAATTGAGAGACTCTCTATTTTTAAACCATTCAGGGAGTAAAAGAGGTCCCACTTTGTATCTAAATATCAATGATCATCCACCCCACTGCTACTTGCAAATTGATATTTGATTGGTGGCCCAAAATAAACTAAATTCTAATCAGACCTAGACAACTTTTTTGTTTACATATTTCTTCAGAAACAAAGAAGTTTGAGCACTATGTCTGTGCATACTGACAACAGCTTCAAACCCTTGGTTGGAAGTATCTCATTTAATTTTCAGAAAGAGAAGAAAAAGATGCGTGCCCAGCATATTGCATGAAGTGCTGGAAAATTGCCTGTGGCAAACAGAATGCGATTTTCTACTCAAGTCTCTTCTCATGTTTTGTTGATGAGATATGTTCCATCTCCCCATGTGTGGTATAGCTTGTTTTTCTTCCAACATCAGACATTGTAAAACACCGGCCTCTTTAGGCAGTTACTTCAAAGAAATCCGATATATTAATACAAAAGTCTTACTTGCTTATCTGTGGCTTCAATTTAATGATACAGTTTCATTTATAAGGTGGATATCTGAATTCACAAACCTGCCATTGAAGCTGAAGAGATTTTTATTCTTCTCTATTTAACGAATAATGATCAGCGGATTATTCTAATTTAAAATCCCAGAAAAGCATAAATCCATAATTTTTCTTTGGAAGCCAGTTGGACCCAGTGTGAACTTCCAGGTTTGATTTTGTACCCATGACGTTTTTTTTGTTCTCTTTTAAACTAAAGCACTTGAGGAATGTGTGTTGTAACCTGTATGGCTATAAAATATCAGTGCAGATATAATGCCGGGATGAATGTAATCTTCACTACGAGTGTGTTCTTGCTGAATATGGTTCTGTGCTTGCTGAATATGGTTCTGTCTCCACAGATGATGCTGACCTGCTGTATATTTACAACATTTTATGTTTAATTTAAAGTATTACTGCATATGGGCAGTTTTTAACACTAATATCTCTGTCAGTGAAAATTCACAAAACAATATAAAATGTAATACAGAAGATTTATGTACCCATGCCAGCTCCTTAAACTAGACTTGTCTTTTTTGTTAGCTCCATGGAATACAGAAACCGCAGTGTGGCCGCTTCCTTATCACAACCAAGAAGGAAACCATTCAGCCCATTGTTCATGCCTGCTGCAGGTACATCTATCCCATCCCATTCCTGCCCTCTCCTTTTTTTTCTGCAGTCCTGAAACAATTTATCTCGAAGAGAGACACAAAAAGTTGGGGTAACTCAGCGGGTTTGACTATCTCTGGAGAAAAGGAATGTGATGTTTTGGGTTGAGACCTTTCTTCAGACTGAAGAAGGGTCTCAACCTGAAACGTCACCTATTCCTTTTCTCCAGAGATGTTGTCTGACCTGCTGAGTTACTAAGAATGGTCTCGACCCAAAATGTCACCAATTCCTTTTCGCCAGAAATGCTGTCTGACCCGCTGAGTTACTCCAGTTTTTTGTGTCAATATTCGGATTAAACTAGCATCTGCAGTTGCTTCCTGCACACTTAATTTCTCTCATCTGCCCATCAGCCACACATGCATACAATGAGGATAATATACAAGTATCAATTAACTTACCTGCACATCTTTGCCGTGTAGGAAAAAACTGGACCACATACAAAAAGATACATGGTCAAGATGAAAATGAACCCATTTCACACTGACGAGTTCAGGATCAAACCTACATACTGGCCACAACATCGCTGTGCTGCCCAGAGCTTCAGCAAGATTGCATATGAACAGGCTCCAGTGACTCAGTACTGCTTCAATCGTCTCTGAATTTGGAACAAAGTGAGCCTGGTTGAAGTAGGGAACTTATATATATTTGTGATAAACATTTACGTTTCAGAAAGAAAGTAAGTTTTTAATATAGTTGTAATTAAGGCTATTAATGATTTAAATGCGCCAAGCGCCAACATGAAAATCATTGAATCATTCAACGTAGTGATTTTTTCATACATTGTGACGGTGTGTGGATAAGGATAGATTGCATGCATGGCACTTACTCTAATCTAGAATCATTGTAAGATCTCAAGCTTTCAATATACATTAATTAATGTTAACCAGTCGAATAAATGTGCTGGTCTGATTGCTAATTAATAAAATAATAAAATCAATATTTTATCCTTTGCTGTTGCTAAAGCTAACATTTTTCCACTCTGAACATGATTCTGTTTGAAATATGGTTTTGGAATTATTGTATGAAATTTTAATCTATTGGAAGTATAGTATCTCTTTAAAGCATTTCCTCAGTTTTCATACATACAGTGGCTTGCAAAAGTATTCATACCCCTTGAACTTTTCCACATTTTGTCACGTTACAACCACAAACGTAAATGTATTTTATTGGGATTTTACTTCGGAGTCACGTGAGTGACTACATGAAGAACCCGCTCAGTGCGCAGGCGCGGCATTACGCCAGCAGTGCAACAGCGGCTGCCACGGGAGCTAGGCTGTCCCGTAACAGGATGAACCGGACCGTCAGGTGAGTACCCTGAGGTCGGGTTTTCTTTTACAGATGAGCCTTTTTCTGCTTGTGTTTTTTACAGGCAATGAAAAAGGCTCTGGAACAAAACTGTCCCCCGTTTTCCCGTTGGGGAGGGGGGCAGCAACAGGCGGTAGGAGCGACCCGGTGTTCCGTAATTCCCCGACACCGTGCCGAGGCCAGCCCGCTAGTACCTGAGCAGCGGGCTGGACGCATAGCCACTCGAGAGGCATCCGGCAGGTGTTCCCGATGTCGGACGGGACGTCTCTCCACCCGCACGGGGGGAGAGAGAGCCGCCTGAGTCGCTGGAGCGGCTCACGGAGCAGATGCCTGCGAGACGCGCTGCTTGAGGGGCGCTCTCGCATCTACAAGGCAAAAGCTCCAGAAGAACCTGTCCCCTGCTCGACTCCAGCGGAGGAGCGTTCCATTGCAGGGGGGGGCAGCAACAGGCGGTAGGAACAATTACCGGTCGCCCCGCTATCCCCATCACCGCGCCGAGCCCAGTCCCGCTAGTGCCTGAACTGCGGGCTGGATGTCTAGCCATCCGAACAGGCATCCGGCCGGTGGCGTCCGATTCGTCGGACGGGGACATGTCTCCACCTAAATAGAGGAGAGACAGCCGCCTGAGCTGCATCCAACAGCAATTGGAGCAGCTCCAGCGAGATGCGCAGAAAGAGCGCTCTCGCGGAGGGAGGTCAGGCACCCCCTCCACAGTGCCTCATGCACTGCCCTCTGCTCCCTCATTACTGGAGGCTAACATTGGTGACCAGAGCTGGGCTGGTCTGGAACAGGGGCAGGCGGACGAATTCGGGAGTATGCCTGGGGTGCAGGAACATGAAGAGCTGTTGGGTGTGATGGACCGCTTGTAGCAACCCCACGGGCTGGAGCACCGCTGGAACCAAGAATGGCGGCCAGCATCAACCATTACTGGAAAAGGTGCTCGCTGAGGTGCTGAAACAACACAGCACCAGAAAACGGTGAGGCCCTCAAAGTAAAAAGTGTCAACAGCCAAATCTGGGGGCATGTGGGTCACACATCCAGACCCAAGAACTCAAACTACAGCGGATCCTAAGGCTCCTGACGTCAGCCATCACAGCCTTTGCTCGTTCCGTGGAGACCACGGAGATGGATACCTGCCAGCAGGATGTGCTGGCATTAATGTGTACCACACAATTTGAGATCAACAATCTCCAGAGGGAAACATAAGACCTGCCCTCAATCCCAAATTTGCTGGCTTGTGTAAAGCCCCAGCTGCGGAGACGGACGCGCTGCTATTTGGGAAAGACTTCAATAAAAACTGAAGGAGATGCAGGAAGCATCAAAAACCTTCGGCCTAATGAGGGCAGGCCCCGGGACGAGCAAACCAAGACCTCCGATACCCAAGTGGCAGCACCCCACGGCATCCACCAGTCGACGTCCGCAATATGGGACTGGTGAACGCTTGGGGTCCGCACATTATCCCCAAAGATCTTTCAGATCAGGGCCCACAGCGGACCCTCTGGAAAATGCGCCTCCCCCCAACATCGCCAGCACGTCAGAACAAAATCTTCAGGAAAATGAAGAAACAGAATCGCCAATAACCATGGAGGTAGGTGGGTCTGGTCCCTACCAGCATATAGAGAATAAGGGTGCTTTATTAACAGGGGGGAGATTACACTTGTTTAAAGAAGCATGGGGTATGGTCACGAGTGACAAGTATATACTCAACAACATTACAGGATATAAAATACAATTCATGTCAGAAAAAAACGCCGCCAGTTCAACAATGGCCCCAAAGGGTATTTCTCCCTCCGTCAAAGAGAAACGTGAGGGACAAGCTGAACTGGTGAGACTTATCACAAAGGGGGTCATCGAAAAGACCAAACATGAACCTTTGGAAATTGTATCGAATATATTCACTAAAACCAAAAAAGATGGTGTCTGTCGCATCATCATTGGCTTAACATCACTAAACAAATTTGTTAAGTATATACATTTCAAAATGGAGACATATGTTACTGCCAAACAACTGAATTCCAAAGGACACTTCATGGCAAGCATTTATCTTAAAGATGCTTACTATCTAGTACCCATATACAAGGATCATCGCAGATACCTAAAATTTATCTGGATGGTACAAAGCATTGCCCTATGGGCGAACTTCAGCCCAAGATTATTCACCAAAATATTGAACCCAGCCATGGCAATACTAAGAAAACAAAAACATATTGTCATGGCATATCTGGAGGATATTCTCATAGTAGGGAAAACGATGGAATTGGCTGTGGCAGCAGTATCAGCTACAAAACAGCTCCTCGAAACTCTGGGGTTCGTCTTACATCCAGATAAATCTAAGTTGAAGCCATCCACTATCATGGACTACCTGGGCTTCACAATTAACTCAGTCCATATGACTGTTACCTTGCCAAAGGCAAAAATGGTTGAATTAGCACAATCATGCAACAAATTAATGGTCAACGAGCTAACTCCATATCCAGCACAAGTGGTAGGTGGACTAAACTAGAGTCATCATTACTACTTACACTGGGCATTTAACTATCTAGAGATGTTGGGCGCCTTTTATGGTTTAAAAGCATATGTATCTAATATGCAGCACTTGCATGTTCGGTTACAAATTGATAAATACTACGGTGATGGCTTATATTAACCATATGGGTGGCATAAAATCATTATCATGCGACAAATTGGTCAACATGATTTGGCAATGGTATGTCGAAAGACATATTTGGCTATCAGCTACTTACCTACCAGGTAAGCTAAACACCCATGCCATGAGAAAATTAAACGCCTGGGTTGCAAGTTTGAACAGACCTTACCTGGAACTGGGATTGTCCAAACAAACCATCACCACCATGTCGGCATCCCTTCGAACATCCACCAAGAGGCAGTACTTAACCAGCATCAAAAAAGGGAGAAGTACTGCCAGGAAACATGGACAACATACGCAACAGCTACAGCCACCAACATACTGGAGTTCCTGGCCATCTACACCACGATGTAGGGATCAGCTACAGTGCCATCAACACAGCGCAGAGTGCTCTTTCTGCTTATCTCAAACCAGCGGCAGGACAACAGGCGATGGGATCCCATCCACTGGTGGTAAAACTGATGAAGGGCATTTACAATATCAAGCCCTAAGCCCAGGTATACCCATATTTGGGATATCAGTGTGGTCCTGACATATCTCAGGGAATGGCCACCAGCCATATCCCCCGCCTCGAGCAAGCTACACTAAAGACGCTTAGGTTGATGGCACTTGTATCCGCTCAGAGGGTCCAGTCACTACACCTATTGCGACTGGACAACATGATCACAGCTCCAGACCAGATCTGTCGTTATCCAGCGACTGGTCAAACAGAGCAGACCAGGAACACCTAATCCAGTTGTGGCTTACCCACCAGAACCACGGTTATGTGCCATGACCTACCTACTATCCTACATAGACACAACCAGAATATTCGAGGGAGATGAAAAGCCTTGTGGGTCAGTCACCAAAACCTTATGGTGGGGTACGAGCCAAACCATTGCGAAATGGCTCAAGCAGGTGCTAGAAACTGCTGGGATAAACACTAACATGTACAAATTTTATTCCACCAGGGCAGCATCCATGTCGACGGCTAAAGAATGGACATGCCTATACACCACATCCTGGCTACAGCAGGATGGTGGGAAGGGAAAAGACCGTTCAGAAATTTTATAATAAGCCGTTGGCAAAACCTGGTTTATTTGCAGTAAAGATTTACGAACTGCAAATATTTAATTTAAGCCCAGGGGAGCAACTTAATTCTTTGTTGTTATTGTTTAAAAAATACCATTGTGTTTTTCTACAAATAGACTCATTGGTTCATTACGATAACACTTCCTCCCTCAAGAACTTCGGCAGTGAGTGAAATGAAACTGTTACACGGTTTGAAATCACAGAGCTTTGAAATCTTCACGTAGTCACTCACGTGACTCCGAAGTAAAATAGTAAGATTAAACGAGAACTTACCAGTTTGAAGTTTGATCTGTATTTTATGAGGAGTTACGATGAGGGATTACGTGCCCTCCGCTCCCACCCTCATTATATGGATCAAACTAATAAATTGATGTCTCCTTATCTTTACTATGTTTACTTCAAAATAACTGTGTCTATCTGTGATTCCACACCGCTGCTTGGAAGTATGCCGCGCCTGCGCACTGAGCGGGTTCTTCACGTAATCCCTCATCGTAACTCCTCATAAAATACAGATCAAACTTCAAACTGGTAAGTTCTCGTTTAATCTTACTATTTTATGTGATAGACCAACACAAAGTGGCGCATAATTGTGAAGTGGAAGGAAAATGATACATGGTTTTCAAATTTTTTTACAAATAAAAAACTGAAAAGTGTGGCGTGCAAAAGTATTCAGCCCCCTTTACTCTGATACCCCTAAATAAAATCCAGTGCAACCAATTGCCTTCAGAAGTCACCTAATTAGTAAATAGAGTCCACTTGTGTGTAATCTAATCTCAGTATAAATATAGCTGTTCTGTGAAGGCCTCAGAGGTTTGTTAGAGAACATTAGTGAACAAACAGCATCATGAAGCCCAAGGAACACACCAGACAGGTCAGGGATAAAGTTGTGGAGAAGTTTAAAGCAGGGTTAGGATATAAAAAAATATCCCAAGCTTTGAACATCTCACGGAGCACTGTTCAATCCATCATCCGAAAATGGAAAGAGTATGGCACAACTGCAAACCTACCAAGACATGGCCGTCCACCTAAACTGACAGGCCGGGCAAGGAGAGCATTGATCAGAGAAGCAGCCAAGAGGCCCATGGTAACTCTGGAGGAGCTGCATAGATCCACAGCTCAGGTCGGAGAATCTGTCCACAGGACAACTATTAGTCGTGCGCTCCACAAATCAGACCTTTATGGAAGAGTGGCAAGAAGAAAGCCATTGTTGAAAAAAAGCCATAAGAAGTCCGTTTACAATTTGCCACAAGCCATGTGGCGGACACAGCAAACATGTGGAGGAAGGTGCTCTGGTCAGATGAGACCAAAATTGAAGTTTTTGGCCTAAATGCAAAACGCTATGTGTGGCGGAAAACTAACACTGCACATCACCCTGAACACACCATCCCCACTGTGAAACATGGTGGTGGCAGCATCATGCTGTGGGGATGTTTTTCTTCAGCAGGGACAGGGAAGCTGGTCAGAGTTGATGGGAAGATGGATGGAGCCAAATACAGGGCAATCTTGGAAGAAAACCTGTTAGAGTCTGCAAAAGACTTGAGACTGGGGCGGAGGTTCACCTTCCAGCAGGACAACGACCCTAAACATACAGCCAGAGCTACAATGGAATGGTTTGGATCAAAGCATATTCATGTGTTAGAATGGCCCAGTCAAAGTCCAGACCTAAATCCAATTGAGAATCTCTAGCAAGACTTGAAAATCGCTGTTCACAGATGCTCTCCATCCAATCTGACTGAGCTTGAGCTATTTTGCAAAGAAGTATGGGCAAACATTTCAGTCTCTAGATATGCAAAGCTGGTAGAGACATACCCCAAAAGACTTGCAGCTGTAATTGCAGCGAAAGATGGTTCTACAAAGTAATGACTCAGGGGGGCTGAATACTTTTGCACGCCACACTTTTCAGTTTTTTATTTGTAAAAAAATTGAAAACCATGTATAATTTTCCTTCCACTTCACAATTATGCACCACTTTGTGTTGGTCTCTCACATAAAATCCCAATACAATACATTTACGTTTGTGGTTGTAACGTGACAAAATGTGGAAAAGTTCAAGGGGTATGAATACTTTTGCAAGCCAGTGTATACTGTAAAACAGGAAAGTATTGAACAAAGTTGCAAGGCAAGGCAAGACGACACAAACGTGGCTTATCTATTTGTTAATATTTGTTTAAATCTATTTGTTAGTATTTGTTAAAAATCATAGAAATGTGAGTTCATGTCATAATAATGCAACTGCACACGCAAGCACACACACACTGTAAATGGATCGATTGTAATCATATATTACCCTATAAATGGATCAATTGTAATCATGTATTACACTGTAAATGGATTGATTGTAATCATGTATTACACTGTAAATGGATCGATTGTAATCATGTATTGTTCTTCTGCTGATGGGTTAGCACGCAACAAAAGCTTTTCACTGTACCATGTAACACGTGACAATAAACTAAACTGAAACTGAAACACACACACACACACACACACACACACACACACACACACACACACACACACACACACACACACACACACACACACACACAGCATCGCATACAGTGCTCACCAATCTCCAGGTACTTCTTCTGAACGAATTGAGAGGATTTTGTGAGGTGGAGCTGGCCAAGTGCTGACAAGGCTCAGATGCCTTGAATGCTCGCACCGCTGCTTACAACTCTGGCCTGGCATCCGGCAATATGGACGACTACAAGGTAGAGTCCTACCGACTGTGAAGGGCGGTGAAGGACGCAAAAAGGAGGTACAGGGACAGGATGGAGTCGCAGATGGAGCAGCAGGACACCAGACGTCTTTGGCAGGGGCTACGGACTATAACTAACTACCGGAGCAGCCCCCCCTCATCCGGAAGTGCCGGCACCTCCCTGGCTGATGACCTGAACTCCTTTTACACACGATTCGAGATGGACAACATCACCCCAGGCTTGCCGGCTAACGACAACACCGCCAGCCCGCTGGCTAGCGAGGCTGGAGGGAGGTCCACCGCTGGGGATGTGCACACATTCTCGGTGTCCGAGCACGACGTGAGGAGGGTTCTGACGCGTGTGAACATGAGGAAAGCTGCAGGCCCAGTATATATGGGCGAGTACTAAGGTCTTGTGCTACTCAGCTTGCTCCAGTGCTCACCACAATATTCAACCTCTCCCTGGCCAAATCCATGGTCCCTGCCTGCTTCAAAAGATCCACCATTGCACTAGTGACAAAGAATGCCTCTCCAGCTTGCTTGAATGACTACAGACCCTCACCTCAGTGGTCATGAAATGCTTCGAGAGGCTGATCAAGAACCACATCTGCGCCTTCCTCCCTCGTAACATGGACCCGCTGCAGTTCGCATACCGTCCGAACAGATCCACAGGTGATGCGATCTCTCAGGTTCTGCACACCGCTCTTTCTCATCTTGACAGCCAGATGGAGGGCTATGTGAGGATGCTGTTCATTAAATTCAGCTCAGCTTTCAATACGATAGTCCCCACCAGACTTGCTGAGAAGCTGCTGAAACTGGGGCTTAACACTCCCCTGTGTGCCTGGGTCCTGGACTTTCTCACCGCCAGGCCCCAGCTGGTCAAGACGGGGAGACATACATCCAACCCCCTCACCCTGAATACAGGATCCCACCAGGGTTGTGTCCTCAGCCCCCTACTGTACTCCCTGTAAACACATGACTGTGTGACCAGGTTCAGCTCCAACTCCATCATCAAGTTTGCTAATGACACTGTGGTGGTGGGCCTGATCTCAGACAACGATGAGGAGGCCTACCGGTAGGAGGTATCTGATCTTGGACTCTGGTGTCAGGACAACAGCCTCCTCTTGAATGTCACAAAAACTAAGGAGCTGACTGTGGACTTTAGAAGGGCACAACATCCGAGGACGTACACGCCACCGGAGATAAATGGGACTACTGTGGATAGTGTGAGCTGCTTTAAATACCTGGGAGTCCACATCACAGAGGATCTCACATGAACAACACACACTGCCGCACTGGTGAGTAAGGCAAGGCAGCGCCTTTACCACCTCAGACAGCTGAGGAAATTCAGGGTCTCTCTGAGGATCCTTCAGTGCTTCTACTCTGGGGGCTGTAGAAAGTATCTTGTCTGGCAACATCACAATCTGGTTTGGGAACAGCTCTGCCCAGGACAGGAAGGCTCTGCAGAGAGTAGTGTGTTTGGCCGAAAGCACTATGGGAACGCCCCTCTGCAGGAACTATACACCAGGATGTGCAGATCCAGAGCAAGCAACATTATGGGGGACCCCTAGCACCCCAGCAATGGACTGTTCCAGCTGCTACGGTCAGGCAAACGCCTCCGCTGTCATGCTGTGAAAACAGAGTGGATGAGACGGAGTTTCTTCCCACAGGCCATCAGGACTGTAAACTCTTATCTCACCAGGGACTAATTTACTGTACTAATCTACTGTTGTGTTGTGTCTTTAAAAAAACATGTAAATACTGAATCTGTTCTATTCTGTTCTGTAGTCTTGGCATAAACCGCAAGCATTGCCACTTTCATTTCACTGCACATCTTGTATGTGTATGTGATAAATAAAGTTGACTTGACATGACTTGACTTGACTTGACGACATTTTGCTGAGGTCCTGCACCAGAAAGTTGTGGTGTCCTTTGACTGCTCATCAGCTTTCAAAGACAGGATACTATCCAATTCACCTCCATTGCACATTGGATTTTGTCCAGGGACCAGGTGTACTACAATGTAGAGAACTATATTCTGCACTCTGTATCATTCCTTTTGCTCTATCTATTGTACTGGAGTTTGACTTGATTGCATTTATGGATGGTATATCTGATCTGTTTGGATAGTATGCAAAACAAAGCATTTCCCTGTATCTTGCTACACGTCTCAATAATAAAACTAAACCTAAGACCAATTAAATGATTAAATGATGAAAAAAGTAAAAATATTAAATCTTTTCAAATTAAAAATTGAATGTAACTAAAATAATATAATAATATAATAAAATAAAATAATAAAATAAAATAATAAAAACATTTTTAAAACATCATCTGACCTTTTCCCACAGCATTGGTGATACATGTGTACCTCCTCTATTCATTCCTCTACTAGCCATCTTTGTGGTAAAACTGAGGATGTGCTGAGCCAGTCCATAATGTTTCATGGTGTCATCACCATGGGTAAGGCTCGGTGTGTTGCTCACCTCCACCTTTTGCTGGTTGATCATGTGAGGAAGCTCAAGATGAACTGAGCCATGAATGGATGGCAGCCAACAATCCCAATTAATCTGTGTAATGAAGGGCAATGCATCCGCCGTCATGCTAAACAAGCGATCTTCCACCAGTGCACTCCAAGCCTGAGTGGCGCAAAGCCTGGAAAGATGCCAACACCACCAATGGACCCCACAGTGAAACCACTGGGTTTTAACTTCCATCGCAAGCAATGGCTAACCCTGAACAGAATCTGCACCCTCCATGCAAGAACAGCCCCTCACCTGCATAACTGGTAGATGACAGACTTTGTGAATGACTGCCCACTGAGGCTTTTCCCTGGTGGCATCAAAGCCATCCACCCGGAACTGTTGCAGTCCTGGTCTGTATGACTACCTTTGATCTACAACTTTAGGCTGTGCACGTCATAAGCAAGAAGACCAGTGCACTGCACAGAGAAAAAACTATTTGATTATGTAATTCATACCCCTGAACAAAGCATTCTAGTCTGAATTATATCACCACATGTCCCAGAACATGTGTGTTACATGTTCTGCACACATTGAATTGTTTCCATTACAGGCAAACTTATAGGCACAGAAGCTAATGTATAGTGATCACCAGAATAATGGGTGTTCTGCTTTTGTCTTAATGGCTTATGAACCTAGTCCAAAATATTTCACAGAAGAGGTGGTTTAACTTGAAGGCACAGTAATGCACCAGTTCTCTTTATAAATGCTTTTCTGGGTGTATCAGTTAATTTCAAATCTGTACTGAAAGGAAAATGGCTGACAGCACCAATAAAGAAGGTAATAATCCCAGAACAAGAACAGTTTATCCATGTGAAACTCACACATCTATCTGTAACTAACACAGACAATGGCAATGGCAATGGCAGCTTCTGCTGTCATGAGCTATGCAGACTAAATCCATGCTGGTTTACTCATCTGTAATCTATCAACTCTCATTATGCAACTGAACGATAAGATTTGTTTAATTAAAGAGCAAATTTAGGCAGTGCAAACTACAGTGTAATAATGGGAAAGTGTCTGAGCTCTTCTTGCTTGTAAACCATATGTGAGTTTGGAAGTTTGTACTGAGATTAAAATGGCAAGTGGTGTTGGAGGAGCAGTAAATATGCAAATTGTGGCTGAACTTTCATGTCAGGCCGAGGTAGTGTAGAAATTAAGATACATCGATATAATTTTGTGCAAGCATGCAGTGGCAAGCATTCTCTGGCAGATCTTTAGGCAGCTCTGGCTCAGAGCTCAAGGATAACTCAAGGATAACTGTGTACCCAAGTTGTCCAGTGTGTCCCTGTGTGAGCAGCAACACATGCAAACAGAGCTGAGAACCGGCGTATGGTCTCAGGTTTCACCTGAGCAGCACGGTGGCACAGCGGTAGAGTTGCTGCCTTACAGCGCTAGAGACCCAGTTTCAATCCTGACTATGGGTGCTTGTCTGTACGGAGTTTGTACGTTCTCCCCGTGACCGCGTGGGTTTTTTCCGAGTACTCCGGTTTCCTCCCACACTTTAAAGACATACAGGTTTATAGGTTAATTGACTTGGTAAAATAGTAAATTGTCCCTAGTGTGTGTAGGATAGTGTTAATGTGCCGGGATCGCTGGTCGGCGCGGACTCGTGGGCCCAAGGGCCTGTTTGCACACTGTATCTCTAAACTAAACTAAACTAAACTAAACCTCCAGCAAAATTAAGGCAGTCAATTTGGAAAGTGGAAGCTTATTGTGAGCAATGGTTTTCATTCAAAGCAGACACTGAACAAGATAACACAATAAAGTTTGCAAAACAAAATTAGGGTGCCTCTGATCTCTTGCCAATGCCCCCTCCTTCAAACTTTTAAAGATGCGTATTAAAGGGTGAATGACCAAACTGTATCAGTTGGAATGAAATAGAACATAAATGATTTTAAATTAATTTTGGAAAGACAAAATACATGCTGGTAATATTGTTCAAAAGGGAACTGTAGGTTTCTGTGACAGGGCAGAAAGCTGGTGCTCCATGCTCTATAATACCGACCTGTGATCTTTGTGGCATTGCAGTTGTCAGATCCAGAGTGAAGGTGCGTTACTTGCTGCATAAGGTGGAGTGGTGATAAACAAAGATCAAAATGCTTATCTTCTTTTCTGTTGTTGTACTACTACTCAATAGATGGAGAGGTTGGCAGAACATCTTCAGTTCAGCGAGGATGATTGGAAACGGGAGCATCATGTGGCATGCACATCACCATGATTCCCCATTCAAAGGGACCTTGATTTCCAAAAGAACCATGCCAATAAAAATACCGATGATATTGCAACCGGTAGAGAAGAAAAATAATATGAACTGATAATGACACAAAGTGCTGGAGAAAGTCAGTGGGTCAGCCAGCATCTCTGCAGAACATGGATAGGTGACATTTCTGGTCGGGATCCTGTTTCAGATTGATTGTAGTAGAGTGGGGACAAAGCTGGAAGAGAGAGCAAGGGGCAAGACTAAGCCTGGCAAGTGATAGGTGGATAGAGAAGAGAAGGATTTTTCATGGGCAGATGGTTGGACACAGGCTAGAGATGACAAGAGAAAAGTGTGAGTAAAGCATAGAAGAGGTGCCAATTGTGAAGCCAGATGAAGGAATTAATGAGGTGATATTTCATGATTACTACACATATCTGGACTACATCTCCTCCCACACTGCCTCTTGCAAAGATGCTATCCCCCTACTCTCCCAGGCTTGCTGGATCTCCCGGTTGTTAACCATTCCGACTCCCGTTTCCATTCCCAGACTGACCTTTCTGTGTCAGAGACTCCATTGTCAGTGAGGCCACGAACAAACTGGAGAAATGGAACTTTATATTCCACTTGAGTAGCTTACAATTTTAGGTAACCTTTCTACACACAACCCCGTTCTTCTCCCCCTTCCTTTTTTCCTCTCTTTTCCCTTCTCTGTGCCCCATGCGATTTCACACCCATTTCTCCCCTTCCCCCTCTCCCCCTCTCCCCTTCTCCCTCTCCCCTTCTCCCCTTCCCCTCCCCCCTCTCCCCGTCCCCCTCTCCCTCGTCCCCTTCCCCTTCCCCCTCTCCCCGTCTCCCTCCCCCTCTCCCCTTCCCCTTCCCCCTCTCCCTGTCCCCTTCCCCCTCTCCCTGTCCCCTTCCCCCTCTCCCCCGTCCCCTTCCACCTATTATCCCTCACTTTTTGTATTTTCATCTCTGGCCTCTCTTTACCCATCTAACTATCAAAACCTCCCCTCACTTGCATCCACGTGTCATGAGAAGGCCATGATGAAGCAAGCAAACAATTTTGAAGACAGCTGCGGCCCTGAGGAACTGCTGTAACAAAGTCCCAGAGCTGAGATGTTGGACCTCCAACAAACTCAACTGTATTTCTCTGTATGAGGTTTGACTTTAACGCTGCTGCAATTTCCCTTTGATTCTCCTTGGGGTGGTGCAGCTTATAGTTGTTGCTTTATAGCGCCAGAGACCCGGGTTCGATTCCAACTGTGGGTGCTGTCTGTACGGAGTTCGTACCTTCTCCCTGTGAGTGAGGAGCTTTTCTCCGGGTATTCTGGTTTCTTCCTGCACTCTAAAGAAGTACAGAATTGTTTGTATGTTAATTGGCTTTGGTAAAATCGTACCCAGTGGTAAGGTTAGTGCTAGGGGATGGCGTGACCGTGTTTCCAAGCTGTATCTCTAAACTAAACTAAGCACTTTGACTTCAGTTTGATCAAAATTCAACTGACAGGATCGGAGCTAATGCTACCAGAATATTGTAGGGGATAATCACTGTAGCTTGCTCCACAGAAAACATGATGCATGTCTGCTACTCTCAGTGCTTCTTCCAAATGTTTAACGTAGAGGAAGAAGTACTGGTTCATCAGCTGAGGGGTGGGGAGGGGGGCAAGAAGAAAAATAAGTGCAAATCAGGAGGCTTCCTTGCCCACTTACCCTGTGAACTTTGGCTCCAGGTTCAATGGAGGTCAGTCAGAAGAAGTAAGCAATGAACATTGAATTCTCTAATTTTAGATAGCACTTGCTTTCTCCCTCCTTTCCCTCCTCCTTCCCAGCTCAGCCTACTGTCTCCGCATCTTCCTTTCTTTTTCCCGCAACCCCCCCCCCGACATCAGTCTGAAGAAGGGTCTCGACCCAAAACGTCGCCTATTCCTTTTCTCAGCTGCCTCACCCACTGAGTTTCTCCAGCATTTTATGTCTACCTATCCCGACCCAAAACGTCACCTGCCTATTTCCTCCACAGACGTTGCCTGACCCATTGAGTTCCTCTAGCAATTTGTGTTTTGCAGAGATTTCCAGGACCACTGTTCCCCACCGGCTGAACTTACTACTCTCTGCAGAGCTTTCCTGTCCTGGGCAGAGCTGTTCCCAATCCAGATTGTGATGTTACCGGACATGATGGTTTCTACAGCCCCAGAGTAGCTCTCAAGGATCCTCAGAGAGACTCTGAATTTCCTCAGCTGCCTGAAGTGGTAAAGGCACTGCCTTACCTTCCTCACCAATGCGGCAGTGTGTGTTGTCCATGACAGATCCTCTGTGATGTGGACTCCCAGGTATTTGAAGCTGCTCACCTTATCCACAGTTGTCCCATTTTTCTCCAGTGGCATGTATGTCCTCGGTTGTTGAGCCCTTCGAAAGTGCGATGAATGAGGTACAAACATTAGTTTAGTTTAGTTTAGAGATACAGCACGGAAACTGAGTCCGTGCCGACCAGCGATCCCTGCACATTAACACTATCCTACACACTAAGGACAAGTTTACATTTATATCAAACCAATTAACCTACAAACCTGTATGTGTTTGAAGTGTGGGAGGAAACCGAAGATCTCGGAGAAAACCCACACAGATCATGGGGAGAACGTACAAACTCCTTACAGACAGCACCCATAGTCGGGATCGAACCCGGGTCTCTGGCGCTGTAAGGCAGTAGCTCTACCGGTGTGCCGCCATGCCCCTCTATATTTAATATTTCCTATTTAAACTGCATCAAATTCTGATGTATTTTCTGAGTCAGAACCAACACATATCTTTGACCAGGGCAATCGTTGCATAACATTAATGTCTGAACATTCTCAGCCCCATGTTAAGCTCTTTCAATTTCAATTTGGTCTCCAAATGTTGGTAAAAAGACTCAGAAAAATTAATTGGTGTGGGAGTGAGTTTTGTATTATATGAATCTCATACCTTTATGGTTAATTCTTAACCCCACACCCTTCCGAATAGCGTTACCAGCAGATAATATAATGCCAGTGAACTTCTTGATGAGAATTATAATTCTTAATTGTGCCTTCAGGGCTATAGCTTTGAATTTATATTAAGTGCAAAGTCCTTCAGTACAACATTGAGTTACGTATTTTGAGATCTAGAATATCACAGGACATGAGGTTTGTATCCATAAGAATTTTGCTTATAGAATTGAACATTGACTAGTGGGCTACCGCAAGGCTTGATGCTGGGACCGCAGCTATTTACAATATACATCAATGATTTAGATGAAGGGATTCAAAGTAACATTAGCAGATTTGCATGTGACACAAAGCTGGGTGGCAGTGTGAACTGTGAGTAAGATGCTATGAGAATGCAGGGTGACTTGGACAGGTTGGGTGAGTGGGTGGATGCATGGCAGATGCAGTTTAATGTGTATAAATGTGAGGTTATCCACTTGTAGCAAAAACAGGAAGGCAGATTATTATCTAAATGGAGTCAAGTTGGGAAAAGGGGAAGTACAACGGGATCTGGGGGTCTTTGTTCATCAGTCAATGAAAGTAAGCATGCAGGTACAGCAGGCAGTGAAGAAAGTGAATGGCATGTTGGCCTTTATAACAAGAGGAGTGAATATAGGAGCAAAGAGGTCCTTCTGCAGTTGTACAGAGCCCTAGTGAGACCACACCTGGAGTATTGTGTGCAGTTTTGGTCCCCTAATTTGAGGAAGGACATTCTTGCTATTGAGGGCGTGCAGCGTAGGTTTACAAGGTTAATTCCCGGGATGGCGGGACTGTCATATTCTGAAATAGCAGAGTCAGGGGATATGGGGAGAAGGCAGGAACGGGGTAATGATTGGGGATGACCAGCCATGATCACATTGAATGGCGGTGCTGGCTCGAAGGGCCTGAATGGCCTAATGCACCTATTGTCTATAATATATATATACAAGATTAACTACTTACCTACATTTTTTAAATCAAGTAATATGAATATATATATATATTGTTAATCTTGTTTTCCTCATGGAAAATATTAAACACAGATGGTGAGGTTTCCATGTCTTCTATGAACCTATTTAATGTCCTTCAGTAACATTTTCCGTCTCAATAACATGTAAGCTATGTCCGTTTGTATGTTTAGGCAGCAATCATTCTGCTTAAAGATATACTAAATACATTGGTTCTGTATTACTTGAAAATACATCTGAATTTGGTTTGAATCTAAATCAGAATGTAAATATACTGGCTCCATTGTGGCACTTAGGAATCAGAAAGATCTGGGTTCAATTTCCACTCCAGGAACATTGACCACATAATCTTGGTTGAAACTCCGGTGCTTTGTTGAAAAGATTCTACAGGATAGGAGATGCCTGGTTAGAAGTACTTGTATGCACTCTTCTTTTTGTGTCCATCTTGATACAAATGTTGACCTGGCTGTCATCGTCTGTCTGAAAAGGACGCAAGCTTCCGGTGACAGTCAGTGGAAGCCATCACTTGTCGTAATAGATGGTGGTGGTAGCAGAATTAGCTCAGGATACTTCCAGTTTCCAGCCCCGCGATGTGGACGCTTCTGCTATGGGGCCCTTGTAGGCACTAAACTCACTTAATTGTAGTATACACCATCAACCTTGCTTCTGAAATTCTGTTCTATTGACTTCAATCGCCTTCCACCCACGCCATTAGCATTCAGAATGTCAGGCTGGCAACGATTTCTGTGTAGTTGCACATTTGGGATGGGCAGGTGGGGTGGGTGGTATAGGCTTGGTGTAGTGGTGGGAGAGCTTCAAGCTCAGATCAGGAATATAAAAGCAACTCAGGGACATGACTGACACGTATGTCTCAACCAACAGCAATATACAAGGTTTTAGTTGATTCAACAAATCAACAAATTAGTTGATTGTTTATTGCACGGGTTATGTCACCTATCTAAGACGGCATCTGTATCTATATTTTAAGATTAGTTAAATATACCATGGTAGTGCACTGAAATTCTCAGAAAGATTGAAGGAAATGTTCCTGTACCCTGACATTAATGCTCCACCAGTTGGTTTCATGCCCCCGGGCCACACTGTGCTACCTTATGTGGTCTTCCTCTGAGAGCCCAACCTCTGTAAGAGAAGGATGGGAACTGGTACATGACATAGAGCCAATTGCACTCATAGAACTGCTTTGACAGTCAGTGAAGGACTGAACCTTGATTCAACCTAGCCGCCAAGGTCCACTGTTTTAATGGAGCTGCGAATGTCTATGATGGTCAACAACATGTAGGAGCCGCTAAGAAATGTAAACAATGGCGTTAAACAATCATTTTGACGTTGAAATTAAAAACCAAAATCACGCACAAAAAATATTGAAACAAGCTTAAAGAAATAATGAAAAAGGCCTTCCCATTTCTTCCCAGCAGCTGATCTCTTGTGCTGCTCATGGCAGGTTTAACATGGAACATGGCCAGTTGGAAGGCTCCGTGGCAGGAGAAACATGAAGCTGTGGAAGTTTACACTGCCCCATTAAACCTCATGAGAAATGGGTTGACGCATCCACAGGCGTAGATTTGTTTCATTACAACTACTGAGTGAAAGCAATCATTTACTTAACATTGTTGTTATTGAAGTAGTCAAAAACACTTTTTGTTTATCTCTGAGATTTTTCAAACTGAGTGATCCTTCTGATTTGCTTACATTTTGTGCACTGGAGATACTTAGCCATCTGATTATGTTAGAGTCAACATCAAAGCTCAAATAATTCGGCACACTTGGGGCTTTGGCTGAACTGGAGTAGCAGATTTTCTGGACTATTGAATGTTACTCCTATGAGGACCCCCCATTTTACTTTACTTTTTTTCTTTAATGCAGCGGCATTGTAAATTTTCCAGTGATCCCAGTGTGGGAAATGCACTAGCACCCTGGACCCTAATAATAATATAATAATAACTTTATTTATAAAGCACTTTAAACAACCGCAGTTGCCACAAAGTGCTGTACATGAGAACTCATGGACAAAAAGTTATTACAAACCATTAAAGACCGTAAAACAAAGGACTAAAAAACAGTAAAAATTAAAAGACATTAAAAGCACTAAGAACAGGAGCAATGTCTCAGCCAGTGTCGAAAGCCAGAGAATAAAAATGAGTTTTTAGGGAAGATTTGAAGATGGACAGTGAGGGGGCCTGTCTGATGTGCAATGGCAAGGTAATCCATGCCACAATTGCTCCTCACATTCTGTATATTTCAGACTACAACCCTGGCTCCATCTGTACTCTGGGCTCTGGCCCTGGTACACTCTGTTGGCTCTGGCCACATACCTGCTTGCATCCTATACCTCCTAACTCACCTTTCAGACTGATGGGTGCAAGTCAGATGCTGAACCATTGGGCTTTCCAGACAATCGGATCCCGGATTATTGGAATTTTACCATAGTCCTTGGGCGCTATCCATCAATGGAGATTCAGTTTGGAGAGGGGTTGGACTTAGCCAGTCTATATCACATGTTAAACACCAAATGCTGGAGTAATTTAGCGGGACAGGCAGCATCTCTGGAGAGAAGGAATGGGGATGTTTCAAGATGAGACCAGACTGGTTAGGGATAAGGGGAACAAAAGAAATAGACAGTGATGTGGAGAGATAAAGAACAATGAATGAAAGATATGCAAAAAGGTAATGATGATAAAGGAAAGGCCACTCCAGAAATAGTGGATGCATTAGTAATAATCTTTCAAAACTCTTTAGATTCTGGAGTAGTTCCTGAGGATTGGCGGGTAGCAAACGTAACCCCACTTTTTAAGAAGGGAGGGAGAGAGAAAACGGGGAATTACAGACCAGTTAGTCTAACATCGGTAGTGGGGAAACTGCTAGAGTCAGTTATTAAAGATGGGATAGCAGCACATTTGGAAAGTGGTGAAATCGTTGGACAAAGTCAGCATGGATTTACAAAAGGTAAATCATGTCTGACGAATCTTATAGAATTTTTCGAGGATGTAACTAGTAGCGTGGATAGGGGAGAACCAGTGGATGTGGTGTATCTGGACTTCCAGAAGGCTTTCGACAAGGTCCCACATAAGAGATTAGTTTACAAACTTAAAGCACACGGCATTGGGGGTTCAGTATTGATGTGGATAGAGAACTGGCTGGCAAACAGGAAGCAAAGAGTAGGAGTAAACGGGTCCTTTTCACAATGGCAGGCAGTGACTAGTGGGGTACCGCAAGGCTCAGTGCTGGGACCCCAGCTATTTACAATATATATTAATGATCTGGATGAGGGAATTGAAGGCAACATCTCCAAGTTTGCGGATGACACTAAGCTGGGGGGCAGTGTTAGCTGTGAGGAGGATGCTAGGAGACTGCAAGGTGACTTGGATAGGCTGGGTGAGTGGGCAAATGTTTGGCAGATGCAGTATAATGTGGATAAATGTGAGGTTATCCATTTTGGTGGCAAAAACAGGAAAGCAGACTATTATCTAAATGGTGGCCGACTAGGAAAAGGGGAGATGCAGCGAGACCTGGGTGTCATGGTACACCAGTCATTGAAAGTGGGCATGCAGGTGCAGCAGGCAGTGAAGAAAGCGAATGGTATGTTAGCTTTCATAGCAAAAGGATTTGAGTATAGGAGCAGTGAGGTTCTACTGCAGTTGTACAGGGTCTTGGTGAGACCACACCTGGAGTATTGCGTACAGTTTTGGTCTCCAAATCTGAGGAAGGACATTATTGCCATAGAGGGAGTGCAGAGAAGGTTCACCAGACTGATTCCTGGGATGTCAGGACTGTCTTATGAAGAAAGACTGGATAGACTTGGTTTATACTCTCTAGAATTTAGGAGATTGAGAGGGGATCTTATAGAAACTTACAAAATTCTTAAGGGGTTGGACAGGCTAGATGCAGGAAGATTGCTCCCGATGTTGGGGAAGTCCAGGACAAGGGGTCACAGCTTAAGGATAAGGGGGAAATCCTTTAAAACCGAGATGAGAAGAACTTTTTTCACACAGAGTGGTGAATCTCTGGAACTCCCTGCCACAAAGGGTAGTCGAGGCCAGTTCATTGGCAATATTTAAGAGGGAGTTAGATGTGGCCCTTGTGGCTAAGGGGATCAGAGGGTATGGAGAGAAGGCAGGTACGGGATACTGAGTTGGATGATCAGCCATGATCATATTGAATGGCGGTGCAGGCTCGAAGGGCCGAATGGCCTACTCCTGCACCTAATTTCTATGTTTCTATGTTTCTATTCTAAGCTGTTTATAGGGTGAAAATGAGAAGCTAGTGCAACTTGGGTGGGGGAGGGATAGAGAGAGAGGGAATGCTGGGCTACCTGAAGTGAGAGAAATCAATATTCATACCACTGGGCTGTAAGCTGCCAAAGCGAAATATGAAATGCTGTTCCTCCAATTTCCGTTTAGCCTCAATCTGACAATGGTGGAGACTGAGGACAGAAAGGTCTGTGTAGAAATGGGAAGGAGAATTAAAGTGTCCAGAAACCGGATGATCAGGTTGGTTCAGGCGGGCTGAGCGAAGGTGCTCTGTGAAACGATCGCCCAGTCTGCGTTTGGTCTCGTTGATGTGTAATTCAATTCAATTCAATTCAATTCAACTTTATTGTCATTGCACAGATACAAGTATGGGTACAACAAAATGCAGTTTAGAATCAGTCCGTAGTAATAGTGCAATATAGAAATAAAAATACAAAATAAGCAAGCAATGTGGACGGGGAGACTGGAGAAGTCTATCGGCGGGACTCTGAGTTCAGCAATGTGATAGTGTTATTGTAGAAGCTGTTCCTCGTCCTACTGGTACGAGACCTGAGGCTCCTGTACCGCCTCCCTGATGGGAGGAGGGCAAACAGTCCATAGTTAGGGTGGGAGGGGTCTTTGATGATCTTCCCGGCCCGTCTCAGACACCGTTTTCGGTGGAGGGCATCCATGGCAGGGAGCGGGGCACCGATGATGTACTGAGCGGTTTTCACCACCCGTTGTAGTGCCTTCCTGTCCGCTACGGTGCAACTGCTGTACCATACCGTGAAGCAGGTGGTCAGGATGCTTTCGATGGTACAGCGGTAAAAGTTGGTCAGGATCTGGGGGGGACAGGTGAGCCTTCTTGAGCCTCCTCAGGAAGTAAAGGCGCTGCTGCGAGTCCACATCTTGAACAACGGAGCCCCATCGACAACAGTGTAGCCCCGGCATTCCCTCTCTCTATCCCTCCCTCACCCAAGTCTCACTAGCTTCTTATTTTCACCCTACATACAGCTGACAATGGCCTGTTTCCTTTATCATTGCTACTTTTTTGCATATCTTTCATTCATTGTTCTTTATCTCTCCACATCACCATCTATATCTCTCGTTTCTCTTATCCCTAACCAGTCTGAAGAAGGGTCTCGACCCAAAACGTCACGCATTCTTTCCAGAGATGCTGCCTGTCCCGCTGAGTTACTCCAGCTTTTTGTGTCTCTCTTCGGTTTAAACCAGCTTGTGCAGTTCCTTCTTACACACTATATCACATGTTGTTAAGTGTGAGAGCATGGGTGGAATGGATTGAGACATTTCGGCTTTCAGGTACATCAAACAAGCTATGTGTTACTGCAAAGAAAAATACATATTACTCCCAAAACCCAAAGAAAAGCTCACATCATCTGTCAATAATTAAAGCAGTGAGAAAAAAAGCACATGCACACACACACACACACACACACATCTGGCAAAATCAAGAAGGCCGAAACTCAAAGTTAAGTGTGCTCTCAGAACTGTGGCAGCCACCTCAGCATTCTTCATTTCCTACTCCTATTCTCATGGCTTCCCAGCCCATGGATGTGCCAAGTAACGCTGAGCACATCTAGCATGCTCAGCAGATTTCCCATATTGTCCGGCCTCAACAATCAAATCCATTCTCTGCCATGGTGGATTTTACAGCTGCTGTGGCTGCTGAGGGAACTCATTGAACGCCAAGAGGACAAATGGTTCAAATATTGAACAGACACACACTCAGACAAAAATATGGCCTTTGTTTGCTTTTGAGTTCTGTTCTGTCTAAGTTATTTTAAATGTTTTTAATTCACAATGGGGATGAAATGAAAACCATAAAATTTTCAGTTACGAGCCATCTTTTCATGTAATAATGCTTTGGAATTGCTCGAACAGTTGCTATCTAAATATATCTTACGTAGACCATCAGAGCTTGTAGTTCACAGAAACCATTTTCCAACTAAATCCCGACCGCAGGTTAATATAACAAGATGTGAATAATTAGCTTCTGCTGCAGAATCCATTAAACAATCCACAGCAAAGTGATAAGTCAAGATATCTGAAAAGCCATTCTCTCTGCTGTTCACAAGCTGACCATTGAGCTGTTACTTCAGATGCTGCATGTCTAAAATAAAATAAATACAGCGGAACAGTTCAGGCAGCATCTCTTCAAATAAAAAGAGTTTCAAATTAGAGACTCTTTCTTAAAATTTCATCCCATGAAGGGTTTTGAACCTAAAATTATAACTGTGTCACTTTCCACAGATGTTGGCTGACTTGTTTTGCATTTCCAGCGTTTTCTGTGAAGTCAATGTCCTTCACCAGCACGAGTTCCAAATATGCATTCCCTGTGCCCACAGCTCTGTGCTGGCCAAGCTGTGCTCTTGAATGATCAAACATCTTCCACTGCTAGCAGTTTAGTTTAGATTAGTTTAGAGACACAGCGCGAAAACAGGCCCTTCGGTCATGGAGGTCTTGAATTTCTACACAGCTGTGGCCACGTTCACTGTGGCCAATGCTGGACTAAGTCCAGGATTGGAATGTGAACATCCTCAATTTCCCAACATATTATGAAATCAGGCTGCAGGGTTGACCTGGTGCAGTCTTAGCCAAGGCAGCCATTTCAATAGAGAGAAGCACATGCAGCGGAGATTGGCAAATTTCAGACAATTTACATTTAATAAATTAATTAAGATTACTTAAATGTTTTAGACTGATGTAATGTTTAATTATTATATTATGATATTAGAATTTGTACTTTTTAAATGCAAATTGCCCTTTTTAATAACACTTTTTAATATTTGATATTTTTTGCATGATTGTGATCTTCATTAGTGTTTATGTTGCTGAGGACAGACGGTCATCTTGATTTAGTTTAGAGATACAGCGCGGAAACAGGCCCTTTGGCCCATCAAGTCTGGACTGACCAACGATCCCCGCACACAAACATGATCCTACTCACACTAGGGACAATTTACATTCATACCAAGCCAAATAACCTACAAACCTGTACACCTTTGGAGTGTGGAAGGAAACCCAAGATCTCGGAGCACAACCCACACGGTCACAGGGAAAACGTACAACCTCCGTACAGACAGCACCCGTAGTCGGAATCGAACCCGCTGAAAGGCAGCAACTCCACCGTTGCCCCACTGTGCCACCCCTGTTCGTGTTGGTGTTGGTTTAATGTCGTCACATGTTCCCAGATACAGTAAAAATCCTTGCTTGCTTGTTATCCAGGCCAATTCACATCACATACGAGTGTACACAAGTAAAATAGATAGTATAAAGGGAAAAATATCAGAATGCATAATTTATTGTTATAGTTACCGAGAATGTTCACATTTAAAAAAGGTGCAAGGGCCACAATGAAGTACCTTGTGAGATCAGGACTACACCTCCGGCTTATTCAGTCATCTCCGATCATTCAGTAGTTTTAGTTTTAGAATTCAACATGGAAACCGGCTCTTTTGTCCACCGAGTTCATAGCAATAATTTACATTCCAGTAAGCCCTCCTTATGACGGACCATGGATGGCGAGGCGGAGGGGGGGGGGGGGGGTGGTGGGGGGGTGGAGGGTGGAAATGGTGTCTGCTATTGATGATTGTCCGCTATAAACTAAATGTGATTACCCAGTATCATTGCACAAGTATTAGAAACAAAGAACTGCAAATGCTGGTTAATACACAAAAGGACACAAAGTGCTCAGCAGGTCAGGCAGCATCCCTGGAGATGTTTTGGGTCGAGACTCTTCTTCAGACTCTCGGTCTGGAACTGGTCCTGGACTCCAGGTGAGTTGACAGCCCTGGTCTGCTGGCAACTGTGGGAGAGGCGAGGATCGGCGGAGTCACTGCTCACAGCCGGAGTGCTGGTGAGGGTCGTCAGTGGCGGTAGCGGTAGTGGCAGAAAGCTACCATTATTTATCATCTTTATAAGGGTGTAGGAAGGAACTGCAGAAGCTGATTTAAACCGAAGATAGACACAAAAAGCTAGAGTAACTCAATGCGACAGGCAGCATCTCTGGAGAGAAGGAATGGGTGATGTTTCTGGGTGAGACCCTTCTTCTCTGAAGTGTAACCAGCAGCCTGTGTTCTTCAAGCAACAGAGGTGATAATGACTATGGGGATCCTCTGTCTGCTATAACCGAAATCCATTATAAAGAGGTCTGTAATAACGAGGGTTTACTATTTTGCTATGTCATCCCACTTTATCATCACTCATCACACTAGGGGCAATTTTGAAGATCCAATTCACCTACAAAGTCGCACATCTTTGGGGGGTGAGAGTGAGCCGGAGCAGCGGAGGAAACCCACGTGATCAGAGGGAGAACATGCAAACTCCACGCAGACAGCACCCAAGGTTAGGATCAAACCTAGGTTTCTGGCTTTGTGAGGCAGCAGCTCTCTCAACTGATAACAGCAGGGAAGGAGCTGTTCTTGAACCTTAGTGGCATGTGGAATTACCTTATCATAAGTGGAGGATGCAAAGGCATGAAGCATCTCTGGAGAGAAGCAATGGGTGACATTTCGGGTCGAGACCCTTCTTCAGACTGATCAGACGGAGAAGAGGGAATGACTGGTTTGAACCATGAAATTAAGTATCAGTGTCCTGTTCTAGTGAGTGTGAAGAAGGGTCTCAACCTGAAATGTCACCTATTCTTTCTCTCCATAGATGCTGCCTGTCCCTCTGAGTTACTCCAGCATTTTGTGCCTATCCGGTTCTACTGTTGAGAACACCAGGCCCAAATTCAATCAATCCTTCACTTCTCATTGAAGTAAGTGCCCTCCACCCACCTTATGGTGGTCTTCACATGGATACTCGAGTCAATCTCTTCCCCTCCTCATGGATGCGTCGGTGTAGTAGTGCCCTGCAGATGGCTCGGTCTGGCCGTAACAATGGAGCTAAACGTTTTTCCCTTGCGTGGTTCAATACCACACCAGATGTCAGCATGTTTGCAGCTATGATTTCAGAATCATGTGTTTCAAAGTACCCTAAAGATAGCCTGTGCAGAGTGCTAAAACGATACTGCCTCTTTAATACGCCACACAATTTCAAACATTTTTTTATGGGCAACAGCTGCTCATTTCTGCTCATGTAGGACTAGGCACATGCCTTGTCAAATTTAATTTCAGGAAGCAATGAAAAATAAATCTTTACCTTTATATTTTTTTAACATTAAAAGTTATTTTCTGAAGTGCTGCTTGTTTATGAAGGCCTTAAAGCCCCCCTCCTGTATTTGTTCTATACTCTCCCGATTTAAAATGTATGATCATACGCCAATGGATGCAGACTGCATCGGGCAGTACTCTCTTCTCCGACATTTCATAGACAAACTGACCTGTGGGTTTGTCAGAAATTCAGTTCAGCGTGACAGCAGTTCATTTTTTAAACTCATTTCTAATGGGCGAATGTTGTTTCATCCATCACTTCAGAAAGGTTGAAAGCTTGGCTTAGAATAGACTGCCTTTGTGAAAAACTGCAATCAAATTAAGGCAGTGCTGAAGATGAAGGATATATTAGTTTGATGGGAAATAACTTAAGAGTTTACAGAATCACACTCAAAGACAAAGATAGTGCATGTTTAGCACTGTATTTAACCAAGATGTATATCAGAGGCCAAACATGTGTGAAATTACATGTGTTTCATATTAGGCTGCAGACTGCTGTGAGTAAAGCTCAAATATAATGCACACATTGCCTTGATTTTTTTTTTGAGTTCCCACCATGCTGTAATTCTACACTGCAACTCCTTAATGGGCAGTTATTTCTTTAATTAATGTCATTACATGATGCTGTTTATTACTTGAGCAAAGGATCGGACTGCCAGTAAACTATAATTGCAACCTGCTGTTTGCTTAATAAATTCTTGTGAAGTATCTGGCAGAATTACAAGTGTCGATTTGCAAGTATGAAAGACTGAGGCATCTTTATTTGCAATTATCTAGTGGGATTAGGGATAATTTATTGGCCTTTTAAAATTTAGTTAATGAACAAGAAGATTTGTATAGTTCGTTAATATCATCATTCACAGTCAGGCACTGGGAAATGAATGGTGAAATTAAGAGCACTGCATGCATGCTCTCCTTAGAATAATCTGTTTTACTGAGGTCTTACCATTGAAATGAGAGGCAAAATGGTAGTTATAACAAGGAGAAAAGAAGATCTACTGTTTTCATTTATCTTCTGAGAGATATAAGTGCTTTGTCATTATCTTCTGCATAAGGTTTCATTATACAGAAATTCTGTTACATTGCCTTTATAACATCATCCTTCGATTAAGCCTACAGGGTATGAGAACACTTATCTTATTGATGACCGTTGAATCATTTAAAAAAGACATAAGAGAAACAATTAAAATGATATTGGCTCACAATTATATTTATAGCTTGCAGGCATAATAAGACATTTTAGATTGCAAAGTTGGGGCTTGGAATATCTCACAAAATATTGTTAATCAGAGTTGTGAGACTGGTCTAATGAAAAATAAAATTGCAAGAAGACTTTAATTGAACTGGAAACTTGTATTTAGTAGAGAAGCAGAGTAGCTGAGGAAGAAGCGCTATTGATCTTTTTGGAATGAGACAGAATGTAACGTACCATTGGCAGATAAATCATTTTTTGAGAGAAACGATGTGCAAAGAATTCAGCTTTTCAAAAATGTATTAACAATCATAGTGCAGTAACCTAATCGCAACTAAAATCTGCTTCCCTCCCAAGTCAACAAAACAACATTTGGAGATCTGGCTGTCTGCTTGACCAGATTGCCTTTGTAAATTGAACATTATCGTTAGGAAAATGCCTGTTAGTGAATCTGTGCAGCAAAACCACACTTAATGTTACATATATTTTATGCTTAGTGCACGAGTGACATTTCAGAAATTAGAATACATGTATTTTCTTGATGAAGGCATCAAGAGTGATGCTACATCAGAGTGAAGCTTGCATGAAACATTGCTTTTATTCCAGAGATTATAAGTTATCTGAAATGAATTCCCTTTCACAAAAATATATGAGAATTGTGCAAGACATAGTGTTACTTTAGATTTTTATGTTATGCAGAGGCCTTACAAGAACAAATGAATGCAACAGCCGCAGCAAGAAGATGCTGAAATTAGTTCATATTCAAATAATACAATGACAAACCTGACAGGCAAAAATGTTTCCTCTGAAACAAATTGTCTTATAAAATGATATGTTTATTAAACAAACAATAGAAATTACCTTCAGCAAGGTTAGGATGAATATAATAATTTGTATTCACTGACCATGCGAACAGTCTGTCTGGAACTAAACCCACCCCGCCACCACTCTCTACCCTTATGTCCTTGTATTTTTTCTGCTAAAACTTTCATCTAAATTTCACAAAGAAAACGGGATTGTGTTTGCCTCATCTGCTTCCTGTCCCAAGGTGATCTGAGCTCCAACAAGTGGAAGTGAAATATTTTTTTTCCAACACCGATCTTGAGTGTTCGGGAAAATGGAGGAACGGAAAGGACAATTCAGTGATGAAGCTGACAGAGCTGCTGCCTCACAGTGCCAGCAATCCAGGTTCAATCTTGACCCCTGGCGCCATCTGTGTGGAGTTTACATGTTCGCCCTGTGATCGCATGGATTTCCTCCAGGTACTCACTCCAGGTGTGGTCTCCTCACACCTCCCAAAGAGTGGGCTGGCCACTGTAAATTGCCTCTAGTGTGTACTCGAGTGAAACAGTCTCAGAGGAGCTGATGGGAAAATAAAATAGCATGAAATAACATAAAATATAATTATAAAAGTAAAATGGAACTAGTCTACATGATTATTTAGTTTAGTTTAGTTTAGAAATACAGCATGGAAACAGGCCCTTCGACCCATCGAGTCCATGCCAACCATTGATCCCCATACACTAACACTATCCTACACACTAGGGACAATTAACCTACAAACCTGATAGAACATCTAAAGTGGGCCTGGGCTAAAGGTTTGATAAGTAAATCTGGCAAGTAACACAATAGTCTGCAGCTGATTTATAGGGTCAGTCTATGAAAGGCTTCCTTCAGCAGAGGTTTTCCAGCTAAACCTTGCAGATGAGATCCAAGGTTAAGTTTCCTTAACATGTCTGATTTAGAATTAGGATTGGACATAAGCAGGAAGATGGGCATGTGCATAAGGATTCAGGCAAACACAGCCACTGAACTGATCTATCTTAATCTTGTAAAATCATTCAACCAACTCTGGCATTGAATCAAGAAACTGGTGATCATTCAAAGACACAAAGCGCTGGAGTTACTCAACGGGTCAGGCAGCATCCCTAGAGAACTTGGATTGGTGACGTTTCGGGTCGGGACCCTTCAGTCTGAGGAAGTCCTCCAGAGATGCTGTCTGAACGGTTGAGTTACTCCAGCACTTTGTGTTTTTTTCGCACAAGATTCCAATGTCTGAAATTTCTTGCATCTGCAATTTAAAGTTTGCCTTGATATCCCATACTGGAGTAAATTTTAACAGGTCATTATTGTAGGCAAGGAAACTCAGCAGAGTGAATGAACTGCACATTATTATAGGATTTATTTTCAACTGGCTCCATGGAAATAAAAATCGAACAATATGAAATATAACCGATTCACTCCCACCTGCTTTCTAACCAGAAGTGAAACTTAATATCTGGTCCTTTGTTAAATTGGTAATTCCTCATCCAAGACTCTTGAACAAGAAGATCTAGTGTCTTGCTGCTCACTCTGTCAAAATCTCTCACAGATTTTAAGACCTTTATTAAACTTCTTTAGCCTTCTTGACCACAGAAGATGGTTCAGTGAATGATGAAGTATATACTCCCCTCTCGTCAAAAGGATGGCTGGACAGAATCTTTGGGTGCATAATCCATCTCTGGGTGGCAGTTTGTCTTTGCTTTTGCTCTTGTCAGCAGGCTTTCTAAAGTTCCAGTTTTTAAAAGCATAACATAGCTTTGTAACTCAATTGTGTCCCATTTGTGCTTCACTGCTGTTTTATCTTCAAATGCATCTTCATCTCATAGATACAGAATTACATTACTTCATTCCAAAGTTAAACTGATTCAAATTGGTTTGTGCATTCAGACAAATGATTAAAATTTTCAGGGGAGTATTAAAAATGAAGCAATGTCTTTCAGTGTCCTGAGCATCAGCTTGTATCATAAAAAGAGGCTAAATTTGAATTTGGTTCCATTCCTTTTTGAAGTCTTGCTATGTGTTAACTGACCACTGCATGAAAGCTACTGATAATCACGATTGGACCTCTAACTATATATTCCATGAATGCAGAGCACTCTTGTAAATGGAAAGATACTGAAAATCTGCCTCTACGCTTCAAAACAATTTGGCAATGATGAGTAATTAGGAATCAGAAAGATTAATGATTTTGAGCAAAGGATGTATAATTTAAAAATGAACATCAGAAAACGTGAAAGTGTGCCAGACAACCTGTCTGGGTTGGGAGAAGATAATAATAATAATAATAAATTTTATTTGTTGGGCGCCTTTCAGACATCTCAAGGACACCTTACATAGATTAACAGGAATATAAACATATAATCAGAGTAAAATAAATAATAAAGACATCACAGAGACACAAACTAAAAACAGAATTCAGTCCAAAAACAGAAAATCAAAAACACAATGTGAAGAGAGAGCAGCGGCAGCCAAAGCGCGCCAGCGTCCACTCTCCCTCCACGGCAGCCATCTTGGACAAAGACTAACAGGATTGCATTACAGACAAAAAAAATCATCCCCCCACAGTGGATACCACTGTGGGGGAAGGCACAATGTCCAGTCCCCACCAAGTTCACCCCAAAGTCAGGCCTATTGAGGCCACCGCAATTGCCTCTACGGATGCCCGATGTTCCTGGCCATTCTCACCGGGTGATCTTGCCCCGGCGTCGGGAGAGTCCTCTCAGCGGTTGGGCCACCTGGAACGGCCGCTTTCTAGTTGGAGACTGCGGCTTCCGAAGCCGACAAGGCCGCGCCGGTTTGGAGCTCCCAGGCTCCCGATGATGAAGTCGGCGCCGCCCGCTCCACTCCGCAGACCCGCAGCCCGGAGGTGTTGAACACGGCAGTCTCAGCTCACCGGAGCTCCAGCGCGTCGATCCAGCGCGGCGCCGCCACCGAGGCCGAGGTGCTGGGCGGTCCCCGCCAGGAAATGGCGCTCCAAGCCCACTGGTAGGCCACGAGCACGGGTCGACGGGCAGCCCGGAGAAAAAGCTGCCTCACCGACCAGGTAGGGACCTAGAAGTAGAGTTGACACCTACCCCCCACATTAAAAAGTCCATATCCCCAACGAACGAAAAACAGGACTCACTAAAAACTATAAAAAAAAGCGAATTAAAACGGACGGCTGCTGGCTAGCAGCCATTCCTCAAGATGGCTCCTCCTCCTGAAGGGGTGAGGGGGCTTTAGAAAACACACAGCATGGATGAGAGAAACACGTCTATATACACCATGCTGAGCAGCAGGATTCCTGGGAATAGTACTTAAAGAATTACCAAATTATCAGAAGCAAATAATGAGAAAGAACTTGCTGCACAAACTGTAAAGGAGGGAAAGTGAAGAAGAACATACTGTCAGTGCATTACATATGTACAACCCATTGCTCAACAATGAACATAACAATCTGTGCTCAACAATGAACATAAGAACATGCACACTCGGAAAGCATCAACAAAAAGCCATAAATCTGTATTTATTGATGACAAAGTTTTTTTTTGTGTTTGTCTCATTTCCAGGAGGAAGCTATTACTGCTATAGGGATCATCTATTGCTCACATCCAGATAGCATGAAAAGACGATGGTTCATCTTCTCTGGATCCCCTCAATACCCTTAACCTTGTCAAAGTTATCTCATTCTTCTAAACATTAGATAATGCAGACTCATTCTGCTCAGTCTTCAAAGTACAAACACATCACTAATGAATTAATCCAGTGAACCCGTGCCACTCTGCTTCCGAGAAAACTATATCTTTCCTTCTTTCTTTCAAAACTGTATGGTATACTTCAAACATGGTCTCAACATCTGCTGTAAGACTTCTTGTTATATCCAATGTGCCTATAGCCTAAATCTCTATCTCTCCAAGTGTTTTCAAATATCTTTAAAAAATGTAACAAATTATTTGTAATTAACAAAATTACTAGCAAAAAACAGTGTAATCTCATATCATCTTAAAGCCCAAGGCAGCAAGCAACATTTTCATTGTACCTGAACCTGATCTTAATTGTGCAAATGACAATAAATTCAACTCGACTTAGCTTGACTTGAATTCCCTCCAAACATAGGGTGAGGTAGGACAGACTTGGATTGTTTTCTCTGGGATGCTTGAGGTCGACGGGAGACCTGATAGAATATATAAAATCACGAGAGGCATAGATAGGGTAGATAGTCAGAATCTTTTTCCCAGGATGGAAATTTCATATACCAGAGGGCATAGCTTTAAGGTGAGTTCAAAGTTCAAAGAAGATGTTTGAGGCAAGTTTTTATGTTACACAGAAGGTTGTTAATATCTGGAATCCACTGCCATGGTTGATGATGGAGGCAGATATGACAGTGGCATTTAAGCGACTTTTGGATAGGCTCATGGATGTGTGGGAAATGGAATTTTGTGCAGTTATATACGTTGATCTTTTTCGGCACAGATATTGTGGGCCAAAGGGTGTTTTACGGTTCTATGTGCTATGTTCTATGTTCTATGTTCTTGCAATACCTCCTAGTTTTGTGTAATCTTGTGTAATCTTCAATGTCCAATACTATATATTGAGAAATGTGGTGCTACTGATAACCAACCTTAGGGAACTTTATTGTGTACATCCTTTCTGTCCAAACCAACCTTTTCTGACTACTTTCTGTTTCCCATAGGATAGCCAATTTTATACCCATGCTGCGACAATTCATTTATTTCTTTCCTTGATGATAAATCCATCATTTGATACTTTATCAAATGTCTTTTTGGAAGTCCATACAAACCATGTCAACTGAATTTCCCTTGTTGACCCTCTGTGTTATTTAATCATAAACTCAGGAATGATGGTAACACACAATTTGGCTTTAAAAAATCCCAAGTGGCTTTTTGTAACCAATCCATTCAACTCCACGAGTCCACTAATTCTGTCCCTGAATGCTGTTTCTAAAATGTACCCCTTGCTGAGTTTAAGCTGATGGGTCTGTAATTCTTGAGTTCATCCAGTCACTTGTTATTTTCAAACAGAAAGTAATATTTGCAATTTTCCAGTCTTCAGGCAACACACCAAATCCCAGAAGGGTAGAATATACTGTCCTTGATCTTAAATTATATCCTCATGAGGGTAATTAATGTAACTCAATCGTACACATTCTTTTCATTATTTTCAATGTTTCCAGAATTAGCCTGAAATTCACTTGTTTATTACTGTAACAAATCTAAGGAATTTGGATCTTATTGCTGTTATCCACTTCGGTTACAGAACTACAAATCTACACATTACATGCAGTTGGACAGCACTGCCATAACAGTTGGTCCTTCTAGGCTTGATATCGACTTACATAATCTTAGAGTTATCAGTGTACTGTCAATAATGTTATTCTATAGGCCCTTAGTACACACATATTGGATTTCTTTCTCCACTGATTTAACAGAGGATTTATTCAATATATTTTAAAGCATCAGGGAAAAAAGCTTAGTTCAAGCACAGTAAGTATTTGTACAATTGTATCAGCAAAACTAATTCATTGATTTGTTGTTTTATGATCAACTGAGATACACGCATTTAATAGCAATTACAATAAATTCTGTAAAAACAAAACTAGTAGATTTGATTGTCTCTTGTGATCCTTGTAATAATTCTGGTTTTCTGCAATTATTCCATTTGCAAACTCCAATATTGTTTATTATTCCAGACTGAATTAAAATTGAGAGATATTTAAATAATCCTAAACAAGCCATGGAATTTGCAGCAATTATCAAGCAATAGCATGTTACATTCTTACTTTAATAATTGCATTTTCATAACTGACCACGAGCTACGGTAATGTTTATTGCGGAAATGAGAAAGTTATATTAAAGCTTGAGTATACATCATACAAATACAATAAATGGGATCAATAAGTGAAAATATTTGTGTTTGGACTTAAATCTGTGGAATATGTATACACTTGATAATTTATCTAATCCTTTAACTTTAAATATCAAGGAATATACTTAATTATGATTTAAAATAGTAACTTGGTGTCTATCATTGAAATTGTAAGGACTCTTTAATGATTAATATGTGTGCATTTGTGTATGTATGTGAATGCTGATTTCTGAATTTCAAAACTTTTGGGGAATTTTATACTTTTAGTAAGTTTCCAGTTTTAAGTGCAGTTTTAAATTGTATAACTTTGGTTCCAAAATTAGCTGGCTAACTACCGAGAAAAAGCTATTAAAAATACCACGTTAAATTAATGTATTTGGAAGCTTACAGAAAATTGTGAAATAATAAAATGCAAAAATATGAAAAAGATTAACATTGGTTAATTGGTATAAGATTGATTCATTATCTTATTAAAAGTAATGAATTATCTTATTAAAAGTAATGAATCAGTTTCTGGCGCATAATGGAGTTTGCCTTGATTTAAACACTCCAGAATTTCTGTCCAGCAGGAATTGTGACTGATCCTTTGCAGGAGAGCCTCCTTCATGCTTCTCTGATTCCATCCATTCCCCGTAATTTGAGCCATTAGCAAGTGCAGCCAGAAAACTTGCTGCTTTTCGTACTACCGGCAAGTCCAGTGCAGCATTATTTAATCCAAGGTACACAAAAATGCTGGAGAAACTCAGCGGGTGCAGCAGCATCTATGGAGCGAAGGAAATAGGCAATGTTTCGGGCCAAACCCCTTCTTCAGACCCTTCTTAAACATTATTTAATCCAATGTCAATGTTGCATTGCTGATTCCGTTACGATTTCTGATGAGACCAAAATAAAATAGCAAATATGAAAAGCCACTTTCTTGCAGCTGTTGACCATCATATTCTTGGTTCCACCAGCATGTCATCATCTCTTCCATTTAAAAATCACCAGAGTTGCTCTGCCAAATCCTTAATTGTCTTCTACATTTTCAGCCAGTCAAAGAGCAGACTTAATTTCGTGAAAGTATGTTGCTGTAGGAATGTGAATAGGTCACAAGTTCATAAGTTATAGGAGCAGAATTAGGCCATTTGGCCCATCGTCTACTCTGCCATTCAATCATGGCTAATCTATCTTTCCTTCTCAACCTCATTCTCCTGCCTGCTCCCCAAAACCCTTAACACCCTTACGTCAAGAATCTGTCAATCTCCACCTTAAAAACAAGAAAATGGTTCCTTAAGGTTTTTTCCACAAACAGTTAGATCAAGGCTGATCCATACAACAGCTCCATTGGCACACCATATCACTCAATAACCTTCGAAGCTCAATTCGGTCAGCTTAGATGCGCTTTTTTTTAATTAATTTTTTTTTTTTTTAGAAGCAATTATACAAAGATAAAATATTCAGCATCTAAGATTATACAATTATTGTACAGCTTCATTTTTAACCTTATAACCTGAAAATGAAAAAAAGAAAAGAAAAAGAGACCAAGAAAGGGAAAAAGTGAAAAGATAGCTCGAAAAAGAACAAAAGAAAGACCCCTAAACTACCAGTATTGTGGCAAAAAAATATAGAAATAAGAAAAGAGAAAAAGAAAGGTGGAGATATACCTGCCCCTCGTCCCCCCCCCCCCCCCCCCCCCCCGCTCACCTCAACCAGCCCAGCATCAGATTTAAATTTTAATTTGTGTTGCACCATGTTATTCTTGTAAGAATTCGGTGAAGGGTGTCCATGTCTTGAGAAATTGGTCTGATTTTTCCGCCAAGACAAGCCTAATGTTTTCCAAATGTAGTGTCTCGGACATGTTTGTGATCCACATCTTCACTGTAGGGACTGTTGTCTGTTTCCAAAATTTAAATTGGTCAGCTTAGGTGCTGCAAGAAGTTTTGCATCATAGGAGGGGGCCAATTGCTGGAGTAACTCAACATCAACTCCAGCATCTCTGAAAAACATGGAAATGTGATGTTTTGGGTCAGGACCCTTCTGCAGTGCATCATAGGAGTTTTTTGTGCAAAGTGACCTGCTGATGCCTCTTTGTTCTCCAGCAAAGCCTACTACACATGATAGTCCCAGGAGGATCCCCACACAAGCACGAACCAGGCCTAAGACAGCGTATATTTTTGGAAAAATGATTTCCAGACCAGACGCAATCACCCTTGAAAACTCTAGTTAATACATTTTCAGTTTGCCTAGGAATCAATCTTTTGGAAGCGAGTTTGTAGATTTCTACACTGGTTTGTAGAAAGCATTTCTTTATTAGCTCTAATTTTAAGATTGTGTACGTTTGCTCTGGATGCCTCCACATTGTAGCCATCCCCACCCTTATTTATTTTAAATGCCAAGCTCAGACCATCCATCAACTTTCCGGAATCAAAGGAATACAAACTAAATGTGTACAATGTTTCCTCATACTGTATTACTTTATGCCTTTGTCTGATTTTAATGAATCTCCCCATATCTACTCCGAAGTCCTGAAGTGCAGAGCCCAGACTGAAACAGTATGCTGCATGAGGTTGGCCAAGACTCCACATGTGAAGCAGTTTTCTTCCCTTTGGATTTCTACTCTTGTATTAATGGACTACACAAAATTAAGGCAAAACAGTACATAGTCTGTCACAGTCCAAACGTCATTTGATTGTGTCAGATACCATTGATAAAGCTGTAGCTAGATTTCTCTCCTATCAATTAACTGAAGCAAATTCACAATGCACTACATTTCTATTACTGATAATTTAGTTACTGTCAAATGTTAAAAGTAGCATTGGGGTACTGATGTGAGGATCCTAGGAAATCATTATTTATTAAGACAATGAACTAAGAATAATTACAAATCTTTGATTTTACCAACCTATTTATTGAATGCCATAATCAAGTTACAGCATGATTGTAATGAACAACTTAAAGAACAAATACATAATTTGTTCCAGCTTGTATTCTGTATTCATGCATGAAGCTTCAGAATTACTATTTAAATTCTTCTCTTGAATTTTATGCTTCCAGTCAGGAAGTTTATTCTAACAAGGAGACCAAGGAAAGCAGAGTACAGCTTTATATCATTTAATCTGATAATGTGAGCCATCTGCGGCCATTGATACTGTAGTGCTCCTTCAGTAAATACACAAAATAAAATGTACAGTGCCATGAAATCTGGTATTTATCTCAACAAAGCTTGGCTCACAGTACTGTTGAACAATGTATTCTGTCTACTTCAACCTCATCAGCTGCTTCCCACTCTTATTTATCAATTAGCAATGCTAAGCACCTAATCAATCGGCCATTCTACACCCAGGCATTGCCTTAGGCATTCCAGGCAATCAATGGCACATTTTCTAATAGACTGCATTGACATCCAATCTATTCCCTAGTATGTTCCAGGGCGTGACTCCATTTTATTTCTCTATGCAACAGGGATGATGCATATGTCAAAATAGGTTGACAGTTCATTCAACTGCCCAGACCTGATCTATTTGCACCTAATGGTATCAGACAGTGTACTTACCAATCAAACTGGACAGAGCACTCCGTGCAGTGATTGGCAGGTTCAAAACCAGACTGAAGAACAGTTTAAAGAGAAACAGAAAATTAAATAAAAACAGAAAAATGCTGGAAATATTTAAGAGCTCTGACGGCATCTGCAAATAATACACAATAGTTCAAGGTATGCACTTCTCATGCGAGCCAATTACAAACTGAAATGCCATAATTTAACTTTCTTTTATAAAATTCTTAACTTATCATTATAATTTAGGATGTATCTGAATTCCAGTTACGCTTGTTTTATGATCGTTCACCTAACAGTGAAACATTTCTTTTGTTTTTACTAACTTTATTTGAAATGTATCTTGACTTTATGTTAGTTTTAAAAAAACACACATTATATTTTTTTCATTATTTTTTAAAACCGTTTAACTTTCAGGATTTTGACCCAGTGATATGGAAAATACAGTTAGATGTGTTTATTGGTAGAATAATTTTTCTTCATAATGAAGTGGTGGCAACAGCTGAGTAGTCCCAAATGCAATGTTTAATGCAAAAGAACTCTGAATCAGGGGAAAAAAAAGTATTACATTTCTATAACTCTTCCCACAAACTCAGATTGGATGATTTTCTTAAACAAAGAATCTAGTAAAGTTTGAATTGCAGTCAATATTATATTCTGAGGTGGTGGACAAGCAATATCCCTAACTTCTGTACAACCAATGAAGTAGTTTTAAATTGAAGCTACTTTTGCAGTCTTGGAAACTGGCAGCCAATTCATAGAAACATAGAAAATATGTGCAGGATGTAGGGGTTTTGTTTCCCTTTACTCCACTGCCCGACTGCCCGAGTTATTCTCTGCCTTGTCGGAGGGTCAAACGGCCACCACTCCACTCGAGTGGTTTCCAAGAGAGAGAATACAACCAAAGGGGTTCCCCTAGGTTCTAGACCTCGGAATTATGGTGGGATATGATAAAAGGTTGAATTGACCAGAGTGTGCTGATGAGAGAAAACAGAAACCAAGATGGACTCAAAGCGTCTAAAATTTATAGGCTTTATTAAACAATGAGAAAACGAATCTCACCAACACTACATAATACGTGGCTAAACTTATGCTTTAAACTAAGACTATGGAAGGAAAACTATCGGGCACGTCGTAAAACTTACTTTACACAATTTTACTTGCAAGTCCACTCCCCCTTTCCCCTTCTTCTCTCAACCTCTATCCTATTTCAGGAACTTCACCAGGTCACTGGGATACTTACAGCTAGGTCGATGCAGGCTCACGAGCCGTCCAGCAGAGCAGAAAGAGAGTGAGTTCTGGCTTGACTCCTGTTTTTATACCTGAGTTTCCTTTGAAACCCCCAGGTGGTCCTCTGAATAAAAGGGTTCTTTTGATGATTCCCAGTTTCGATCTGGCATGAACAATAGGCTTCCGATGATAAGGGGTTTGCTGATGTCATGATCCCTCAGCCTGATCGTTATCCCATCGCCTGGATGGGCTCCCATTGTCCCAATGGATGGGTCATCCACGATGGTGATTGTGCTTGCTGCTGGCCTGTTTACCACCGTCTGCTGAGGCTCGGTTCCTTCCTTTGTGTATCCAAGATAATCTCGTTATCTCCGTCTCAGCCTTTCCTGCCCACTCCATTCGCATAGTTGTGTGATGCCCAAGTCCACAGGCCAGACAGGTTTGAAACTTGAAACTGATTCTTTCTTTGTGGATTGGGGGTTTTTCCGTTGCAGCCAGCAAATCTGGTTTAAAAATGTCCATGTCCTTATCCGAGTTCTTCCATAATTTTGGAGGAATTGCCCCAATAACTTACAAGGAGTAGGCCACTCGGCCCTTCGAGCCAACACCACCATTCAATATGATCATGGCTGATCATCCAAAATCAGTACCCCGTTCCTGCTTTTTCTCCACATCCCTTGATTCTGTTAGCCCTAAGAGCTAAATCTATCTCTCTCTTGAAAAACATCCAGTGAATTGGCCCACCACTTGTTCATGACAATTATCCGAAAATGTGCTTTGACGATCCTACCTTAACATCACTCCTTTGATTTTGCCAGCACTGCTCACTGAGATTATGTGCTCATATCCCTATAAAGAAACTGCAGCTTCCTGCGTCAGAGGTGAAGATGTCACCAACAGCAGCAAACAAATACAAGGACGCCATAGTCTTATGTGGCATGGAATATGGGTCTTGGCTACACTTGTCCATTACGATCAAGGTGCCTAAGTGAGCTGGTTTCACCTATCTATTTGCATTTGCATAATTTCCTTAAAAAACTTTTCTATATTGTAGCTTCTCTAAATATCTTTTAAATGCTGCAATTGTACCAGCCTTTATAACTTCCTCTAGACGTTCATTCCATATACGAATAACTCCCTGTGTGAAAAAGCTGCCCATCAAATTCCTTTTAAGTCTTTTTCTTCTCACATTAAATCTAAGCTCTCAAGTTCGAGACTCTCCCACCCTGGGAAAAATTCTGTCACCTTCCACTCATCTACTCCTCTCTTGATTTTGTATATCTGTACAAGGTCCCCGTTAGCCTCCAACATTCCAGGGAAATGTGTCCCAGGCTATTCAACTTCTCATTATAACTGAAGCCCACCACCCCCGATAATATTCTCAAGAATCTGTTCTGCACCATTTTCTTGAGATTTATTTTGCATCCATCTGCCATGCCCTATGCTTGAGGAAAATTAATCATCCAATGATCTGACTCGCAGATAGCTCCTTTCAAAATTGAAAACATTGGTAATTTGTTGCACTAATTTAAAATAATCCAGCAATTACTCTTAGTGTGACATTGACAAGGTCCTGACATGACAGATACCATCAATGGTGAATTGGAGGAACCTTTTTGTATAAAGTAGAACCTGGTAAAGAGAATTACATGTTCTTGTGCTGCAATCCTACCTTCGGCCTTCATGGCTGACGATGGGTGTTTCCAGGGTTGGAGGACGCCTGTGCGTGACTTTGTTTAACATGGTGAGACTGGTGCACAGACAGCCACCACACGGTCCTTCACAGATCTGGGTCAGGATCCAGTGGCATGGAGTCCAAGATGACCGGAGACCCTTTTCTGCTCCCAGCCACTGTGATGCTCCACTAAGGTCAGCCATCTTCCCACTGCCTGTTCCACCGTTGAGGTCTTGGTTGGATTGCTCTTTGTCAGAGTACCTCCACCTCGACCTGACCACCATGGGTGGCCCTACCAGGAGCATAGCTCCAGACGGCATCGTTCTCAGGATCTCAGGACCACACAAGCTTCTCCACCACAACAAAGGGACTATCGTACACAGGAATGAAATATGACTCAGGAATTGATACATTGGCATTGTCACCTCAAATTCTGGTGGCAGAAGGATGATACGCCTATCCTTGGATCCATTCAGATTTACCTCCAGATTTTCAGTTTAATATTTACAACAGAGTTGGAAAATTAAACCGGCCTATTAATAGCATGGTGGAGAAAGCTAACAATGTTACTTAAAAACACAATTCAAAATAAATCAACACTTGACTAATTGCACAAACTCTGTATGTGGATCATGGCAATTGGTCTTCCAAACTAGTGTTAGATTATGAAGTGGTCATTGTGGTGCATTTTGCAATTAGCGCAAGCAAGCAAAATAAAAGTAGAATTGACTCAAAACGTACCATCCTGCTAGCTTGATGAATGTCTCTGGACGGCTTGCCAAAGCAGCCTTCTTATTTATGTTCACTTGCTAAGAGAGAACACATCACATGGATTGACAGGGGTCTGCAGATGCTGGAATCTTGGACAGAATACAAAATGCTGCAAGAACTTAATGGATCGCAGCATCTATGGAGGGAAATGGATGGACAAGGTTTTGGGTCAGGATCCTTATTCAGATGTTGGAGAAAGGAGAAGAACTTTTTAAAAGTGGGCATGCTTTGAGGAAATGTTATAATAGAGGAGTACAATGGAGGCACAATAGACTGCAGATGCTGGAATCATGAACAAAAAACAAAATACTGAAGAAATTTAGCAGGTCAGACAGCATCTGTGGGAGGAAGTGAGTAGTTAATGTTTTGGGTTGGGACACTTCTTCGGACTCCATCACATTATTGGCAGTCAGTCAGTGAGTACACAGTACATAATGACCACTTCTAAAGCTGATTCAATTAGCACACTAGTTCCCAGGAATACATCCTGATACCAGTGTATCCTGCTTTCAAGCAGAATAATTCATGTTCAAACAATCATATTATACGCTGTCCTTTACTGGATCTACGTGAATTATTTATGTATCTGTTCAAGGCCAACCTGTTTTAAATTTGTATTTGCACACTGGTACATATTTTTTTCCTATCATACCTAGGGCATTAATTGCAAAGATCCAAATCAAGCACGTTTTTATAACAAGACCAAATAATTATGCTAATTTTTTGCAAATCTTGAACAATAAAGTGCAAGCTAATAATCCTGTTGTGTAAATAAATGTACAATTAATGCCCAAAGTGAAGTCAGTTCAACTGTGACAGTCTGCCTATAAAGTTAAAATGCTGCTATTCTTTCGATGGCTGAAATGGATCCTAAACAAAAGATGACCCGATGTTCTTACATTACAAGGTGACACACAATTACAGACTAATTGCTGACATCAGGAGTATAATTACCTGTTACATTGAGCAAGAATATCGTTATGTTGGATCAAGCACCATGTTCCACATTATCCGATTTGCAAAACATCATTCAACAATGAACAGAAAAATGCGTACATTAGAATATGATTGCTATTTTACTGATGTCTTTGCAATATTATCACTTCTTCTCAGATTACTCCATTGTTCACAATATCAAATGACTGCATTAGTGGAACTGCTTAACAAAGTGATGGGAATATTTACAACCTCCTCCCTCTGCATCTCCCCGGTTGCTCCATGGAATTATGAACAGGGTGATGCCAAGTGAATATTTACAACCCTTTCAGCTTCTGAATGTATGTTGTGCATTGGGTGAGCTGAATATGTTACTTCTGCAGACCTTTAGATGGGAAGACCAAAAGTGATAGAATCATGAACATATATCTGAGAACAGTTTCCAGACCGAAAAGATCAGGCTTCACATCTTGAATGTCATTTATTTTCCTTCCCAGGCAAGAATCGTGTGAGGGCAATACATCACATCAGTGGCTTGTCGCTTGCACCACCATTTGTTAGTCTACGTGGCTGCAGTGTAAATCCAGGAATGCTGTGGTCTGCACTGAATGCAGCAGTGGGCAGTGCTACACTCTATTTTGAAGACAGGATAGTTGGATTGACACAAACTCCGAGGAAATTTTGACATGCTCTGAGTAATAGAATCAACCACATAATTTATTAATTCCTAACTCTTGTTATTGATATACCATTATCATTCAACTACATTGTGTAGTTACTACTGTATGTAAGTCTGTGTCCAAGATGGCTGTCGGAAGAGGGAGTGGACGCTGGCGCGCTTTAGCTGCCGCTGCTCTCTCTTCACATTGTGTTTTTTGATTTTTTTTGATTTTGTGTCTTTGGAACGATTTCTACCTTTAATTTGTATATTGATGATGTCCTTATTATTTATTTTTCTCCGACTATATGTTTTTTTTCTCTTCTGTTAATCTTTGTAAGGTGAGATTTGAAAGGCGCCCAAAAATTTTTTTTATTGTTATTATTCTGCAAATTTCGATAAAGTTCTGCCTGTGCGTAGAGCGATATACTCTCAAAAACTAATTGTAGAAATAGTATTTCTGTGAGTTGGTGGTAAATCTATGGAATTGCCCCATTAGTACAATCATGGAACAGCCCCATTAGTGTAACAATGGAACAATAGGTATTGAATGTTTCAACTACTAACTAGATAGATTTCTTTCAAAGAATTATACTTCGGGGCACAGTATACCAATAATTTGATACATGATATACGGTATGTAGCGGGCTTGGGTGGAACGGGTGACTTTGAACAACTAAGTCTTTCTGCCATTGGGCTTTTCCTTATGTCATAATGACCTGCAATTTTGACTAATTAGTAGTGTGTTGTTTGGTCATGCAAGTACTTGACACAGCATGCAGCCCTTGGTTCACTTAGTTTCATTTAGTAATGCCAATATTCCATTGTAAACATAATTCTGTTTCCTGCAGTGAGGTTTTAGGAATCTTCTAAGAATCTTCATCAGGTGATGTACAATATTAAGTCAGTAACCTTATGAAACATCTGAGAATAGCCGGTTCAGTCCCAAATCAATTAACAGCCCGGCACTTTATTAAATTCTGTCATTTCTGCATTTAAATCAACTGAGCTGATTATATTCTAACCAGTGGCTAAACCTCAGATGGCAAATCTTTCATTTAATCTGGGAAGGGAGAAAACAAGTCCCATGATTCAGAGGAAGAGGGGAGGATGTAATCTATAATATGGAGATCTAACCCTGGGGCCTTTAGGAACAAGAAAGATTATGAAGGTTAAATCCATTCAAGCATTCTCACATGAATTTCTAAAGAGCAGTCTAAAATAGGTTTTGAATTTGGGGTTGAACACACCAGCAATTTCCCAATCTCAAAGTTTGAGTAGATGTTAGCAGATAACATGCTTGTAAAAATTGAATACTCACCCAGTCCAACCAACACTCAACCAGCTCAACAACACCAATGACAAAGTAGCCCAGTTCATTGATGTCCCAGAAAGACACAAAGTGCTGGAGTTTTTATCCAAATCTGCTGCCTGACCCGCTGAGTTACTCCAACACTTTGTGTCTATCTTCGGTATAAACCAGCATTCGCAGTTCCTTTTAAACACTCATTGATGCCCCAGCCTTAGTCATGCAAACCCTCCACCAGCAACACATCATGTCTGCAGCGGCCACCCACCAGGGATGACAATATCTCGAGACTCCTTCGTAACAACATTCAAATTCATGACAATAGACAATAAACAATAGGTGCAGGAGTAGGCCATTCGGCCCTTTGAGCCAGCACCACCATTCAATATGATCATAGCTGATCATCCACAATCAGTACCCCATTCCTGCCTTCACGCCATATCCCTTGACTCCGCCATCTTTAAGAGCTCTATCTAACTCTCTCTTGAAAGCAATCCAGAGAATTGGCCTCCACTGCCGCCTGAGGCAGAGAATTCCACAGATTCACAACCCTCTGTGTGAAAAAGGTTTTCCTCATCTCCGTTCTAAATGGCTAACCCCTTATTCTTAAACTGTGGCCCCTGGTTCTGGACTCTCCCAACATCGGGAACATGTTTCCTGCCTCTAGCGTGTCCAAACCCTTCATAATCTTATATGTTTCAATAAAATTCCCTCTCATCCTTCTAAATTCCAGAGTATACCTTGAAGGAAAAAGACCAGCAAGACACAGCATCACCATCACCTCACACTTCTGACATGGAAACATCAGAACAATACTTTCAACATTGTTGGGCCATAGGTTCAGTGACAAAGTGGTGTAGCTGGTAGAGTCTCACAGTGCCTGAGACATGTGTTCCTTCCTGACCTCTTGTGCTGTCTGAGTAGAGTTTGCATGTTCTCCCTGGGACCGCATGGGTCTCCTCTGGGTGCTCCGATTTCTTCCCACATCCCAATGATGTGTGGCTTTATTGGTTAATTGGCCTCTGCAAATTGCCCCAAGTGTGTGGGGAGTGGTTGCGGAAGTGGGACAACATAGATCTAGTGTGAACAAGTGATCGATGGGTTTGGTGTTTTCATGTATCTTTCAATCAAAAGAAAAAATAGGAAACCTATCCTTACAGCACTCTGCATGAATTCTAGAGATTCAAGAAAGTGGATTTATTACCTCCATTTGGAAGGACAGTTAAGAAAGAGTCATAAATATTGGCTTTGCCAAGGACTGCTACATTGCTTGAAGGAGAAATTACACTGTAATTTACTGGAAGAGAAACTAAGTCACCATTTGTGTATCCAGATCAGCTTAACAGTACTTTAAGCAATTTATTGGCTTCATTGGAATTGATTTGGTTTTGCAAATTGCTGTGAAGTCTCACCCAAATCAATTGATCAGTGAAGTGTTGTTCTTGGCTCACTAGTTGCATTCTAAATCCCAGGCGTAAACACCAAGCAAGGGATTCTACCAAGCACAGCACCGTTTTCATATTCTACCCGGTTGATAGGAAGCCAAGATGAAAGTTCCAGGTGCAATAGGCATTATGTGAAATGATACCATGTGAAATGATATTGTGCATGGCATCTCCTTCTGTATGGAAACTGCATGGGGCACAGCACTTCTGTATTTGCCATGTAATGCATGTCTACTGTTGCACCCCCAACAGTTAAGTGTTTTTCTGGGCCTTCAGTTGTGGGTTTTATAGCAAATCATTTTACTTTATTTGGAAGAATGCATGTCATATTACACATGGGTTATCCACAACCCAATGGCATAAACACTGAATTCCCACCCTGACCTTTCTGTCCTGGGCTGTCAGAGTGAGGGCCAATGCAAATTGGAGGAACAGCATCTCATAATTTGCTTGGGCAGCTTACAACCCAACAGTGTAAATATTGATTTCTCGAACTTCAAATAACCCTAAGCAAGTTCTGACTAATTTCACTGTCCTCCTGATTAATTTTGCTGATTGTATGCCTTGTTACCTTCCCCTCAGCTAACAATGATCCATTCTACATTTCCTTGAACAACCTGCTTTGATCTGTCGTTTTCATACGTTGCTGTTCCACATATCTCTCGTCTCACTCTCCCATGACTCTCAGTCTGAAGGGTCTCGACCCGAAACGTCGCCCATTCCTTCCCTTCAGAGATGCTGCCTGTCCCACTATCAGAGTCCATGTTGTCCAAGGCCTGTGGTCTGGCAAAGATCCCACCCAGACATCCTCTGAAAACTTAGGAAGAATTATAGCCACTGGACGAATCCTTTCCCATCAATGGATGCCATTGGCCACATTTGCCCACTCAACCAGGCCCAGTGCTTTGCCTCGCAGGTTGTGGGTTCCACCACAATCAATCAAAATCTAATTCTCTCTAAAAACGTATTTATCACAACATTCGCATTATGTCAATGCAATGTTACCCACACCATATTGGCCTTGTTCATATTTTTCAACAACTGCACATTTATCGACACAATGGACCTGGCAAGAGGGTTTCAATGGTCTTTTCCAGATTCTCACATGCCCATGTTCTTATGGAGAAACATGGAACTGCAGATACAGTAATCTTGAGCAAAACACAATATGCGGGAGTAATTCAGCGGGTCAGGCAGCATCTTTGGAGGACATAAATAGGCAAAGTTATGGTTTGGGGCCCTTCTTTAGGCCCTGTGTGAAGAAGCCGTAATGTCTCCTATCCAGGCCTTCCACATATGCCGCCTGACCCGCTGAGTTTCTCCAGCACTTTATGCTTTACCCATATTCTTTTTCTTGATCTCCATCCTGAATATCACCAAAATATTTGTTAATCTTTTTGACAATTTGAACTCAACTTCTGCAATGTCTTCTATACTGATTTCCTGCTATGTATGATTTGTAAAATATATCACCCATTATGTCATTATTTGAAGCTCCATCATTTTTAAGTCCTATTCACCCATCACTCGTGATTGCAGAAGGACACAAAGTGCTGGAGTAACTCAGCAGGTCAGGCAGCATCTCTGGAGAAACAAAGAACTGCAGATACTGGTTTATACCAAAGATAGACACAAAGTGCTGTAGTAACTTAGCAGGTCAGGCAGCATCTCTGGAGAAAAAGGATAGGTGACATTTCAGGTTGGGATTCTGCTTCAGACTGGTAACTGAGTGAAGAAGGGTCCTGACCCAAAACTTCATCCATCCTTTTTCTCCAGAGATGCTGCCTGATCTGCGGAGTTACTCCTGCACTTTGTGTCTATCTCTGGAGAACATGGATAAGCGATATTTTGGATCAAGACCATTCTTCAGACTGATGGAGCAGTCCGAAGAAGGGTCTCGATCTAAAATGTCACCTATCCATGTTCTCCAGAGATGCCACATGACCTGCTGAGTTACTCCAGCACTGCGTCATTTTGTGTATTACCCAGCATCGGCAATTCCTTGTTTTGACTAATTTTTGCTTATTCTTCAATAAGGCCAAGCCTTAAGTTCCGACTCCTCATGTTCTGCTTCAAATTGCCGCATGAGTTTTACGGCGTCGTATATCTGCAACTTTAACCAGCCGTTTCCTTTGATCATTTTCCACGGAAGCCTCAGCTCTCTCTATTACTGGCAAAGACTTCAGTCATCTCAAACCACAACTCTCCGAACGCTTCCACCTCAAAACCTTTTCCTCATTTTTAAAGCTTCCACATTACTTGATTTTTTTTTTCCCTTTACTTTGGAAATAAATATTTTGGTCAAATATGTTTTTGTACACACCTAAGCAAATGTTTTTCCCATAGAAATATAAAGAGAACAGGCCTCCGGCAACACGCTGAGTTTGGAGGAATGTTTCTCCCAGATGAGGTGTATCTTTATATATCGGCATTCCCAGAGCAGGGTTTTGTCAGCTGGAAATGTTTATCCAGTATTCTGGTGTATGACCCATATAATTTTCTGCCTATTCATTTTAATACATGGAAAACTATTGGGAAATACATACCCAGATTCCAGATATGCATTTCCAGACAGTGCCACTCTGACTTCCTTAAATTACTCAAATTAAGTCTACTTCAATAAAGCAGTTAATGCAATGACTTTAAAAGAGTTCAGCTTATTGCCCTGATTGTCCATTTCTGGATCTTCAGCTGATTAAAGTATGTAGTGATAAAGTTAATTTTCCCCAGTATATTTGATAATTCTCTAGAACGAGAACCATTTAATGTTTAAGAAGGAACTGCAGAAGCTGGAAAAATCGAAGGTAGACAAAAATGCTGGAGAAACTCAGCGGGTGATGCAGCATCTATGGAGCGAAGGAACAGAACCATTTAATTGTAATATAAATTTTAGTTGGGTTCTCTCGCTTAATAATTTTTTTTTTACAATTCATCACAGTCATTTGGATAGAGTAACTCAGCGGAACAGGCAGCATCTCTGGAGAGAAGGAATTGGTGGCGTTTCAGGTCGAGACCCTTCCTTAGACCCTACCTTTGGTTAAACCAGCATCTGCAGTTCCTTCCTACACAGTCATTTGGATAATCATTACTTGATGTAAGCATGAATAGCATCTGTTGTTGATGGAGTAACTGTGGCACGTTCCTTTTCATGTAATTATACTCCCCAGCATGTTCAACTTGTCCATGAAACCTATTGCGATTGAATTATCAACTAAAATATGGAGGACAGATGTTGACCAAAAGTACTGGGGTGGAATCTCCACAGAAGCATTCTTGTTCCTCCATTGTAACTTTGGATGTGGAGAGGATGTTTCCACTAGTGGGAGAGTATAGGACTAGAGGTCATAGCCTCAGGATTAAAGGACGTTCTTTTAGGAAGATGAGGAGAAATTTCTTTTGTCAGACGGTGGTGAATCTGTGGAATTCTTTGCCACAGAAGGCTGTGGGGGCCAAGTCAGTGGATATTTTTAAGGCAGAGATAGATAGATTCTAGGTTAGTATGGGTGTCAGAGGTTATGGGGAGAAGGCAGGAGAATGGGGTTAGGAGGGAGAGATAGATCAGCCATGGTGGAGTAGATGATGGGCCGAATGGCCTAATTCTACTCCTATTCCTTATGACCTTTCATAGAAGCCAGTGGTGATCCAGAGGAAAGAGTACATGAAGCCATTAACTTTGCGTTCACCAGTGCTGCCCAATATATTCTGTCATGGTGTGGCAGGAGACTGAGAAATGTCGCTTGTCACTTGTCCCTTCCCTCCCCAAATGCTGCCTGACCTGCTGAGTGCCTGAAGTACTTTGTGTTTGGTTTTGTATCCAGTTAGTTAGCTCTCCCTGGATCCCATGCGATCTAACCCACCAGAACAGCCTATCATGCAGAACGTTGTCAAAGGTTTTGCTGAAGTCCATATAGACTACATCTATAGCCCTGCCCTCATCAGACTTCTTAATTACTTCTTCAAAAACAATCAAATTCGTGAGGCATGATCTTCCATGCATAAAACTATGCTGACTATCCTCAATCAACTCCATTTGCACTCTCCAAATGCATGTACATCTTATTGCTCAGAATCCTTTTCTTACCACAGATGTTAGGCCTACTGGTCAACTGTGCCTGTTTTCCTTTGCAGCCCTTTTTAAATAGCGACACAATAATTGCCACTGTACAGTTTTCCAGCATCTCATCTGCCCAGGAGATTTATCTGCCTGCATCAATCTTTGGACACCCAGTACCTCATTGATTGGAATATGGACTGTCAAGACATTCCCATTAACTTTCTCAAGTCCCCTAGTCTTCATGTTTTTCTCTGTGTAAAAACCACTGCAGAAATATGTATTGACAACCTTGCATGTTTCCTGCAGCTCCAACCGCTGTTATTTTTCTATTTCCCCCTCTTTTTTCCATAATATACATAAAACCTCTTTACATTTTTCCTTAATCATCTGCCAGATCTATCTCTTGCCCCTTATTGCTCTCCTGGTTTCATTTGTAAGTATATTCCTTAATCCCATATACTCGGCCAGGGATACACTAGATCCCAGCTGGCTATACATGAACTATGCCACTTTATTTTCGCTGATCAGAGTCTTAATTTCTCTCATCATCCAGGCTTCCTTACTCCTGAGTCTGAAGAAGGGTTTCGGCCTGAAACGTTACCTATTTCCTTCGCTCCATAGATGCTGCTGCACCCGCTGAGTTTCTCCAGCATTTTTGTGTACCTTCCTTACTCCTACCTGGCTTACTTTCACCCGAACAGGAAAATACTTTGAACTCTCACTACCACATTTCTAAAAGCATCCCACTTCCCAGATGTCCTTTTGCTTGCAAACAACCAAGTAAATCAACTTTTGCAAGTTCCTGTCTAAAACCATCAAAGTTTTTTTTTCATTTTTATTTTTATTTTTATCTATTAGAAGCAGTGTACAAAAATATAAGCAGCGGCATATGACATAATACAGTTATTGTACAGCTTCAAATTTAATTTTTCGCCAAAGTTAAGAGAAAAGAAGAGAAAGAAAAAGCAAGAGAGAGAAAAAGTGGATGTGCAAGAATAGAACCCCCAGACTACCAAATTGGTGAAGCCAAAGAGTGAGTAAGTAAAAGAAATAAGAAAGACGTAGAGAAATAAAAAGACAAAAACAGCAAGAAAAACAAAAGGTGATGATATACCTGCCTCGTATCCCTCCCCACCCATCACCCAACCCGTAATTAGATTTAACTCCAAAATTGTGTTGCACCATGCTATTCTTGTAATAAATCAATGAATGGTTTCCATGTCTTCGAAAAATGCTCTGCTTTTTCTGCTAAGACAAGTCTAATACTTTCAAGATGTAGCGTCTCAGACATGTTTGTAATCCACATTTTGAGAGTAGGGGCAGATGTATGTTTCCATTAGTTTTTTCGCCATTGTCAGACCATAATTGAGGAAACGTCTTTGAAATATTCAGAGCTCAGAGCCGGCTTCTGACGTTCCGAGAATAATCAGTTCCATGTCGGGGTCCAATTTTGTTTTTAATGTTTTTGAGAGAATTTCAAAAATTTCTCTCCAAAAGTTATGTAATTTTATGCAAGAGGCGAAGGAATGTGTTATAGTTGCTTCGTGAAGGAGACATTTGTCACAAATAGGAGACATTTGGAAAGATCTTGAATAGTAGAGTCTATGCAGTATTTTAAATTGAATTAACGTATGTCTAACTTTAATCGAACAATTGTGTATATATAAAAGGTTTTCTTCCCATCTGTCTTTTAGAATTCTTAGGCTTAGTTCCTCTTCCCAGGCTCTTCTAATTGCATCTGACGATGGGATTTCTTTATTTAGAAGGATATTATACAAATATGATGTTAAGTTGTTTGACTCTGAATTTCTATTCATACATTCGTCTAGTATATCTGGCAGCAAAGTTTGGTAGTCTTGGGTATATGTTTTCAGATAGTCTCGAATTTGAAGATATCTGAAATATTGATTACCTTTCAGGTGATATTTCAATTGTAATTCCTGAAATGAGAGAAGAGTTCCCATCTCGTAGAGATCTCCAAGTTTTTTAATTCCTAGTCTTTCCCAATATGTAAACGTTTTATCTATAATAGATGGCTTGAACAAAGGGTTATTGGCTATTGGTGAAAGAAAATTACTGAGACGTAGCTGCAGGAGGATCTGGCCTGGGAACTTAATATTCAGGGTTATACATCCTATAGAAAGGACGGGCAGGTGGGCAGAGGAGGGGGGGGGGTAGCTCTGCTGGTGAGGGATGGAATTCAGTCCCTTGTGAGGGAAGACATAGGGACTGATGAGGTTGAGTCACTGTGGATTGAGTTGAGGAATTGTAAAGGCAAGAAGACACTAATTGGTGTTATCTACAGACCCCCAAATAGTAGCCCAGATGTAGGGTGTATGTTGCAGCAGGAGTTAAAACTGGCATGTAACAAAGGTAATGCCACTGTGGTGATGGGGGTTTCAATATGCAGGTAGAATGGGAAAATCAGGTTGGTTCAGAACCCCAAGAAAGAGAGTTTGTAGAATGCCTCCGAGATGGATTCTTAGAGCAGCTTGTAATGGATCCGACCAGAGAAAAGGCAATTCTGGACCAGAGAAAAGGCAATTCTGGATTTAGTGTTGTCCAATGAACCAGATATGACAAGAGAACTCGAGGTAAAGGAACCGCTCGGAGGTAGTGATCATAATATGAATAGTTTTAATCTGCAATTTGAGAAGGAGAAGGTTAAATCAGAAGTGTCAGTGATGCAGTTGAACAAAGGGGACTATGAAGGCATGAGAGGGGAGCTGGCCAATGTAGACTGGAAAGGGATCCTAGCAGGAATGATGGTGGAACAGCAATGGCAGGAATTTCTGGGCATAATCCGGAAGACGCAGGATCATTTCATCCAAAAAGGAAGAAAGATTTTAAGGGGTGTAGGAGGCAACCGTGGCTGACAAGAGAAGTTAGGGATAGAATAAAACTAAAAGAAAAGATGTATAACACAGCAAAGAGTAGCCGGAAGCCAGAGGATTGGGAAACTTTTATAGGACAATAGAAGGAAACAAAACGGGCCAAACGGGCTGAAAAGATGAAGTACGAAGGGAAGCTGGCCAGGAATATAAAGAAGGACAGTAAAAGCTTCTTTAGATATGTTAAGGGAAAAATAGTCTCACAGTCAAATGTGGGTCCCTTGAAGGCAGACACGGGTGAAATTATTATGGGCAACAAGGAAATGGCAGAAGAGTTGAATAGGTACTTCGGATCTGTCTTCACTAAGGAAGACACAAACAATTCCCCAGATGTTCTGGAGGACAGAGGATCTAAGGGGGTAGAGGAACTGAAATAAATTTTCATTAGGCGAGAAATAGTATTGGGTAGGCTAATGGGACTGAAGGATGATAAATCCCCTGGGCCTGATGGTCTGCATCACAGAGTCCTCAGGGAGGTGGCTCTAGAAATAGTGGACGCATTGGTGATCATTTTCCAATGTTCAATAGATTCAGGATCAGTTCCTGTGGATTGGAGGATAGCTAATGTTATCCCACTTTTCAAGAAAGGAGCGAGAGAGAAAACGGGGAATTACAGACCAGTTAGCCTGACTTTGGTAGTGGGAAAGATGCTGGAGTCAATTATTAATGAGGTAATAAAGGGGCATTTGGATAGCAGTAAAAGGATTGTACTGTACTGTAAGTAGTTCATCTAATAGGTTGGACTAAGTAGGTATTTACTATTTAAATGCTGTATTTAAATTAAAAGAAATTTTTTTTTGCTTATTAATAAACCTGGTTTAAACAGTGTCAAAGTGTGAGATTGTGAGTAATTTCCTCTAAGAGGATTACATTTCTTAACTAGGTCTAAGTAGGTATTTACGATTTTAATTAACAAAATATCGTACGTATTGGTATTCGTATCTTAACCTCATAGTCGAATGAAAACCATCTGGCTTGAAGGGGTTAACTGAAAACTGAAATCTCTGGCTTGCCTGCCCGCCCAGCGAATCTCACTCTCTCTCTCATTGGCTCCTCCCATCTCCAAGCTCCGACGCCTCTCCCTCGCTTTGGCCTGGCAGTTTCTGGAAGCTCCAGCTTGCCCCCACGAGTAGATATTAAACATATTTTTGATATATACCGATACAATGAACATTGACTAGAGGTCATAAATCTAGAAGCTATTCAGTATTAGCTTTAAAGAGGAACGGATTGTTATTAGGTTATAACATTAGGTTTTAGGTTAAAAGAAATGGTTTAGTACGATTGTTAGTTTTTTATGTGTTAATGATATAATTAATTATATAATTTGTTAGTAGATTATTATGTTCCGTTCGGTTTAATTTGTTTTCTATGCTGCATAATTCAAGAGTCTTGATCCTTTTCTTAGTAAACACGAGGGCCTTGGACATTCTATCCGCATACATTCCAATCTATCAATGATAAGAGTGTCAGAGATAAGCAGGTGCGAGTTTGTCGGCCATCTTATTTGCAACTTTTATATATCTTTTTATGTAAGAAATCATATTCTCTCAAACTACCCCTTATAAATATATATATTTAAGGTGTACATTAAACACGCGGTTTAGCCCACGGGTTCAGTAAGCATTCAGTAGCCCTGCTAATCAAACAGAGCCGTGGCATTCTACTTATCCTTTAGAGTCCTTTTTTTAAGTCTTGGGTATATTTGAATGCGGCTTCTGGGTCAATAAAGAAACGCTCTGAGCCTTCATATGTGACCCTCAGTTTGGTGGGATACATTAATCCATATCTCAGATTTGGAATGTCTCTAAGAATTAGACGAGTATTCGTAAAAAGGGCACGTTTCTTCACCACCTCTTCTGGATAATCTCTGAAGAATCTCATGACGTCTTCAAGAACTGCTATGTCGTTAATTTTCAGGATAATCTGTCTTGGTGGAGCTCCAATCCCTGAGCGTGCTCTCTGAACTCGATGTGCTACATCAACTTTAGGTCTCTCAGACAGATTGAATACCTGTTGAAGTAAGTTGGCATTGAAAACCCGAGGGTGTTTTCCAGTTTCCTTCCCTTCTTTCACTCCAACAATTCTTACTTTTTGGCGTCTGGACTGGGCTTCAAGATCTAGGCATTTGTCGGTCATTCTGGCCAGTTGGCCTGAAACACGGTCTAGGTCTTCCTTCATTCTTTGCATTGTATCAGACATGTCCGTAGTTGTAGCTTCCAGATCTTTAATAGCTTTGGTTTGTTTTTTTGAAGTAAGGAGAACAGGCTCCAACTTTTTGCTGAGATCTTCTTCAACCTATTTGATTTCTTCTTGTAAATCGGTATTTACTTCTTCAATGCGATTATGTAGAATATCAAATTTTTCACAAATTTCCTTATTCCCGACATCCATTCTTGTTTCTAACTTTCCCAGCTGGGTAGTCAGCTGATTAGTCAGAATCTCACCAAAGTCCTTTGCCATAATTTGTCTTAAAGATTGTACTTGTCCTTTTATATTTTCTTCCATAGTAGCAATAAATCCTTCTCCTTCAGATACCTCCTCAGATTCTTCAGGGGTTGTTTTCTCAGACTCTTGAAGGGTCAGCAGTCTGGTTCTTGGTCTTGTCTTCGGTACAGCCGGTAAATTCCGTTTGTTCATTTAAAAATACAGGTATCCCGTCGGTGTGCGGCGATTTCTAATGACGTCACTTACGCGATGTCACTTATCTGCCGGTGAGTATTTTTAAATCGGTCCCGTTTTTCCTTTCAGGCTTTTTAATGTTTTTTAGCGCATTTCAGAAGCGGGCGCCTGCTTCCTACTCCATGGCGCCACCAGAGGTTCCTAAAACCATCAAAGTTAAGGGCCTGTCCCACTTTCCCGAGTTATTCACAAATTCTCCCGAGTTTTCCCTTTGATTCAAACTCACAGAATGTTCGTAACAAGTCCGTTGGAGGCCGTAGGAGTCAGTAGATATATTGTAGCGGCTCGTTATGCCAGCCGTAGGTACTTGGGGCATCAGGTAAGGTGCAATTTTCCACCTCCCAATTATCTTTTCACTCGTAGACATTTTTTATCAGGCTGGAAAAAACGTCCCGACTTATCTTACTATTAGGGCTGCTTACTTTCATAGACTGATGAACAAGGACCCCCCAGATCCCGCTGTATTTCCCCTTTTCCCAACCTGACACCATTTAGATAGTAATCTGCCTTCCTGTTTTTGTTACCAAAGTGGATAACCTCACATTTCTCCACATTAAACGTCATCTGCCAAGCATCCGCCTACTCCCCCAACCTGTCCAAGTCACCCTGCATTCTCATAGCATCCTCCTCACAGTTCACACTGCCACCCAGCTTTGTGTCATCTGCAAATTTGCTAATGTTACTTTGAATCCCTTCATCCAAATCATTGATGTATATTGTAAAAAGCTACGGTCCCAGCTCTGAGCCTTGCGGTACCCCACTAGTCACTGCCTGCCATTCTGAAAGGGACCCGTTAATCGCCACTCTCTGTTTCCTGTCTGCCAACCACTTCTCTATCCATGTCAGCACTCCACCCCCAATACCATGTGCCCTAATTTTGCCGACTAATCTCCTATGTGGGAGCTTATCAAATGCTTTCTGAAAGTCCAGGTACACTACATCCACTGGCTCTCCCTTGTCCATTTTCCTAGTTACATCTTCAAAAAATTCCAGAAGATTAGTCAAGCATGATTTCTCCTTCGTAAATCCATGCTGACTCGGACCAATCCTGTTACTGCTATCCAAATGTGCGGCTATTTCATCTTTTATAATTGACTCTAGCATCTTCCCCACCACCGATGTCAGGGTAACTGATCTATAATTCCTTGTTTTCTCTCTCCCGTCTTTCTTAAAAAGTGGGATAACATTAGCTACCCTCCAATCCACAAGAACTGATCCTGAGTCTATAGAACATTGGAAAATTATCCCCAATGCATCCACGATTTCAAGAGCCACTTCCTTAGGTGCCCTGGGATGCAGACCATCAGGCCCTGGGGATTTATCAGCCTTCAGTCCCATCAGTCTACCCAGCACCATTTCCTGCCTAATGTGGATTTCCTTCAGTTCCTCCGTCACCCCAGATCCTCTGGCCACTACTATATCAGGAAGATTGTGTGTGTCCTCCTTTGTGAAGATGGATCCAAAGTACCTATTCAACTCATCTGCCATTTCCTTGTTCTCCATAATAAATTCACCTTTTTCGGTCTTCCAGGGTCCAACTTTGGTCTTAACTAATTTGTTTCTCTTCACATACCTAAAGAAGAGATTCTTGGCTAGCTTACCTTTGTACCTCATCTTTTCTCCCCGTATTGTCTTTTTAGTTGACTTCTGTTGCTCTTGAAACATTACCCAATCCTCTTGCTTCCCACTCATCTTTGCTACTTGTACTTCTTCTATTTTATTTTTATACTGTCCCTGATGCCCCTTGTCAGCCATGGTCGCCCCTTACTCCCCTTGGAATCTTTCTTCCTCCTAGGAATGAACTGGTCCTGCACCTTCTGTATTATTCCTAGAAACACCTGCCATTTTTGTTTCACTGTCATCCCTGCTAGTGTATCTTTCCAGTCAACTTTGGCCAGCTCCTCTTCCATGGCCCCATAGTCCCCTTTATTCAACTGTAACACTGACACCTCCGATCTACCCTTCTCCCTCTCCAATTGTATATTAAACCTGACCATGTTATGATCACTACTTCCTAATAGCTCATGGACCTCGAGGTCCTTTATCAAATCCGGTTCACTACATAACACTAAATCCAGAATTGCCTTCTCCCTGGTAGGCTCCAATACAAGCTGTTCAAAGAATCCATCACAAAGGCGCTCTGCAAAGTCCCTTTCATAGGATCCATTATCAACCTGATTTCCCCAGTCTACCTGCATGTTGAAATCTCCCATAAGAACCACAGCATTACTTTTGCTACATGCCAATTTTAACTCTTGATTCAACTTGCATCCTATGTCCAGGCTACTGTTTGGGGGCCTGTAGATAAGTCCCATTAGGGTCTTTTTACCCTAACAATTCCTTAGTTCTATCCATACTGACTCCTCGTCTCCTGTTTCAATGTCACCCCTTGCAAGGGACTGAATTTCATTCCTCACCAACAGAGCAACCTCACTCCCTCTGCCCACCTGTCTGTCTTTTCGATAGGAGGTATACCCTTGAATATTCAGTTCCCAGCCCTGGCCCTCTTGCAGCCATGTCTCTGTAATTCCCACAACATCATACTTGCCAATTTCTAACTGAGCCTCAAACTCGTCCACTTTATTTCTTATACTTCGTGCATTCATATACAACACTTTGACCTCCGTATTCACGTCCCCCCTCGCACCGCTCGCAATTGGCCCTGACCTTACTCTTTTATCCCTTCTCGAACTTTTCTTCACTTCTTCTTTTCCTTCCCTTCTTCTTTCTTCTTTTATTTCTCAGCTCCACCCATTTAGTCTCACAGGATGTTTCTTCAGTAATGTAATCTTGGTTTACTACTGTGATGTCCTCCCAAATCATGAAAGTAATTCACACTCCTCTTTTACCTTCACCTCTATCTTATTTGTTCATCTTGTATCCTGCAGCATTAAGTTGCCAAACACGTCTCTCCCTCAGCCAGTTTCCTGTAATGCCAATAACATAAAGAGATTAAGGTTTGCTGCTCCAATTTTCCAACCATGGTGTCATCAAAATCAGTCTACTGCTTGGGTATTCAAAATCATTCATAATTCCAAAGGTTGCATTTCATACATTCAGCATCCTGCCTAGATGGACACCAGTGCAAATGTTTGAAAACATGCGTGTTGTTAATGAAGGCTCCAAGAGTTGTCTAGACTGAAGTCATAGTCACAGAGTCATATACATGGAAACAAGCCATTCAGCCCAGCTTGCCTATGCTGGCCAAGGTGCCCCAACCATGCTAGTCACACCTGCCTGCATTTGACTCTAATCCTTTCCTATCCATGTACGTGTCTAAATGCCTTTTCAGTGCTGGTATAGTTTCTAGCTCAACTACCTTCTCCAGCAGCTCATTCCATATAACCACTACCCCCTATGTGAAAATGTTGCTTCTCAGATTCCTAGTAAAACTCTCACCTTAAAGCTATGTTCTCTGGTTCCTGATTCCCCTATTCTATATAGTTATCCCCCTATGATTCAAGGAATACAGTCCCAGCCTGCTCAACCTCTTACTGTAGCTCAGGGCTTTAAGTCTTCGCAACATCTTGTCCAACTGATCAAGATCCTGTTGTAACCTTTAATAACCATATTCATTATACAATACCACCCACTTTAGTGTAATCTGCCAACTTATTAATCATGTGTTGTTCATTCTCATCCATATCATTGACATTAACCACAAACAGCAATGGCCTCAGCACTGATCCTTGAGGCACATTAGTCACAGGCCTCCAGTCCAAAAAACAACCTTCCACCATCGCCCTCTGCTTCCTTCCATGAAGCCAATTTTCTATCCAGTTGGCTGGCTCTCCTGGATCCTATGTGATCGAACCTGCCAGAGTAGACCCCCTTGTAGAACCTTGCCAAATGCCTAAGATAGACACAAAAAGCTGGCGTAACAGCAGGACAGGCAGCATCTCTGGAGAGAAGGAATGATTGACGTTTCGGGTTGAGACCCTTCTTGCCTTGCTGAAATCCATAAAGACAACGTCTACAGCTCTGCCCTCATCAATCAGATTTGTGAGACAGCAATGCTGACTATCCTTAATTAGCTCTTGTCTATCTAAATGCATGTGCATCTTATCCTTCAGAATAGTCTCTAATAACTTTATAACTACAAATGTTAGATTCGTTGACTGACAGTTCCTAGGCTTTACAGATTAGATTAGATTAGATTCGTTTATTGTCATTCAGACCTTTCGGTCTGAACGAAATTTCGTTTCCCTGCAGTCATACATATAATAAAAAATGACAAAAACACACAATCAACACAAATTTAACATCCACCACAGTGAGTTCACCAAACACCTCCTCACTGTGGTGGAAGGCAAAATCTTAAAGTTTCTGTCTCTTCCCTCTTTGTTCTCCCTCTGCGCCGAGGCGATCCAGGCTTCAGATGTTGTGACCCCACCGGTGATGGTAAATCCGGCGGCTCAACCGTGCTCCGTGAACGGGCCGGTTCAAACTCCACGGGTGGTCGCTGCAGCTCTTCTTAAATAGAAGCACAACATTTAATGATGATGTATATCTCAGGCCCGGGAGATTTGCTTACCTTCGTACACATTTGGACATTCAACATCTCCTCAACCATAATATTGACTGCCGTCAAGATATTTCCATTGACTGTCCTAAGTTCTCCGGTCCTCAAGTCTTTCTCCTCGGTAAAAACCAAGGAGAAATACTATTTGAGGACCTTGCCCATCTCCTGAACACATTTGGCAAATTCTGCCCCGTCAAAACCTTTTGCACTATGAAAGTCCCAATCAATAATGGGAAAAGTTAAAGTCTATGACAGCCTTATTAGTCCCGCATCTGTCTGCAATTTCCTTGCATCTTTGCTCTTCTGATTCCCGTTGACTAATTGGGAGCTTGTAGTACACTTCCTACAAGGTGATCATCCCTTTTTTATTGCTCAGCTCTACCCATATAGCCTCACACTGGACGAATAAAGTTGAATTTATTGTCATGAACAAGTATGGTGAGATACTGTACAGGTACGATGAAAATCTTGTTTGCAGCCGCATCACAAGCACATAGACTTAGACAATAAACAGAACATAAATTATACAAGATAGTGGCAAGCAAAAGACTGTAAAAACAAGATATTAATGTGGAAACACAATGAGAGAACAAGAGTATGGTAGAGAACAAGATGTCAATCAATTAATCATTTTATATCATTTATATAGCACATTTAAAATCAACTCACATTGAACCAAAGTGCTGTACGTAGAAGAATTTGGGTTGCCATACAGCCATACAAATAAAAAGAAAAGCACAATACACTGTAGAATTTAACATGAACGTCGCCTCACAGCGGAATCAACGTTTTCTACTGTGAGGGAAGGCAATAAACTGTTCAGTCCTCTGCCTCTATGTTCACCCGTGGTCGGGCCCTATTTGAGGCCTCCGCAGTCGCCGCTACGGCGGCCTGATGCCTCAGGCCTTCTCGCCAGATGATGGAGCTCCGGCTTCGGAAGAACACTCTCAGCGGCTTGGAGTTCCGAATCGGCCGCTTCCTACCGTTGACCGCGGCATCGAAGTCCACAGGCTGTGCTGGGCGGAGCATCAACACTGGTGACCGCGGCGAAAGATCCCAGGCCTCCGCGATGTTAAACTCAGCGCCGCCCGCAGCTGGAAGGTCCGTGACCACAGCTCCGCGATGTTGGAGTCGGCGGTCACAACACTTACCACACGACTTACCACACTCAGCTTACCACACGGAGATCCTCGGAAAGGCATCGTCCGCCTCCGCGATGGTACTTCAGCACTGCGCCGCCACCGAAGCTGAAGTTCTGGCTGGTCTCCGGCAGGAAACGCCGGTCCAGTCTAGTTGGTAGGCCGCGAGGAGGGGGTGACGATGCGGCTCGGAGGAAAGAAGCATCTCCGACCAGGTAGGGACTGAGAAAAACAGTTTCCCCCTTCCCCCCACCCCACCCCCCACATAAAAAGACTAGAAGACCTCCAAAACAAAACTTTTGAACACACTAAAAAAATTTAAAAGGTTGAAAGGACGAACCACTGTAGGCAGGACAGCCATACTCGACGGCGCCACCCTCCAGATGTGGTACATAGTTTTCCATTACTAAGGTAGTGTTCATGTTGTGCAGGTTGGTTCAAGAACCTGATGATTATCGGAGCGTAACTGTTCCTGAACCTGACAATAGGACTTCAATAGCTGTGCTTCTGGCTGGCTTCACTTAACAAAAGTCATTGTTTTAAAATAATAGCAACTGAAACTTCAGAAAATACATTGGTACATAATAGAGCAATTTTTAGGCCAGCAGTAATATCGCCACAACATTGACAATGCAGCTGGTACTAATTTGATAGTTATCAGATTACAATTTGGCATTTGTGCACTTTCAGAGACGTCCAAGTCATTGCTGGCACCCTCATTAAAGGGCTGTGAAGATAGGCTTTACAATAAACATCGGCACAAAACATTCTCTACCAAATTGCCCCAGCCCTCCTCATCAACCAAGATCCATGAGGAAACCTTGGAAAATGTGAATCATATTTCACATCTAAGGATCCCTTTACAGTGAAGGTAGATGTTGTTGACAAAGTTCATCGTTACCTTCAATGCACGTGCACAATATTCGACTGACAGAGGGACTGAGTGCTCATAGACTAAGCCCTTAACCCTGTTATGTTCATTAAGAAACAGAGATCTGTATGCCACTGCAAATTTCAGAGATAAATAATCCACAGTTGACTCCTCAAAGCACCAAAGCTGTACAGTTCTGTTCACAATTTGACTGCCCTGTCCTGCAGTGATCACTCTTCAGCAGCTCTGGACACGGTGATGGAGCTATAGAGTTGCTCCCTTACAGCCCTTGCAGCGCTGGTGATCCAGGTTCGATCCCGACTACGGATGCTGTCTGTACGGAGTTTGTACATTCTCCCATGACTGTATGGGTTTTCTCCGAGATCTTTGGTATCCTCCCACACCTCACAGATGTACAGGTTTGTAGGTTAATTGGCTCGGTGTAAATGTAAATTGTCCCTAGTGTCTATAGGATAGTGTTATTGTGCGTGGATCATTAGTCAGTGCGGACTCGGTGGGCCGAAGGGCCTGTTTCTGTGCTGTGTCTCTAAACAAAACTAAAGATAGGTATTAATTCCTTCTCCTCTCTAAATCTAGCAGATATTTAATTGTTGGTCACAGATAAATAATCATGTAAACTCATCAAAACTATTTTCCCCTCTGAAAAATAATGTTTCAGCTTTGCAACTTTGAGTGCAAAGTTTTGGTAAAAGTATAATTTCATCCAATCATATATCATAGCAGTTCTCCAGCTAAATGGATACATGATATTTTACATTTTTCTCTGCCACTCGCCATACTCTATCCAAGGGTGCACGAAAAATTATCCTCGAAAATATACAGTAACGGCTTGAAAAGACTTGACAAATATCAACCCATCCGCTTCTCAGATCAGCCCACTTAATCAACTGGTTACCCACCAGGAATTAGTAACATTCGGTTTTTATCTACATTGACCATCTGATCTTCATTTCCAAGCCACTGCAGGATCAAATGGATTATTCTGTTTGTTGGACTGTGATTAAACGGCATTGATGGTATTCAAACGCCACTCACATCATGTTAACCTGGGATTTCTTTTCAAAACTACTATATCCCACTGGGAAACTAGAGTGACTTTTTTTCACTCTGCCACAGCAACTGTACCATTTCAGAAGGAAAATGAAC